>NW_004955428.1:7951697-8090190 GCF_000276665.1 Chinchilla lanigera
AAGGCATTAAATATTTTGACAAATAGTTCTAAAAATAAAGTTTAAATTATAAGCATACTTATCTCAATGCTATATACATAAAAGCATATGTCTATGTTTTCATAAGATACTTTTGCTTCTTTATGTATGTTCTTTTAGAATATCACCATAAACTTTACTTAATATTTTTAATATTTACAATTCTAGGATCATTTTCTATTATTTCTCTGTCATATATAGCAAACATATATATTTGTGTGGGAGTTGGTATTATGATGTGAGTGGCATCACAGAGGCAATTGGTTCACAAAAGCCTTTCCTAGGGAAACAGTTGTTATTAAATATTTACTTTCTTCCTTTTATCATTTTACTGTTAATATTTTTTAGAAAGTTTTGCAAGTGTCTCCCTGATCTTCAGGGCAGAAATTGGTGATGTAAAAGTTTTATTTATGACACTATGAATTAATTGCTAGAAACATATTTTAATTTCACTACACGACAAAAGTATGGTCAGGGATATTAATCATATTCATCTTTTTCAATCTGAAAAATATAACAGCTTCATCTCCATGAGTAATTTCCTGTTGTGATGCTAGTTAACTCTAAAACCAAAGTATGAGCTGTATTTCTTGAAGGAATAAATGTCTTATTCAAATGCTTTATAAAACATATTCGTGGGTAATGAGTTGTGATATCATTATCACTATGTCCAGCATTACATAGTTGGCACTCAGAAGATTTAGATCAGTCAGCTTCTTGCTTGGTGATTCAGTTGTGTTGCTCTTTACGAGTAGCCATGCTTTAGACATTTATGCAATTGTTTTGTGAAGAAACTATTAGAAAACTATGGGAATAATTTTAAAATAGTATAAATATGTTTTATTTTTCTAAAAGATAAGAGGCACTTTAAAACATTAGCAGGTTGAAAACATTAGAAAATGAAAAAATGTATCCAAATATTAAAAGATGCAAGTGAAGAAAGATTTAATATTTATCATTTATGATTCAGTTTATGGTTGGATAAGTAGCACTTTTTTCCACCAGTGTTATTTGGATACTGATGGAGAAACTATTTGTTAAAAAGAAAAACAGATTGGTAGCTCTCTGTTTTGAGGTTGTTATGGTTTGTGTCTGCATGTGCCCCCAAATTCTCATGCAGTCATGGAGTGACCTTCTAGATCTTGGATTGATCCATAGTCCAATGCTGGGATTATGGGTGTGAGTGCTACACCTGCCCTGGAGCAGGTAGTTTCCATACTATATAAGGGAAAAAAAGACCCTTGCTCTCTGCCACTCCTCCCCTTTTGCTCTTGTGACCTTGCTATCTTCCACCACCATGAACTGTTGCCCTGCACCATGTGCCACTCTGCTTTGGAGCCAACCGAGTGCAGACTGAAACTTCCACAAGCTGTGAGCTAAGAAAACCTTTCATTCCTTAATATTGGGCATCAGGTATTTTGTCTCAGCAATGAGAGAAAAGTAACCAAGACAGAGGTGGATTTTGTTTGTTTGTCTGGGGCATTTTGGTACTGGAAATCACTCACAACCTTGTGCTTGCCAGGCAGGTGCTGTGCCGCTGAGCTATACCCCCAGCCCAACTGTCTATATTTTGAAAGAAGTCATTGACTAAGGATATGCACAGTGAGCAGGAAAAATTACACCTCTCTCCTAGACCTAAAAATCACAAGTACAGATTAAGACACGCAGTGGCAGTCACAAAACATGTGACCAAGTGGTCTCACCACCCCGAACCTGCCAGACAGGATGCAAGGAAATATCGTCATGAAGATGAAGCTGAGGAAACGGCTTAGAGATGACTCTGGGTAAAGATGGGAAGCTGTCCTGCAGGATATGATTCCAATCTTGTGAAACCTTGGAAACAAAACCCAATGAAGCTGTATTCAGACTTCTAATTTACAGAAACGAAGATAAGAAATTGTTATTGGGTGTGGTAGTTTAATCTGCTGACTGCGGTAGTTTGTTATACAGCACAGAATATGAATTCCATCCCTCTCTTGTTGAATGCACTCCACATAAATCACTTTAAGAAGAATCTGCATTTTATGTTTTGCTTGTTGGGAATCTGAATGAGAGGATTGTATCAGACAGAAACCATTATTTCTGCTGTTATTGTTCATCTAGTATCCAGGAATCTTGTATGTTAAACCTATGGTTTTACATTAAATCAAGTGTTTTCCAGCCACCTGCTGATGCAGATCACTTACATTTTCTGAGACATAAGTCAAACACTCACCTCCAGATCCACTGAAATGGACACATGCATGTATGTGTGCATGCACAGACACACACACACGCATGCATGCACACACAAAGAGAGAGAGGTGCACCGAGTTCAAAGACAGGTCCATTGGAAGTCTCACTCACTATTTCCCTACCCGTGGGTTTAATAGGTACTGAATTAGTACACAGATTATTTGCTTATGATATTGGGAAATAAGCTACAAAACATAATTTTCTTGAAAGAAAATTTCCTTCTCTAGTTTACTTCTTTAATTATTTCTAATATCATCGATTCCCTTAATGTAAAACAATATAATGTACAGTGCCTTTGTGGTGTGCCTAAGTCAAATTGTAACTATAGTTATAATAATTTTCTTTCCCTTTGTGCTTTCATGTAAAGGGTGGTCACAGGAGAAATTTGCATAAGGCTTTATCTAGTGTTTCACTCATCCTAATAAGAACACAGTGACTGAGCTATACTTTCTGCCCAAGATTTTTCAAGCAATAAATGAAGCACTAGCCATTATATTATGATGCATGTTATCACAAGCCAAGCGTCACTGTGAGTCAATCAAATGTTGGCACTGCTACTCCCTCAGGCTATTAGTATGGGTAAACAATCCACAGCCAGGGCAGGAGTGGCTGCCACCAGCTACTTTAGACACAACAGAGGATTCCTGTCCTTTGCCATCTTTCCTCACACCTGTGCTCAGATTCCCACAAGAGGTGAAGAGAATAACAGGGCACATGCATTTAGGTGGCAGAGACCATAAGCTAGAGGCAGGTATAGTAGAGAAGGCCAAAAAGATCCTGGAACACCAAGAGGAGGAAGAAAGGTGTAAAGAACAACTCCTGGGCAGACACTGTGGGGTGTTAAACTGTGGTACAAGGTGTAAATAAAGCGACTAAGGTTCTTGTCTATGTGCCATCACCCACTCACACTTTATTTATAAAACAGATTCAAAAATGAAAATATTAATCATGTCCAGATGGTGAGCGGAGAGCATTTAATGCCAACTATAGGATTCTTCTGAGTGTGGAGGCCTGCATAACTACACTGTAACACACCACTGTGGCCAGCCCTGATTCCTACATGTATGGCATTAAAAGCACAAACCTTTTATTTTGCTTACAAATAAAAGTTTATTTTGCTTATAAATAAAATGAATGCCCACAATATAAGTTATGTAATGTGTCTAGAAAACCACATATCTCTCATCTGGTGTTCTGTATATAAGTAAAGAACAGTTGGAAATAAATTTTCAAATTTCTTATGGAGTAGAAATTCACTATCCAAAAGCTTAATGAGAGTCAACATAAAATGGAATTTTATAAACTTTTCCTCTGAAATCAAGGTTGAGATAGAAATGATAGAATTTCTGTAGTTGAAGTTCAAGAATGCCAAGTACATACTATATTATTGAAGGCCATTACATTAATTTAGCGTGTAGTATAGAGGTTACACTGCAGATGCAGCCACTTTTGTGTGTGTGTGTGTGTGTGTGTGTGTGTGTTTTATTGTTGTTATTGATACCAGGAATCCAACTCATGACCTCGCACTTGCCAGGCAGGCGCTGTGTGGCTGAGCTAAATCCCCGGCCCCTTTTATTCTTTAATGTTTCCAACATTTTACTTTCTTTCCTTCTTTGTTTTCTTTCTCTCTTTTTACTTTTTTTTTATAATCAACTGCGAACTAACTGCCATTAAGTTATAAAAGGAGATACACTTGCATACAGGCTCAGAATTTCTTTTTATCAGTTGATTTGGGTGACACTCTTTTATATTTTGTTGTTCCATGGCTTTTGATGGATAATATTGTTAGATTAAGTAAGATAAAGAATTGGCATTCCTAATACATTTTGTTATGATGTTTTTTCTTGCATTCTTATGTATCCAAAGAAATTTGTGTATGCTTACTGATATTAAACATATGTTTATAGACTTCTATTTGTTCTTACCCTTCTCCTCTCTCATAGTAAGAAAAAACAGTCTAGCTTCAACTCAGGCTGCTGCATGTTTTCTCTTGACTCTGAGCAAGTTTAGGAATGAACTGAGGAACAAGTAGGCTGATAAGCATAAATATATCAACTATACCAGCACTTACTGTTTGAACATGGTTTCCTGGTTCCAAGTCAAATAAATATATATTTTAAAAATTTTATTTTCTAGAATCAGATCACTCGAGTAGCATATAACCTGTCTTTAAAAAATGCATAGATTCAGAAAAGTGAATATATAGGTGAATGTTAGATAATGTATATCAGTAAAAAATATAATTTTCACTGTCAATTATGTGGCATAACTTTGAGTAGTAATTTCTTCTGTATTTAAAATTAAAATTGTATTTTATTGAATTCATAAAATTAATAATATTGGTGAAATCTTAAATATATTTATTGTAAATTATAGAATGGTCAAAGTTTTTCTAACATCATAGTTTTTAATAATTTCTGAGAGGATACTCTTTTTTGTCTTTTTGAGACAGAGTTTTACTATACAGTTCAAGGTAGCCTTAAGCTCACTTTGTTGCCCAGGCTGACCTTGAACTTACAGCCCTTTTTCTGCCTCAACCTCTTGAGTGCTGGGATTACAGGCATGCACACCGCCCCACCTGGCACTACTACTTTTTTCTAAAAAATAAAAATGATAATTGAAGATTGAAAATACTTTAAACAAATTAGATTATATTTTACTATGATTATTTATCATGATTAACTCATTTAATATATGTATACACACAATTATATGCAGTACATAATTTGAATATATATAAACTGAATGCAGTGCAAGCTCTTCAAATGAAATCTTTCTATCAAAATGCTGGACAAAGGACAAGGTTTTATGTTCAGTGTCACTCAAGGAGTTAAAGATTTAAGTAATAAAATATTTGTTAGATAATTTAGGACGCATTTACCTAAAATGGATTCTGTGCTGACTTTGCACCTAGATACTTTTCTGAAAATATCTTTTATTTCATGACATTGCCTCCCACTAACAACTTACTTATACTTTCCACCCTTTCAGAATTCGCATAACAAAAATTTGCTTAAAAAATTTTTGCACTGTTATTTAGAGTTAATTGCTCACATTTCATGAGCTCATCCTAGTCGTATATATGCTTAAGGCAACGCTCAGTTAAATTCACCAAGAGATATGCTTGAGACTGTTTGTAGCAACTTTGCTTAAAATAATAAAATCCTAGTGCCAAATCTTTGCCAATAGTACATCATCCCAACTTTATTTCTCCAAATTGAGAGTGAGGAAAATCTTGGTGTAGTCATGCTATGGAATATTGCAAAGAAAATCTATAACTAAATGCAAAATATAGATAGATGTTAATAATATAATAAAAAGCAAAAGCAATCCAGGAAACACACATTTTTTTAATCAGGGTTTTAAAATATCTATATATTATCTTATATAATATATGTACACACATTATATATGAATATATCTGTCATGTATATATTTGAACATCAAAAATGTATTAGTTTTTTAAAAAATTATTATTAAGTGGCCAAAGTGAAATAGATTTTCTTGAAGAGATAATCTTAATTCAGGTCAATTAGGAATTTCTTGAGATACTTCTGCAAGTGAATTTTAAAATCTATAGTACTAGGCACAATCAATTCATTGATGAAAAATAGTCAAGATAGAATTAACAGAAGATTAGATTCACCAGGAAAAAGAAAAATGCAATTCATTTTAAAGTGCATAAGATCAAAGCATGGCTGAGATAATTATTGGATGAATTTAAAGCAAAGACTGTACTCGTGATTGACTTGAAATATGTATAATGACATCAAGGTGGATTGAAATAAATTATACATCTTTACTGAAGCATATTCAGAAAAAGCACCAAATTTTACAAAAGCATGACATTTTAGTATCTTAATTTCACAATCATCTATTTATATTTCTCCTACTCATATATCCACCCATCTATCTGTTTACTTTTCTGTTTATTTTCTGTTTACCTAAAATTTTGTGTTTTACTTAATTGGAGCTGAAGAGTGTTTTGACTTGGCCTTTCAAATAATGAACTGTGAAGTCAAAAATATGTTTTTTGTAAAGCACACTGTAGATGAAAGTGGAAGAAATTTTAACATATATTTATCTACATAATCTTTTATAGAGTCTGATTTTCTGCAATACATAATAACAAACAGATGAAACATAATTTCTTCTTAGTATAGTTAGTATATATTTTATATACTCATATTTTGCAGAGAGTTATTTTATTTAAATGTCTTTTGTCTATTTTTATTATTAAAACAATAAAAGTACTAAATGATCAAATCATATACTGAAAATTTGGAAATTTGCAAATCAAAAGATATACAACTTTAGCAGATCAAATAGCAAAATTTTAACATGAAACTCTAGACAGATTTACAGAGGCAGTGAAACTTGAAGAATGTAAATTTCCAAAGACCAATCAAATCTACTAACAAAATTGGAATGCATCACTTCCGTTCATTGATTCAACAAATATTCACTCAACACTTACCATGAAGTGGGAATGGTCTCGGGTCCATCCATATGTGTGTAAATAAAACAGTGAGCTTATGTTCTTGTAGGGCACACATTTACACAAAATAAACGCAATCAATCATAAAGTATAATAAATTACTTTGAATATTTAATGGAAGAAAAATTAAAAGATTAAGAATAATATAGGTGTGAGGCAAAGAGTCATTTAAAATATTTAAGAGCATGGCCAGGGCTGGCTGGCTGAGAAAATAGAAGTCATGATAGAATTGTGGGTTAGAGTTCAGTTGTAGCTGGTGGAATTGCAAACCCACATGAAAATACCAAGGAACTAATATCATGCCTGATACTTGAGCCATAAGGAGCCCAGTTTGGCTGGAATTAAAAAGGACGAATATAGCAGCTGAGGCCAAATTATGGGAATAGAGTGTGGCTGTGGCAGTTGGATCAGTGACCACTACTACAGTGGCAGTGTGAAGGTGGTGAGCAGTGGCAATCTTTAACAACGCACTTGTAAAGGGGAGTGCAGCAGCTGTCATGCTCTTTGAACAATCTCAGTACTCCAAATCAATGCTGTAGTATTGCCATGCAGAAGTATTTCTCTCCACTCAGTGCCTGAAGTGATTCATGTCTCAACTCTGAGAGTTCAGTGTATTCATGCATACAAAACATTGCAGTGAATACAAAATAAAATATTACGGTGAATGAGAATGAGATAACAAATCCAAAAAGACACTTGGCATCATGATTTTGTCACTATCTGAAAATTATACACACCCTTTTCAATGCATGCATAACTGTCCTCAGGAGTTACTGACCTATGGGAATATACTAGCATGCACATTTCAGCATTGGTGGACAGATAGTTGCCAGATTATTGCTACACTTTGGAACATTATTTGGACGATAAGAAAAATTACATTATAATATTTTGAAATTGGTATTGAATAAACAAGACCATTAACATATGTTATATCCCAAAGAGATTTGATGAGAATATTATTATTTCAGGTATGAAAATTTGGTATTTTAATTACTTTATTTGCCCAAATTTGTGATTTAAATGTATCAATATATATTCTAATGATCCTTGAAATTTAATTTCACATATTAAAATGCTACCTATTCTCTGTTTATTGTAACAGACTATATTATTTTTATGGAAAATATGATAATATTTTGATAACTATATCATTTCAAAATTACATTGTTTTTTGTATAAAGTAGAATCCTTACATATGTGTTATTTATAAGACAATATTGAATATTCTACTCATTTTAATGTTTTTCTCTCTCTCTCCTTACTCTGTGTCTCATTCTCATCTCCCCTTTTCTCATCTCTTTCTGTATGTATGTGTCATTTTTTTCTACATGACATTTGAAACAAAACACATATTTTAATTTGAAAGATCTTCATCCTATGCTGTTATAGCAATCCAAAAATATAGGGTTGAAAACATGCTAAAATTTAAAACATGTAACATAAACTGAACTATTTAATTGGAATTTTGAATACATATATTTCTCATATATTGATGGAATTTCATGATGAATTAATCACTGTGAAAATTAGCAAGCACATTCTGAGTAAAGTTGCTTTCTCTGTTTGAAGAGAAAATCCTATGCTACAAAGCTCAAATGGTAGAATTCTCTAAATAGTTGCCTAAACTTTAACTAGTGCCTTTTAAAAGAATACAAAACACGTATTAGATAACAGAATATATGAAAATATTAGCAATAAAAGAAGTAAAATGTGATTGAAAGAAGTAAAGACCAAACAATATTTTTAACCATAAAAACTAGAATTTACAAATTTTTCTGTAATATGCTGTGATACTTTTATTCCATGATATATACATGACAGAGTCAAAGTTTTGGTAGATATTACTTCCTAGACAGTTTTGGCATGGGAGAATTAGTCAAAATATGTAAATTAGTTCCTGAAAGTTATCTAAACTTCTGATGGTAGGTAGCATATAAGAGATTTCTACTGTTTTAACACTGCTAAAGTTTACAGGCTTTGGGAGCTCTACAAGCCAATATAAAGAGCGCATCATGTTTGAGGTGTTTTCATGTGTCGTTCTTTTCATAACTTTTGAAGTATATTTTGTTTCCTCCAGGAAATAAAAGAATGAAGGACATTTTATCTGACTGTAGTGTAACCACAGGCTGTAAACTAAGGCTTACAGGACCATATGAGCAGAAACTCTGTTTTCGACAAAGAATATGCCTTGGGGAAATGAGCTGGTTGAAGAACTGGAATCCAAAAAATGCTGAAGTAACATCTAATCTGCTGAAAGTAATGCATATCAGGACACAATTTTACCCCTCAGCGCCGCCTCTGGATACTCTTCAAGAACTCTATAATCCTCAATAAATAGAACATATGCATACAAATGTGTTGGAGAGTTCATTCTTTCATTTCTTTTTATTTACTAAAATAAATAATAATGTGATAATATTAAAAAATGAATAAATATTTCTCTCTCAGTAATGGAAAATGCTGGCACTGTAATTGTTATTTAGAAAATGATCTATTTCTAAGCTTCTTCTTTGCCTAGAGTTATTTCATTTCATGTTCCCAAATGCCCAGGGACCTAAATATTATTTTAATATGTTCTTGATATGCTCAAATAATTTTCTGACTAAATTATAACAAGACAGTTTGAAAACAACACAACCCTAAGTGCTTCCTGAATTATGCAATTTTTTTTACTTTTAAAATAATCACAAGATGGCTAAATATTTAAATAATACAATGTGCTAATGCAGTGAACTTTTCTAAAAATTGTAGTGAAAACTGTTTAGAAAATTAAAGATTTGCATTTGGAGTGTTTAATTGGTTAAATTTGGATGAATCCTTTTACCTCTATGATTTATGTTTTTATGAGGAAAGTTAAATTAGATACTCCATAATTATCTCAGAAAATATTCAGCATAAATTGAATTAAAAATTCCTGTCTACACACTGTTTCCACTGTGGGAGACTTATAATTCATGTTATTACAATAGACAAAGTGCTGAAAGTGGGTGGTGTTTTTCATTGCTAGGAGCTTTGCACTGAGAAATGAGAAATGTGTTCCTAGAAGTCATTCTAATTAATAGGATAAAACATATGAAGGGCTTCATATGTTTTCCGGTGTTTTATCCAAAATTAGAGAATACAACCCCAGTCATTTCTTTACTCACCACTTCTCTTTCTAAAAATCACTTGAATTCTTCTAAATCACAAACTTTACACCAATACAATTCGTGTGTAGTTGAGAAAGGTATCATTTACTGTTGTGAGATTCACATGACATCAAAATTAAAATTCTCTGGCTTCATTTCCAAAAATGTGTAATGCAATTCTGTGTGATTTTGTGTGTGTATTTTTTAGCCTTCACTCTTTTATTTAAAATGCAAAGTTACTGTTGTTATTTTGGCTTACTTTTTATTGTGTTTCAACATATATTCATCTAGACCCATAAGAGTGATGGAGTAAATATATCTTGAGAAACTAAAATAGCTCCATTTTGTCCTAGAAATTTTTTGAAATTTTGGAAATTTTCAGATATTTTATTGATAAACTGGTACCTGAACTAACAAGTCATAAAATGAAAAATAAAATTGTTAGTATAGTAAAATATATTTCTAGGCATAGATATATCAATACTCTAAAACCTGAGAGTTGCATCTGCTAGTTAGGTATAAAATAAAAATGCTCATCTTATTGAATATATAATATGCAAGGTCTTCAGTTTGATTACCAGTACCAAAAAAAAAAAAAATACATTATAGTGTCATTCTGGAGAAAGTCCATTTAAATGTAAGTGCTTTGATTTATTTTTCTCCTAATATATTTATTATCTATAAACATCATATACATTGGACCTTTTCCAGATCTTTTTATTGTAAGTGATAGAATCATACAAATACTCTATACTAGCTCTTTGGAATTAGACTTTATTTCCTTTTTGAATTTTATGATTGTCTTCCTAAAGTGTTTTTGAGAATTGTAAAAGAAAGAAATCAATGGGTGAAATATTAATGAATAGCACTCCGTGTTTCCTCCAATCAAAAAAAGAAAATGCAACATTGTTCAATAGTGACCTAATTGAAATGTAGCACTAAAGCAAAGGGCTGTTAAATATTAATAATTCCCTATATGAACATAAGGAAACAATAAATTGTTAAATATAAGTTAAAATGAGAACAGGGAAATGTTAAGCACATAAATTTTATTATTTAATGGCAATTATGATATATGTCAAAATATAAGTAATATTGAAATAATTTGAATGGAGACATAAATTCTACGTGTGTGGCTGTTCAAGTTGATGGGAATCTCTGATCAGTCGAGGCTGAGAAAGGTGGGAAGAGGTAGACATGAGAATTCAATAACAGGTAGACACCGTTAGAAGTAAAAGTTCTATAGAGAACAGTGAACTATGGTTCACATATCGTCTTACATAGTTTATGAGTAGCTAGAAGAGAGAGCTCAAAGTCTCTCAATATGAGGCAAAGATGAGGAAATGGAAATACCAATAAACCGATTTCATTAATACTTACATACTGTACACATGTACTGAAATATCTTACTATGACTCAGATGTATGCATATCCTTATCAAAATTGAAAAAGTGGAGATAGAAATTTTCAATTCCCTTCCCATGCTTTCATCATGATACATGCTATACACATAATTGGTAATCATATTGCCAACCATAAACTTACACAAATAAGTATTATAACAAAAATAAAATTATAAAAGTACTTACTGGTGAAATAGCAAATATTTCTGCTCTGTGTTTGTACATAAAAACAAAAAAATGAGAAGGGATGGGGTAACATAACGTTAATTTTGTGATGACAGGTCTGCTTGATAGCTTTATTATAACATGCTCATACCCCAGATGTGATATTTTAATATATGTTTTAAAGTATTACTATGGAAGGATATTGGGTAAAGAAATCATAGGATCAATCAATATATTATTGAGTTACATGTAAATCTATAATTATTCCAAAATACAATTTTTAATTAAAAATGAGACCTGGAAATATTTACAATCTTTTGATAGTTTTATTGCAACTATGTTCTTTCAAATTCCACTTGCAATCTTAGGATCAAAATTATTATTACATTTTTAGTAAAATTCGGTGGAAAATCAAGCAGAATTTGATCATAGTGCACAAAACTTTTCAAAATTGTTATCAAATAAAATATTTTATAAACTTTATTGTAGTATAACTACTTTTAAGGGCACCTTAGTAAAGGTGTTGAGAAGAAATATTCTCTGTCTTGTTAATATAATTTATTTACTTCTTCTAATTAGTAACTGCCTAAATAAACAGAGGTAATAAGATAATTTGCCCATAGAATGTAGAAATGGAATCCAGATTTATGAAAAGATATAATGAATTATTCAATGTGAAATTTTATTGGTATCTTTGCTGTGTGATGTTTGGTTATAAGCAAGGTCTGTCTTTCGCATTGGTATATCATGCATGAATTCACACATACCAACTGAAGTAAAATTTTAGTGCTGGTCTTTTGGAACCAGAAAGATATTGATCTACTAATTTTGTAGAATTTGTCTTATAAATGCTTTACTCATTTGGATGGACGATAACAAGCATCCCTTTCAGTGAAGAGTGGAACTCAAAAGGAAAGAAAATCTGAATAAAACTGGTTTGAGGTAAATAATTTTTGAAAACCAGTTTTGAATCATTATAATGCTTTGCTACATTGTATATGTACCACATTTTCTTTTATTTCTATTTAATAATTAAAAGTTTTAAATACTTTGTATTGGTAAAGGATAAAATCTTAGCCTTTGCCCAAAATTGTCTTTTGTTGTACTTTATATGTAAAAGTATAGATGCAGTATCTAGAGAATGGATGTCTTACATCGATGGAAACCAAGCTCAGTACCTAAGTACCATTCTTCAATTTATTTTAATCATCTGAAAAATCAGGAAAAAATAATGCAGGATACTAACTTTGATTATTATAGTCAATTTTATGCAAGTAAATATAAACATGATAAAAATAAGGTTTGCACACTTTTATTTATTTGACTTAGCTTTGATATATTAAGCATTTGCTTTTTTAAATATAATAACCTATGTCAAAAACATATTTTGGTTCTTTCAGTGTTGGTGTTTTTTATTTTATTTTATTTTTTTGCTATTGGGAATCAAACTTAGGACCTTGTGCTTTCCAGGCGGATACTTATGCCTCTGAGCTATATCTCCAGCTCTCAGTGTTGATATTTTAAATTTGCCATCACTGAAATGACTCTTCAATTAGCACTTTTCCACTGAGGGAGACTTCTGAGCACTTGCTTGCTGGTCTGCCTTGTTGTTTTTTAAGAACAGGATTAATTAATGGCCTATGTGATTTTTTTTAATGCATAATTCTTTTCATCTTAAATTAGCGTTTCCTGAAATGTGAGAATGCCAGAGTATAAAGTTTAAGTGAATGTTAAACTAAAAGGAAAATATAAATTGCCAAAAATCAAGCAACTGTAGATGAAGGAATAATGAAATGATGCAGCTGTCAGAATCTTCATTATAAATAACTTCTTTGGAGTAAACATTTAGTGCATCAACTGGGAAAGCGTAAAATTATGAAGGTGTTTGTAATTTGTGATCAAAGTTATAAATAAAAATCTGCATATGTACTTGTATGCTATTAAAAGACAGATATATCATCTGATTTTGAAAACAACTAACTGTACATAAATATTTTGTCAAGATGTCACAAACATTACCTTCACATTTTTTTTTTTTTTTTTTTAGTATAAGTTCTCATGTTTAACAGATATCCAGAGGAAGGTAAGTCAATGATGTTTCACAATAAATCTACTTATATTTCAACTAAGAAATATTTATATAAATGAAAATTTGATGATTTATATTTTGATATAAATAAAGTTAAATGTTAAAAATTTTTCATTTAATCCACATGTGTTTGGCTGTCAACACAGCCAACTGTTTAAAAGAGTGTTATATTTCTTTGAGAAAAATACAGGCATAAATTTTAGTATGGGATCATTCTGTCTCACTCTGGTTGCAGGGTACAATTATTCCAGTGTAAAATCAGTGAATGAATTTTAATGGAAGCATTATGCTGACCAGCTTAGGAAATGCACAGAAACAAATATTTTAAAAACTGTCTTGGAATTAAAATAGCATGCTACAAGAAGTTGCAGAACTATTCATAGAAAGAAAAATTAGCCTTTGCTATAAATAAATAAATAAAACTAACCTGAATGACCTCTTTTGTTATAAAAGCCAAGGGCTTATTGCTATTACCTTTACTTAGATAAGTAAGAGTTAAATTGCTCTGTGACATGATGTAAGAGGAATTCTGTGCTTGGTGGATAATGTTTTAGGAATGGCATAGGTATTTAAGAGTGTAAGAAAAAGAGGAGGTGAGGATAGGGTGAGTGGTAGTTTCGGGAGACTATAGCCCATTCCTTTGGGGTTCTTGAGCCTCCATCCATCTGGAATGGCCTGACCACTGAAACTTTAGATACAATGACACATCATTCGCAATTTGAAGTTAACTTTCTCCCTATTTTGTGACTGTCCAATTTTGCTGTCAAATATCCAATAATAATCTGGAAAATAAAACAATATTTTTCAGTGATCCTCTGAGTGATGTAGGAATTATGAAATTGTGCCAGAAGGTTCTGCAAATATTCAGTAAAAGTCTGTAGAGGGGCCCCACATGAGGGACTGAGAGTCTTTTCACTTTAAGGAACAAGTGGAAGCAGCAATCTTCTCAGAGTCAATAAAGGTTTTCCTCCCAAATATCCACAAGAATCATAAATGCAAAACACAGAAATTATAGTCTAACAACAGCAGAACAGTGTCTACCAGCATCAATAAATTCTAAAATTCATTATGATTTAATATTGCAGCACTAAAGAACCATGTTTTTCTGTTGTCCTATAAAATATTTAGGGAGCTCTGAGTAGTTACAAGAGAGAGACAGGAAAAAAAATTACCAATTTGGAAAAATAATATATATATAATGAAAGGAGCTGAATATTATATTTTTAGTGAAATTATAGATTTTTTATGGTTCTTAATTTAAAAGCAGAACATAAGCAAAATGTGGTCCCCATTTTAAGAGACATTTCAAATAAGTACAATATATTTTTGCAAACCAAGTTGAGGTATGTCCTTAATGATTCTTATGCACTTTCAATTTAACTTCTAAGAAAATTAATTGTGTTACACCATGTTCTGTGCTGAAATAGCATGGCTTTTTTATTGCATAATTATTGGGGCTGGCAGGGTAAAGTTTTTTCTTCCATTTCATGACTCTCAGGTGTATAATAGATTGCAACTCTGTACAGCAGCTCTAACTAGAAACACTGGATGAATTTCTTTATCTTGTCAGTGTATGTGGGCTTCACAAAATCTTTAGGGGATGTAAGAAAACTTCGGTGACAGCAAGAAGCATTTTCAATAATAAGGTTCATTGATCTTTGCATGTAATAGCTATAATTCAAAATATCAGAATGATTTTATAGTCTCCACTTTCAAATTTGAGGTTTTGTAGAGTATAAAACAGCAGATGGTATTAGATAAGAGAACGGATATTGTTTTAATAAGAATACAAAATACACATCTAGCAATTTTCAAACTTCAATGGATTCATGGTGGCAGTGGAAAAAATAAAATAAAGTTTGATTCTACTCTCCAGTCACTGTTGCTTTTAACTGTGTAGTCACTGAGTTTGGAGATTTTTGTACAGTAGTTTGTTGTTACACATAGGTTTTATAGTGAATGCAAAATAACTAATTACAATTTTTAAAAGTAGTTTCCTTTTAAAAACTTATTTCAAAAATATTTAATTTTAATTTTTATTGATACCTGATTGCAGTACATAGTGATCATTTCCCTGTGGGGAGGGTTTCTCTCCAACATGTTGCATCTTACTTTACTTAATCTTTTCCCTCCCCACCCTCCACACTCTCCACGTCTTGGTCCCCTGCACTTTTGCAAAAAATCTCCCTCCCTTTGTCCTATTTTCTACCTTCAATTTTGATATCATTTATCTTTTAATTTCTGCTATTATTTAGATTTAAGTTAATCCAGGAAAATCTATGTGATATTTCAACAGGTGCGTCTGATTTATTCCACTTAAATAAAGGTCTCAAAGTGCATCTATTTCCTACAAATGATGAAAATTTACCCTTCTTTAGGGAAGAGATATGTACTGTTTCATCTTTCTATTTATTTGTGAATAGTAATACCTGATATATAAAGAAGAGATTAAGCAGAGTACATGTTTTGAAGGACATATATGAACAAGAGTAAAATCTGGCATAGAAATTGATCTCTACCACACTGAATACCTAAGAAGAAAACCTTTAAAATTTCATGAAGTATTTTCTGCATGTGTTCTAAAGAGCATTGAAGGCATGATAAACTTTGGAAGTAATAACTCTATTGAAGAGATTGATCAGTCTGATTAGGAATTATACTGTGTAACTGAGAAAAAAGAGTGATATATTTAATATCTTTACCTTAAAATTTTTTTCATGGACGTCTGAACTTAACAGGTTAAGGAAAGTTATCAATATTTATTTCTCAAAATCTCACATTTCTATAAATTATATGTATTTTCCCATTTGTTCATTTAGATAATTTTGTTTTTTATTTACAAATGATTACTACTTTACGCTCACTCCTACTTTTATGATAAATGACTCAAAATAATATTTACAGTAATGACAAAGTGGTAGCTGACAGTTACAAAACTTTTTCTGTTGTGAAGTAAAAAACTATATTATTTGCAAATTTTGTTTCAGGCTTATAGTCTATTGTGCATTCACTGAAATAAAAGACACTTCAATGTCTTTCCGCCATACGCATTTATTATAAGTAAACCATATTTACGCAGAAGAGAGCTATCTTCGTCTTTGTAACAAAGTCTCCAGTGAGCAAAGTCATGGAGGACAATGAGGCTGTGTGAAGAAGATGAAAACAGCAATGAGGTGACCGGCCAGGGGGATGCCTGTGCCGCAGAGTGTAGAGGAGAGGACACAGGGAAAAATGACAGAGATCAAGGGCAAAATATTAGTGTGAACTGACAAGCAAACATTAATGATTAATGGGCAGTAAAACTTTAAGATGGGGGCTCCCCAGTCTGAAAGGTATTATTGATTTTTGTATTTTTATTACAGGAATAGAAGGCATCAAAATTATATGACCAGTGCTTATGTCTTTTAAATATATTTTGCTTGAAGGAAATAAAAAGATAATGGTTGACATTATTCCACTTGCTGCTTAAGTCATCTTTCACTGAAAAATTATGTGATTAAGAATGCTGAAATCTTTCAGCTCATATGTTTTGCTAGTGACCTTGATCAACGAATGGATTTTTCTGTATGCATTCAAATTCTTCTGTTTCCAAAATATTCCTGTAAAGATTTGATTTTCTTCTTTTAAGTTAACTTGGTATAAAATTTAACATCTAAATATATTAACCTATTTGAAGCTATCAGTACAACCAATAACTTATGCACTAAAATGAACTACCTTCCACTGGTTGTATATTGCATTGGATACCATAAATGTATAATTGTGTGTTGTTATATTAATGACTTTTTTCTGTGTACCTTAGAATATGGCTTTTGTCTCCTTCTCTGCATATATTTTAAGTTTTTAGCATGAGCTGTCTACCTGAAATGGAATAATTATTCAGTAACCCTTTGTTTTGTTTAAACATCACCTTACATATGGCCTGTAATCAATGAATATAGTCTATAAATAACTCTTTTTTTTCATAACATCATTAAAGTACTTATTGACTATCCAGTACGTTACATGTCTCCTAAGCCTGGTTATGTAGGATACATAATCTCATAATTGAGTATAATTTTTGTAGGGAATAGAAGCAGTTACTAATATAAATTTTTGATGAACTAAATATGTTCTACCATTTTCCTTTCAGATGTTTAGATTACATAATCTTTTCAGAAAAAAATTTCCAATGAGTTGTTAAAATGACTGGTATTATTTTCACTATGTACTTGAAACAATGTTATTTCATTCTAAACAAAGCTAAAATAGAAAAATAAACCAGATAGTATTGTTAATAAAAAGCCCCCAAATTTAAAATTATGCATGAGGTTCTAATTAAAAGATTTATTTCTATCAAAATGTCCTCCTTTCTCTTGTATACTAGAATTATACTAAAAATAGGATAAGCTGAAATTTATAAGCCAACCTGCTTGAAAGCACATCTGTTGTCGTGCCTTGAGAGCAATGTGTCCAGATTGAAATCTTTTGCTTATCACTTTAAAAATATCCTTCTGGTATCTTCTTTGCAGTCAGAAAACATTTTAATTTAACCTAGTACAAGCTAGCAATGCTTACTTTTCTTTTCTGCACCTCTCAGACCACATTTAGTGTACTTATTTATTCTATACACTGTCCTGTCCGGGAAAACCGCTCTCTCTTCAGGGAAACAGTAGACTTGAGGAAGAGAACTGCACTTGCGCACCTTTTGGCATGACAGCCTCTCATACAAAGTAGGCACAAAAACAGCTTCCTTGTGTTTCTTACAGGATTTCAGAAAGGACCAAATGAGATAATAAACACAGGTGTTCACTCCGTACCTGATGTACATTTATAACTGCTAAGGATACCTTAACATGGGAATACACTTATTGACTTAATCTACAGTTGCAAAATAACTATCCTTTATAACTCTTAGGGCTTCACAAAACCCGCTCTTTTCTCTTGGAAATATTCATTTTTTCTGCCATAATGGCAATACATAAATGTCAGGAGCTTTTGGAAATGTGAAATTGAATAGTTTAAACTGGCTTTTCAATGAACTCTGACTTCAAGTTTTTCTCCTGAAAGATTCTGAGCATTTTTTTACATGTTAATGTGCTTGGTGTTATTATACTCCTAAGAACAGAATGCATTATCATGTATCTTTAACAGTTTTCTGTACCTAGCTATTCAAAAGCATCACAGTCTTTAATAATTTGAAAAATACTGTTTTCATATGTGATATTTATAAATGTAGACATAGGTGTCATTTTGTATCTTTTAATATAGATTTCTATGCATTAAAATTTAGAATGGCCAGGCATAGTGGTGCACACCTGTAATCCTAGCACTCCGGAGGCTGAGGCAGGAGGATCATTGCAAATTTGAGACCAGCCTGGGCTGCAAAGTGAGCTCAAGGCCAGCCTGAATGGTACAGTGAGACTCTCTCTCAAAAAGACAAAAATAAATAAATAAATTAATTAAATAAAATAAAATTTAGAATGAAAATGACAGTATACAGTTTAGGAATTTCTCTTTAAGCTTGCAGAATTTAGTGTTTCCTGAGTGATTGCCAGCTGGTTAATGCATTAAAGGATTACCCCTCATGAGTAGTTACTTAAAGATTTTTCTTTTAATTTGGTCTCATTCCTGTAAAAGATTATTTCCACAGGAGATGTGCACATTTCATTCTCACTTTGCATGAAATTAGGGTTACCATTAGGGATGGATGAGCTGTACTTGTAAGAAAACCAGCATAAAAGTAAATTAGCTTCCAAAGGTGAAATATTATTTTCAATATTTTGTGAAGGAACAAGCATATAAATTCAGATAACAATGTTTGCTTTTGTAACACATTACACAAGTTGCATCAGAGACAAGGATTAGATTCATCTATGAAGTGAAGATACACATCATTGTTTTACCATGCATTTGTAAAATAACAAAAACAACAAAAGATTTTGCAGTTTCTTTTTGAGCTGGAGGAGGAAAGATATTTGAGCTCCTTTTACATATTAGGATGAGATATACAGAGATTTGGCAGGTTTTGCAGGGTTGATAATAAGGTTTTGAGCAAGAGAGTCTAAAATTAAAAGCCATCGTTAGTAACACAGCTTAAAAACTTAAAGAAGAATATGTATTGTTACATCATGTGTGATTTCATTAGAACCTCAGAGTACAGCCAGAATGGACTTAGGGCAACATGCAGAAAAACAGGCAGGGAGAGAAGGAGGCAGAAGATGAGGAGATGAGGATGACAGGAAGGAAGGAGGGGATAGGGAAGGAGACAGGAAGGAAGGAAGGAAGAGATGGAGAGAAGGAAAGGGAGGGAGAAATGGAGAAAGGAAAAGAGGGAGAGAGGAGAGGATATAAAAGGAAAATGTTGATTTTCAAAATTACTTTTCATTTATGTACTGGTGCAGGTTCTAGTTAAAACTTCTGTGAATTGTTAGAAGAAATCGTAACATTCTTTTACCATTTTACTGAATACAACAACATACAAAAGAAACACATTCTCCTTAATTTACAGGAGTGTTGCTTAGGCTGGAAACAGGAATCTGGAACTCCACTGCTTGCAGCCTGAGGTCCAACTCAGTTTGCAGATGTGTGGTGCCGTCAAACTGCTGATGCAAAGTCACAGCAGGGCTGGCGAGGAGGTCTGCCGACTTCATGTATGATGCATGCCGGTGGAAAACAAGGGGCAGCAGCAGTGAGAAACAGGAATTCATCAAAGCAGTTTGCACAAACTAAATTATTCCTGATGTAACCCCAGCGCTAGGTAAGAGTGGAAAACTCGGCAATTGTGTGATATCAAGGAACAATATATAGAAAAAATCACTATTACACATTAGGAAGTCAGATTTAATGTGTCCATACTTATATTTATCATCTCCTAAAATATTGAGAAATTTATTTCTAAGATACACTCAGTCACTCTGTACATACTTCTTTGAATCATATGTATTTCAAAGGTTGTAAAGTTAAAATGCATAACAAACCCACCTAAACTGTTAACAATGTGATATACTGCAAATTTGGTATCTGTATCAAAAAAGAATTTTTAAGAATATATATTTTTAACACAGATGACTTTGTTAATATGTAGTTATATGAAGAATAATTTAAAATTCCTGCACTAATATATTTAATTCTATGTTATATTATATAATACAAAAATTCAACTATTTTAGGATAATTATTTCCTGTTCATGGAGTTATTAGTAGCTAGGATATATCCTACTACTAAATGACATGTGTAACCAAACTCCTTCAGATCTTTTAAATGCTCTATGGAGAAGAGAGCTGGAAAAGAAAATCAAGAAAAAGCACAGTTTATTCAGAAGTTCCAAGATCTGAGACTATTATACCACTTTTATTGTGAACTACACCTTACATATATAAAGAAAAAAATTATATACTATAGAAATGAGAAAATGAATACTAGTGGAGGACTAACCAAATTTACTACAATGATACATAATATCTATACTTAATATTTTAACATATTTTCCTTAAATCTTAAAATAAAGATGAAGCAGGTTTAAGCTACAAATTTTAGCTTTACACAGTTAGGGAAAAATGAGACCAGCCTAACACAAAGTAATTCTAACACACAGTCCAGCATTTTCTTTCCATAACCAGTATCTATTTAAATACAATAAAATTCTTGTAAAATATCTTTATTGTGCTTTCATATTATGTTTATCCTTGATATATGCTATATTTTTTACTAGGTTCAACTTTCCTTCTTTTAGGTATTGCTTAATGTGCATCATTGCTTTCTGTTTGAAAGCCAGTGAATGGAGTTAAGCTAATTAACAAGCAAATAATTAATAATGAGTGATAATTAAAATAATGCCATTTAAAAGCATGTTTCATAATAATGGTTAAAAAGGAGGACATAATGATTGAGTTGTTTCATTTAAAGTATTATATGTGCCACTAGTAACTTCATAATTTATAAGATTGTGATAATTATACTATTTAATTAATTTCTAATTTAGCGTAGAAATATTTTAAGTAGAAAACTTCCAGTTGTGTGAAGTTTACTAAAGAAAATCATGAAATCTGTGATATGAGAAAGCAGGAAGACAGGAGTCCAGTATGAAACTACAGAATATTTTTCACTCTCTGGAGAAGCTTATTGAAGTCAGATTTGTAGCCTAATGCCTATGAAAGCATTTACTTTCCTGTCAGTACCTGCTTCTCCTCCAGCTGTCTGTCGAGATCCCTTCTTGTGTTATTATAAACACTTCACAATGACACTGTCAATTATTCTTAATCTGTCATCTATTATTAGACTCTGCAAGACTCAGAATCCCAGCAGATCTTTTCCTCATCTATCATAATGCCATGTAGAAGAAGTCTGTGCTAATATGTAGAACAATTCATATCTACAAATTCAGAATGAAGACATGAAAAACACTAATAGAAGTAACATTTAATGCTCATGTGTTATAAATATAAAAACAGTCTTCAGAATACCTAGCCATGAGTTGATTATGCAGAACTAAGTATTCAACAAATCACTGAATCATTATTAAACATTTCCAGTTTGTAGAGCCTTGGACAGCTGCATACTTATTCCACACAATAGAGGAAATATGAGGATAAGTCAATATCCTTAAAGAGGTTATAATCCAACAAGGAAAGAGGAGGTAATGAGACTTAAGCATTCTGTTTTCTTGTTTATGAGATGTGATTCCTAGTGGCTGTCAGCATGCCATGTATTTGGGGCTAGGTTTAGTGATTTTCTATCCAGAGACCCATAATTCTATGACACATGCTACATCAAATGGAGTATAGCCTTGAAAACATGTTACCTAGATATTCAAAGTTAGCCTCTATTCTTTTAGAAGACACCTAAGAGGCTCTGCACACTTCTTCCCCACACTTCAATTACATAATTTACCCCACAACAATTTGTCCTGTCAAGATTGGAAAATAAGATTTATTTAAGCCAACCTAAAAAGGAATAGGGAATTTTGACCTAAAGGGTCCTTGCAGTATGCTCCTAGTCAGTCATTCTTATGGGCAGGGATGGCAAGACCAAATTTGAAGTTTTTGAATACTGACCTTTAAAAGTTAAGAAGTGTTTAGAGATTATGTATCAATTGATGTCTAGACTCATATTTGTATTTAGCACATTTATTATGTTTGAAATTTCCCACTTTTTTTACTTAGTACATAGTACCTCATCTTTTGACCAGGTTGGGGTTGAATTACCTCAAAAGGCTCATATTATATGTATATGAAATGGATGATCTCTTTGGTATTACCAAAGTGGTTATTACTGATATATATTAACATAATTAAGGTAAATTACTACAAGTTTAGTGGCTTAAAGATATTCACTTAAAATTGTTTATTGAGTACATTTAAATGAGTCTGACTGGATAAGATTGAGGTGCTAGCAGGCAGGACTGTTTCAGGAGGCTTTGGTAGAAAATAGAACTGCTATTTGCACTTTGTGTGGCTTGGTCATTTTCTCTGGCTCTTCAGCTTTTCCATCTTTAAGGACAAAAGGGCTTGAGATAGTGTAGTTCTCATACCATGTCAAGTCACTATGATTCCTCTGATTCCCTTTTTAATGGGTCCTATGTTTGCATCAGACCCATCTGGGTACACTAAAATAAGCCTGGATAACCCAGTAGAATCTCTTAAAGTCATCTGATGAACAGCTTTAATTCCATCTCTAATTCCATCTCCAATATTTCTTTTATTTTTCTTTTTGTTTGTTTTTGTTTGTTTGTTTTGCAATGTAACCTAGCATATTTACAGATTCCAGTGATTAGGCTGTGGATACATGTGGAGGCTGAGGGCATTAGAATGCCTACTATATTAGAGGAACCAAATACTTTAAACAATTTAATCTGCTTGAATGTCACATTTAACAACTTTTTCCAAGATCTGAAGCTAATGTCTTGTAATTTCACACTGTTCTTTAAGGAAAATATGGCCAGCTTCAGCCAGTTACCTTACCAACTTCTAATTTGTGGAGGCATTAGGATCCCCTCCTCATTTCTCCTAGCAAACTTCCAAACAGAGATACTAAACAGTTACCATTTCTGAAGACTTGGGCTTTTCATGAGACACTTAGGATAAGTAGTTCAAGTTTTATCAGTATAAATTCTCTCTAAAGCTTTATATGTATGGGTCAAGTCTTGTGCAAGCCTGTCTCTCCAACTTTCTTCACCTTAGAGAGTTCCAATACACAAAATGACATGGAGTCTCAATAGTGACCCCAGAAAATGGGGGGGGGAGATATTATACTACTTGTCAGTCTTGCTAACCCTACTATGTCAGCTGGGTCACACCTCACAAAGGAATCCCAATGTAAACATTGATGTTATTGATGATTTTGACTCATTTCAAAGTTGTTTTCACTGGATTTTCTATCAGACATATACATGAACAACTCAGAGGATAAAAATGAGAACAATATGAATAAAAACATTTCCCAAATTACTCCATGCTCTATGAGAAGTTCATCTTAATGTTAGTCATCTGGTGGGGAATTTACCTCCTCAGCCCTCAGGAGGGGCACAGCAGCTTCTGTGAGCCAGATTATCATGTTACAGCACTGCAGTCCAAGCTTGCTAGTCAAGTCCTGTGGCATTTACATACATCACTTCCTGGCTAGAGATTTACTTTCCCATCTAGTTTTCCAGTGAATTGCTTCAATTCTACATGTGTATTCATAGGGAATTGCAACATTCCTCCTATTCTTTCCTTTGTGTGTGTTTATCAAAAACATCAATTTGTGACTTTTTTTAGTGTAAGATTTTTAAACTTAGCAACCTAAGGAAAAAAAATAACTAAATGATAATGAATTTAAATTTCATTAAGAGTGAATAATCTGTTATTAAATACAGGGAGTGAAATACTTTAGAATTATTCATATTTATGCAGAAGCTTTTAATCTGATATAATCCAATTTGTTAATATTTATGTTAATTTTTGTGTGATTGGGGTGCTGTTCAGAATTACAATATATTAAATGATAAGTATTTATATCTTTTCTTTATCCTCAAAAATTTGTTTTATATAGTAATGGATGTTAAGGTCATTTTATTAGTAAAATTATCTTCTTGATACATACATAGAAATAATTTTATTATTACTATCTTGAATATGTTAAACAGCACTGTAGCCAGGTGTGGTGGTGCATACCTGTAATCTCAGCACTTGGGAGGCTAAGGCAAGAGAATAACCATGAGTTTGAGAACAGCCTGGGCTACAAAGTGAATTCAAGGCCAGCCTTAACTGCATAGCGAGACCCAGTCTCAAAAATACCAAAAAAAAAAAAAAAAAAAATTATTCCAAAGAGACTAAGAACGTTATCTATAAAAATTCTACTTGTAACACAGAGGTTTAGTTTAAGTAACATTTCTGTGTGATGTTTGTAAAGGGAAAAAGAAATTTATCATGATATACACCTGAGGAGAAAATCTTACTTTTGATGAGATTAATGGTTTAGTAGCAACATTTAGGTAAATGTGTATTAGAGAATCAGGTGGAATAACATGTGTACCTGCTATTCTGTTTTTCTGAGTACTCAGGGAAAAATCCTTCCTAGGCCTCTCTAATGCCAAGCCCAGAGGTCCTATTCAGGCCACACGACTACTCCTGGTGATCTCCTTTACTCTGCATAGGTGGTCATGCTCTGTACTCTTTTCAAACCATTTCATTTCATGTTATTTTAGTTGTATTTTTTCTCTCTTTCAGTACCTACACAGCAAATAGTAACCCATTTTCTTAGCTTTCATTTTGTCTGGTGTACTCAAGTATTATGGTTAATACATTGTGTCAACTTGCAGAGTCTAGAGGTTTGGTTAAGTGACTCAGCAGTTCTACATCTTGGGGTGCAAAGGACATGTCCTTCCTGCTCTAGGATGTTATTCATTGTGTCAATGTGAGAAGTTTAGAAGTTTAACTTTGTGAGTGCTGCCCCCTGGGTTGCGGGGAGCCTTCTTACAATGTAAGGGAGGAAAAGAGGCTTGCATGCATTGCCATTCCCCCTTTGCTCTTGTTGCTTTGCTATCTTCTGCCTCGGAGCCAACCAAGTATGGACTGAAACCTCCAAAAACTGTGAGCTAAATAATCCTTTCCTTCCTTCATTTTGGGGGTTGGGTATTTTGTCTCAGCAAGGAGAGAAAAGTAACTAAGACACCAAGAGTCAAAGGACAAGAGTCACAAAAGTGCAAAATAGCAACAGTAACCCATAGCTAACAGACTTCTTTGTTGTAATGTCACAAAGAGGACACATTTTTTAACTAGTAATTCCTTCATGTTTTTATTCTGAAATGATAATTAAATGAGTTACTGTGTAGAAATTTTAAAAGGTCTTTTAATGTTTTTGTTTACTTAATTATAGTGACATCATAAATTTGCTATCTTTGAAAAAGGAAAATTTCAAATAGGATTAATTCTGCCAGAGATTTATTAAAGCAACCACTGTACAAGAAGATGAAAGAGTTGGTGAGGTGGAAGAGAACCAAGGCTGTCTAACTCTCATTAACGGAATAAGTAGCAAGGAAGAAAGATTGAGTAGAAGCATATGTAGTTTTAAGAAATGTACACAATGCAGTTCTACGAGGTTAGCATACAGCTGAACTGAAATCACCCAGCATAGGAGCACTGCAGAGTCTCTGAGGAATGGGTATGCCTTACTAATTCTTGATTGGACCGAGAAACCCACGTAGAACCAGACCAAACTGTCTGGCACGAGAAGAGTCTTTATTAGGCAGGAGAGCAATGCGTTGAGCTGCCTAGCGGACCAAGACAGCCCCGAGCTGTGTAAAGCTCTTGGTTTCAAGAGTTTTTTGCGGGGAGGATGTTTGCAGGCCAGAGCAGCTAAGGGAGAGGTGTTTGTGGTTAGGGCCATTAACTTGCAAAAACATTTTGTAAAACTTGCAAGAACATTTTGTAAGATCGTGGGATTTTTTGTTCAAGGACAGCAGGTGCTTTGGGGGCAATGCTAGCCGTTCCGGTTGGGCCCATTGGGAAGTGTGAAAGTGCAGCTGACATGCTTTTTTGCTCTTTGCAATGGGCGGGGGTCCTTCAGGGAGACCTAACAATTCTGCCATGCTCACTCACTGGCTAGGGATACCTACTGAGAGACATATTGTTCACTTTGAAAACTGGTGATATTTCATACCTCAGTGACTGGGTTTTTTGTGAAATAATGTCCTCCATAGTTACTTACGTCCAACATCATATACCTCTCAGCGTTTCTACAAATATTTCTACAGCTAAAAGTAGTTGATTTTTCTCCTGTCTATATGTAGGTTAGCTCCATTCATTCTGTGTAATTTAATAGTCCTGGAATGTCAATTAGTGAAACAATTTTGTGCTCTTAGTAGAACAAATTAGCATAAACAAAATAAGCACGACTTGAAAGCAATTTGCCCACTTCTGTCATATTTTGTTTGATCTTTTTAATCTCATAAGCATAACAGAACTGTGTTCTGCAGTGAGAACTGCTGATTATCAGTTTTCACCTCTTTTAAATATAAAAATGTGCACATTAATGTCAAATATAAGAATTTTTAGGCCATTATGATAAACCATCTATAGTGGTCAGATTTCCCATTGCTGACAGAAAATGTTCAACATACACAATTTAAAACAAGAGAGGTTTAATTTGGCTCAAGGTTTCAGAGGATTTAGTCCATGGCCAGTTTAGCTACAAGGCACAACTCATCATTTTAAGAATGAAGTAGGAAAAGGTACTGACTTAATAGAAATTGCAAAGCAGAGCAAGAGAACTGTGCCATCAGCACACATATGCTCCAAAGGCCACCTCTGGTATTCACCCTTCCTAGAGTAAGCCATACCACATATTCAGCTAGAAATTTATCAGTGGTTGAACCCAGTGATGTGTGAAGGATCCCCATGATCCAATTACTTTCTAAGAGCCCTGCCACTGAGCATGTGACACTTTGAAGGGACATTTTAGATCTAAACCATAATGGCACATAATGAATTTCATTTTTGTATCTTTTATGTACTATTCTTTCTATTTTCTTGGTATTTTGATAACACTTACCTTATGTGTCTTCCTGGAAGTATATTTAGTAAGTATACAATTCCATATTAACTAAAGTAAGTATTTTGCATAGCTAATGTATGTGGTAATTGTTTCTTAGAGTAGCCAAGTCAAAGGATGATGAGACTAAAATTAATACCAAAAATGAAGTTTTTGCTCAGATACTCATCTTTCCACACATTGCTTCAAATAACTATTTCAGAATAAAACTGGTCTCATATAGTGATATCATTAATTCAACTACTACAAATTTTGCTAGAGTTAATACATTTCTAGACGTCAGACTGGAGAGAGGACTTGGTTCTTTTTTTTTTTTTTTTTTTTTCCATTTCTGGGGATCAAACCCTGTGCCTCATGCTCCCTTGAGAAGTGCTTTACCACTGAGCAATACCTCAGGCCTGGACTTGCATCTTTTTAATCTTTACTCTATGTTTTGGATCCTTAGAGAAGATTAAGAAATAAAACCTTGTTGAATCACCAAACAAATGATTAATGTAAGAGAAAGAAAAAGTGTATGTGGAGATTTTATGATGATGGCAGATGCTTTAAAATGTTAGAGAAATGTCTACTGAGAGATTATGCATTAAATTGAGAAGAATGCCAAAGTGGGGAATAATCTGAGTTATCAAAATATTAGATGAATGCATATAAATGGCAAATATTCTTTTTCTTCAAATAAAAATGATCCAATGAATTAAATGAAGGAACAAGAGAATATTAGATCTAGAGTTATGTATATTTCAAAAGAATATTGGGAGATGGAGAAGAGATACAGAATCTGTTATGTGTTTTGTCCTTTAACTTTAATAAGGAAATTGCCTTTACTTGGTTCTTTTAAAAATAATCTTGGAGTAGATAAAACCATGATTCAGTGTATGAGAGACTATGGGGGTGAAGATAGCCTTATGCTTGCTAAGGTGTCAAGAGTTTAACTTGTTAAAAACCTTGAGTATAAGACTGAAGATTTTGAAATTGGATTCAAATTTGTGTTGTGTTATTTAGTATAGGAATGGTAACTACAATCTCAATCTTTTTCCATTTTTCATCTTTTTTGTTCTTTTCACCTGTACATCTTCTGAGATTGGTCACAGAAGTATCAAAATACCTGGTATCATTCATCTGGTTTCAAGTATTCTCAGTTTCCATGTAAAGACAAAAACTCATTGAAGATGTTTCTTGCTCCTTATGACTATTCTTTACACTTTTTCAATGCATTTTGTTCTTTTTCATTCACAAGGGATCATCTAATACTTGGAAATCTAATGCTCTAACCATTTGCCATTTGGTCACAATTGCTCCTAAGTTAATTTTAAAAAACAAAATTTAAAATATAAAAATGTGCTAAGGTATGAAGGTTTTTCTCAAATTTGTGTGTAGTTCTCACTGTAATACTCTATAAAAGTTTTCTTTTAACAAACATGAATTTTGAGATTGTTTGTAACAAATATATATGGTGAGAGAAATGATGTTTTTTATATATTTAATTTATAATTTGCAAGGTTTAATTGTTACAAAATTTGAATATAAAATTTCTTATCAATATTCCAATGTACACTTTATTTTATCATCTTTTGAAAAACAATATTGCTATTTTGTTCCAAATTCCCAGTGGATTAATTAAAGTGAATCATTTCCCTTTCTTTAACTCATATTTAACAAGAAGAGTCACATTCTCCCAGAATTAGGTGTGTAAAAATGTACGTGTTTCATTCAACCCATTTTTCACCATAGTCACACTTGCCCTCAAGATAACTCTATTTAAAGGAGTTAATCAGAGTTGTTTGGTGAGACAAAGACACATCACTCCTCTAAAAGTAGCATACTTTACTAAAATTAACACATACCCAATGTATTTCACCCCGTTCCCCGTCTAATTTATTCAAAGTAGAGACAGAACAATATTGACATATTGTGTTCTCCAAAGACAAGCAATGCTTTCACCCTCTACCCTTTTTCTATTTATTTATTTATTTATTTATTTTCTTCCTGTACTGGGAATTGAACACATGACCTTGCACTTGTCAGGCAGACATTGTGCCAACGAGCTAAATCTCTAGCCCCCTCATTTTCTAAAGTTACATAGAATTGTGATTAAAAAAAAAAAAAAGAGGGCAGTGGCTAACAGAAAGAACACTACACAAAAGAACTGAATAATAGCACAGCACCCTTTGGCTTTAGTTCTCCATTGAAAGGTGTTCCTCAGAACTGTTGTGACTCCCCCAGCTTCAGTGTTTTCTCCTAAGTTCACACTACTTCCACTACCATTTGGAAAACTACAATAGCCACACAGTCATTCTGGAAGTACAGTGTCCCCGTGTAATATTGTTCTTGTCATTTCTCTATACAAAAATTAGACATAGTTTATCTAAACCAGAGGAAAATTTCACGTTTTTCCTGATGGAATTCAAAATCTTTCACAGTTTTTGGTTAATCTACTCTTTTTAAAGACCCTACTACTCTCTCAAATAAAATCTAAATTTCATCAACCTAAAGGTTCAGTGTTCTTAACTTGCCATAGTCTTCATGTTAATAGCATTTTTTTGTTTTAAAACGTAATTTTCTGTCTCACTGCTTGATGGTATTCTATACCACGTACACAATATGTAGCAATTATTAACTGGCTTTTGAAGTCCTCCAGAATCACCCAGGAATAGCTTACATCTCTTTCACTTTTTTCATATACATTGATTATGTTTGTATAACATTTAATTATGATGTTCTTGTTTGTTACTCTCTAATACTAGTTTTAATTATGGGAGTGAAGAGGAACACCATGTGTGTATTTATACCATGTGTATCTTGCTGTTCTCCAGAATGTGCCTCTCATGACTATAGTGTATAAGAACACCTTCAGTCTGCAACCTGATAACATGGGGGAGCCAATGAACCATCCCAGTTTGAGTCTCACAGTCTGAGAACCTGAAGAGTAGATACCGTAAATTCTAGTCTAAAATTCAATAGGCACCAATCACAGAAGAGTCAGTATTTCAATTTGACCTGAAGGCATACAGAATTCCCCACCTCAGATCCATTCAGTGATGCAGGAGGAATTCCCTCTTAAGAGAGGTCAAAATACTGGTTTCATTTATGTCTTCAATTGACAGTGTAAGCCTACAAACATTAGGATTTAGCCTAATGATGCCTTTCATCCAAAATGATAAACTCATCCAAAACATCCTTAAAAACACAGTGAGAAATATTTGACCAAATATAAGTATTTTTAGTCTATTTACTTTGACACATAAGACTTAACCACTGTCAACTTGACACCCCTACACCTCTACTTAAACCATATGTACTCACAATATATAAAAACAGCAAGATCATTTTTCTTCTAAAAGTTTACAGATATTCTGCATACAACCCAAAAATCCTTATTCCTTTCTTTGAAGAGAAGTCAAGCCCATGAGTGGTCTTTATTCTTCTCCTTAATATCCCCTAATGTAACATTATGTAGTAAAATTAGCAATATTAAATACTAGGATACAAAGTCAACACATCTTATTTTAAATGACAATGAAATAAAAGGAAACAAAACATATATAAACAAACAACAAAATAAGGAAGAAACACATATAAATCATAGTCTTTATTCTTTAAAGCTTTTCAATTTATTTCTGTCTTTGAGAATCAATTTTATTTTTTTAAGAGTAGGAAGAATTTGTTGAAAGATAGCTTCTGTCTAAGAGATACAGAAGGGCCTTGGGAAGTGGTTTGCCCCAAGAATCAATTTATTTTCATTTTTGAAATATTTAAGCAATTCATAGCTTTTCCTGGACTGGAGCATTTTAAAGTTCTGTTAACCTTAATCACAGGACACGATAACATTAAAGAACACATTAAGGAGTCTACATGTACGCCTACTCTTCATTACATCCTTATGGAAGCATCCACTTCTCCTTGGTAGTCATGATCCATCACCTGGGCCAGCATAGTAGCTCCTTGGTTTATCTGTGAGTTTGAGGCATGAGAAACTTAAAGTGATCAGGACACAGTTTTTACTTTCATCTCCATAAAATCCATGTTTTGTCATACAGGGAAAGTATTCCTCTGTTTGGATCTAAGATATCCAGGCCAGCAGAATAAGGTGGCAAAAATAGGGAAAATATATATTCATCTATTTTCACTGCATCACTAGGTGTAATATCTATCTTTAATTTCTAGATTCCTGAACATATGAATGCTGACTGTCAGAGAAACAGTAATATATATTAGTACTCAGAGTACATATATCCTTCTGGGAAATAATATATATATGTATTCAGAGTACATATATCCTTCTGGAAAAGTTTGACTTAATTCTATAAGGCATAGCCTCCAAGGAAGTATTATATTTAAACAGTCAAAAGACATTTTCAAGGTGATAAGTGTAGTGGTAGAGCATTCACGTAGCCTGTATTGGGCCCATTGTTGGACCTCATTTGCTGTTACATAATATAATATCCTTGCTCAATATCAATGCTATGTGGGAAATCTTCATAGTATACAAAGAATCTGTGGCTTATATAAGTCCGTAAGTAATAGTTTTGTTTGAAGCCTTCCATGCAAGAAAGACTAACTTATATCCCTTAGTACTATTTGAATCAAGAACAAAGTTTAATTCTTTCCATGATGGCCCAGTATAATTAACCTTACACTAGATAACGGGATGATCACCTTGAGAAACGATGTCATACAGGAGACTCAGTGTTGGTTTCTGCTACAGAAGACTGAGCATTCATTAGAGATCATAACCTGGTCAGGCTCAATGCATCGGAGTCATACTATTGAGCCCCTGCTTACACTTTACTCTGCCCCCAGGACCACTGTGCTGCTTTTTATCAAAAGTTTCTGAGTAAAGATACTGAGTGGTATCTGTGGAATGGGTCATCCTCCATATTTCAACATAGTAAATAATGTTATCTAATTAATCTTAAAGTAATATTTTCTAAATAGAAAAATTTGATTTATCTAAAAAAAGAAAAAAGCATAAAATGTAAATTGTCCACAGATATTTAACAATCATAAATACAAATATTTTCACTGATACCAACAAATATGCATTCCAAAATTTATACACAAATTAGAGCACATGAATTTTCCCTCACCCTAAAGTAAATACTATGTTCCTGATATAAAAGCAGAAAATTATTTATTTATTTATTTCTGTCAAATATATTAAATTAATTCATATTTACCCATTGTCTTGGTTACTTTTCTCTCATTGCTGGGACAAAATACTTTATGCCCAAAATTAAGGAAGGAAAGGTTTATTTTGCTTACAGTTTGTGGAGGTTTCAGCCCATACTTGGCAGATTACAAGGCAGAGTGGCACATGACAGAGGGTTACAGCTGATGGGCAGAACAGAGCAAAGCAACAAGCACACACAAGGGAGGAGTGGCCCAAAGCAGCCTCTTCCTCTCCCTTACATATGCAAACTATCTACACCAAGGCGGGTGTAGCTCTCACACCCATAATCAATCAAACTCTAAAAGTCTGCCCCATGACCGCGTGAGGCTTTGGGGGGACACACAGACACAAACCATAACACCCATGAATATCTTGCTAATAGTTAGATATAATAAAAGATAACCTTTCAGGCTTGCATCAGTTAGATTATCACTGTAAAGCACATGGCCAGGGTATCTGTTAGTCCCTCTGGATAAGCACAACACTTCCCATCCTAACGTGGGCTCCAGGAAACTGAGCTATATTAATTTCATTTTCTTTCTCTTTGTCTTTTTGGTAAAATCTAAATTCAACTAATGAGGACGGATAGGAGGAATCAGAGAAAAGACATGGATATGTCTGATTACTTATTCTTCCACTTTCCTCTCTTGGAGTTTGCTGTAGATTTCACTTAGTCTCTGTGTGAGGAACAATAATACATCCTCTGTTAAGCAGCCAACCCATGGAGCTCTGTGTTCCTAAGTTCCAGAAACTTCTTTTCCCTTCAACATTTTAGCTGTGGATAAGAAACCGCGTCCTGCTGTGTCCAGCCTTTCCTTGCACTCAAAGTCTCTGTTTACTCTTCTCAAACTACCCAGTTTAAGCATCCTACCTCTCACAGTGATTCTTACAAGTTTTAAAAATTTACCTTTCTTCATTCTTGTCTGTGAACTCTGAATGTATTATCCATGGGGAATTAGGAATAATGTTATCATAATATAGGAGCAGTAGTCATCATAATATAGAAATAATGATAATTGTGATAATCACATGTGTTGTCACCTTTCTGTTACTGAGACTAAATAACTACCTGGCATATACAGCTTAATAAAGAGAAAGTTTCCGGGCTGGGGATTTAGCTCAGCGGCACAGCGCCTGTCTGGCAAGCTCAAGGTCGTGAGTTCGATTTCCGGTACCGGAAAACAAACAAACAAAACAAACAAATAAAGAGAAAGAGTCCTCTGTTTCATGGTTGCAAAAGTTTCAGCACGTAGTTGCCCAGCTCCGAGGCAGGAACAAAGGTGCTGGAAAGGCTTGGAGGAGGACAGTTCATCATTTCCCAGTAGACAAACAGTAGTGGGAAAGGGAAAGAGCCCAGAGAGAGACGGCGCCCCAGGGACTGAATTCCTAGAACTAGCTGCCACTTCCTAACAACCCAGTGAGTTATGAACTCTTCAGTGTTTGACCCGTTGATAAAGTTAGCACTCTCTGACTTAAATCAGCTTCCAGAAACCCACCCTTGGATACATGAGAACTTAGGGGATATTTACATCTGAACCATTACAGTATACTAATACTATTTACAATACTAAGACCATAATATACGCCACACACTCTTTTAAAGCCTTACAACTATTAACTCTCTATTTTATGGGTGAGGCATCCAAATTAGGGAAAGGTTTACCACCTGTCCAAAGTCTCACTGAGAGTAAGTGATGTAATAGGGAGTGCAGTTTGGAAATCAAAAGGGAGCTGAAGAAGGTTGTGGTAGATACCATACCTTTGGGCCTATCAGCCAGTTATTTCTGCACAACTTACTATTCTTGGTCTGTACTTTCTGCACTCCAGTGGTTCAGGATGAAATCTTTAATAAATGTCCAAGCATCTTTCTGCTATTTCCAAATCTTGACTTCCTTAGTCCATTGCATATTTTTTTAGATCCAGCTCTATGTGACTGGATCCTTGCAGTGTCTGTACATTCCTGACTAAATTCAAATGCTGTCAGTAGTATCAGTGGTGGTTTGTAGGCTGAGAGTAAAATAAAAAAGATTAAGATTGAGATAGATTGGTTTTCTGATTGTAACCTGTAAAGTTATTGATGGCCTCGCTACAACTTTTTATATGGAATCCAGTGTTTTGTTTCAAATACCTTAATTGCCCTCAGAAGGATTATTTTGTGTGACTTACTATGCTTTGTGCAATTTAACAAACTTTTAATACAGTCCATACAAATAAGGAAAGGGATCATTGTGTGACTGTGGAAGTATAAGTGCATAGGTTGGTTAGCATGAGTGGAACACAGGATGTCTTCCCAATACATGCATTATAAATTGATAAGAAGCTTCCCAGATTAATTATTAAAACTGTTGTGTTGCGAAGTTACAGTTGGAAAATTAAGGAAAGCATGTTAAGTTCCTTACTTAGAAGCAGAAATTGGGGTAAGCAAAAGTTCTGGAAAGAAAAAGAAATAATATTTAATGGTTAAACAATTTGAAGATGAGATGCAATAGATATTCCAATTGTTATACTAGAGCTACTGTTGATGTATTAGAGTTACCTTGTGGTACAGATTTTCTGATTCTCTATGAAACATGACATGATAATTCATTCTATTCCTTTATTTTTCGAGTATCTCAAAAGTGGCCATACCTGCTCTTCAATAATCTATGTGTGTTATACTTCCATTCAAAATAGAATTAAAGAAAATTTAATTCATTTTTTCATTAAATTTATATATGCACACTGGCAAATGTTAGAAAATGAAAGAAGTGATAAAATGAGTAAACATTTTATTTTTCTCTATTCAAAATTGTCCTATAACTTTTCATTACATTTAGACTCATAGCAAGTTAAACAGCACAAGTAACATCAGCACTATTATTTCTACTTTAATTCTGCACACTTCCCAGACTCACTGGGCAACGTCACTTGCCTGTTCTAAGGAAGGGGTTGGAACAGAGAAGTAAACTCTACTATTTGTAATCAAAACTCATCTAGAATAAACAGTTACAGCTGTGTTTTCTAAACCATATAGAAATGTATTGTTTTATCTGATTTAAAGTTGAGAGGGTTCTTGGGAAAGACAAATTTTGCTGTCTCCATTTATGTCTTGTCAATCTTATAAAACCTAGAAGGATCTTGGAATAAACATTGTGATACTGAGATATGTTAGCTAGCAAATATTTGAATTTTTCACTTTTAGTTTATTCCTGTTTGAAAAGGAAAGAAAAGGTATTGTACAGATTTATACTTTTAGCCACTAGAGGTAGACAATAATATAATTTTAAATTCCAAGAGAAAGGTGCATAAAATATTCATTACAGATATTTATTTTATTATACTTTCTTTTATTCATTCATTGCATAAATATATTTTGAAGGATAAACTAGAGCTAAAGAAATGATACCCATAAAATAAACTACCTACCTTCATAAATTATGCTTTCAGGTGGAAGAGATAGGTAATATTCAGCTTTCCAAAAATGTAACATATAGCATCATGACTCGTGTTAGTTGCAGGAGACAAATAACGTGGTAAAAGTGGGTTTTATGTAGAAATGACATTTACAAAGACACCTGAAGTGAAATGAGGCAGCAAAGTACACAGATATTTAGGAAAAGTGAATAATAATTTTTCATATATTACTGTCTAATTTTAATAAAATTTGCAGCCAAAAGGTTACACCTAGATATGAGGATGACTACCAACAGAGAGAAAGAAGAATCCAGTGGTTAGTCTTATTTTATATAATTTAGTCCTTTCTAAAAAGGTAGCTTCAAAACTTATGTATGTTTAGATAATTTAAAAAGCTGGCATAGACCAAATGCTATTCCAATCATGGAATTTTACCCCATAGTATTGATTATAAGTACTGCCTTTTTATTGTAAAATCCAGAAGCCTTTGGTCTTTTATTATACCTTCAAAAAATAAACTGTAAAAGTAAGCCGTAAGGCTTTTATTGCCTCAAAAACATCGGAGTGATATATTTTGAGTACAGCTGTTACACAGACCTTAATAGAGCTAAACTTTCTTGAAAGCAAATTATTGATTGGAGAAGTGGTCATATTTTATGTTTCAGAAGATATTATCAGCAGTATTATTATAATACATTATTGCTTATTTTGTAGTTTCTAGACATTTAAATTGTGTTAGTTTTTAGGTGCTTTTCACTAAGGAATTATACTGATTCAGTTTTACATGCTATACTAATTCAAGAAATTCTGAAATCTCAGAAGTCTCAGTGGTTTAAACAATAGAAATATATTTCTCTCTCTTTGTAAGAACTCTTGGGTCTTTTGGTCCACCATGCACTATGTAGAAATTTAGCACCAGGCTGAAGGAGGCTGCTTCGTTCATTAGCTATAGCGTCTGGAGTTTATGATAACCTCCTAGGCTGCTAGCAGGAAAGGCACACATTGAAAAAGATCCCATCCACTCCTGTTTTCATAGAATGGACCACAGCTGCAGTTACAGCTATGCTTAAGCATGGAATGGGGTCAATCTGACAGGGGAGAGGACCAGATATGGGTGGGAGAGTGCTTATATCAGAATTTTTGATATTTTTGCATAAGGAAAGGGGAAAAAGTACGCTGGATTCATTTTATCTATTAAAATTCTATCGTAGTCATAAATTGTGTCAAAATTTTTAAATTGGTTCTCATAATTCATTTTTTGGTGCACTGAGTGAAAAATTAGCCGGCCATATGATTTTATTTTTATAAACTATAGGTAATGTAGTACAGGTCACGCAGAGTGGAACAGACTCTCTATTTTGCAGTTATGGAGTAGTATTATTTAGTTATATAATCATCCTTATCTGGTTTAAGAATAGTAATAAAATTTAGGATCCATGGATCATTGTATTAGATATTTGATTATCTGGTTCTTGATAAAAAGCTCATTATTTTACCATTCTTTAATTTCTACTAGAATTTATAGTATTGGAAAATTCCTTTGTAATTTGCAGAATCTAAAATTTGCTTATCAAAAGTTTCCATAGTCTTTCATATTTCTTTCCTTTTTTCTCTTGGATTAATAGTATAGTAATCCTTTGTTTGGTTTACCCTTATTCATCTTTTAAAACTTAGTTATACACAAAGGCCTTTGTGTATAACCTCACAGACATATCTATTTCTGATTTTTTCTCAAGCTTAGGGAACTAGCACATGCTTCTTTCTACTACAGTTTTCATACCCTATTTTTAACTTTACGTACACTATCATTGACCTCAACAGAAACTAGCCTGCTTAAGAATGAAGATTATTCTTTGCTAGCTTTTTATTTGAGTTTTTTAATGCACAAAGTAATGTGATGAATAAATAATGAATATTATGGTCACCATAGAAGGCAAATGGATCCCCAACCTAAGTTTATTTCTGAAGTGAAGTTTAATACACACACACAAGCACACACTGTGAAAAAATTTATTATTTCCTAGTTGAAGTCTTTAACACACCTGAGCAAGCCTCTCAGCAGATAAATAATGGCTGACAGAGCCATGAAAGAAAGTGACATGATATTTTATTGAGGTTAGCAAGAGGGATAGGGATGTGGACTCACAAGGAAAGAAGCTTGCATGGAAGTAACTGGTCTTCCTTTTCAGTTCAAGTAGATGTTGACATAAGAAAAAGGAGAAGTGAGAGAGGCTGCGGCAGGAGGATTGTAGCAAGTTTGAGACCAGCCTGGGCTACAAAGTGAGCTCAAGGCCAGCCTGAACTGCATAGCAAGACCCTGTCTTATAAATAAAAGAAAAGAAAGGAAAAGGAAAAGAAAAAAAAAAAGAAAAAGGAGAAGTAATATTTAAAACATATTCAGTCAAACATTAAAAAGATACTTCAGAAAACAAAAAAAGTATACAAAAAATGCTACATTAAAAGTTCTTTTTTCTACTTGCTGTGCAGTACAGAAAGCATCTAAATTATAGTCTCTTATGAGTTTTAATTTTGAGGCTAACATAGAATGCTTTAGGATATTATTATCAGTTTTTTGCTTTTGTATATTGTAAAATAACAGTAAGCATGCATATATAATTATATAATTTGAATCAGTATATTCTAATGTGCTAGTCACACGAAGCACACCTTTTTCTGTTTATAGAGAAATTTACCTTTACAAGAAGCAATTAAAATAATTTATATTTATAGTCAATTGCATGTTGCTATATGGTGTTATAAACAACTAAATCCTTTTCTTTAACTAATACTGTTCTGGTTTATCCTTACTTAAACCACACTGATAATTCTGTAAACCATAAACTATCAATTTGTTTTCACTTTGCTTAAAAGGGGTAAAAATTTTCTCAGCCCATCTTTACCTATTTTATGAAACATCCTGACCTTCACTTTATTTTGAAAGTAACTGATGATTTAACTCAACTTCACAGAATACAATCCTACTCTGGTAGTGCATACATGACTCTAACTAATTATAAATACTATTGTAATATTTTGTGAAATATATATTAAAAAGTTATATGAAAATATTGCATTTAAGAATTGTTGAAGAAAGGAGGAATTTACTTAGAGCAAGAACAGTTTTATAAAATTAATATATTTAGAAGCATGACCCAAATTTTTCCTTATCCCTATTATAATTACTAATAAGCTAGAATTACATTGTATTTGAAGTCCTGAACTATTTTAAAGTCACAAGCAAGGTCTTTAATAAAATGAATCAATAAGTAATGACTTAGCAAATGTTCTAAGAATTAAATAAATGAAAAATTTTATGTAGAAAGAGATTAAGAGAGATTTTATCTCTAAGTATAACTTCTTCTCAAGTATATGGTTAATTTCCCTTAATATGTAATAAAATATCTACTCATACATTGTAATAACATGTTAGCACAAAAGAAGAAAAAAAGCAACAACAAAACAAGAAGATAGAAAGACAAACAACCACTAAATAACCTTGTTAGAATTTCCATAATGTACATGATAATTAGAATAAAAGACTATTCCAATCACTTCATATTCTAATATTTTATATTGTCTCACATATTCTATTTCCTTAGTCATGACTTTTACTTCCTAGATAAATATTCTCATGCCTGTGAAATCTAGACCCTGTTTTCTGCAAAATGCCACTATGTATGGATGATATCTTATGAAGTTTGCTAATAGAAATGCTTACAGCTAGCCCTGCCTCTGAAACTGTAATTATGCTTCTCTTGTTCTCCATTAACAAAAGACATTCCAGGGAAAGACACTGTTGCTCATGTGGGCCTGACAGGTTATCAAACATCATCATTTACTGTGGGGATTACAATAAGGAGAATACAGTTATGATGACCATTCTCTTGTAATATGTAATCACATTTTATAAGAAAATATCAATTAAATTTAATAAATGTAATGTTAGCACAGATGTATATTATAGAAACACTTTAAAATTATAGAGGAGTTATAGTGAGATCTTCTTATACTTAGATAGTATATATGAATGTATGGCTTAGTCTCTATATATGTTTAAAGTGCAGATTTTAGACCTTAATGGTGATACTAAGATTTTAGAAAGTTAAAAGAATTGCTACATGAACATAAGGGTCTCCTTGGTTTACCAATTATGTTACTTTGAATTAAATAAAATCAAGTAAATTTATTTTCAATCCAGTTTCATTTCAACTCTTAGAAAGCATCCAGCTGGGAAGATATAATGTTACCCTCCCCTGGACAAAACAGTCTTACAGTCTTTTGAGCATTTTATTTTAGCAACTACATTTGTCGTCATCATCATCATCATTTGGCTTACTTAAAGCATTCTGCAATTAAGCCAATGCTATTTAGTAAAGCTTCCAATAAATGCTCGGTGCCATACATTGGACACTATTACACCTCATACACATACAATATTAGGTAAATGAATACACCGCATAAGAAAGTATATACCAATTACTGGCCACTTAAGTTGGAAGGAACTCAGTGAAAAAAATGTTCTTTGAGATTGTTTACATTTTGAAATGCTTCATGTATAATGTGGAAAATAGTAACAAAGAGGGAAATTTTTGTCAACATCATAAAGTATATTTTCAGCCCTTTTTGTTTTGTTTGCTTTTTGTCTTTTTCAGACAGGGTCTCTCTGTGCAGTTCAGGTTGGCCTTGAGCTCATTTTATAGCCCACATTAGTCTTAAACTCCCAACAAGAGGCTGCCTCAGCCTCCTAAGTCCTGGGATTACAGATGTGAGCACCATCATGCCCGTCATTATTTTCAGCCTTTTAGCCCTTTATTACTTTCATTGCAGAATAAACTATATTAAAATAAGTTTCAGGAACAGAAAGGCACAAGTATATGGCCTAGAGTTTCTTGGCTTCTGTCATCCATTTCTATCACAATGCTAGCTAAACCAAGTAGTTTAAGAATCCAGAAGATCATTCACAAATTGTGGCAGGTATTCAGCCTGCAAATTTCAGAGCTGTCAAGGTTGAGGGTTTCAATCAATTCTGACATCTCCTGGCATTTCCTTTCATATTCTAGCTTCTATAAATAATATCATTCCTTAGGTACCATTTTAGGTTCACAAGATTATCTCTCCCCCTAACACACAGAAAGGCTATAATTTATCTTTTAGAGTGCCTTTTCTTTTTGACTTTTAGTTTGAAACATGTGAAATATTAAATGAGTTGCCTGACCCTGAAATGGAATCCTTTACCATTAGTTAATGTTTTGTGATATACTAATAATAGCATAAACGGTACTTTAAAAAATATAACTCAGGTATATTTTTAAAAGTAAAAACTTTGCAATAAAACATGCAATAAAGAGCATGCCCAGTATTTGAGAGAAAAACTAGTAATGAGGACCAGTGCACAGGAATAACAATTGATGCCCACATTATCACATTAAAAAAAAGTACTTATTTCAGGGTCTGGGGATTTAGCTCAGTGGCACAGCGCCTGCCTGGCAAGTGCAAGGTCATGAGTTCGATTCCTTGTCCTGGAAGAAAAACAAAAACAAATATTCAAAACAAAAAATACTCATTTTGTACAAAGTAATCCCATCTTAGATGTAACAGTGGTTTAATTTAATTTTCAGATATAAGGAGTTTCTTATAAATTGTCCTCAATAACAAAGTCACTCAACAAAGAGTCAAAAGAAACTTGCAGAGTACTTTTAGCCTTTTTCAAATTTAATTTATTATTGTAATCGTCACTTTGATTTGATGTGTTTTCCTAAGTAGAAATTAAATAAGACAATTTAAAATATATCATGTCATATAAAGTTAGTACTGTTCAGCTACAAAACTTTGGTCACCCTTTACTGAAAAACTGTTAAACTGGGAAAATAAAACTGATCTTGAAAAGTTGTTTTTTCTCACAGAATCTCAAAAAAATCTTAGTGGCAGAACCAGAAAAAAAGGCAGGTACTCACTTGCAAGGCAATATATTTAGGTATGCACCTATTTTTATGCTAAAAGCCATAAAGCTCCTGGTGGCACTTAAAAGGTTCCTATCTTCCATCCTCAGGTGAAGAACTGAGGCACCCTCCTGCCCTGTAACCAGGATCTATATAATCTGGTTGAGATACACTGATGACTGTGGACATTTCTGTCAATAGTTTTTTATAAATTTTTTCTTCTTTTATTTTACCATTGAATTCAAGACTATTTCAAACTTTCATAGATTTGATTCCACCTATGTTACTTTCTATGAGTAATTTTTCAAATCAGATGGAATGAGTTTTTTTTGTCACCATTAATACTGACCATCAATATACTATTCTCCTCTTCCTGGGTAATAACTTGCAGCAATCTTGAAATCAGTGGGCAATCGTGTTACTGCTTCTCAGTGCAATGCGATTTCACAAGGAATGGGACTGCTGAGGATTGCTGTGTTCTGTAACGTATTTGTTGAAAAAAATTTATTTTTTTTTGGTCTTTTTGAGATAGGGTCTTGCTATGCAGTTCAGGCTGGCCTTGAGCTCACTTTGTAGCCCAGGCTGGACTCGGACTCGCAATGATCCTCCTGCCTCAGCCTTCTGAGTGCTGGGATTACAAGCGTGAGCCACCATGCCTGGCTATTTGTTGAAATGTTGAAACCACATGATAGATACCAAATGGATCACTGCACTGTCTTGATAGTCCATGGGGTCAGAACAGAGTGAGTGGAAGCAAAAAATTCTTAATTGTTTTAAACAAAAAAGAGCAAGCTAAGGCAATAAATCCTGTTCAATATAATTAATATAGAAATATACACATAAATTTTTAAATGAATTATGTTCTTCTTGAAAGTATAGATATTTAATTATTGTGATGAACCTTTCTTCTGGGCTTGAGAAATAAAATTTAATTATATTTCTGTATGTGAACACCCAGATTTCTAAGTATTGTTTGTTGGAGATCGTCATTTATTCATGGTGTGTTCTTAAAACCTTTGATGCAACTCATTTGGCTGTAAGTACATGGATTCTTATACTATACTATTTAATTGGTCTGTTTTATTGCAGTATCTTGCTACTTTGGTTACCATAGCTTTGTAGTATATTTTTAAGTCAGGTAGTTTGATCCTTCAGCCTTAATTCTTTTTGCTTATGAATGTTTTGGCTATTGGAAGTCTGTTGCAATTGCGTGCAAATGTGAGGATTTTTTCCATTTCCATGGAAATTTCATTAGTGTTTTGATAGAGATTTCATAAAATAGGTTTATTCTATTGCAAAGAATTAACATTTTAACATCTCCCCGTCCATAAACATGAGATATTTCTTTATAATTACATTTTTTCTTTCCTCAATATTTTGTTTTCAGTACAGAGAACTAATACTTTCTTAGCTAAAGTTATTACTAAGTAATTTTGTAGCTATAGTAGATGAAGTTATTTGTTTTAGTTCCTTTTAGATAGTTCCCCCTGCCGGGTGTGGTGGCACCTTCCTGTAATCCCAGCACTTCCGAAGCTGAGGCAGGGGGATTGTTGTGAGTTTGAGACCAGCCTGTGCTACAAAGTGGGTTCAAAGGCCAGCCTGAACTGCACAGTGAGACCCTGTCTGTCTCAAAAAGACACAAAACAAACAAACAAATAAACAAACAAAATAGATGGTTCACTGTTAGTGTATTAAAGCAGTACGAATTTTGTATGTTGATTTTGCTTCTTCCTACAACTTTGCAGAAATTCTTTTACTAATTCTATGGATCCTTCAGTGGAGTTTTAGGATTTTTGATATGAAATCTGTCCTTTGAAAACAGGGTTGATTCACCCTACCCCTTTCCAATTTGCATGTCCTTTACTTCTTTGTCTTGCTAAACTGTGCTGGATAGGACTTCCTGTGCTATGCTGAATGGAAGTTATAAACATGAGCATCTTTGGCCTGTATTTAATCTTAAAAGAGAAGCTTCCTAGATTTCCCCAGTCAGTATGTTGTTTGCTGTGAATCTGTCAACTAAGAAATTTATTCCATTGAAGTCATTCATTATCTACCCACTTTAATGGAGATATAATATATGTATATCTTAATGGAATGCATTATGGAAATTTGACACATGTATACACTGTATAATAATGAAATTAGGGAAATAAGCTTTACAGTCTCTTCAAGCATTATTCATTTTTATGCTTTGGGAATGCCATGCTCTTCTTATACTATTTATTTTGAAACACATCTTATATCGCTACCTTGTTATGCTAATTCAGCCTGTCTGTGTTTTGATCCCTCAGTGAACTCCTTTTCTGCTTTCCTCTCCCTGCCAGTCCTAATCCCTGGTGAACACTTTTCCATTCCAATTCTTTTACAAGACTGTCGATTAATTTCCACAAATGAATGCAACATGTGGTATTTGTTTTACTACATCTGAATTATTTGACTTAAGACAATGACTGTCCCTTTAGATCCAATAATATTTGCTTTCTATATTGGATTCTTCCATGTTGGCCGCATATACATTTACAATTATATATGCACAATATTTATATATTATATTCAAAAGTATTATTTTTTGCTAAACAAATCCCTTTTTAATGCATAGTGTCTTTATTTTATTTTTTCCTGTTTTAATTTTTTTTAACTAAATTCTGCTTTATGTTATATGGGTATAATTACTCCTGCTAACATTTATTTTCCATTTACATGACACATAGTTTCTAACACTTCATTTTTAGTACATGTGTATCTTTACAATTAGAATGAGTTTCTTATAGCCAGCATATAGTTGAACATTTTTTAAAAGAAATCTACTCAACCTGTTTATGTATTCTGGCAGGTAAATTTAATTCTTTTACTTTCAAAGATACTGGGAATGTGTGTGATTTTCGACTGGCATTTTGCTACTTGTATTCTGCTTTTTTTGTATATTTTTTTATTCCTTCTTTCCATTTATGTAGTTTTTTACTTACTTGTCTTCCTTTGCTAAACTTTGGTTCATTTGTGTTTCTTTTTCATATATCAGTCCTTTCAGTAAATTTTATACTTTATGTGTTTTCATGATAGCGTTGAGACTTTTTTTCTAATGTAGGATTCCTATACATATTTCTTGGACAGCTGAAGTAATGGTGATAAATTCCCCTGCTTTCTTTTTATCTGGGAAATGCTTCTTTTAATTTTGAAGGACAGTTTTTCTGAAGATGGTTTTCTTACTTGGATTTTTCTCCCAGTACTTTGAATGTATGATACTATTTTCTCCTAAAAACTTGCTGTGGAGCTCTTGGACATTCCCTTAGATACCTTTGCTCTTGCTGTTTTTAGGTTGACCTCTTTGCTTTGCACCTATGGCATTTTGGCTATAATGTGCTTCAGGGAAAGTCTGTTTTGATTGAAACAAGTTGTGTTCATTTGAGCCCCTAGTATTTGGAGCTTGAATAGATAGGAAATTTTCAGCTATTGCTGTGTGATACTGGTTTTTAGAGTGTCTTTTCTCTTTTCTTCACCTTGTGGAGTTGCCATGTTGCTAATATGTACACTGACTGGCTGACTGGCTGGATTTCTTTCCCTCTCTTTCCTTTCTTTCTTTCTTTCTTTCTTTCTTTCTTTCTTTCTTTCTTTCTTTCTTTCTTTCTTTCTTTCTTTCTTTTTCTCTTCTTTCTTTCTTTCTTTCTTTCTTTCTTTCTTTCTTTCTTTCTTTCTTTCTTTCTTTCTTTCTTTCTTTCTTTCTTTCTTTCTTTCTCTCCCTCTCTTTCTTTCTCTCTCTCTCTTTATTTTTCTCTAACCAGATTAGTTCAAGGGACCTAACTTCAAGTTGAGAAATTCTTTCCTCTATTTGTTCTAGTATGCTAAGCATGTATTTTTTTAATTTCAGGGATAGAAATTTTTAGCTTTAAGATTTCTTTTTAAGGATAAACTTGAGGCATTTAAAGGTAAATGTATGTACCCTGAAACCATTAAGTGAAGTAAATCAGACACACATGAGTAAATATCACACTTTCTCTGTTGTGAGAAACTAAAAGTATAGAAAAGGACAAAAATGTATAATAGATATTGTCAAATGGGAAGAAAAAGTACAAGTGGGAAGGGCAACTAGGGAAGGGGAGCGGGAAAGGAACAATGGGAAAGAAAAATATGAGAAAAGAAGAAAAACTGTAAACAAAGATTTTGTAGATGAGGAGGGAAAGAAGGGTGGAAGGGAAAGTAGGGGGATGGTAAGAAAGAATCAAGGTACGCCAGATACAACTTCCCTGTGATGAATGTGATCATTACATACATCTAAAATGTACCAAAAAAATTAATCTGTTATTCTTTGAAATATTTCTATTTCCTTTTAAGAAGCTAATTGGGACTAAAGAGTGATTCAGTATAGTTTTCCCATTTTTGTTGATATTTTGAAACAGTGTCTCACTACAGAGTCTGCCAAAAATATGTACACATTCTAGAAAAAGAAAAAGTTTTACAAATATTTTAATACCAAATTTATTGAGAGGTCATGATATGAATACAAGTTACCTTTGCCCTCTACAATAATAAGAGGTGTGCAAAGTGGTGGCCATTAACTTTGAGACATTTATCAGTAATGGGAACTGCTACCTGGCTAACCTTGGGTATTGAGATTGCTGCACATGCATTTCAATTTCTTCTCTAAGGGCTGGCAGTGTAGTGGGCTTTCGCCCATATACAGAATCTTTAAGAGTCCCCCATACAAGGGTAACACCACTTGTTAAAAAAAATCATACTACTCTTCTTTCTAATAAAAATAAAAATAAATAAAATAAGATCCTATGATATACTATCCTCAGGAGATAAACTTCACTTCTAAGGACACAAATGGAAAATGAAAAAATGAGGGAGCTGGGATTTAGCTCAGCCACACTGCGCCTGCCTGGCAAGCGCATGGTCATGAGTTTGATTCCCCGTACCGGAAAGACAAACAAACAAACAAACAAACAAAGAAAATGAAAAAATGAATAAAATCTAGCAAATGTTAACTAAAGGAGATCAGGAGTACCTATACATATGTAAGATATAACATGCTTAAAGATAAATACTGTGAAAAGAGACATATGAAGAGATGATATAATAATAAAGGGATCAATCTATCAAGAGTACATGACACTTGTAAATATATATACACTCAATATCAGAATTCCTAAACAAATTCAGAAAGCAAACATTAATTGATCTGAAGAGAGACAGATAAATCACAGTATAATAATAGTATAGGAAATTCCAATTTTAAGAATGAGCAGATTGGGCCGGGGATATAGCTCAGTGGCACAAGCACCTGCCTGGCAAGCACAAGGTTCTGAGTTTGATTCCCAGTACCAAAAAAAAAAAAAAAAAAAAAAAGAACAAATCATTTAGACAGAATATCAATCTTAACTATCTATTGTAAATTGTATTCATCATCAAGTGACTCTAACAGACTTATAAAAGACCTTCTCTGCCACAGCTGCAGAACATCCACTATCTAAAATGCATATGAAACACTGTTTAAAGTAAGTCATATATTAGCTTACAAAACAAGTCTTTACAAATTTAACTCTGAAATTATATCAGGTTGTTTTTCTGACCACAATGGTGTAAAGTACTTAATGGGGCATTTCAAAAAACTGGAAAACAATACAAATTATAGCTACATTTAACAGAAAGAATGAAAGAATAAATATCAAAGCAAAGTGGAGAATTAGTACTCTTTCTATACCTTTTATTTTCTAGTTTCTTTCCAAAGTTCCTATGGTTGGAATATTTTGTTTATTGATACCACCCCAGAAGTCCTATAGGATCTCTTCATTCATTTTAAACATGTTTTTTCTCCTCTGACTGCACATTTTCAAATATAGCATTTTTCACTCAACAGATTCTTTAGTCTATTTGGTCTATTTTGCTCTTGATGCTGTCCTTCTTTTTTTCATTTGCTTCATTTTTTTTAGCTCTATTGTTCTGATCTTTATTTTAAAAAGTCATTCTGAAAACTAATTTGTTTTCTTCACTTAGTTGAGGTATGTCCCTGATTTTTCTTGAAGTTTTATAAGCTTCTTTAAAATAATAAATTTTAATTCTTCATAAAGAATTTCATTATTCTTTTATTTAAACTCAGTCACTTCTTTATTCTGACCATTTTGTTATTCCTTGGTTCTCTCCAATTATTCTGTTTTGGGTTTGTTTTTGCTTACGGTATTTTGTTTTGTTTCTGGATTGGTTTTTGTTTTCTTGTCGTATATCTCTAGTATCCTTCTTTAATTTTTACTTTGAGATCTGGTCTCTTTAAGTTGCCTAGGCTGGACTGCCACTTGTGTGCTCCTGCCTCAGCCTCCAGAGTGCTGGAATTATACACATTCACTATCATGACTTGCTCTTTCCTGATTATTCCTGAATATCAGTTCCACATGTTAGTGTCTACACATTTGTATACTACAGTCTTTGCATACTACCTTTCAGAACACACCTCAGGTGTAAATTTGTCCAGAGATTGTGAAGTGGTATCCTGGTGTAGCTCTTAAACCTTGGGACCATTATGATTGTATCACTACGGGTTACGCCCATGTGGATGGTGCAATGCTAGGCTGGAATATTGTGTTTACAGAACCTCATGTGGAGCACAAGTGTGCCCCAAGCCCATCCTCACTACATTGGGTTAGGTTTATCTGGAACCTGAGGCTGTTGTAGTCCTCATGCAGTGATACAGAATGGAGATCAACTCTATGCCACTTAGCTCATAAACTCCTACCTGGGAATGGGGTAGGTCTAAAAAAGAAAACTGCCAATAGTCAGACAATCCTGACTGTCTGTCTGATACTGACTTTTACTGTTGTAGGACCAGTAGTATGGCCCAAGGTCAAGTCCTACTTTGACTTTCCTCTTTCCCCCAATCTGACAATATCTCCGTGCGCTATGCTGCCTGAAGTTAGAAGAATGACATAGGAAACGTACTACTGTTCTTTGTATCTTTTTCAAGACATATTTTCTTATGACCATGCAAAAATCCCCACTTTAGTCTCTCATCTTGCGTCTTTTGCTCTTGTGAAGACAACTTATGCATAAGTAATTGTCTTGATTGATGTTTTTTGCAGAGGGACCATTACTGGAGTCTTACTCAACTATTTTGTTCTGCTTTCCACTCCAGAATGGATTACTTTTGATGGATTATTTTTTATATCAATCCTCTGAGTGATATTATTTTTTCATGAGGGAGAACACAAATTTTGTTTACTGTAACACCTCACAGGATTTCTTTGCTCACATTTTCATTGATGTACATTTTAATGAGGAAAAATTAGATTTTTCATTCATGTGACTACTATTTGCTTTTTAACAAACAGTAAAAAGCTAGAAAAAAAATTTTAGTCATTAATGGGAGACTATATATTTTCCTAAGTACTTAACTTGATAGTATTTTCACATTTAAGAAATAATTTTTGGTTTTTCTGCTATGTGCAATAATAATCTCTCTCAAGATGTCTATTTTATTTATAAACTACTGCTAGCAATCCAGAAGCTGTAGGCCACTCCTTCCACAAATGACTTACTCATTTACTCAACCAATTTCAAAGCTCATGTGTTCTACTTTCCTCTTAACACTAAGAGACAGACACACCTTAGCAAAGATTTTGAATTCTTTATCAAGTATAACATTTTCACCATTTCACAATAAGGCTTCTCACTTCCATGTGAAACCATAAAAGTGGCTTTTGTTGCTCAAAATTGTACCAACCTTCAAGCAGATATTCTTTAAAAGGATCCAGGCATTTTCTGTTTTCTTTTTGTTTTTTTTTTTTTTTTTCTCTTTCTGTACCTTTATCAGAATGTCTCTTACAAGTCCACTCATGACTACATGAATGTGTCTAGCATATATATCTGTTTTTTCTAGCCTCTACTTTTAATTAAATTCCAAAGAAGCTTCAGTATATGTAGGTATTTCTAGCAACAGTCCCACTTCTCAGTACACATTATCTTTCTTAGTATGTAGCACTATAGCAAAATATCACTAACTAGCACTTATACACAATAGAAATTTGTTTTCCACAGATTTGGACACTGGGAAGCCTAAAATCATGGTACCCTCTGACCTACACCTGATGAAAGCCAAATTTCTCATGGATAGCTGTCTTCTGAGTGTAATCCCATATGATAGAAATGGTTAGGGGCACCGCTGATATTTCCTTTAGAAGGGTACCAAGCCCAGGTCTGAGGGCTGCACTCTATGACCTGATCAACTCTGCAAAACCTCATTTCTTCAGGCTATCATATTTGGGATTAATATTTCAATGTATAAATTTAGGAGGGATACAAACATTTATGCCATAGCATACACAAATCCTCATTCATCAAATCTGTGGATATATTATGGAAAATGGCAGAGGGAGATTAAGCTTTCTCATTAACTGTCCTTAAAATAGGGCCATTATCCTGGATGCTCTGGGTGGGAACATTATAACCACAAGAGTCTTTGTAAATGGAAGCAGGAAGTAGAGAACTAAAAAAAAAATGTGACTCTGGGATACAGAAAGAAAATATGCAAATTTGCTGGTTTTAAAGATGTGAGCAAGGCGATGCCACAAGGAATGTGAACATCCTGAAGAAATTATAGTAAGCAAGAAAACACATCACCCCCACACATGCGTGAAAGGACATCAAAAGCTGCTGAATCCTTCACGTTAGCCTAGTGTGACCTATTTCAAATTAATGACCTATTGAATTAAAAAAATAAATTTGTATTCTTTAATTCACTAAATATAATTTGTTACAGTAATAGCAGGAAACTAATAAGGTGCTATATTAATCTGATGATTTATGATAACATGGGAAGAAATTTTTATTATATTTGCTATTTTAAAATATGAGATAATTATTAAGAGTGACTTGAACTCAGTCCTTGAGTTGACACAGTAATTTACAGGTTCCCATATGCAAGCATTTTTCTAAGATATAGTAAGTTTTTTTTTATTTTAAAGAGTGTAATAAAACAATAACAAAATAATAGCAATGTAGACAAAAACAAAGCAATGCAAAAAAATAAAAATGATGCAGAATTTCAAAACAAAATGATAGGAATTAACAATAGTTGCTATATTACATATGGTTATTTTCAATAAAGTTGCTCAGATTACCAGGTGCAAGATTGATGTAACCATTAAATGGAATAAAAAGTAATAAAAAAACATTAGAAATGATACAAAGCTTCACTAAACAAGATGGTATGAATTCACCAGTGGTTGTTGTACTGCATATTGTTGTTTTCAAATTAGTTGTTCAGATTCCAGATATACACTTGCAAAATTGGTCAGGATATTTTAAGCATTAATTGTTCCTTTCAACAATCCAATAGACACCAGCAGTACAATTATCCCATATATATATATGTGTATATATGTATATATATATGCATATATATGTATACATATATGTATATATATATCCTTCTTTCTTTCTTTTTCTCCTGTATCTCATTTCAGCTGTTCCTCTCCTTTGAGCAATTTCTTTCCCTTTCACAATATCTATTCTACCTTTTGGGTTTTATTTAGTCTTTCAAATTCTTATACTAGGGAGACACTATATTGTTTAAACATGTTGGTCTGATTTATTTTACCTATGGGTATGGTCTCTAGTTGCATCCATTTACCTATAAAAGCTCCGAGTTTCTCTTTTTTTTCATAGCTGAGTAATATTCCATTCTATAAAAATATCACACCTTTTTTATCTGTTCCTGAGAGGATGGACATTTGGGTTGTTTCTAAGATTTAACTATGAAAAATCGTGCTGCTATACACATAGGTACACATATATTGCCATGGTATGACATTTTTAATTCCTCTGGGAAAATACTCAGAAAGAGAATAGCTGGGTTAACTGGGATCTCTAATCTTAGTTTTGTGAGGAGTCTCTACACTGATTTCCACAGTGGTTTTACCAGTCTACACTCCCACCAGCAGTGGAGAAGTAATATTTTATATCAGTTGTTCTTACAATACTAGGTGTGTTTACAGAAGATGCCAGCAGGAGGTGCTCATGATTGGGCGACATTGCTACTGCTTCAGCCATTGTTTGACTATTAAAAAAGAACACAAACCGCAGTGACAGCTCTGGTAATACATACAAAGTTGAAGAAAAGTTCAGAGCCTAGGAATGAAGCTCTAAACAGAAGAATCATTATTTTCATTTCTTTCTTCAACATTTCTTCCATTTGTGACTATATGAGTCTTAAAGTAGAGCAATTTAAATTTTAATTTACAATATATTTGAATTGCTACAAAATATGACAAAATAGTCCAATTCTGAGGAAAACAAATTAAAGCACTTACTGGATTGCCTATCTTTCTATCATGCAATTTTAAGGATGGAAAGTTAGCATGTTTGACACAAATTTTGACCAGATTTCTAGATCTTTGTGTTGCTATTGTATATCATAGAATTCTTTCTTTTAGTTTTTCTCCAGTACCAGGAACCGAACTCACGACCTTGCGCTTGCCAGCCAGGCACTTTTCTTGCCACTGAGCTAAATCCCCAGCCCCTGAATTCTTTCAATTGCCAGAATTTGTTATGAAGGAAGTTGCATATCTTAGTTACTTTCTTTATAAAGAAAACCTTGGTTTGTGTGCATAATTCATTCTGGAAATATGCTTGTAGTACAAAGCACTTGTATATCAAAGCAAATTTTCCCATATGAAATAATGGAAACGTAGACTATTTGCTCCACAATCCAAAAATACTTATATAAATGCAATACTGTAATATGATACAAAATAATAAAGAAAATACAAAATATAAGGAAAATTTTAAGAAAACTTTGTGCTTACCTTTGAACACTTTTGTGGCTGGTGTGAGGGAAACACAAGAGAGGAAGGATTTTATAAGATGACTTTCACTATCACTAGCAGAATCACTGCTACCTATTTGCTCAATGGAATCTTTTTCTTTTGTGCGACTTTAATAAGGAAGCTATCCAATGACGCTTGCTTCTGCCTCCTTCTAAGATTTTGCATATATATGACATTGCATTGTCATTCCCTTTTTACACATCTTCAACTCATTTGAAATACAGATTCCTCCAGGTTTTCCTCCTCCTTTACAGATGAGATCTTCTCCATAACCTCCTGCTGTTGGGAGACAACCAGTCACAATGCCACAGCGAGAGAAGAACCATTGACTCAGTTGTGACTATGTGACATTTGGCATCATGTACTACTCATGTTGCAAGACATTGCTCTTTTGTCACGTTAAAGTTTATTAGAAATATATTCTTGTCTTGCGGAACAATGGCAGATCAGGTTACTCATAACCCAAGGTCCCATCCTATTATTATGTGGTCATTAATTAAAATATTTTTCGCTTGCATTTTGAAATTGCCCCAAACCCTAATTCATAAATAGTTTTAGAAGATTAAGCTTGATAGATTTTCTTTATTTCTATATCTATGTCCTTCAATTTTTTTGCTTTATATATACTTGCTGATATTTGCCTGGTGTCATCATTTTCAGTGTTAATGGAACTTATTTATCTGCAAAATGAAGCTCACTACATGGAAGTAAGTTTTACTTTTTTAAAGGTGTTCAACTAATAAATGAATAGTGCTTCCATAAAACAATTCCAAGAGAAAATTTGCACACATGCATAGGTGAACCATTCTGCCATGCTTTAAATCAGTGCCATCTTTGCAAGCTGGAAATTGGTCTTGACACCTGCCACAATCTTTATATACTACATGTGTGAGGCTGCATAAACCACACCAAAGGACCAAATCTAACACAGCCCTAGGGAGTACGTAAATCAATTGGTTTATTTTTCTACTACTTTTTACTACTGATTTAACCTTGTTGCCCAATTCCCATAAAAAAGAAATATCTTTCTTCCTTATAACTGACTCACTGGGTTACACCCATGTTTTAGGAACCTGTCATTGATTTGTCCCTAAATTTTAGTTTGTCCATCTTATTTTTGCTTGAGTCATCTTGTTTATACTGACACAGTTGTTGCGTTTTAAAAACACAACAACTGTGTTTTTGCTCACTAAAGTCATCCATTTTGCTCATTCATATAGGCTTGAGTAACCCACAAGAACAAAATTATAATATTTTTCAATACTCCAGAAAGTTCTTGGAAAGCTATAGGCAGAAGACTGTGATACGCAAAGTATGCTATTGTAGACTCTTGCATTTTTTTGCTGCTGAAAATTTCCTTGCTGGAGCAACAGATCTTTGTACAGATATACTCATGCTTTGCACTGGATTCTCTATAAATTAAATCCCAAGGTTCCTACTATTAGAGAATGACACAACTCTTTGTTGGATTTGCTTTTCTTAAACTAAGTTGTACACACAAATGCCATATGGAGCCAGTGCAAATGGAACGTTCAGAGACTAAGTAAAAGTGAGATATTCATCTTTCCAGCAGCAGTTTGCAAAGAAGTATGTTAGCTCCTTCAAAATCATCAAGACATTGGTTAACACACAGACAAGTACAAAGCAAGCGAATGCCCCATCAAATGTAGTTTTGTGTCAGGCCCTGGGAACTTGTCTTTAATGAGTTAATAACTCTTAGATTGTCTCCCATGTACCTGCTAATTGGCTGCATTTTTTCATTTGTTCTACTTATCACCAGTGTAGCTAACTTCATATTTGCTTCAGTGATGGAATTCTTTCAGACTGTTCTGACCTTTTAGTCAATTTAAAATGCTTTTTACTGTTTTGCCATAGTCAGGGGGGGATTGATCAGTTACTATATAAGGATGTTACACAGAAGTGTACTTTATATATCTGGGTCAAGACAATTCATAAACAGCTGAACACATTTTATAGGTTTAATATTGCAGGTGGTTATATCACTTTCATAAAAGGGCTTTTACTTTCTTTAATTTCAATGTAGAATCTGGCAAGTGAGCTGATAATCAATCACATTTGTTCTGTTGCTTTTTAAAAGCTTAAACGTTGCACTGTGGAAAGCTGCCACTATGTAGACACAGTGGGATTTCATAAGGGTTTTCATTGGACAGACCCTACACTAGCTTAAAAATGATTTAATTTTCAGTGTGCATAGAACACAGATATTACCACTGCAGAAGCAGCTATGGGGTATGAAATATCAATTTACATTTTTTTCAGGATCCAATCTTTTTAAATAGGTGTTGTGTCTGTGGGCCAATTCACAAGGGAGAAAGGAAATGGAATGATAAAACAACAAGCAGGTGCAGCAAGTGAATTCATCTCTACTAGATATTTGAAATCATGAAACTGAAGTAGCATTTACTGTTCTCTTTTACTCCTACAGCTGCAAGTTGTAACGGAAAGTGCACTTCTCTGGGACTCAGGAGTTTTGAATTCTATACATCGTTCTATGCCTAAATAGAAACAAAATTAGGCTCTCAGGTACTTAGTGTAAATGAGGTTATCCTAATCAAAATGACTCCTAGCCAAAAGCCGTTCAGCAGAAATGTTTCATTACCCCTAAAAGGTCCTGAGTGAAACTTATTGTATCTGATGAGACCCTAAAATGATCTCTGTTCCTAAAAGTGTTCATTGCATTTTGGCTAATTCTCAGTAAAGTACGTGGCATATAGTAAGAACTCAATAAATATTCATTCACTTGTTTCATCTTCACAAAGTGTGTTGCTTGTTCTAAGTGGTGGGCTATTAATATAAACTGCCACTCGTGAATTACTTCACAAATGTCACTTGCCACTTTTAATTCCTTGCTGAGTGGAGGATAAGAGGTAAGAGCATAGGAGGTGTTCCTTCGCTGTATTTTAGCAAGCTCATAATTGTGATATGGAGACATAATTAAGATTGATATTTACTTAGTGCTCATTTGCTTTTAAGTGGTGTAACAGAAATATCTTACCTAAAGCCTCAAGAAGCTTTGAAATATAGGTATTACTTTTTATATAAGTGAGGAACTGAGCTTAATGATGAAGGTGATTTCATTCACATTCATATAAGGATTAATTGGTGGCATCTCGAATGAATGATTCTTTGTCTATTTTCAAAGGACGTGAAAGTAAGTTCCTCAATACGGGCCGTAGTTCGGATATAGTTTATCCCCCCAAATTTTGTGTACTGGTCTCCAGTGCAAAACTGTTGGAAGGGAATAAGACTTTACAGAGGTGGAGCTTATTGCAAGGTGATTTGGGTTTGTCCATACTCACCAAGTTGTGATGGTCCGGGGAATAGATTAAGTTTCACAGCAGTATTTAAATTCTGATTTTTGTTTTTGTTTTTTTTTTTTTTTCCGGTACTGGGAATCGAACTCATGACCTTGTTCTTGCCAGGCAGGCGCTGTGCCGCTGAGCTAAATCCCCAGCCCCCGATATTTGAATTCTAAAGAGAGCAAATCATTGTAAACACAAGCACGCTCTCTTGCTTCCTCTCTTCAAGTGAATTCTTTTGCACTGCCTTTCACACTGCCTCCAAGTGAGGGTATCTGCATGCTGCGGTGTGGCCAGGTGTCCTTACACAAAGCCAGCACCATGCTGCTCTGACTGTGTAGGCAACAGAATTGTGAGCCTATACCTCTGTCGTGAACTGCTCAGGGTCAAATATACTGCTAGAGCAAGGCAAAATGCATTGAAACAGTTAAATCCTAAATTACAACTGAAAACATTCATTTTCACTCTCAATGTTGTTTAAGAATTGGTTCAAAAAATGTGTTAATGTTTGAAACATCTATTTTGATTAAGAAGTTGAAATATTGAATTCAATGTGTAGCTGAGTATTTAGTGCATATTTATTAAATATATTAAGATATTTGACACATTTGCTAATGGAATCTGAGTTCTTGTTTATAATTGTACTCAAAATTTGGAAAAGATAACTGTCTCTTCCAGACATATAAAGGAATTTGAAGGGGCTGGGGATTTAGCTCAGCGGCAAAGCGCCTGCCTGGCAAGCGCAAGGTCGTGAGTTCGGTTCCCGGTACCGGAGAAAAACCAAAAAATAAATAAATAAATAAAAAAATAAAGGAATTTGAAATACTGAAAGTAGCTGCTTATAGGAACATTGCACCATTTTCTAAATCTTCTCACATTACCAATATAATATCCTAAAGCACTTGAAAAAGTTGTGAAAGATGGTCCTTGGACATGCAAATATATGCCAGAAAGGATTTGATATTCATTTCTTGAGGCCTTATCCATTGAAATATGCTCTGTCAAATAAAATACATTGCCCGAAGACAAACAATGAAACAAACCAAAAGCTAAATCACTAGCGTGATAATCCATTGATTCTGCTGGGTTTATTTGTCTGTTTCTTTTTGCTTTATTGATGGGATCTCACTGTGGAGCCAAGATCATCCTTGTTGTGGTGACCCTCCTGGGTTCCAGGATTATAGGTATGCACACTATGCTTTCATTAACTAAATTTAAAATAATACAAAATTCTGAATTTCGCAATGCTTGGGAAGGAGAACTCCTGAAGAGTAACACTTTCAGAGTAAATGACAGGAAGCATTAGAGCTACATAACAGGAGTATAAATTTCATGGGTGAATTTTTAACCATTAAAGTAAAAATTAGTTAGAAGAAGGACAACCAATAAGTACAATTAACACCATAATCTACAAAACTCTCTATTAAAATCTACTAACTGACCTTTCACAAACAGTGATACCTTCTAGAAATGGTAATTGGCTTCTGTCACCTCTGATCATCCAAAGTTTTGCAACCATCTAGCTGGTTTGAATGTTCAGCCAGGATAGATAGACATTTCAATTACATACTACTGTATTTTTTAATATTCCAAATTTATTGCCTTAAAACCTCAGTGATTTATTACTTTTCATCAATTTCATGGGAAATTAAGGAGGTTTGTTTGCTCTATTCTGCTGCACATGTTACTAGATGAGATCATCTATCCAGTTGAATTCAGCAGACTATGAAAGTAAAAACCACATCTGCAACTGATTACCTTAATACAAGAGTAAATACCTACCATCCAGGGCTTAATATTTTCTATGTAGGAAAAGTATCAATGAGATAAAAGCTTTTTTTTTAATCTATTGGCTATGAAGATGTCCTTTCTCTTTGCATTTTTATAATTCAGAGTGTTCCAGTAGAGTTGTGTCCTTAGTAGTCAGGACAGTACTTTGATATTGTGGTAGATTGTTAGAAGAAATTCTTCCTCACACAATTATCTTTCTTGGGAGCTGGGGATTTAGCTCAGTGGCACAGCGCCTGCCTGGCAAGCGCGAGGTCATGAGTTCAATTCCTGGTACTGGAAAAAAACAAACAAAAAATAAACAAAAAAATCACATAATTATCTTTCTTATTAAATTTATTTTCTCTTTTAAAGTTGTCTTAGGTTTGCAGTTAAATTGATCATGAAGTACACAGAATTCTCTAATATACCTCAACCTCCCCTAGTGTCTCTGTCCCTACTGTGTTGGTCCATTTGTTATAACTGATCTACTTATACCAGCTGATCATTATTAATCAAAATCTACAACAAACAGTAGCTTTCATTTTTGTTATGGTGTATTCCATTGACTTTGATGAATGTATCATGATTGGTAGCTACTGTAACTAGAACTTACAAGGTAGATTTATTCCCCTGAAACCTCTGTCCTCTGCTTATTCATCCTTCTCTCCCAGTTTTCCCTCATCAACCAGTAATCTTATTTATCTATAGTTCTGCCCTTCACAGACTATTATATAGTTAGTATCAAGCAGTACACAATGTGCAATGTATCAACTATTGTAACTGTCCTACTAACCTGTTCTGAAAACCTGTTTCATTGTTATGTTTTTCCCTCTAAAATAAAAAAAAGTACACAGTCTCTTAAGATTGGCTTCTTTTATGAAAAGATATGCATGTAAGGTTCTCCCTTTAAATAGCCATACTTTTTATATAATCCCCATTATAACTGGAAGCACTGTTGTTGTTCATTATTGTCAGCATTGGCTGATAAGAATGTGTTTGATTTTAGACTCTCTAATTGGTGTACAATGGTAACACATTGACGTTTTTATTATCATCCTCCTAATGATGTATAAATGGACCAATTTTAACTATTATTAAAGATATCCAGTTACATATGTTTTGAATATTTTCCTACTTTATAGCTCATCATTTTCTTGAGTGTCTTTTATGCAACAGACATATTAAATTATAATTAAGTCTAAATTAATGATTGTAATGGTTTGTGTCTTTATTGTTCCATAGAAAACCCTTCACCCCGCCTAGAGTTATCTAGATTATGTCCTGTCATCTTGCAGTTTAACTTCTACACTTATGTGCTCTTTATAGTGTGATAAATCAAGGAGCTAGTTTTTACTACAAGAACTGAAGGACAGAATATTTTAGCCCAAACCAATCCATTGTTTCACTTACAATCATGGAATAACTATCAATGTAATTTTAAACTATCCTTATTAGGTAGTCACGACGTTACTCAACTTTCAGTTCATAGAAGAAACAACTAAGGAAAACTGAATGAGTCCAAAAAGTATAAGTAAAGCTATCTTCTTCTAAAGAAAATAACAACAACAAAAAATAAGGTCAAATGCACAAATATCCTGAATATCTTGTCTCTGTACATGCATGTATGCATGTGCAAGTGAGTGTGGATGGAAATAGCAGAAGTAGAGAATTTGATCTACTCACTATTCATGAGTCAGATACTCATTTTTCTCCCCCCTGGGAAGTAAGTATTGTTTGCTTCCTTTCACTTACCTGCCTGCTATGTAATTTAAGACTGATGTCTCTCTGTGGGAAACAAAACTTGATCAGAGTATGAGCTGCACAGCCTCCTAAAGAAATTCTGCTTTGGTGACTGCTGATTATTTCTGTCATAATAGAAATATATAATTAATATCTTTGCTGCAATAGTTTTGGAAATAAAACCATCTGAAACTGATTCAAAAAGAAGGATTTAATACTCAGCCCTGTGTCTGTCTAACCATTAATGCATTGGATTGTAAGAACCACAGTTTACTAAAATAAAATGATTGGACTTTTGATATCCAGATCGGTTATTTTGCCTGTAATTGAAATACTAAATAGTGGAAATGTACCAAGCAAAATCAAACAGAATAAAAAAGCCAACCCCATACAGGTGACATGCTTTTGGAAGCCTGGACAAACAAGCAATTCATGAACCGTACTTGCAGTGTTTCAGGTGTAATGTATTTTAAATTTCAGAATAGTGTTTGTTTCTGTGGGGAAGCTCTGAGTTGAATTTTTGAAATATATCATGACTTCCAATATTCCCAATGTACAATTTTTTCTCTTGGTTTTGAACTCACAGTAGAGATTAAACATCTGGTAATATGATTCAAATGTCCTCCATCTTCTCACCCCTGAGATTCAGCTTGACTATCTGCTATTTATATTTTGATTCTAATTTTCATATGCCTACTTAATTCTGCAGCAATATGTATTAAGGGATTTGGAATGGATGAATCTAATTCATCCTTCAAGGTAGATAGCTCTCCTAGCCCTCAAAATATTAGTGCTAAAAGCAGGAACATTTTCATAGGAAAAGAAAGTGTGTAGCTGGGAACATGACTTTGCTAATGAAATATTGTTATATGTTGTAGGTGGACAACCCAATATAAGAATAAGACTTAAAACAGGAACTGTACCCTACTAATAAGAGTAATCAGGGATGATGAATGATTGGAAAGGAGAGAAGGAAATAGGAATAGTGATAGAGATGATAAAGATAGAGGTAGAGTTAGAAATAGAGATGATAGAGATAGAGAGATAGAGATGAGAAAGATACAGAGATATCCAGAAATAAATACCCAAATAAAAACTAAATATAATTCTATATGTAATTATATGTTTAAAAGTACAGGCATTATAACGTATGGTTATGAGCTAACTGTAATAGGATCAAAATTTTTTTCCCAGAGATATAGTGATTGTACCTTCAAATAAACCACAAAAAATTAGAAGCACTTACATCTTAGAAATTAGTGAACTTCACAAATCAGGGCTTTTTTTTTTTTCTTTTTCTCTTTATCGGGAATCAAACTCACAACTTCATGCTTGCCGGGCAGGCACTGTACCACTGAGCTATATCCTCAGCCTAATTGTCTGTTTTGTAACCTACTTGTTAAATGTTTAACAACACACAGATAACCAAATCCTTGTTTATGTGTTTGTAAAATATAAACATAATAATTTCTGCTTCTAACACTTTTATTATTTGGTAAAATGGTATTTTAATGTAAATAGAATAGTGAATGATATATAGTAAGTTTTCTATAATTATTTTTATTTACAAAAACTAAAAATGTAAAAATGTAAATTAAAAACTAAAGTATATTCCAGTGTATCCTGCATATATTCATTGGATACTTAGTAGATCTAGGTCTCATTTAAACCTTAATGCAGGAAGCAAAACAAAGAAGGAACCCTTTCTTTCAGTCTTCATTCTATCTGAGAAATACACCAAGCTATTTAGTTTGGTGTAATAAATTATTATGTAATAAATTATTGTATGACCTAATGGTTAATCTGGTATTTCTAACTGTGAAAACGCTAAAGATCAGAAGATAATGAGAAAAATTTGGAGACATTCATCAGAAGTAGATACATGTGACAATTCCTCAAATTACTACTGAGTAGATACAAATGTCACAAATTGCTAAGTAGACTTTTCCCTAAAAGTACAGAAGGACACATTGAAGAGACCTATTCTGACTCCACATTCAGTGGTTCAAATTACCATCATTTCTGACAGCCTTATTTCTCTCTCGGGCAACGGACAGTAATCTGATTGTCTTTGCAGATAAAAATTCCTATCCTGGATCACATCTTGGAGCTAGATACAATACAAATTAATCTAAATACAAAAGATGTGAATTATGAATGAATAATGCAATTAAAAAAACTTTGTGTCTTGCCAGTAGAGAGCGCTCCCTGGCAATATAATAAATTTCTAGTAGCTAAGGTAACGGCCCAGGGCCTCAAAGTGTGGAAATCCTGAGGGACAAGTTGTGCTCTCCAGGCTATTTCACTATTCCTATTTCACTCACGGCTGCTATGGAACCAATTAAACTTACAGCGACAGAAACATTTATGTTAGCTGGAAATTCTGAAGACAGAATATTTTCCTTTCCTTGGAAAGGACAAAGCTTCTCAGGTTCCTTGAAAATGAGTAATAATTTTTTTAATGCAGTACAGAAGCTGGGCTGCATGAAGTTGCAGAAACACAGAGTTACAAAGACAAAGAAACCTTGAGCAAGAAAAGAAGAAGGTGAAATGTGAACCGGGTACAATTTGGATCAAAAACAAAACACCAGCATGTTCAGAGGCGTGACGGTTAGAGACTGACTGGGTGAAGGAATGGTAACCTCATCGACGGACTCATACTTTGATGAGTTTATAGCTGAAGAGAAACTGGGACCCTGTAAGAGGCAGTAGGTTATCGAGGACACGATCCGGAAGAATAGTTCTCGTAGACAGACCTTTCCTGTCTCTGGCTCGTCCTTGTTTGCGCTGCCTGCTTCCATGAGGTGAGCAGAGGATCAGCCTTCGTCATCCACGCCTTTCTCCCGTGATGCTTCTTCCCTGGACTCAGTCCACCATGGGTGGAAAACTCTGAAACCAAGAGCCTACATGAACTTTTCGTTCTTTAAATTATATCTGGTAGATACTTTGTACTAGTAGTACAAAGCTCAATAAATACAAATAACATCCATAAAATTACTTTGGATTTCTATTATTTCTTGATGATAGTAATGGGTAAATATTTTTTATGAGATTACTAAGTCATACAAATAATAATTGGAAATGCTTTCAAAATCATGCAAAAAAGGGATAAATGTAAAACTTTTAAAACCTCTTTTGAAGTCTGTCATATTCTTTTAAAAGTATAAGATTCATGCTTAAATTCACAGACATGTATTTTACTCCTTTGTCTCTACAGCACAGTAACAGAAATTTAAAACACACACACACATATATATATATAAATGTTTTGAAATCAAGATATAACATTATTGCTTAGTAAAATATGAGCATATAAAACTCTATGAGTTAAAATTTAAATTCTAAGGCCTATAGTACTTCAAAGTTTTCCAGTGTATATCAGAAATAGATAAAATTTTACATGTCATATGGTTATGGGATATTGGTTGAAAAGAAAAACCTAACATATAAACTTTTTATATAGTACTATGAACGTATTGCATATCACTATCACCTCAAGTGTTTGATTCCTTAAAAAATAAACTTGCATCTTAAATTTGACTGAAGTATAGTAGTGTTTCACTTCCATTAATTATTGTAATAAAATATTATATATTTTCTTTTTATGCATTTATACCAATGTATTTCTCTAGTATCATAATAAATGTTTTATTTTTAAATATATGTTTTCCACTTATGTAGTAAGGAGAAATTAATACAAAAAAATGTAAAGATATAAGAATGAAAATGAAAAACAAAATGAAGGTATTCTCTTTTTAAAAGACAGCATAATAAAATTTCACAACAAGAACAAAACAAAATAAATTGCATCACAGTTCTGGATGGTAGACTGCAAAATTAAGGTTTTGAGAAGATTTTTTTTTTATTATCATTGTTTTCATGACTTTCTCCTGACTTCTGGTAGCTCGAGACATTCCTTCGTATGCTTTTTTTTTTTAATTTGGTACTGAGAATCAAACTCAGGACCTTGTGCTTGCTAGACAGGTGCTTGTGCTGCTGAGCTACATCTCCAGCCTGAGACATTCCTTTGTTTAAAGATAACATTCTTTTTCTTTCTTTGTATCATCTTTCCTCATTACCTATTGTGGGTAGTACCTTTTTATAAGAACATAAGTTAAATTATGACTTAACCTATTGAACTGACCCTAAACTGATGTTTGGTAACTATTTTATTTACAAACAACATCATATTCATTAGTACTGAGAATTAAGATGTTAATATTTGGGAACAAACACATTTCCCCCTTTAACAGGTAATACCCTTAATTGTTTATGAAAACAAACTTTTATTTTCATTAAAGCATGTTCAAACATATCCCCATAACATCAGTATGGGAAATCAAATGAGATTTTAAAGAATTTTTTTACTTAGGTTTAAAATGCCATCTTTAGCTTGAACAGGTCAAATGAATATATTTTAGTTTTCTTTTGTAATACTTTTCACTAGCAAGAATGTTAATGATAACCATACAGTGTCATAAAGCAGATCCATATATTTGGAAAAAAGTTTTCATATGAATAGAAATTGTACAAAATACATGTCGGGTAAATTTCATCTTCATTGAAAATAGATATAATTTCAAATTTGAAATAATATTTGTAGATTATCTGCCTGAGTTCTTGTCAAATATGATTCAGTGGTCATCATTTTTACTTTTGAATATTACTGATCTTAGATCAAGATCTTAAGAATAAATGAGCATTCACTTGCACTAGTTTTTCATATTTACTTGTTTGTGCTTGCAATATATGGTTGCATTTGATGCATATTTACTTTCCAGAAGCTTGCACCACTCCTTTTTTTAATTCAGATTCATTTATTGAATAAATGCAATAAGCAGATAATGATATAACAAGTAACAGGCAAATATAAAATGTGGATTTCAGATTTTTTTTAAAAAAAAATCTAAATTATTGTTAATTAAGAAAAAAACACTGTTACTTTTCCAAAATACAGAATTGGATATGCAACAGTTAATTTCACTAGCAGTACATAATATGATTTCCATTATGATTTTACACACAGAGTGTGAACAGCCCCATCAACATGCATATTTTCCAGATTAAACATAATAGTAGAGTTTGAAGTTCAAATAATTTTCCTAATGAATAATATCACCAAGAATCCAGATATTGTATTTTGGATTTTGAGATCAAAGGTCAATTGAAATTGTATAAGTTGCATTCTTATGCACAAAGATCTACCTACTAGTGGATTAAATGACGGTTTTCTTGTAGTTTTAGCTGTTACAGATTTTTTATACCTTGTACATTAAGTAAACCACAAAATCAGATTTCATGGGAGAAAAACTATGTAGTAACCCTAAACACACTGGGTACTTGCATTTTTTTAACCTGTTGTTTAGAACAGATTTCTTTGCTAATCTTAGCTGAAGAGATAGAAAATGAGTCCCTCAAACTTCTTCAGGCACACAGCATGCAAGAAGTCCTTTGAGGTTCTCTTTGTGCAGTAAACAGATTTCCCCAAGTTCAATTGCCTCACAAAGAGCTATTTCTGATCATCTCCGTAGTTTTAAGGCACTGGGGGAATAATTTAATTTTAATTGCTTTGTTTTCTCTTCTGTTGGATGCAGATTTAAAGCCAGATTTAAGGACTTCCAACCTGTGTCCATGAAGCTTTTCTGAAAGAATCCACAACTCAATGAAATGTAATGAAAAATAATTCTGATCTCATCAGTTAACATGCTGGTAGGGTGCACAAATTTAAAATCATAGTTCAGTAAGTTGTAAACTATAAAACCCTATCAGATGTGTTGTCAAGGATCTTAGGATAAAGGTCCAATAAACTGAAATATATGCGTCCATATCGAAGCCATATGAAGCTGAGAAAAGGGGAAGGAGACAGTGTGGTACATTTATCATTAATACTGCAGGCAAGGTGAGAACCCCGAGCATTTTTATGATGGATCCTCTTGAGTGGTGTAAGAATAAATGTATCTCTGTGCTCCTTCAGCTTCAGACTTATGTGTTACCCTTCCTGTAATAGGTTTTCCATCAAAAGACACTTTCCCACAGGTGATAATGAAAGATTAGGGTATAACATCATGCTTCTTATATAGTATGTTTCCTTAATTTATGCATTGTGCAGAGTATCTTTTCTACTACTACATAAACAATAGGGGCTGGGGACTTAGCTCAGCGGCAAAAGCACCTGCCTGGCAAGTGCAAGGCCGTGAGTTTGGTTCCCGGTACCGGAGAAAAACCCAAAAAAACAAAACAAAACTACATAAACAATAATCCCATGTTTTCAGAGGTCTCTTTGGTCTAATGTGTATTTATAGAAACTCACAAGACAACTTCACCAAACACATCAAACTAAAGTCTAGGACCATTCAATATGATTGCTGGACTTGGGAGTTATTAGGTAATATTAGCAGTGATTTAGACGATTTAACTATGATCAAAGAAAGCATAAGTTCTGCTAGGAAACAGGTTTAACTGTTTCCATCTTTGCTATGCTGCTGGCTCCTTTTGGTCTTTCCCAGCAAATGATTTCCATTCAGGCTCTAAGGACATGGGGAATCCTTACACAGAATGCACACAGCAGGTTGCTAAGGGAACTTTCCACCTACTATTCCCCTAAGGAGGGGAGTCCTCACAGATGTTTATTCAGAAGTTTTTCTACACTAAGTGTATGTTCATTACACATATAATCTCTTGGTAAATGTGTTATGTTTTCCCTATGACACATGGAAATCAGATGTGTAAACGTCGTTCTTATTGTTACCATAGGAGTTATAGGACTAATTCTCCTTTAATTGTTTGAAAATGTTCCCTATGCAAAGTTATTAATGAGACCAGAACAAAAGATGTGACTGGACAATAATGATCTTTTATTAAGACCATCTTTCATCAGAGAGATTTATTTAATTATTGGAAGAGATTGGTTAGACAGAATCTTAAGGACTTTGAGATTACTGTTAAGCCATTATGAAGTCACATTTCAAGACAGCAGAGCTGCTTGGATCAATATACTGATCTTTCTGATACAGCAGCCAACAATTTTATTTGACAAGTTCAAATGATCTTTTTTTATGTTTGAGAAATGTACATAAAAGCCTGTATCTATATTATTGGCAGTATCCCTTGATAACTTTACTATGTTCATGAACCACTGTGAATATATGTAAAAATAAAATGTAAAATTAATATTTAAATATTAAATCTATGTATGAGCTATGGGCAAGAACATCGAATGTTTAAAATTAAAAGAATGATTATAGTGGAAGACACATTGTTATTAATCTGCCTCAAAATATTTCTCACTTCAAACACACTTATTCCGTCATTCTTGCTGGGTTTTGAAGCAGTTTTGGAAATTCTCTTTCATGAGCGTGATAGCTGAGCTCTGCTGGCCGCTTCATGTCCTGACTCAGTTCAAAACATTTACCTTTCATGGCCATTGTGACTTTGAGGAAAAGCCAGTAGTCACATGTTATCAGATGCAGGGAATAAGGTAGATGGAGACACACTAATATTTTAATTTGGTAGAAATTACTATATATGTTGATCAGTGAGAGGTGTTCCAAAATGGAGTGAATGTTCCAACTTTTAAAAATTAGTGTAGAGGACATATTGTCCTCAAGATCCTTAAAATTCTCACAATTCTCTCCTTTGCTTATAACACATTTATCCAAACATTCTTGGCAATGTGCCTTTTGTTGTATTTTTTAAATTTTAAAAGTTCTGTGTATTTTTTGATTAAACACTGTGTATGTGTGGTAAGATGAATACAGATTATATCAAAGAATATCCTCTGTGCACAGCACACCCTTCTCAGTTCGCTGTGCTGCAAGCAAGCTTGTCATCTGAGAGTTCAGCATCCTTTAATTGTCCATAATAATAGATTTTTCTTGCAATTTTAATAGAAGTTTACAGTCATTGAAATTTTCATTTGTACAACACTTAAGTACAATATATACTCCAGATACTTTAGCAAAAATGCTAATTGACAAAGTACATTCCCTTAAAAGGAATCCATTTCAGAGAGTTGTTTCAATAAAAAAAAATGTGAGAGTAATTGACACAAATGTATTCATTTAACTGACTCTAATTTTTATAATGTCAATCCATTATTCCATTTTATCTTTTGATGCACCAAAAATATATCATTTGACATAAACTTATATTTTAACAGGTGCTTAAAATCCCCACTTTCTTAAAAGTCTAATAAATATTTTGGACAATTTTGACAATAGTTATGAGCACACTTCAGTATTGGTTAATAGCTTTTTCCTCTTTGAACATCTAAACTGTATATTTATATTTCATGTACTTTTGGACATGTGCATGTTAATTCACAATAATAATTTCAAAACGTTATATAAAGGTTTTAAACACAATACTGTTAAAATCTGTCCAAATCGTCTTCATATTAACCTTCTGAATTAACTGTCCACTATTTGTCTAGCCATCCGAAGTTCTGTCTCACTCCATTTTTAAATCTGCCTCATTCCATTTTTATTTGTTTTGTTTTTTTTTTTGGTTTTTCTCCGGTACCGGGAACCGAACTCACGACCTTGCGCTTGCCAGGCAGGCGCTTTGCCACTGAGCTAAATCCCCAGCTCCTCATTCCATTTTTAAATCAACCTTTATTAAGTCATCTCAACTCTTTTTTTCATACGAATACAAGTCTGTCCTACTGAGCTTACATACTGTTATCTATGACAGATCTGAATTGATGTAAATGGCTTTTTCCTTACTTTTTAAATTTTATTTTAAAGATAAAAGAATGGAAACATATTGATAAAGAGAAACGTAAATGAAACAACATAAAAGAATAAAAATTCAGAATTTCAGACAAGGTAAAAAGAAATTAACAATGTTTGTTTTAGTACGTACTGTTATCTTCATATTGGTTACTCAGATAAACAAATATAGACATGTAAGAATTGTCAAACAATTAAATATCAACTGTTCCTTTCAAGAAAGCAATAGGAATTAATAGTACAATTATCTTGGCCATTATATATAAATATCTCCCTTTCTTCTTTATTTTCTACTTTCCCTCATCCCAGTCATTTGTTCTTTCCTTTTGAGCAGTTTCTTTCCCTTTCACACTATTTTACCTGTTAAATTTCATTTACTCTTTCAGGTTCTTATACTAGGGAGGTAATGCAATGTTTACACAAGTGAGTCTCACCTATTTCATTTATAGGTATGGTCTCTAGTGTCATTCATTTACCTATAAAAGCCTCCATATAATTCCTTATTAATAATAGACTGAAACTGTTTTTACCCAGGCTGCTTAGGACAGGTAGTGCTTAATACTTAATATTAATTAAGTATTATACACTTAATACCCTTAATACACACCCTTAATACCAGTGCCTTAATACCCTTAATACCCTTAATACACACCCTTAATACCAGTGCCCTTGATCCTAACATTGCTCCATGAATCAATTCCAGTGTCACACACTGCATGTCTAGCCATGTCTGAAAATGTACCACTTGTGACTGCATGAAGCTTTGGCGGGATATATAATACAAGCCACAGCAATGCACAACTGAATGTGAATTATGGAATCATGAGCCCCATTTTCAGTGTACCAATATTATTATGTCTGTCTGTCTATATATACTTCTAACCAGCTAAGCCTTTTCCAATGCTATGTCATTTCTCACCAAACCAATTGTGCTATTGGGTTTCTAACACTGACTTTAGCTTTCTGTTTCTAACTTTGTTTAGAGAGTCCTCAAAACTGCACAAGTTAAAAACGTCAAGAAGACTTTGCCTCAAACTACTGCACTATGAGTCAAGACAACTCAGCCCCACTCAAACAAAAGTATTCCAAGATGGTAGCAATAGACATGGTCAATGAGTTTGGGCCATTTGTATTTTCTAACTGATTCTCATCACAGCACACCCCAAGCCTTCCACAGATACTGTGAGAGTGATGCACTGTCTTAATGATTCTAGCTCAAAAGGATGGCTCCCAGGACTCTGAGAAAGAAATTATTGTCTTGTAAAACCAGCCAAAAGCTTGAAGATGATTCAGGTCTCAAAGGGGCAAGGAGAAAATTTATAATTGCAATTTTTCTAAAATAATTGCTCAAAGAGAAGGGAAGGCAGGGGCCTAGAGTCAGAAAGAAGCTTGCCTAAGTTTAGGAAAACTGAGGGAAAACTTACCGGTGTTTCTGTCAGATTACCAAATGGATTGTACAATGATTGCAAACATTGAACTTTCCTTCCCCAATTGTTGAGCATTCCCCTTTTTCTTCAGCTACGCCAATCTTCTGTTAGATTTCAAAAGGTAGAGGAAGGTTAAATGAAGAATTTTAAATAATGAAAACAGTCAATGGTAATGCATTTGATTCTATCTAGAATAATTTTCTCACAGATAGAGAATAACTGATTATGAGATACTGAAAATTCAACAATTAAAATTGTTTAAAGTACATTTTGTACTGTAGGATATAATTTAGCAATATAACATATTTTGAATAGACAGTTCTTCTTTTAAAGAAAGATGTTTATTCTTTAAGGACATAGTAACAAGGCGTTTCTTAAATCCTCATCTTCCATATATGAATCCTTAGGAAAAGAAAGTTTTAATCTACATATGCACGTCATCCAGAATTAGAGTATCGGTAAGGGGACATGCGATATTCAAAAGATTCAAAATCTAGTGAAGCAAAACATGCAATAAAATAAACATAGGTTAATATGAGAAAAATATGTGTATATTGGCATACCAGCCCAGTCTTTTCACAGAACTGAATTTGGACAGTGAGAAATTCCTACTTACTTTATTGGAAACCTTAGAGACTTCCTGCATATCTCAACAGCAACAATGTTAGCGATGAATAAATAATATATATTGTGCACTGGTTGATTTCTCTTCCCAGTAGAGTAATACAAAGCTAACAGCGGTGGTAAAGACCAGTGTTAATGCAGAAGCACAATAGGAAAAGGAATAGTTAGATTGTGGAGATATAGCACACAAAAGAGGTAAGTATTGTGAATGTGAAGAACTTGAATGTAACTTTAGAAGATAAGAGAAATAATCACATTTTTACATTTTGGATACTGCAACACATGAACAAGTCCATGAAACCTTACAATGAAATACCATATTATAAATTTAGGTATGAGGTCATTGAGATACGGAAAAATGAAGTCATTTAGCAGTAGTCACAACTGCTACTGCATCTGTGTTTGTTATCAGTTTAAATGCAATTTGGCTATGATGCAAAAGACATTATGTTTAATACCTTTCATATAGAACATTTATCTCAAATACAAGTGTAAGTAATAATGACATTATTCTTACTTTTATTTCCTACTTAATCCACAATTCTTGATTTTGTAGTCCAAATAGATTCAGAATCCAAAATACTTTGCACCACATCTGCAATGATCCCGTTTAGGCTTGCATCACTCTGGGTACATATCTATGTTGTCTTTGCTTATTTTTGTAGTGCTGAAGGTCAAGTTCAGAACTTCACTCATGCTTGACAGTGCTGAAAACCTGAGTTAGACCGCCAGCCATTCACCATCACTAAACACCTGTATTAATCTCATTGCTAACTGCCTTGCTCTTATAATCAGCTGCATAATTCCCGGGGCCAAAATGAAAACAAAAATATTAAAGAAAGAGGAAAAAACATCTCTGGCCTCTTTGTGAGTCATCTTTCAACCAACATGGCATTGGAAGACATGTATCAGTTTGTTCAGGCTATGTCAGCAGGATGGCATGGTGTCTGCCCAAGTGTAAGAAATAATAAGCACTTTTGTTTTAAACTTTTAAGTCTGAGTAGGTGATTTTATGTGTCAATACATCAGGCAGTGCTTTTCTAATTATAAAAGAAACTTTTTTTCCAGGAAATAGCTTTTAGAAATTCCTTCTCATAAAACAAGTATTCTTTTGCTATAGTAGTGAAAATTTATTTTTAAAAAAAGTGATAGCAGGAAGTAGAGAATAGCCAGTGTGTAAAACACTTATTTTTCACAGTTTTATTTCATTTCTTCCAGTGTGGAGAAAGTTTCACAGCAAGCCATTTTCCTTTTAATCTCCCTTAACTATTTCTATTGAGAAATGAAATTTGCGTTTAATTGTTTTATTATCAGTGAGATATTTTCAGTCGTTTTCCAAAGAGTATGAGATAAATTCTGAACCAACTTGAGAAATCATTTGGTCATACGTGTTGTATTTTCTAGGGCAAATAGAGGTCATCATATAAGAGAAAACAATACTTTTAAGCAGACAAAATGATTTCACTGCAAGAACTTCCCTTCAATGGAAAATAAACTCTGTCGGTGGCTATTATGATCATCACTAAGGAGTATCCTCTCTGTTCCTTAATATCCATGCCATTTAACAGGTGTCATAGAGAACTGAATGAACCATACTTTGAAACATTCTCTCAAATGCTCAAAGAGTGGTTATTCAAGGATATTATGACATTTCCACTAAACTGAACTCAAAAACATCAGTTAAGGGCTGGGGATATACCTCAGTGGCACAAGCGCATGCCTGGCAAGCTCAGGGTCCTGAGTTCAATTTCCAGTACAGGAAAAACAAACAAAGAAACAGACAAACAAAAAATCAGTTAATGTTTCCAGGAGCACTTATTTTACTCTGAAAATTAAAATAAAAGCTCTTGAATTTAAAGGAGTTTATTTACATATATTTTAATGTTAATTTAAATTATTCAAGGCAAACTATTAAATAATAGAAGTTTTCTCCCCTTTTTGGCCCTCTATTTTGGTGCTAGGGATTGAAAACCGGGCTTTTAGCATGCTGGGCAAATGCTCCACCACTAAACTGTAACATAGCTTTCATGATAAAGTTTTAAATATGCACTTCACAAAACAAAGAACCATAAATAGGGCTGATACATGTTAACGATTTTTTTCAGATATTTGCTTTAACATATTTGCTTTAACAAATAAAACAAATTACTTAAAAAATGTCCACAAGAAATGGGTATTTAAAGCTTGCTTAGGTGAAACAAGTGTTCTGTTACTTGGAAAATGCATGTTGCCCTAAAAGAGAGCCATAGAGCTGGCATAATCAAAAACATTGCAACATTCACAACATCATTTTTTCTCTGGATAACTGTTTCCTCCACTTAAAAATGAAGGTGTACATTAGTAGAATTTCATGGTATCCAGATTAATTACTATTTTGATAGAAAAAATTAAAATCAAATGAAGTTAAAGAGAGTTTCCCTCACAATGTTGCTACTTAAAGCAGGAGTTACAAGAATTTCTCTCTTCCTATGCAGTGGAGGACGGGTGGTCTCAAATTTTGATGCCAATACCTTGGTGGGGAAATATTTCTTCTCTATTGAAAAAGCATGAAATATGTCATTATCATGCCAAAGGTGATTATTGAGAGCTAAAAGAGTTCACAGTCTTGCAAATATAGGCAGAGAAATTACAGTGCATCATCTCTCAGGCAATCCTGTGGGAGAGAAGATAGATGCTCATGCTTTTAATGTGTAGCCAATACAATCCGTACTTGTCTACACTATATTTTCATTTTAAGTTGTCTCCTATGTATAATAGAGAACAGATTTTGAATCAATGGAAACCTGGAAGATTCTGCAGAAGACAATGACATTTTCTGGTTTTGCTTCTTTCTGATCATAGTCCTGACCTCTTTAAATCATGTATGACAGATAAAACACACTTACATGATTTGGGGGAAATCTTCAATACCTGTGCCATTATAGGAACTGGCTGCTTAAAGGGAGAGATGGAAGCCAGGGATAATTTTCAGTGTGTAAAGTGGAACTTAGTCAAGGTTATATGAATAATTGGAGAGGTAAGAATCATTACTTCAAATGAACAGATGCAGGTGCTTGCCTCGACAATTGGACTTTTGTAGTTAGTGGCATGGCTCAGTCCCTGCTAATAATATATTGACACCTTCGGGCTATTCCTGGGCAGTAAGATATGTCATAATGTGTTTTCTAATTTTGCAAAGATTGAGGGTTTTACACTTGGGTAACACAGCCACATGAATGGGGCACCTGCCAACACCCTGATCTTAAAGATATTTTTTAAACAAATTGTTTACAGCCATGATTTGTTTAGAAATTAAAGAGATAAATTATTGTCCAAAATCTACCTGCAAGACTCTCAAACTTGGAAAAATTCAATACTTTTTATTGTTTCCTTTGACTAGTTAAAGGTGAATCTATTTAATTTTCCAATTTACTTATAAGAGTCTTAAAGAAAGGAAAAGTGATGACATTTTCTAAAACTTGGCAACAGTTTTCACCTCATTATACAAGGTTATATGCCAAAATATGTTCATAAAATATAAATAGTCAGCTATATTAGAACTTTCTTAATTACTTAGAAAGTTTCAAAAATTAGTTTTGTCAAAATGTAAGTAGAAATCTTTTATGAATTCCTACAATGACACACCCATATTATTTTCCATCATTGAAATATGCAAACCTTTAATTAAGAAGACATTTGATTCTTAGATTTTAATAGTTTCCTAAACTACATGTCCCTAACATTCCATACAGACTAAAAACTATTTTGAACTTTGAACTATATATGATATGTCAATGCATCTGAATGCAATACTCAATTACTGATGACTTGAATCTAGAACTATTCAAAATACAAATGATCTGAACATGCATAAAAATTCATGGAAATAAAATTTTAGAATCTTCTCACTTTCAGAGTTTTGTAATATAATCAATGTACATGGATGCATGTAGCATTTTATATGTAGTATTATACATTTTAAAGACATTTTACAGAAAAGAAACAAAAAGATAATAACAAAATTCTTTTCTACAAAGAAAAACTATGGCATAAACAAAACCAATTATCATATATATTGAAATAGTTTTAAAACAATAGAATTTATTATTTGGAGAACTATTTGAATAATACACAGTGTAATTATTTTTGTTATTCTCTCCTTACTTGATTATAAAGTTTTATGTTAAATGAAAATATTAAACTAAGAAAAAAGTAACTTTTCATAGAAATATGAATATTTTATGTTTATAATTTAAGGTTAGGGAAATATATGAAACATGTACATAGATATTATCTTTATTATGTTATTAGTAGTAAATTTTAAATAAAATCAAGTTTTTCAAACAATTAATTATACTTCTAAAATACCGATAAAGATAACATAGAACATTATGCACCAAAAAATAAAATATGCTTGAAAGTCCTATAGGCACAACTGCTAAAATTACCATACAGAGGGTAGTCTGTGCTGTCAGTAACAGAGCTACCATGAAATTAGCACTAAATTAGGCAGTGTTGTTCTCTTAGACATGGATTAGAATTTTTAGAAGTAACTATGACTTCAGAATGTTTTTTGGCTTTTTTGATTGCGTATATCTATTTCTTTATTACCCTAAAAAAAAGAACTTCAAAGTTCTTGGGTCATTACACTTCTTGACCCAACAATACTCTTTTTGAAAGTGTTTAAAGGACTTAGTCAGGTGAGGGCAGCAAAGAGCAGAGAAAAGGAAAAGGAAATTTTCTGTCCCTTGGGCAGAGCAGCCAGGGAACTGTTCAAAGCAGGATAGACATGGCTGAGTAGATGAGATCAGGGATCCATGTAGCTAGGGGCCTGGAATGGAGTTTTGATCTCATGAAGATTTTATACTGCAAACAAAGTTTTAAACTAAATAAAGTAAGCTGTGATTTACAGTGTGAGGGAAGCATGAAAGTTCTTGTGCATAGATTTTTCCAGCAACAGAAACAAAAGCCAAATAAGAAACACAATTTAACAAGTCATTCAGACACTGAACATACCTTCGAGTGCTAGCTTATTTCATCAATGATCCTTCAGAGTCAGTCATTGCTGGTAGATAGCTATGTCTAGCCATAGCAAAGCTGTCTGCAATCAAAGGAAAGAACAAGAACCAACTAATACCCTATTATTGTAGCACTCAATGTAGAGTCCCCCTCTTTGTAGTTACACAGCTTGCATTGAGTTTCAAGCAAAGATTGGGATCAGATACATACAAAACTGAGAAAAGAGAAATAGAGACTCATGGACCTAAAATAGAGTGGTACCTTCTTTCAAAAATGTAATTTGTTCTACAGTTTCGGAAAAGATAGCCACATTAGTGTTCATATGGGAAAGATGACTGCAGTCTTGTTTCTCATATGGAAAAACCAAAAAAATCTCCCAAATGCTTTTGTTTGTGAACCAAATTATTCGCAAGCAAAAGCATTCATGAACCAAGATACCAGTGTATACCTGCTTTGCCTTCCTTTTCTTGAAAAACTAAAATAAAACTCAAAACTAGAGTCCTATGTGGAGTTAAGTTTTGCTAAGATTTCAACATACATAGATTCCACAGAGAAATCAAGTAGGTTGCTGAAGGCATGATCTCAATTTAGTGAGCCAATCTAGGATGTTAATTAGATGATTACTTTGTATTCTTGGACATCTATTATCATCAAACCTTAAGAGGTGAAAAAAGATAACATTTCTCTATAAGAAAGCTATAATCATCTCTTAGGACATCTGAAAATATAACCACTTCTAAAAGGTTCTGATATATTTCTGTTACCAGGGCTTCCCATTTCAATTGCAAATTACAAGGAGAGGAACTGTTAGTTACCGTGAAAAGTGTGTTTTTCTCCCAAGGTTATGCTACAGAATGAAATGTGATAATTTAAAAAATCACTTGTTTTTCTAATTGTTCAGCATGGAAAATACATATTTTAGGAGAAATAAATCACTTCAGATGTCTAAAATAGGGGCTGGGGATTTACCTCAGCGGCACAACGCCTGCCTGACAAGCACGATGTCGTGAGTTCGATTCCAGGTACCGGAAAAAAAACCAAAAAACAAAAACAAAAACAAAAAACAAAAAAGATGTCTAAAATAATGGCTAAGCTTCAGTTTTGAACTTATTTTAAATTATTATGTTAATAATGTGTCATATATACCAGATTCAGACTTCATTTTTGAAGTATAAAGTCCTATCACTACTGTTTGTAGTGTTCTAATTCTGAAAGAGTGAGTTAACATGAAGATGTGCCTTCACTGGGCATGGCTGAAAAGACCAAACCATAAAAACCACCAAATCCAGAGCCACCAAATCATCATAAGTAACTAAACCAGTCATCATCATTTTCTCCTTCAAACTACATTTGAACATTGTAAATCTGTCCTACTTTACCCAGAAAGTGCCAATATGTGAGTAATACCCTTTTCTTTATACCTTCTTGACATTTTTCAAGAGAGGGAAGGCAAAGCAGGTATACACATCATCTATCTCTGATTCTAAACAAAATTTGGGATATGTAGGGGCATTTACCTTCTCCCCTTGGAAACTGATGTTCCTGGTTTTTTGGGTTTTCAGACTCAGATTAAGGTTTACAGTACAGGTCCTTGATTTTCAGGTCTTTGGCAATGGACTGATTTATACCAGCCCATCTTTCCTGGTTCTCCTCTTTATGGACTGCAGGTCATATGGAAGTTCTTGGCCTCTATAACACTATGAACTGATTGCTATAGCTCATTTCCTCTAAAAAAAAGTACATATATATTATAACATATACAACATTTTATCATATATTATATATTCTAAATGGTTATTGGATATTTTCCTAACTATTTGGGCTGCCTTTCCCTCAAGATCCCTAGTACATATGCTGATATTATGTTTTATTTTTTTGAGTAGATTTTCTTTGATGCTGTTCTGAAATTTCTTACATATCTAACACCATGCGGCTTGTATTGATATTTTGTTATGGTTTTTAAGAAGAAAATGGGAATTAACAACAAATTATGTGGATTAGTTCATAATATGCATGTTATTTGTAAATCGGCACATTTTAACATATTTCCAGAGTATCTGTTTAAATGTTAAGTTATACTCAATAAAGTTGCTTTTCAACTCTAAATATGCTTTTTTGCTGATAGAGGTTTGAGTTGTTTTTTTTCTACTTGTCTTATGCATATCACCTTGCCTAATTCTATGGTCTTTTCTGCTTAACTTACGTATTTTCTTTCTGCTCTTTAGTTCCTTGATTTTATTATGATTGCTTTCATACTATTTCTTACTCTTCTTCTGAGCATGTATTATTAATGCACCATCTGTCTTTCTGGTTGTGCACTCCATAGTCCATTTTTCTGTACCAGTTGGTTCATTTATTGTTTAATCCATCAGCTGTAGTGTCTTCAAAGCCCCAGATATTGCTTTCTCTTCTATTACAAACTCCTTCTTGTATGCTTTAGACTTCTTAAAATGAGCAGTTTTCTTATTTTTCTTTCTTTGTTGCAATTAGGACCTTCAAATTCCTTAAATTTACAGAAATAAATTTGATGTTAATATAACATAATGTAGAATATAAATAACTTAATTCTTTATTAATGAATATTAGAACATTAACAAAAATTTTGTGTTCTGAAGGCTTTTATTTTATTACACAGATGGCATATTTAAATATGCAATTTTAATATTTAATTTTAAGTAAAGCAATAGTTATTTTACAAAGCCCAAAAGCTTCCAAAATTTTTCTGATAGATCATAGTAGTTATAATCTACTTGACAATCAGTTACTTTAATATAATATATAATGGCTAGATTAATTTTGATATTGGAGGCACTTATCCTTGTAAACAAAACAAAATAAAAGAGCATATTCTCAGAGGAGATTAGAGTCCCAAAAGATATTCATAATCCAATGTACTTCAAATTTTACAGTAGTTACTATGTATAATTCTTAAAAAATACAAAAATTTAATGCTGAACCCAATGAAATCTTACTCATTTATATAAATATGGTATCACAAATTCTTAATAATTTGGGCTACTTTGAAAACTAAAGAAATTGTAGGAATGAAGTTTTTATTTTGTTGTTTCAAGAAAGGATATTCTCCATTAATATATTATTAGGGGAATATTTAAATTACACTCACTTTGACTTTTTAGATTAAACAGATCTTATTTAAAAAAGGATACAAATAGATTCAAAATATGCAGTGATGATCATAAACAAGAAGAGCAATTGCCCAAATGCAATGAAGACATAAATTAAAACACTTGTAACACTTCTATTAAATATTAATTAAAGATCTAAATGATACACATTTTATTAGCACAGTAACTGAAAGGATGTTCAAAATAGTTTGATTTCTTTATCATTTTCCAGAAAAAAAAATGACAGGGCAGATGTTATTATCTTATCTAGTTAATTTAATGCACATGAAAGATAAAGTGAACAGAAATAAATAAGAAGCCATACTCCTCAGTGAACATTTATTCTAATAAAACCTAATGACTTTCTATCAAGTGTTCATCTCTTTATAATTTCTGTGTCTCCAGAACTTTCCCGAATTCTAACTTACCATATTTTGTAGAAAACTATTATGATTTCCAAAATGTATCATGTGAATCAATGATAGGGGTAGTTAGAGAAAAGTTACCATTCCCTTTAAGATATACTCTCACAAAATGTGTTGCTACATTAAGAGAAGACAAACTTTACTTTATATATGAGTAAATGATACATGACTCAGGGATTAATTCCTCTGGGTATAAGTGCTACTTCCATTTCAAGGAACATTAGCTAAACATTAATATTGTATGTCTGTACTTATCTAAATTACTGGTTATTATTCACTATTGCTGGTGGATTTTATGTTCACCAGGCAAAGTCATATTTTCCTATTCCTTTAGGAACAATATTTTAAGAGCAGTATTTTACACCCTCGTATGTAGGAAATCTCTGCTCTACCAGGAGGTAGTTTTACTACTCTCTTTAGAACATAGAAATAGAACAGATTACAATAAAATTACATTTGTTTTGTCTTCTTGATCACAAAAACAAAACTGTGATCATGATATTGTTCTTTATATTTTAATAAATAACTTAATTAATTCATACATTGTAGTTAATATTAAAGGAAGTAATTATTTTTACATGTGTGTATAAAAATTAATTTCTCTCCACTTTTGGCATTTAAACACAATCATCACGGTGAAGCACTTCATGGATCGAGAAACTGCTGGATACATCTTCTGAAAGGATTCATTTTCCACTCAAATAAGAACATAAAAATACAGCAAATGTTATTTTCTGGGAATAATGCAAAATTGCTAAATATCCAATTTTGTTCTAAAAAGAAAACTTAATAATTCATCCGAAGACAAATAGTCCCTTACCAGAAACTTTGAACTATGTAAACTATGTATTCTGTTGGTTTTTAAGATGTAATATTAATTTTCTGTGTGAACTTATTTATCAAAAGAATGTGTAACTTATTCTGCATGCGTGTGTGTGTGTGTGTGTGTGTGCGTGTGTATGCTGCTGAGGTTAATAGATAACAAAATGGCTGAGTTTTGAAAAATATTTTAACTGAGGATAACTCACAATGAATTATGGAATTTAACTGTCTGGTTTCGTGACAGGGAAAAGATTTATAGTATTTCTTCCGTGGCATACTGAACTATTTACCGAAAATGCAAACATGAAGATTAATTAATAAGCACAGTTAACCTAGGGTAGAACTAAATCCTTACCTGGCCGGGTTCTACTAGTACCTTCAATTCTCCCAGTTTATCCACCAGAGATTCCATGATTGTCTAGTAGGCCCTCTCCAGAGTAAAATCATTCAAGCTTCACCTGTTAGAGATTTCTATTTTGGAAACATATATAATTTTGTCATAATAAAATAACAATTTTTCCATTGTTATTTCTTCACTGCATTTCTCAAATGACTAATGAAATTGAACATTTTTCCATATATTTATTTGCCATTTGTGTTTCTTCATGTGTTGAACATAACGGTATGTAATGTAGCAACCACTGTTAATTCCTACCATTTTGCTTTGAGGTCATGTATCATTTTTGGTGTTTTTGTGTTGATTTGATTTTGTCTTCATTGTTGCTTTGTTAGCTTTTTTTAATTGTTTAGCCAATTTTTTCTGCATTACTTGATGCTCACCCATTAGCACATATTTCATTAGTTTTGCATCGTAGAGCTGATCACAGAACACTTTGAGGTCAGATCCACCTCAACACAAACAAAATCTAAATTACAGTATGTTAGTTCTAGGAAGGATCATAAAATGTCATTTTGCCTAGCTCCCAATTTTACAAATTGGAAAACAGAGGATACAAGATTAATTTAAAAGTCTAAATTGATTTTCTGTGTTTCTAGCTCAGTGTATTTTTATGATCTCAAAAATGTCTTCTGGCTGATTTAGTTTATGGAATCAGAAGCTAAATTTCCAACTCAATAAAAATTTTAAAATTTTTAATTTTTTTTTATTTTAAAGAAAGTAGTAAATGAGAAACAAAGAAATAGAACAGTAGCAGCATACCACTATCACAAACATAAGCAAATCAAAGCAAGAACACTCAAAGTGATACAGAGTCTCAAGAAAAAATAATATGAATTAACAGTGGTTGTTACATTATATATGGCTATCCTCAACTGCATTGCTCAGATCACCAGATGTAAGAATGAAAGATTGCTCAAGCCACTAAAGAGAATAAGAAAATAATTCTTTGAAAAAACAGTACAGATAATACAGAGTTTCACTAGACAAGATGGTAGGAGTTCACCATTGTAATTCCACTGCATGTTGTTACCTTCAAATCAGTTGTTCAGACCACCAGACACAAGCATGCACAATCAATCAGAATGTAAAAATTGTAATCAGTAACTGTTCATTTCAATACACCATCAGACATCAGCAATAAAGTTATGGCAGCTATATTTATATTTTGCATTCCTTCCTTCTTCTTCTTTCCCTCATCCCAGTTGTTCCTTTGAGCAATTTCTTTCCCTTTCCTATCATCTATTGTACATTGTGAATTTTACCTAGTCTTTCAGGTTCCTACACCAAGGAGACAATATAAAGTTTACTCATCTGTGTCTGATTTATTTCACTTATGAATATGGTCTCTAGTTGCATCCATTTACCTACAAAAGCCTTGAAATTATCTTATTTAATAGCTCCGTTGTATAAAAGTACCACAACTTTTTTATTAATTCCTCAGTGGATGGGCATCTGGGTTATTTCCAAGACTTAGCTATAACAAATTGTGCTGCTATAAACATGGGTGCACATATATTGCTGTGGTATGATGTCTTTAATTCTTCTGGGAAAATACCCAGAAGGCGAATAGTTGGCTTAAATGGGACTTCCGGTCCTAGTTTTGTGAGGAATTTCCAAATCGCTTTCCACAGTAGTTTCACCAATCTACACTTCCACCAGCAGTAGAGGAAGGTTCCTTTCTCCACACAGCCTCTCCAACATTTGTTATTGGTTGATCGCAGATGATCTGATGCTCTACATAGAAGACCACAAAAACACCAAAAGGCTCACGGATTTAATAACCAAACTCACTAGTGTAGCTGGATACAAAGTTAACACTCAAAAGTCAATGGCATTCCTGTACACAAGTAACAAACAGGCTGAGAGAGAAATTAGGGAAACCACACCTTTCACAATAGAATGTAAAAAGAGGAAATACTTAGGAATCAATCTAACAAAAGAAGTAAAAGTTCGATACAGTGAAAATTATAGTACTCTGAAAAAAGAAATCGAAGAGGATATCAGAAAATGGGAAGATATTCATTGCTCATGGATAGGAAATACTAGCATTATGAAAATGGCCATACTCCCAAAATTGTTGTACAGATTCAATGCAATCCCAATTAGAATACCATTAGTACACCTCTCAGATCTAGAGAAAACACTCCTAAAGTTCATCTGGAACCAGTAAAGGCCTAGAATAGCAAAAGCAATCCTGGGAAAAAAGAAAAGGCAGGAGGCATCACAAATTCCTGACTTAAAATTATATTACAAAGCTACTGTGATAAAATCAGCATGGTACTGGCACAACAACAGACCTTAAGATCAATGGAACCGATTAGAAGATGCAGACACAACTATAAACACACTCGGTCACCTTATCTTTGACAAAGAGGCCAAACATGTTCAGTGGAAGGAAGATAGCCTCTTTAAAATTCTTGAGCAATAAAGAGATTATAATATTTTATAGTAACTACTTTGATAGTTTTTACTTTCATGAATTTCCCTTAACTTTGAATAATTTGTGTTCTTTGTTCTGCAATTAGTTACATACATAATGAAATATTAGACACTCAACGACACATGGATTTAGTGGCTTTAAAAGAAATAATAGTTCTTCTAGAAAAATACCCAGGAAGGGACTAGCTGGGTTGAATGGGTCCTCTAATGCTAGTTTACTGAGGAATCTCCAGACTGATTTCCACAGTGGTTGCACCAGTCTACACTCCCAACAACAGTGGAGAAGAGTTCCTTTTTTCCCACAGCCCCTTCAGTATTTGTAATTGGTTGAATTCTCATGAGAGCCATTCTGTGTGGGATGAAATGGAATCTCAGTGTTGTTTTAATTCGCATTTCTCAAATGGCTAATGAAGTTGAACATTTTTTCATGTATTCATTTGCCATTTGTATTTCATGTGTTAAATGTAGCAACCATTGTTACATGTAATGTAACAAACATTGTTAATTCCTATCATTTTGTTTTGAGGTCATGTATTGTTTTTGGTGTTTCTGTGTTGCTTTGATTTTGTCTTCATGGTTGTTTTGCTATTTTTTTTCTAATTTTTAAAATTAAAACAAGAAATAATATTTTTCTTCATTAAAGATTAGAGGCAGGTCGTCCAACTTGTCTCTCAAAATTATGGAGCCTCCAAGTATCTACTTTGGATTTTTGTTTTGCTTCATTTTGTGTTCAGTTCATATGACTTCTCTTCCCAAGGTAGCCTCACTTTTTAAAGTGGCAGTAGATTTAATCACATGACATTTTAAAAATTGATAATGTTTGCCTTTAAATGTTGCTTCACTGTACAAAAAAATTCCCATCAACCTAGCAAAGAAGAAAAAGTTAAAAAATTACTACTTAAATCAAGTGAGACATGAAATAAATAATATGAAATAAAAGCAAACACTTGTTAAGTAGCCTTGTCCAGGATCAATTGGCTACTATATTTAATTTTTGGTGCTACCCATTGGTGTCAGAGATGTCTTGTAGTGAACAAATCTTCTTTGCTTTCTTATTCACTTTTAGCCGTTGCCTTCATTTATAAACATTTTTCACATAAAAAACCCACACACTGGTGCACTATATACCTTGTAAAGCATGGTTTTACATACTGATTGCCATTATTGAGGGCAGATGTTACACACACTTAGTTTCACCATCTTGACATTTTTGCATTACTTAATGTTCACCCATTAGCACATATTTCATTAGTTTTGCATCGTAGAGCTGATCACAGAACACTTTGAGGTCAGATCCACACCAACAGAAACACAATCTAAATTACAGCATGTTAGATCTAGGAAGGATCATAAAATGTCATTTTGCCTAGCTCCCAATTTTACAAATTGGAAGACAGAGAACACAAAATTAATTTAAAAGTCTAAATTGATTTTCTGTGTTTCTAGCTCAGTGCATTTTTATGATCTCAAAAATGTCTTCTGGTTGATCTAGTTTATGGGATCAAAAGCTAAATTTCCAACTCTATTTGGGAAAACTACAAATAAGGGCTGTAACACTATGGAGCATTCTAGAATTATTTTGTTTACTTTAGAATTTTATAACTGAGATAAATACTTTCAAAATTTTCTTTTGCTCATATTTATAAATAGATATTTTCACTGATAAAAGAAGGTATATTTTAGAATCTTACTAAAAACGTTTCCTGGATATTTATTCTTTAAAATGGACATACTATATTGCACAGCTCTCTCAAATTATTTCTGGGAAGAGAAATAATATAAATTTCGAATTCCTATGCATAGTATAGAGTTTTTCCTTCCTTTTAAAACTCAGCCTTTCAGTGATACCATCATAGACAGGCAAGTTAGACATAAAATGGCAGGCAGCTAGTGAGGAAGTAAGCACAAGATAATCAGGCCAGGTCCTTGTCAGAAAAGCAGAACCCTGGAGTTAAGACTTAATGAGAACCAGATGGACAATTATTCCAGGGATATAACAAACACAGTGATGGATGACCACTGTGACAACTTTTGCTCTTACATATCTGAAAAACATGGTTGTTGTTCCTCTTTGTTCTTTCATAAGACACTTATTAGAGGACAAGGCATACCTATATACCTACATTTGCTACATACCTATACACCTGGACTTCTGATAGACTTATTTCCAGTTTAAGTAAGCTTGTTTTAGTGCTATAGCTTTACCTTAAGCTGATTGGTCAGAGTTCTGATCCTATGTAGTATGAAAAAAAAAAAAAAAGCTCTAGACAGAGCCATGTGGCAATCTTACTTTTCCAAGTTCCCTCCTATTAGGAGTTCTTTCTTAATAAATATTCCTACTTTGTCCGAGATTTCATTCTTTGAGTTTGTGAGAAACCAACCCAGGTTATGCCATTATATTTCTTGGGAGCTTAATGGGATCCAAGGAGATAAAACTCTATTTGGAAAGATTTTCAGATTTCCCTTACAATATGTCCTTTCTTGTACAGCTACTATTTTTGCTGAACATAATGTAAACAACTGGTGGATTTACTTTGGGGGCCTGAATTGGCCATTCTTATTGATCATCTCTGGCAGCAATCAATCTCAGAATGTATTTTCTATTACCTTACTGTAGGGTAATAGAAAAGTTAGATCTCCAAAGATATTACTTTATCTGGATTTTTTTTTTTTTTTCTTGTGGTGCCGGGGATCAAACTCAGGACCTTGTGTTTTCCAGGCAGGCACTTGTGCCACTAAGCTATATCCCTAGCCCAGTAATTACCTTACAGTTTTCTGTTTTTTTTTTTTTTTTTTTTTTTTTTTTTTTTTTTTTTTGGTACTGGGAATCGAACTCAGGACGTTGCACTTACCAGGCAAGCACTTATGCCGCTGAGCTATCTCCCCCGCCCTATTTGGATTTTCTTAGTGGTCGCCTCATTTCCTGACAACTGCCTCCCTCCTCAGACTGTGTAAGGTTGTAATAGAGACCAGAAGCACTTCCAAAGACCAGCTCCTATGGTGAATCTGTTGGTTTTTCTGCCTAACAAATAGTTATGTTCACTGTGACACAAGCTGCTGCAGAGATTGTCAGGTCTCTACTCTCATTGGTCTCTTAGTCATAGATCTACTTCATTGCCTCTTTCAATGTGCTGGCCAACTTGGACACCAAACTTCTTATTTGCTCAGAGCTCACAGTGTTATTGCTTATCTGAGGGTTCAAACCAAGGGAAAACAAAAAAAAACATTCTGTCTCTCTCCTCCAACCAGGGAGACCCATGGATTCAAATATGGTTGTTATCATAAGTTTTTTAATCAATTAGGCTTAGGCTTATTAAAAGACCTTAAAGTAAAATATCTCTTTTCTCCCTGATCTGTGTATGGAAACACCACAGAGGAAAAAGAGGTAAGCATGCCAGGAAGAGTGGACAGTCCAGTCCAACCGCTTCCTGGAGCACTCCAGGTTGCAGCTACTTGCACCAGCAGAGTGAAGATTGCGGGACATCCTCTGCATTACAGTGACACAAGAGAGAATGACAGGGCTTCCTTCTCTTCCCTTGCTGTCTTTCAGAATGGTAAACTCCACATCAGCTTTGAATTCTCTACTGAAATATATCCTAAGGAATTGGGGGTTTTTGATACCCAGACATTAAAGAAACATCATTTAATCTTTTTGCACTATGGATGGCCTGAATACACCCTGTATGGGAAAAAAGTAAAACCATGGAAATTATTAATTACAGCAGTATTTGTCAGTTAGATTTGTTTTGCAAAAGAGAGGGAAAATCCTTTAGGTCCTGTAGATAGAGACATTCTCTGCTTAAAAAAAAAAATCTTGAATTATCTTTAAAATGTGGATGTAGTTTAGGAAAAAAATGACTTCCTAGGACTTTAAAAAACTGGCAGCCAACCACAGCCCATCTGTCTACCTTATTCTGAACTCCCTGTACCCCTTCTCAACCAAACATCCAAATGGATTATATCTCCTCCAGGAAATAGGAGGATAATATGGCCTTACATGTGTTCATATGTCATTCTCCATCACTGATTTAAAACAGATTAAAGAAGATTTTGGAAAGTTTCCTGGTAACCCAGATAAGTATATTGGAGTTTTTAGAATTTTTCCATAGCCTTTCTGTTGGACATGACAGGATGTAATGCTTCTCTTAAATTAGACAGTCTCCTAGTAAAATACAGGTTTCCTTAAGGCAGCTGTGATTTTTGAGGATGAACAATATCTTATCCATCACAAAAAAGCCAGAGCTGGGAGAAAGTGCAGAACTCTTTGCCATGGGTATTCAGGTTATTCCCAAGAAGGAACCCGACTGGGACCCCAATATATATTGGGGTGATTTGAAATGAAGACATTTTCAGGGTTATATTTTGAGGTCTTAAGCAGAATAAGATCTAAACCCATTCATTGCTCTGAGGTGTCAACTATTAATCAGTGAAATGATGAAAACCTCCCAGGGTTTTTAGAGTGCTAGTAGGAATTTCTAGCCAAATATATCTCTCTATCTCCTGGTTTGGTAGAAGAGCAAGTCATATGTATTTATTTATTTATTTATTTATTTATTTATTTTTTGGTTTTTCTCCGGTACTGGGAACCGAACTCACGACCTTGCGCTTGCCAGGCAGGCGCTTTTGCCGCTGAGCTAAATCCCCAGCCCCTAAGAGCAAGTCATATTTAAATGTAAATTTATTACTCAGATATTAGAAGAAAGTGACAAAAACTGGGCTTCTGCACCTGCCACCTTACTAGATCTTGGTAATGTCACCACTTCAGTCTTTTACAGCTGCAGTTGGGAAAAGTTCAAGGAAAACAGAAGAAACACAAGAAAGGCAGGACATTGTAGCTGCCCATTGTGGGCAATACAAAATCTGACTCCCCTTCTTGCTATGGTCCTGGGAAGCCAGGACACATCTAATGGGACTGTGACAAGGTTTGCTGCTGTAAAATTCTGTGCAAAGCATGACCAGTCTTTAAAGGATCAGATTGCTTCAAGATTTCTGGAAGTCAGATTGCCTCAAGATGCTAAAGTTCCTGTCCTCAAATTCATTTTACCAGCTCATCTAGCAATTAGAGTAAAGGGCCCCAGGACAGCTGTCCTTCTAATCAGATTATCATCTCTATTGAGGAATTCGAGGTAATCATGACAGTTGAGGAGAAAAAATTAGTCTCTTGTTAGACAGTAGAAATAGATTCTTGGTCTTTGCCTCCAATCTTCCCCCTCCTACATCAAAAAATACAACTGCAGAAGGAATTACTACAAAGGCGCGGGTGGGTATTTTTCAAAGCCCTTTATGTACAGCTTGTATGAAATTTTATTCTCAGGCATTTTTGATTATGCATAAGAGTCCTAGTCAACTCCTAGCAGAAGATATTCTAGCTCTTTTAAGTATCATTATTTACATTCATCCCAACCTGGCATTTTCCTTTCCAAAATGGAGACAGAGAAAAATCCTAAGGTGTGGATTGCACAGGGAGAATAATAGGGGCAAGCCCTATGCAGACATACCTCAGAGACCTCATTCTTTCCCTCACCAAAAACAATTCCCTTTAAGGGCAGAGGCTAAAAAGAGCTGCAACCTATTATTGATAGTTCAACTGAAGTATAATGCCAAATGTTGTTTAGAAGACCATTATGGGGGTGTACAATACCCAGTTTTTTAAAAAAATATTCCTATTGCTGAGTTATTATTCTTAATTTTATTATATTAAATAATGTGTACTTAACAAAAATGAAACATCAATAGTACAAAATATTAAATTTTTAATATGTAATGAGTGTTTAAAATAGACATCAGTTTTTCACATCAGCTATTTTCTTGCTTACAAAATACCTAAAATACAACATCAAAAATAAATTCCTGTGTGAACTACAATGAAAATGCGAACAACAATCTACCACAGAAATAATCCTTGCTTCAGTGGTCATATCCATGGCAGTCATCACTCATGAAAACGGCATGTTCATACACAAGTCACAATGACCACACATGTTCTTAGCTTTCCTTTCCTGTCCTGCAGGCCATACTTGTTACCTTTCATATCTCCCTGGCAAGACATTTATTTTATGACCGAGTTCTAACATTGGGTTGTTCAAGTACATTTGATAGCATTTGGACTAGTCAAATATCTTTTTACATTACTGTTTGCTTCCTCATATGAAGCAGATTCTTCATTCTGAACTCTATCTGTCACATCTTCCTAATTTCTTTGCCTTATACAATTGAGATCATCATCTATAGCTAAATCTCCTGATCATTCACTTTCAACTTTCTCCCAAAGTTGTAAAAGTGGATTTTCATGTGACATTGTACACTGAATCAGGCTATTTATGCAAGAAAAATAAAAAGAAAATGTATAATAAAAATATTTTAAATACACAAAAATGTAACTACTTCATGTGTGTAAAACTCATCCATTTATAATTTGACACACATGCACACAACTTTCCATGCATCATACCAAGTGGGTGAATACAATGAGTACTTCCTGTATTCCCCTAGAGCAGCTACTGTGACTCACAGCTGACTACCAATATGTCAAAGTACATATTTTCATTAGAAAAATATGGCCTGGCTATATATAAATATGGCCACTATGATGCCCACTTTAAAGGCACAATGTATTTTTAAATCTTGTAATAGTCCTTGCAAAATCCCTATCCTAGGAGTCCAGAAATGGAAAATGGAGGTTGGTTCCAGCCCTCCAATTGAACAACAGGGTAGTAGATTCTGTGCTCCCTGTGGTTCTCAGTGCATATTCTCCTATCACGGATTACAGAGGATGAGGAGTGATTTATTGTTTTCCATTAAAAGATGCATTTTTCCATATCTCTTTACATTCTGACTCTCAATTTCTTTTCATCTTTGAAGACCCTAATGATCAGGATTATCAGCTGATAGGGATGGTTTTGCTCCAAGAATTTAGAGATGTCTGTCATATATTTAGCAGAAGATTTCGCAGGATTAGGATTTACCTCAGGCACTATAAGGTTTATATCTTACAATATGCACTTGATACTTTCATATGTGTCCTTTCTGAAGAACTGTCAAATTAAAGCACCTAGGATTTACTAAATTTTCTGAAGAGAAAGGTTACGAGCTCTCTTGGCCCAAGAGAGCACTTTGTGGCCTTAAAGTAAAAGACTTCGGCCTAAGTATATCTAAGGGAACTCAGACACTGGTGAAGGAAAGAGTTAAACGAGTACTTTCCTTCCCATTGTCATAAGTCTTAAAACAAGAAAGAGAGTTTAGGGGAGTTGCTGGTCTCTGTCACTCCTGCATTGCAAGATGTGGTGAGATAGAATGACCCAATTACCAAATCTAGTAAAAGATACTCAAAGACTGACACTCATATTTTGACCCCATAATACAACTCATCGTTGTCCTTCCAAATCTCAAACAAGTAATTCTAGATGCTGTGGCCTTAATCTTTCAGTCTGAACATCATTTCAATTCATACATTAGTGAAACAGAGGGCAAGACACTCAGAGTTTTAATACAAGACCAAGGTCCTGCTGAACAGCCAGTGGGTATGTGAGCCACCAGATAATATTATGGTGGGAGGATAGCCCCTGCCTGTCATTGTTCTGGGACAGCAGTGGCACACCTGTTGCAAGAAGCTTTTAAATATACCATGGACAAAGATCTTACTACATTTACTTCTCATAATATGGCTGAGTTTTTCTCCTCTAAGAAGAATTTATGGTTGTCTAATAACTGATTTCTCAGAAAACAAGTGTTTCTTTTAGAGGGACTGGCTGTTCAGATAAAAATCTACTCCTCCTTAAATCTAGCCATCATTTTAACAGAAAAGGAGAGCAACTTAGAACATGAGTATGACTTGGTATGCTCTATTTCCTCAAAGATAGATTTATTAGACACCTTGCTCATAGATTCTAATTTAACTCTTTATTTTTAATAGCAGTTCATATATGGAAGAAGGAATCAAATGAGTGGGCTATATTGTAGTAATGCTACAGAACATGCTTAAATGCTTGTTCCCCAAGGGTCCCAAGACAAGTGGAACTGCAATGCTGATCACAGTAAAAGAATTCAATATTTTCTGGTCTGAGTTTACACATTCACTAACTGAGCGGAGGATTTCTCTTGAAGGACAGAAAAGACACAGGAAGTGATAGTATGCACAGTCTCAGAAATCATTCCCAAGTTTGGATTCTCCAAAAGTCTATAAAGTGGCAATGGGTCAAATTAAGGATACAGTTACACAGGACATGTCTCAAGCACTAGGTATTCTTTATAATCATTATTGTACTGGAAGGCTTCAATCATCAGGAAAGGTAAAAAAATGAAGGAGAATCTAAATAGGCATACTTGAAAGCTTATATTCAATGGCCTACCATAGTTTTACTAGTCTTAATTAGAATGGGAAACTGATTGCAAAATTTGGACCCATGTTCTTTTCATATGTTGTATGTATGACTATGTTTAACTAATGATCTCATTGTTCACCAGGAAATGGCTGCACTAGTGAGAAATATGACCTCACTGACAAAACTGAAGCAAACTCTTTCACATCTCACAAATTCAACCTTGAAGACTTGTACTTTTAAGTATTTCAGTCTGGGTAACTAGTACTAGTAAAGTCTATCTCCTCTTTATCTGCTTCTCTAGAGGAAACATGGAAAGACTATATATGGTGATTCTTATAACTCCTACAGCAATAAAGATATCTGGACTGCAGTATTGAATACACCATTCCCTACTTAAACCATCAAAGTCTTCAACACTTATAACACATGATCTGCCTCCTGAATACTCATGCAAGCCAGTGGAAGGCTTAAAACATTTATTCTTAAAAAAGACTTCCAAGCAATTAAACAGAAAGAAAAAGGAGAATCCAACAGCAGGAAAATAGCATAACAAAGATAAACCACTAACTATCAGTTATAACCATCAATGTAAATGATCTCAGTGAACCAACCAAAAGAAACAGACTTGCAGAGTGGATTAGGAAACAAAACCCAACCATATGCTGTATACAAGAAACACATTTAACTCAAAAGGAAATTCAAAGCCTGAAAATTAAAGGATGGAAAAAATACTCCACGCAACAGGAACCCCCCAAAAAGTGGGTGTACCTATTCTGTTTGCAGACAATGTGAACTTCCAACCAAGAACAATCAAAAGAGATAAAGAAGGTCACTACATACTTGTGAAGGGGAAGCTTCAAGAGGAAGAGATAATAATTGTAAACACCTATGTACCAAATATAGGAGCACCCAACTATATAAGAAAAATTCTAATAGACATGAAAAATGAAATAAGTAGCAGCACAATCACAACAGGGGACTTTAACACACCATTGTCAAAAAGAGATAGATCAACTAGACAAAAAATTGGGAAAGAAATAACAGAACTTAACCAAACGTGTGAACATATGGACTTAGTAGACCCTTACAAAGTGTTCCACCCAACAGCATCAAAATACACATTCTTCTCAGCTGCACATGGGATGTTCTCAAAAACAGACCACATACTTGTACATAGAACATGTTTAAGTTAATGCAAATGAATTGAAATTATGCCATGTATACTATCAGACCATAGTGCAATGAAATTGGAAATTAATGACAAAAAAACACAGAAACTCCATAAACAGTTGGAAATTAAATAACATCCTCCTGAACAACCAATCAGTCACAGATGAAATCAAAGTAGAGATTAAATACTATTTATAATCAAACAGAAGTGGAGATACAACCTATAGGAACCTGTGGGATGCAATGAAAGCAGTTCTCAGAGGAAAATTTATAATGGTGAACTCCCACCTCAGGAAAACAGAACAAGTGCAAATAAACAATCTTTTGCTGCACCTGAAGTTGCTAGGAAAAGAGCAAGTCAAACCAAGAGCCCAAAGAAGGTAGGCAATTATAAAGATCAGAGCAGAAATTAACATAGTGGAGACTAAAAAAAAAATACAAAGAATTAATGAATTGAAGAGTTGGTTCTTTGAAAGAATAAATAAAACAGATAAACGCCTAGCCAACCTTATCAAAAAAAAGGAAAGAAAAAACTAAAATACATGCAATAAGGAATGAAAGGGGTGAAATCACCACAGATCCTGAAGAAATTCAGAAGACCATCAATACCTACTATGAAAATCTTTACTCCCTTAGGATGGAAAACACAGAGGAAATGGACAGATTTCTAGATACATGTGAATTACCAAAGCTGAATGAAGAAGATATTAAAATCCTGAATAACTCAATATCAGCAAGTGAAATTGAGAATGTAATTAAAAACTTGCCAACGAAGAAAAACCTGTGTCCAGATGGACTCACATCTGAATTCTACAAGCAATTTAGGGAAGATTTAACACCAATTCTTCTTAAACTCTTTAACAAAATTGAAAGAGAAGGAATTCTCCCCAACTCATACTTGGAGGCAAGTATTATTCTGATACCAAAACTAAAGAAAGACCCAACCAGGAAAGAGAACTACAGACCAATATCCCTAATGAATATAGAAGCAAAAATTCTCAATAAAATACTAGCAAACAGAATACAACAAGTCATCAAGATTATATACCACAACCAAGTGGAATTCATACCAGGAATGCAGGGATGGTTCAATATATGCAAATCAATCAATGTAATACATCATGTCAATAGAGCCAAGGACAAAAACCACATGATCATCTCCATTGATGCAGAAAAAGTCTTAAATAAAGTCCAACACTAATTCATGTTGAAAACCCTACAGAAAATAGGAATAGATGACATTTACCTCAAGCTGATCAAAGCCATCAATGATAAACCAACAGCTAACATCATACTAAATGGTCAAAAATTGAAACCTTTCACTTTAAAATCAGGAACAAGACAAGAATGTTCACTGTCACCACTCCTATTCAATATAGTTCTGGAATTATTGGCTAAAGCAATTAGACAAGGGAGAGAAATAAAAGGAATAAGGATAGGAAAGGAAGAAGTGAAATTGTAATTATTCACAAATGACATGATACTCTACATAGAAGACCACAAAAACTCCACCAAAAGGCTCATGGATTTAATAATCAAATTCACTAGCATAGTTGGATACAAAATTAGCACTCAAAAGTCAATGGCATTCCTGTACACAAAGTAACAGACTGAGAGAGAAATTAGGGAAACCACACCTTTCACAATAACATCTAAAAAGATGCAATTCTTAGGAATCATTCTAACAAAAGAAGTAAAATATCTATACAGTGAAAATTATAGTACTTTGAAAAAAGAGATCCAAGGGGATATCAAAAAATGGAAAGGTATTCCTTGCTCATGAATAAGAAGAACCAACATTTTAAAAATGGCCATACTCCCAAAATTGTTGTACAGATTCAATGCAATCCCAATTAAAATACCATTAGCAAACCCCACAGATCTAGAGAAAACACTCCTAAAGTTCATCTGGAACCAGAAGAGGCCTAGAATAGCAAAAGCAATGTTGGGAAACAAAGGAAAGACAGGAGGCATCACAATTCCTGACTTAAAATTATATTACAAATGTACTGTGTTAAAACCATCATGGGGGGCTGGGGATTTAGCTCAGCGGCAAAAGCGCCTGCCTGGCAAGCGCAAGGTCGTGAGTTCTGTTCCCGGTACCGGAGAAAAACCAAAAACCAAAAAAAAAAAAAAAACCCAAAAAAAACCATCATGGTACTGGCAGAAAAACAGACCTGAAGATCAGTGGAACAGATTAGAAGATACAGATACAACTACAAACACACTCAGTCACCTTATTTTTGACAAAGGGGCCAAATATGTTCACTGGAAGGAAGATAGCCTCTTTAGTAAATGGTGCTGCAAAAATTGGCTTTCAATATCCCGAAGAATAAAACTAGACCCATGTCTTTCACCATGCACTACATTAAAGTCAAAATGGATCAAAGATCTAAATATTAAAACAGAAACACTAAATTTATTGGAAGAGAAAATAGGTAAAAATCTTGATGACATGGGTAGGCAGAGAGTTCATGAACAAAAACCAAACTGTACATGTAATAATTCAAAAAATCAACAACTGAGATCTCATCTTACTGAGAAATTTTTGCAGATCTAAAGAAATCACCAATAAAGTAAAAAGAAAACCCACAAATTGGGAAAAGAATTTAGCCAATTGCCCCTCAGACAAAGGACTTCTCTCTAGGACATAAAAAGAATAAAGAAAATCAGGCATCCCAAATTCAAAGACCCAATCCAAAAATGGGCATCTGAGATGAATATATACTTCTCTAATGAAGAGATACTGATGACTAATAATTCCGTGAAAAAAGGTTCAAAATCATTAGTCTTACTAGAAATTCAAATTAAAACAACACTGAGATTTCATCTTACCCCAGAATGGCTATCATCAAGAAATCAACAAGTAACAAATGCTGGAGAGGCTGTGGAGAGAAAGGAATCTTATTCCACTGCTGGTGGGTGTGTAGATCGGTGAAACCACTGTGGAAGTCATTTTGGAGATTCCTTACAAAACTAGGATTGGAAGTTCCATTTAACCCAGTTATTCCCTTTCTGGGTATTTTCCCAGAAAAATTAGACATCATACCACAGCGATATATGTGCATGCATGTTTACAGCAGCACAATTTGTTATAACTAAATCTTGGAAACAACCCAAATTCCCAACCACTGAAGAAGGGATTAAAAAAGTTGTGGTATTTTCATACAATGGAGTATTATTCAGCTATTAAAAGAGATAAATTCGAGGCTTTTGTAGGTAAATGGATGCAACTAGAGACCATACTCATAAGTGAAATAAATTAGACCCACATCTGTAAACATCATATTGTTTCCATGGTGTAAGAACCTGAAAGACTAGGTAAAACTCAAAACGTACAATAGATGATAGGAAAGGGAAAGAAATTGCTCAAAGGGAGGAATGACTGGGATGAGGGAAACAAGAAAGAAGAAAGAAAGAACACAAAACATAAATATATATATGAATAGCTGCGATGACTGTAATGTTTTCTGATGGTGTACTGAAATGAACAGTTAATGTTCACAATTTTTTATGTTCTCATTGACTTTGCATGCTTGTGTCTGGTGGTCTGAGCAACTGATTTGAAGGTAACAATACGCAATGGAATTACAATGGTGAACTCCTACCATCTTGTCTAGTGAATCTGTATTATCTCTACTGTTTTAACAAAGAATTATTCTCTTCTTCTCTTTAATGGTTTGAGCAATCTTTCATTCTTATATCTGATAATCTAAGCAATGTAATTGAGGATAGCAATATGCAATGTAACAACCAGTGTTGACTTGTATTAATTTGTATTGAGATCCTGTATCACTTTGAATGTTCTTGCTTTGATTTGTTTATGTTCGTGATAATGGTATGCTGCTACTGTTTTATTTCTTTGTTTATTTCTCATATACCACTGTGTTTAAAATAAAAATGCCTGTATCCCAGCACTCAGGAGGCTGAGGCAGGAGGATTGTTGGAAGGTCGAGATGAGCATGAGCTACAAAGTGAGCTCATGAGTTTACACTTCTCAAAATAGCTATTCTATTATATATTGTTATCTTCAAAATAGTTGCTCAAGTTACCAGATATAGCTATGCACGATTGATTAATTGATTATTGTTTTTGTTTTTGGTTTTAATTCTCTTTAAAAATAAAAAAAGACTGAAAAATAGCTGTTCTACAAATTCTTTTTCTTGCCTCTAATAGATAAGCAACCTTTGGTAGAACAAACACTGAAATCTCAGCTGATGATGTCCTATTGTTCTAATTGATTTGAATTACTCTTCAAGATCCTTTCAGTGTGGTGGAGCAGAAGAAAACTTTATAGGCCACAATTTAGGTATCACTAGAACAGAGGACCATTTCATGTGAAGAAATAGAAACATAATGATTATAATTTGTTGGTTCCTACCTGTGTTTCCATTTTTTTTTGCTCAAAATCTTTTACTTACTAACAAGGTCATTCATAAAACAGAATACATGGAAATTATTAGTAATGGCATTGCATCATTATATTCGCCTTTATAGAATAAACATTTCCAAACTTGCTTATCTCATGTAGCAAATACTGTTCATATCCTTCTATACTCTCTTTTATGAATGCTGTCTTAGATTTCAACTTTCATCTTTCACAAGATTTACCTGGTGTCCTTCTATGGGAAAAAAGCTCTATTTGCCAATCTGCACTGGAAGGGAATTTTAGAATGGATTTGTTAGGGGACCATTGCCCTGTATAAGCCACCTTTTACTAATGACTGCCATTTAGTTGGTGGAAAATGCTAGCCCTCATTTTAGTAAGTATTGAGCATATATTTTCAATACTTTCCTGAAAATGTGTAGCAGAATTGAGCTCTGTTTCCCATAGTGGTATTTTGCTTGTATCCTTTATTGCTTTTTTTCTTTTCCTATCTCATTTCCCCTGTGGTGCTAATAGTGTTCATAGAACCACTTTCCAAATAATCCACTTAGACTGTATTACACGTCTCCAGTTCTAATTACGTTAAAATAAAAATTATGAAGCCAACACATTTTCAAATGTCTCATTGAACTATTTTTACAAGTTGATAATTTAAACTATTTTATGTTATTTTATTTTTTTCTAAATTAGCAAGTTACCAAAGGTGATCACAGTATGTTTTTTATATGGTTTTATTTTATTTTATATATTTACTTTATTTTAAAGAAGGAAAAGTTTATTTACCTCACAATTTATGGCGGTTTAGTCCATACTTGGCTGAATCCCAAACAGGGTGTCACATTGCAGAGGACAAAAGTTCATGGCAGCAGAAAACAGCAAAATGCAGCAGTGCAAAAAAAGGGGAGGGGAAACAAGCCTTAAGAAATAATTACGAAGTTATGAAAGACAGTTTTGTATTTTAATGTTCCTAATGGTAGCTTTAAAAAGGTTTAAAAGTTCTATATCTTTATAAGAACTAGATTTTTAAAGAATTATATATTGAAGAAGACTTTAAAGACAACTTGTGATTTAAGTGAGATTTGAAGATATAGAATCATCTGTGCTATATGCACAGGCATGTGTTTGATGATGAACTCACTAGAGTTGGAATATGTGAGGATTTTTACTTATATTTGAAAAATGAAGACAACGTATGTTAAAACAATGAGGAACAGGGATGAGAGCAAAGCAAGCTGTGAAGAACAGAGTATTGTTAATGATTTTGTTACAATGTAGAAGGAAAAGAGTTTTCAAAGAAGCTGTAGTTTGGAGATGTAAATAGAGCATTAGCAAATAAAACTGGCATGATTTTGAATAAAAGAAGCTAGATTAAAAACGAGCATTAGCACTATTGAGCAGCAGATATTTCTGTTTTTTTATATTATTTTAAAAAATAAAAGAAGGAAAACATACTAACAGACATTCATTTACAAAATAGCATAAGAATAATAAAAACAATACAGAGTTACAGACAAAGTTGTAGGAAATTAACAATGGTTGCTGTAGTATGGACTGATATCTTCAAAGTGGTTTCTCAGGAAAACAAATAGAGATATAAAAGATTGATCAGACAGGTAATCATTAATTGTTCCCTTCTGTAGAGCAATACAAGACAGTAGTACAACTATGTTAGCTACCCTGAATATATATACTTACATAATTTCCCCATCTTTCCCTTCTCCTTCCCCACACCCCAGTTGCCCTTTAGTTTTGAGCATTTTCTTTTCATTTCACAATGTCTGTCATACCTCCTGGTGTTTATTCACTCTTTCAGGTCTTACACTAGTGAGACAATTTGATGCTTACACACGCAGGTGTGATTTATTTCAGTTATCACTATGGTCTCTAGTTGTGACCATTTACCTATAAAAACCTTGAGTTTATCTTTCTTTATACCTGAGTAATATTCTGTTATATAAAACTTTCACAATTTTTTTATCCAGTCCTCAGTGGATGGACATTTGTGTTGCTTCCACAGTTTAGCAATTACAAATTGTGCTGCTATGAACATGGGTGCATATATATCTCTGTGATATGATGGTTTCAGATCTTCTGGGAAAATACCCAAAAGGGGAATAGCCAGGTTGAATGGGTCATCTAGACCTAGTTTGCTAAGGAACCTCCAAACTGATTTCCACAGTAGCTTCATCAGTCTGCATTCCCACCAGCAGTGGAGGAGAGTTCCTATTTCTCCACAGCCTCACCATCATTTGTTATTCGTTCATTTCTTAATGCTAGCCATTCTTACTGGGGTGAGATTACATCTCAGTGTTGTTTTAATTTGCATTTCTTGAATGACAAATGATGTGGAACATTCTTTCATGTATTTATTTGCCACTTATACTTCTTTATCTGAGAAGTGTGTATTCATTTCAGCTGTTCATTTTTTGATTGGGTCTTTCAATTTAGGGGGTGCTGATTTTTTTAATTCTTTACATGTTCTAGATAGAAGACCTTTGTCAGAGGGACAGATGGCTAAGTTTTTTTTTTCAAATTTGTTGGTTTTCTTTTTACTCTGCTGGTAATTTCTTTAGATGTGCAGAAACTTTTCAGTAGGATGAGTTCCCAGTTGTTGATTTTTTGCAGTATTTCACAGGCAGTTTGGTTTTTGTTCATGAACTCTCTGCCTACCCCCATGTCTTCAATGTTTTTTACCTACTTTCTCTTCCAATAGATTTAGTGTTTCTATTTTAATATTGAGATTTTTGATCCATTTTGACTTGCATTTGGTGCATGGTGATAGACTTAGGTCTATTTTCAGTCTTTGGCAGGTGGCAAGCCATTTTTTCCAGCACCATTTATTAAAAAGGCCATCTTTCTTCCAGTAAGTTTGTTTGGCCCCTTATCAAAGATTAGGTTGCTGAGCATGTTTGTGGTTGTTTTCTATGTCTTCCAGTCTGTTCCATTGATGTTCTCATTCATTTTTCAGCCAGTACCATGTTGATTTTATTACAGTAACTTTGTAATATAATTTCAGGTCAGGGATTGTAATTCCACCTGACTTGTCCTTGTTGCCTAGGATTACTTTTGCTATTGTGGATCTCTATTGGGTCCAGGTGAATTTCAGGAATGTTTTCTCTAGATCTGTGAGGTATGCTAATGGTAGTTTAATGGGAATTGCATTGAATCTGTACAACAATTTTGGTAGTATGGCCATTTTCACAATGTTCATTCTTCCTATCCATGAGCAAGGAATATTTTTCCATTTACTGAAATCTTTTTCAATCTCTTTCTTCAGAGTACTATAGTTTTCACTGAATATATCTTTTACTTCTTTTTTGAAATCAAATCTTAATATTTCAATTATTTGGATGCTACTGTGAAAAGTATGGTTTCATTAATTTCTCTCTGTCTGTTTGTTGTTTGTATATAGGAATGCTACTGATTTTTGGATGTTGACTTTGTATCCAGCTACACTGCTGAATGTGTTGATTAATTCAAGGAGTTTTCTTGTGGAGTTTTTGGAGTCTTCCATTTAAAGTATCATGTAATCTGCAAATAGTGATAGTTTTACTTCTTTGTTTCCTATCCTTATTCCTTTTATTTCTCTCTCTTGTCTAATTGCTCTGGCTAATGCTTCCAGAACTATGTTGAGCAGGAGTGGTGAGAGTGGACATCCTTGTCTTGTTCCTGATTTTAAAGTAAAAGCTTTCAGTTTTTCTACATTTAGTATCATGTTGGCTGTTTGTTTGTCATAGATGGCTTTCACCAGGTTGAGTTTAAGACCATCTATTCCTATTTTCTGTAGTGTTTTGATCATGAATGCATGTTGGACTTTGTCAAAAGTTTTCTTTGCATATATTGATATGATCACATAGCTTTTGTCTTTGGCTTTATTGAATGGTGTATAACATTAATTGATTTACAAATATTGAATCATTCCTGCATTCCTGGAATGAATCTGACTGGTTGTGTTGTGTGATTTTCTTGATAATTTGCTGCATTCTATTTGCTAGGATTTTATTGAGTACCTTTGCATTTATATTCATTAGGGAGATTACTCTGTAGTTCTTCTCGGTTGAATCTTTCTCTGGTTTTGTATCAGTATATTTCTTGCCTCCAGAAATGAGTTAGGGAGAATTGCTTCCTTTTCAATTTCCTTAAAGTGTTTGAGGAGTGTTGGTATTAAATCTCTGAATTTCTTTTAAATTTTGCTGTGAATCCATCAGGACCTAGGATTTTCTTTGTTGGTAAGTTTTTAATCACATTTTCAATCTCATTAATTGATATTGGGTTGTTCAGGAATTTTATATCTTCTTGACTCAACCTTGGTAATTTGTGCATATCTAGGAATCTGTCCATTTATTCTGAGTTCCACCCCACAACAGCAGAGTACACATTTCTCTCAGCTGCACCAGGGACTTTCACTAAAATAGACCACATTCTAGCCTGTAGAGCATACCTACTTAAATGCAAAAGAACTGAAAATATCCCATGCATGTTATCTGATCACAGTGCAACAAAATTGGAAATTAATGACAAAAAGAACTCCAAAACCTCCATAAACAATTAGTCCATTTGTTCACAGATTTGGTTCAGATCTTTTAATTCTTTGCTGATTTTATTTGTCCAGTTGACCTATATCTTTATGTCAAAGGGGTGTTGAGGTCCCTAGTTACAATAGTCTTATTAATTATATGAGTTTTCATGTCTGTTAAGATTTGTCTTACACAGTTTGGTGCTCTTATATTTGGTGCATACATGTTTATGATTGTTATCTCATCCTCTTGCAGTTTTCCTCTAACAAGTATGTAGTGACCTTCTTTATCTCTTTTGATTGTTCTCAGTTTGAAGTTTACATTTTCTGCATACATAATAGCTACACCTGCTTTTTTCTGGGTTCCTGTTGCATGGAGGATTGTTTTGCATGCTCTGACTTTCAGTTTATGGATTTCCTTTTGAGTAAAATGTGTTTACTGTATACAGCATATGGTTGAATTTTGTTTCTTGTGTATTTGCTTGTTTTTGTTTTTTTTCCTGGTTCCAGGAATCAAACTCACAACCTTGCTTTCCTACTTTTTCCACCAGTTTAATTGCTTGTTCTACTTGAGGGTTCCTTTGTATTGTTGTTCTTGAAATTGCTGTCATTTTTTTCCTCTGTCTAGAACATCTTTTTGTACTCTTTGCAGTGATGGTTTGGCACTCATGAAGTTCTTTAATTGTTCATTTTTGTGGAAATATTATATTGCTCCATTGAATTTGAAGGATAGTTTGGCAGGATACATCAGTCTTGGTTGGAAATTGTTTTTCTCAGGACCTGTAATGCTTGTTTCCAAGCTCTTCTTGATTGTGTAGTTTGTGTTGAGAAGTCTGCTGTGATTCTGATGGGCTTTCCTTTATAGGTAATCTGTGTCTTCTTTCTAGTAGCTCTTAATATTCTGTTCTTTTGCAGGATATCTGGAATCTTGACTATTTTATGTCTGCCTTTAATTTTATGTTGGTTATAGCTAGTTGGAGTTCTATATGCCTCATTTAACTGTATATCTGGTTCTGTTTCTATGCTTGGGAAATTTTCTGCTGTTATTTCTGCAAATATTCTTTTTTGCCATTTGTGTTGCCTCCTGCTGTTTCATTGACTCCTATTAGCCATACACTGTTCCTCCTTGCCTCGTTTTGCAGCTGTTGCATTGCTTTTTCCTGGTTCCTTGTTGATTTTAAGATATCCTTTCTTTCAGGATCACTAGTTGCCATCATGTCTTCAAAATCTGAAATTCTATCTTCAGCTTCATTCAAACAGTTTTGACAGCTTTCAATGGAAGCTTTAATTTCCTGGATGTCTCTATGAATCTTGTTCATGCATTCCAATTCATTGCTGTATTTTTCATTTAATGTTTCCATCTGTTGCCTGTGTTCATCTAATTTTTTATCTGTTTCTTTTTTAGATGTGCTGAACTGTTCTTTCATTATTATTGTCATTTAATTTTTTGCCTGAGAGAGTACTTCAGTTCTGATCTCTTCTATGACCTGATGAAGTTGTTTCTTCCATTGCAATCATTTCAGCAATTTCAGGTTCGTGTTTCTCCTATGTCAATATCTCCTGAACTTGTTCTGAGGAGGGTGATGTTCTGAGATTGGGTTTTAGTCTTTGTCTTGTCATGTTTGATACAGGATGCAGAACACTCCATCTTCCTCTTCCCTGGCAGCTCAGTAAAGGTCTGTAATGTCCCTAGTTTTCCTGGTGGTTAGGCTTGCCTCTCAGTGTCTGCTGAGATTCACTGCTTAGTTTGGGGTTTTCTGACAGATGGTGAAGTATATCTAGTTCTCCCAGTTCTCAGAAGTAAACTGTGATGTCAACTGATGCAGACCATCTGATTTAGCATATCCTCACAGCTCAGGGTACGTGTATGACCCGGAATCGGGTTGCACTGTTGGCAAATCCCGTACCACTGGTCCTGTGTCCCCAGGCAATTCAGGGTACAGACAAAACCCAGACATGAACTGCAGGGTCAACAGTTTGTGGACTACTTGATTCTGTGCCTCCAGGTAGCTCAGAATGTGCACTGAAGCTAGAGATGGTCTGTACTGAGCATGGTCATGGACCACCTGTGTCTGTGACCTCTAGGAGTTCAGGGTGTAGGTAAAGTCCAGACCCAAACTGTGGTGACAGCATCTGGTGGAGCACCTGCTCCAGTACCCCATTTGGGGCAGAGCATGTGCATTGAGGGCCCATACATGAACCCTGGTAATAGCAGTTTGTGGGCCTTCTGAGTGAGGATCTCCTTTCTATACCAGGTGCACAGAGGGTGGAGACTCAGACTAAAATGGTGGTGGGGCCGTGGGTCTCCTGCTCTGCCCCCAGGTAGTAGATGGGAAATAACTGGTTCTCTCGGGGGTGTTTGGTTGGGAACTGTGATGTCAGATGGTCACAGCCCTCCTGATTCTGCATCTCCAGTCAGTTCAGGATGCACAGAGGAGCCAGACGTGGGCTGCAATGACAGCAATCATAAATTTCCTGTGTCTGTGACCTCCAGGAGGTCTGGGTGCAAGTAAACCCCAGTCCTGAACTGCAGTGCTGGCAGCTCATGGAGCAACTGTTCCAGTACCTCACTTGGCACTGGGCACGTGCAGGGATGGCCCACATGTGAACGTGGGTGACAGCAGTTTGTGGACCTTCTGAGTGAGGATCTCCTGTCTGTACTGGGAACACAGAGTGCAGAGACTCAGTGACATTTTTCCAAGTTACACACTACCTTGATGTGTCACACCCACAAATCAGGCATATTTCAGGAAAAACCAACATACTGCAAAACAGAGATTAAACAGATGAGAAAGATCAGTCAAAGACTATCTTTCAGTAACAACACACTAAGTAGACAACAAGCAGAGACCCATGCATTTGGGTGTCCCCCATCATTACATATAAACAGAGTCCTCAGGAGCCCAGAAATCTATTCTCATCCTGGTTTAATAGCAAGTAATAGGATTCATCCTTGAAAATGAGTTTTGCACCTAAGGATTAAATTGGGAAAGAAGTTCCTAATTTTAGAAGACCAGCTGTATTGGAAGGTAACTCTACAGAACTCCGGCACAGGGAAGTAGACATGAGCTAGAAGCACAGAGATAAACTGATGATGAGGGACTAAGTGCAGAACAAGACATGTACACATTTCTTGCACAAAAAGAAAAGGCCAGACTGGTGTTAGAAACTTAAAAACGGAGTCTTAAAAACGTAAAGGTCAGGGTTGAAAATATAGCCTAATTTTATAAATAAGTGATTTTAGAGAAAATATATACACATATAGTTCATTGCAATAATTTCTTCAGAGAATAGACTTTTAAAACAACAGGTTACTCCCCTAGGAAAAAAATAGTAGCTTTAATAAATGAAACAGATATAAAAAGTATCATTATACCATTATAGTAGTGTATAGCAAAAGGTCATAGGAGAGTGATGTAATCTATTGAGTAATTTAAAGCTAATGAAGAGACAGACCATCTGGGTTAAATTTTAGGTCTGCCATAGGCAAAAGAGTTAAATTCATCAAGCTTCATATGCTTATTTGGGAGATTTAAATATAGCAATTCATAAGTTATTATATAACATAATGGCTAGTATCAATATCTATCACTAAAAATTCACAAGGAAACACCTGGAGTCAATCAAAGTTAGGATTATTAACATGCTATGGCAAGGGAAAATTCATACCAGGGGAAGCCATGAGGCCAGTCAGTAAAGAGGACTTAGAAGACACTTGGAAAATTGTAGTTTAAGAAGATTACACAAGGATGAGTATTTATTATAGATGTTATTATTTGCAGAGTCATGCAAATTTAATGACAATTTTTATTGAGCAAACAAGAAGAATAGAGCAACTACGTGGTTATCATAGCCAAGCAACAGTTGTGACATATGTTATTCAAAGGGGAGCATACTTGTTTATCTTTCTGATTATGCTGTATCATTTTATTTGCATCCAGACCTTACCACTACAGAGTTTTGCTCTTGTCTTATTGCACCATATTTACAGACTGATTCTGTCAAGTATTTTGGATATCTTATAAAAATGCTTTACATTTAGTAGTGTGGTATACATGCTTCTAAAATGTTCACCAACAATCCATCCCTCCAGATATTTATGCCATTGAGTAATTCTCTTCATTTGACGTAGGCTGGATTTAGTAACTTGCTTCAAAAGAATACAGTGTGTTAAAAGTTATAGGATCACACTTCCATGCTTGTTTATGAAGAGAAGGATTTCTATCTTGTTATCAGTCTTTGCCAGTCATTCTCTTGTTCTTTCCCCTTACTTTTTGGTCTTTTCTCTATGAGAAAGAAAGCTGCTGGTTTGGAGATTCTCACACATCCAGGAACTAAAAGTAGTCATCTCTAGTCATTCACAAGGAAAGAACAGAGATTGTCATTTCAAACACACACAGGAGAAAGAATTGTTCACATAATCACATGAGTGAGATTGGAAATATATCCTTGCTCAGTGAAGCCAGGGACGATATCTCTGGTCAATAGTACCTTTCTGTGGGACACTGAAGCAGAGGACCCAGCTTGCCTGCTCCTGGGCTCCTGACCCATAGTGACTGTGAGGTAATAAATGTTGCTCCAAGTCAGTTAGGTTTGAGGCAATCAATTGCAGGTCTGAGTTCCTCAAAACTGAAAGAGTTGACTTCAGGATGGCCCTTGGCTGGCCTCTGACACAGGACCTCCTAGCCTTGCAAGTATTCTGCCTGATAAGTGTGTTTATCTGTGTCTGAAGCATTGAGCCAAATCGTTCAAGTCTGACCATGTAATGTATTCTAACATTGTGATACACGGTGTGTGTCTAATGTGCTACCGGGGTCTGAAATCTGAGTAGTGGGCAGTTCTGCAGATGCTGCACACCTACGCAGCTGACCTCTATAGAAGCTTTGGACATCAAGGCTCGTGTGAGTTTCCCAGGTAAGCAATTTGCACATGTTTTCACATTGTGTTGCTCTGTAAGAATAAAAACTGTCTGGTCAAATTTACTGGGAAAGAACACCAGAAAACCTGTGCTTATTTTCTTCTGGATTTCCTGCCATTCACCTTTTCTTTCCACTGATGTTAATTTATATGCTTCCACCATGACCATGAGTATAACAGCTACTTTAACCCCTGTGAGTCTTTTTACAAAATAACTGGACCTTCACACGGCAATGGGACCCTTAGCACAGGTATAAGCTAAGCCTAGGTTCCGTTGCCAGGATCCTTAACTTTCTAGAAGAATTTCCAAGAGCATAAAAGAACACTGTATAAACAACCATAGTAATTTTCCAAAGAAATATTCGGTGTTTATTTGTAATATCAAAAAAGGCTTTCAAGAAGGGGATAATGAGTTCCTGGTTGAGTTTTAAATACACGTTTAGCAGGCAGCTAAATCCATATTTAGTGAACAGCCATTTCAAAGGCAAACATGAAAGAAAAAATGAGGAATATTTATGTAATTACAACTATTTATATACTGGAGGGCCTTCAAAAGCACGGCTTCTGTAAGGTCAAAGATGTTATGAGTGCGGGAAATGTTGAACCCATTAAAAGACCTACTTTATTTTCATTTGAAAATATTTTTTTCTTGAAAGTTTTCACAGGCTCTGAAGAGAACTACATTAAGATCCTAAACTAGAACCTCCCATCCAAATCTGATATAAGAGAAGTTTGACTGACTGTTTTCTTCTTTCATCTTCAATTTTTTTTTAAATCATTAAATCATGACTCTATTTTAAGCATAGCTAATGTTATGTTAGGTACTCTTAATATTTTTAATAAATATAAACGTGATGCATATCAATTACACCTTGTAAATAATTTCTGAATACAAAATAGCTCATTTGAAGTGTCAGTTTTTAATTGAGAAATTACAGTGTTTTCTTTATTCTAAAACTTATTCTCCCCTCATCTCCCTGAGAATTTTAAATTTCATTGAACAATATAGGGTCATAGATTTGTTGCAAAAATCACTATCATTTCATGAAAACATACTTAGAAAATAAAATTTACAATAAAAGATGTTATGAAAATGCAATATAAGCTGTCATTATGAGGGATGTAATTATTATTGTATATATTTATTGTCATTGAAAAATAAAATTTAATTGAATATGTTCACATGTAATCCAAAAGTCTTACTGTGATATTAGATTTGTTTTTTGGTTAGTATGTTCCTAGCCTGTGCATTTAAAGACTTTATTTTACACCTAATAAATTCGGTATTGCAATTGTGTTGTCCAGTGGGTTTTAAAATTTTTAAAACTTCTTTAACACACTCTCTTTACTAATCCTTGGAAGGGCCTCTTTAATTTTCATGAGCTAAGTAGTAAAATGAATTCAAGATGTGTAGCATAAGCAAACCACGTAGTGTAGTGTCTAACTAGAATCATCTCATTTTAAAATAACAGTAAAGTTACATAGCTATAATTTTTTTCAACAGAAAAAAATAGAGGGAAATGTTAAAATATTTTCAAAATGTATCCTGTCCAGAATAAAACTGAACTAAAAATATTTCCTCACATATAAAATTCTGTTGGTTTTCTTTTGTTTTATTAAATATTTTATTACAAATATTAATTTAACATTTCATTCTCTGTATTACCTAGCTTTTTTTTTTTAGATATTTTTGTGGAAACTACATGCCAATTTTATTTGCTGTAAAATTTCATACACATTATTTGAAGTACAGTTCAATGAAGAAAAGTACTATTACATATATTTAAAATAATAGCTAATTAAATAAAATTTATTACAGCATAAAAGATACTAAATGGCTATAATATAAATGAGGTGAATATTTCTCTACTTTTGAAATGCATAATTTTTTTTTTGTTTTTTGAGACAACGTCTCACTACCCATGTCAGGTTGGCCTTGAGCTCACTCTGTAGCCCAAGCTGGCCTTGAATGCAACAATCCTCCAGCATTAGCCTCCCTAGTGCTGGGATTACAGGCATACGCCACCAAATCTGGCAAAAATGTATGATTTAATAATGCATTCTTATTTTAAACAAAGCAGAAAGAAGACATGATGTGTCTGTGTAATAATGCATATTAAAAGTAACCATTTGGGGTAGAATTTATCTTAATGATCAATGAATTAAATAAATAACATTTCATCAGGGAACACACACATACATTTATATATAGTATATATATACACATCCACTATCTCTATATTTTTATACACATAAGTATAAATATCTGTACAGTAAATAAAAGAATATTTTAAGCGCTGGAGGTATTAAAAATAAACATCAAACTAGTAGATCCTATTAGAACCTTGAAATCATAAGCAGATTTACTAGCTTCTATGCCTTCCCACCTAATTTCTAGCTCCTCCAACAGTACATTCAGTTCTAACATTAATTTTTATTAATTATTGTCAGTTTGCTTCTCCGTTCCTATCACTAGAAGTACATTGTTACCGAAGACACAGCAAACAGTTTACTAAACCTATTTCATAAGCATAGAGTGTCAAAACCTGATTAGACAGAAACTATTTGGGCAACAAGTTTCTCTTCTATATAAATTTAGAAATCCAGTTGAAGATTATATGGCCATGTAGAGAAATTTGTATTACTGGAAAAATATAACTAACAAAGTGACTACAGTGCTTATCTGTGGGGTATAAGATATAAAATCACTGATAAATGATTTGAGGTACAATAAAATATATTCCTTTTAATAACTACTAATGGGAATCACCAGTATGTCATATAGCTAGTTTTTCTTCTGAACATAAGTATACTGTTTTAAAAACTCTAAAATATATTTCTGCATAAGTTACACACATATAAAACAAGCTTTAAGGATTCTTTTCTATTGAGCTATATGCTGTAAGTTTTTAAGGACAAGTTTAATTTAAAATAATTTATGTGATCATGTATTGATTTTCAAGCTCCCATGCAAACTACTGGAAGACTTTCTAATAAGCTACATATCATATTATTGCCTATATATCTGACTTCCAACCCATCTTCTGTTTTCTGTTCATAGCATGAAAATGAAACAAATATTCCTTATTCTGTGAAAGGCAACAGTTATTAAGCAAAACATTTACAAAAATTCCTCTCATGAAAAAGGAAGTGTCTACAGAGACCTAATTTCAGCTATGATTGCACAAACACAGATGATGTACAGCTAAGTAAGTGCTCCCAACTCAAGGACCTTTTCATACTTGGTTTGATAAACTGTCAAAAAATAGGGAGATTACCGAGTTCCTTGGTCAAAGATTCAGTCATGGTATGAAAGGCAAGCTGGGAAGATGAGCCAATCATCATTTTGGAAGGCCTTAAATTAACTCTTTTTCATGTTCCTGCTTGAAAATACACCAGGGACATACTTTTTTTTCTTGATGAGAGCTTTGTTTTTTTTAAAGGCACACTTAAGTATTTTAAGATAAGACTGAATTTTCTTCCAGAATCATGTCTACCTTTTATATTTTACAAAATATAAACTATAAAAAGAATAAGGAAAGTGTTTATTGCTTTCATGCCTAAATTATATAATTTATAATTTTAGGGGCTTGTAATTCATAAATCATCCTTATAGAATAATAACAGTGTGTGCATATGTGTTTTGTATGTGTACATATGTGTTTTGTATCAAAAGTATGTCTATAAATTGCTTTCAAATGGTGATGTCGCCAATATTTTGTTTGTAAAATAGTATTATTTGAATAATATACGTCTGTTTTACAAAGGTAATCTCTTAGCTGTCAAAAAATTCTCTGAAGTATACTTTTATATCATCATCTGAGTTTTTTTCTGTTAAAACTGATACTTTTGCAGCAGGAGATATAACTGAGCAGCACAGCCCTTGCCTGACAAGTGCAAGATCCTGACTTCGATTCCCAGTATCAAAAAATAAACAAACAAAAAGATACTTTTTGTACCAGATAGCTCTAAAAATTTTCAAACTATACTTCCATAAATTGAAGTCTTCTGCAGTAATGATACTGATTTTTTTCCCACTAAATCTCATAATCCAACAACATTATTTCTACATATTATTTCAGGTAATGCCATAACTATTTTTATTATGTAAATTCAGTTTGATGAAGAAGGCAATTCAATGAAATTTACTGGCAAATTCTCATTAAACTCTGATAACTAAACAATTTCAATTATGTCAGCCTCTGTGTTTGGTGCTTTAAGATAAAGGAATGTGTACGGAAAAGTCTCTGCCCTTAGGTAACTCCCCAAGAAAACTATTAGATACCTTAATTTTAAAGCTAATAATGTTGGTAGAACTACTAGTAGAATCATCTAATTTAATGTCTGGTCTACAACAACTTATGAGGTAATAAATGTACGGATTACTGTAAAATGCACACCAGGAGGTCAAAAGTTAAACAGGGAGATTGTATTTTGCTCACTGAAGTTCACTGTCACCCTGCAGAGATGAACTGTCAAATTTCAAGGTTTTATTCTTCAGCTCAAAGTGCACATAACCTGCATCAATTTACCTATCATTTCTGTTCCTCAATCTCATTTTTAATTAGAATAACATTCTTTATTTATAAGGTTACTCATTTCAGTGGTCAAATGAGTATATAATTTAAAATAATTTGAGCCCTATTTATATTTAGTAAATGTCCAATAAAGTTATTATTATTCAAAAAGTAAGGAATGGATTTTTCTAGCATGATGATTAAATATGACATATTCAAAGTTTATCAGGTTAATTTAAATATTTGAAGTTTCTATCTCAATTTATATTATTTGTATATTAATCTAATTAGAATAGATGTGAGTCTAAGTAACTCAAAAAAGAGGTGCTAATATAGAAATTATGAATCTATGTAAATGTTAAATGACAAGTACAGAGAAGCACTCCTTAACAGTCTGATTAAAGAGGAAAGATTGTATAAAAGCTCCAGAGAGGAAATTCCCCATGAGTCTTATGTACACAAACACACACACATACACACACACAGACACCCCACCTGGCTACAACTACCTGTATTAAATCCAAATTTATTATTTCCCTTCTTGAAATTGCCTATTAGGTTCCCATTTGGGAAACAAAATTTTGAAAAAAAGAATTAGAGCTCATGTAGTCCCTGTTTTCCCTGGAACAAGGCAGAGGATGTAGCAAAAATGGTGGCTGTGATACCAAGTTAAAACAGTGAGGAAGACTTTTTCTCTGACGTTTCACCTTGGGAATACTATTCTTATTTGAAACAATTAGAAACAGAGACTCGAAGATATGAAATAACTTTCCTAAGACTGCCAGATAGTAAGTGTGAGAGTGAGTATTTGAAGCCAGGTCTGCCTCACCATAATACCTGTGGAAAGTCTCACTTCTAGGTACTCTTTTTGGAGCTAGCAAACCTAAGGTGCCGCATGAACACATGAATATTTAGAGATGGTCAAAATGTTCCTGAATTTCAGCAGTATAGAATGTTTGTACTGGGCACAGAACTAATATGATCATTATATTTTTAAATCAGCAGTGAATTTTAAACACAGACAATTGAGAGTTAAAAATAAGTAATTTGAGCACACTCAAGGGAATACTGCTGCTAGAAAGAAATTTAACCCTGAAAAAATAAAAACAAAGTACATCTATCAGTGTATGTTACAACTTTGAAGCCAGGCCTTAAGAGACTATGAAATATTATATTTAAAAATAAAATAATGAGAGGTACATTGATATTTATGAACTATATAGAGATATATTATATCTTATTATCTATACTTGTATGATGATCTTGAATGTGGGAATTGAAATGAGCCTTCTTAGAGTCCTTGACACTGTTTGTAGGTTTTAATTTAAGGTACAAAATGGAGAAGCATCTGGCTGAATCAAGTTCTTTATTCTGTCTTCAGGTTGTGCATTCACTTTGTATGCAGGAAGCCTTTCCAGGAGAAAGTTCTTCGAGAGGTAGTCTGTATGTAAATCCTCTAATTAGCTTACTGCAAATACCAATAATACATCCTGGAGTTCTTTCTTTAGGAAAACAGTTGTTTCCAAAATGTATTCATACAATGTAAACTAAATATTTGTCTGACTGCAGACTAGAATTACTATTATGGAAAATGGTAGTAATATGAAGGCTGGTGGTGTAAATTGCTTGCATAGCCACTTATCTTCTAAATGAGTCATGAACTCAGGGATGTCAGCAATTCTTCCCCATGCCTGGGACATAGAGGTTTGGTGGAAGAACTAGGAATTTAACTGAACAAATATTTCTTTGACATTTCATTTTGTTTCTGTGAGACAACCATTACAAAATAGCAAAAAGAACAATTTTTAATAACTTTTGTGTTATAGTTTGTGTCTGGATGTCCCCCCAAAGCCTCATGCAGTCATGTGGCAGGGTTCTAGAGTTTTTTATTGATTCATGGTCCAACGCTGGGATTATGGGTGTGAGCGCTACACTCAACCTGGGGCAGGTAGTTTGCAGACAGTATAAGGGAGGGAAAGAGGATTGCTCTTGCTACTCCTCCCATTCTGCTCTTGATGTTTTTGCTGTTTTCTGCCTCCTTGACCTGTTGCCCTCTGCCTTGTGCTACTCTGCCTTGGAACCAGCCAAGTACAGACTGAAACTTCCACAAATTGGGAGATAAGTAAATCTCTCCTACCTTAATTTTGGCCATGGGATATTTTGTCTCAGCAAGGAGAGAAAAGTAATCAAGGCACTTTGCATTCTGAACTGACTGAAGATACATTAAATTTCCTAAAATGTGAGTCTTACACATTTTTTTAAACCTGACAGATGGAATGTATTGGTTGACATATTAAAAAAGGATTTTTTTCCATTGTTGTCCATTTTAGTTTAGTAAACCATTTTTGAAATAATTTTTTATCTAACTAACTTTTAAAAATGAAATATATTTTTAAAGTATAATTGAGATAAGAAGCATTACATTTGGAAGAGGGGCAAATATTATTGGTGAGCACTATTGGATATGCCACATACATTTTCAGAACCCCAGTTTTCTTATTTCTATTTCAACAAAGACACAGTACTTTCTATAGGTCATTAGATTTTTATTTTTTTTCTTTCAAATAGTAAAATGTTTGCAATTCTTTGCTTACTATCTAGGCAATATTTCTAGAAAGAATAGAAATTCATTGCATATGGATATCACATACAGAAGACACTCACAGAAATAGTCTGTGATACAGAGACAGTCAAGATGCCTGAAAATTAAATTGTGAGACAGCACTGAAATTGATACAACCCTTCAGTAGTACAGTAAAGGTATATTGCTGGCCTTTCCAGGTAAAAACAGATTGCTTTTGGTGGGTGTTATATATGAGTATGGAAAAAATGCATCTGACACATTGATGGCTGCAGATCAGGTACAAGGAAATGTGTTAATCCAATGAAACAAGGAAAATCACATCTGGTAGAATACCTTAAATTAGAATTATGATTTGATTAAATTTATATTATCCTCCAGTTTATTCTTCTTGGGGGAAATTCCAATGACTTTTATTTGGCCTTTGCTTCCATAATATCCCTGATAGTATATGTTAGGCAACTGATACTGAGGTTCTTAAAAGTATTAAGTACATATATTCCAGTTATACAGTCTGGAACTGGGAAAATGAACACAGAATGCATTCTTGAACCTACTGAATACATTGTAATTCAGATTCTAATTCCACTGATCAACTGACTTCCATAGGTCTCTACTCTTATTGGGAGGTCATAATTATTTTTAGATCTGAAACCAGTGACCCTGAAATAAATTCTTATTTATTTTTCACCAATGTATGGTTACCCTGATGAATGCTATAGAGTCTTTTGTGGAAAATGGGAGAAATATTGGCAGTATAAGTTTTTGGTAGTGCACCACGGAGCTTCCTCAAGTGCATCTGCCCTCACCTTCTTTCAAAATCTTTATACTGGCTCAAATCTGGAAATTCTTGCAGGTGTCATTATTCTCTGTTCCTATAACTGCAGGTGAATTTTTGTTCATTTACCCTAAATTTTTCTGCATATATAAATCTAGTTAAAAAACCTTGTTAGCATTGTTAACTATTTCACTTCTGGGAATGACATGATTAATTATGCAATGCTGCAGGTCTACCCATGCCGGACCATTCCTGCCATTGCTTTATTTCTGCTGTTCATTATGATAAGTATGTTCATTTTGTGTTTGGTTGTCGCACACTACTTATTGGCCCTTCCATTCCGGAGTCCAATTTTGCCGATGTCGTGTAAGTAGTTCCCAAAAGAGTAACTGTAGTCCCCACTATAAAGTCTGCCATACAGAAAAGATCAATGACTGAACAGTTCAAAGAGGATGGAGCTCCCTACAAAAATCTGTACCTTAAGGGAATGTAGAAGGGTCTATCATCTGGACCCTAACAGCCTGAGGGAGCAGGTCCATTCCATTGTTCTGTTTCATGAATCTTTAAATACCCTCACCTATACCAAGGCAAATAGTATCAGGCATCTCCAGATCATTCATAGTGGGCCATATCTGTTGATACATGCTTCAACAAATTAATTTAGCAGCTTTTTAGAACTCTTTAAGCTGTGATATTAAGTCAAGAATCTCTAGTTAATAGGCTCATGTAAAGACACTCAGCCTGTTTCAGGTTCATGTTTCTTCCATCATTACAAGAAAATCCTAAAATCAATTCCCATACCTGTTTCAGAGTCTTCTATTTCCAAAAATTAGAAAACCAACAGGTTCTTTGGGAGTGTAGCTTACTTTCTCATGAATTATGCTATGCACCTTACCTTAAGTTCTTTGAGTCTGGTTATAAGCCTAAAGGCAAAAATGAGTGGTAAGCATGAATTCTGAGGAATTTCAACATTGTCTTGCTGCTTACTGCATCAGGAAGGTCTCACTATTTCTAGATGCAATGCAAGATTTGTTTCCTGGGTATAATTTGAAAGACCGACATCACGGAGTATAAAGGTAGGGATGTCTGTGCCACTGAGAATGGGGAAATCTCTTTTTGGCAAAATAATCTCAGCAAGATTTAGGAGTTTTATGTCCCCAACACAGTGAAGTTTCTTCCAAATATCTCCACCCCACTTTATGTTATTTCATTCTTTACAGATCAGCACCCTAACTTTGACTGCTGGTGTCTTTGAGCCTAAGTGTTAAACTTGTGCTCTAGTTCAGCTAGTGGGACTATGAATGTGTTTGTGTTTTCCCAAATTCAGTCTTATGACTAAATCAGAGAATGTTCTTTTTCAGGACAAACTTAGAAATCTGAGAGTGTTTATTTGTTTTTGTACCTGAGAACTAGAAAATTAAATTTACTTATCTTTTATTACCTTGTTTACACATTTTGAAGCCTTTAGAATATTTATGAATGTTTATATTCATGACTTGTCTTTAACAGTTTCTTCAGACATGTAAATAGTAATGAACCGGCATCATTATATTTTTAACTTTTCCAAAAATATTCAACAGTATTCTATATATAGTCGTTGCATGTCACAAGTGGCAAATTAGGATATTCAAATGACTCTGTGTTATGTATTATTTTAAACAGTTGACACCATTGAGTATCCCTAACCTATATTTTATTAGAAAAAGACGTCATCAAAACCTTAAGTCTCATCCAATTCCAGGAACCACAAAACTGATTAGACAAATTCATGCTTCAAGTTTTGTATATCTGCAACTTCTCCTGGTAAAAAAGTATGTATTTTTTAGTGTTCTCTAGAGAAAGAGAATCAATAGAATGTACATGAGTAATTACATGAGGGGATTTATTATTCAGGTTTATGATATCAGAGGCGGGAGAGTCCACAAAGGGGCTCACAGGTGGGACAATTCGCAGCGGCCATCTGTGGGTTCAAAAGCAGAAAAACCCACAATGATCCTCTTCATCCTCTGAGATGAAGGATCCAGAAGCTGCTCAGTGCAAGAAGATAGAAACCGCAGAACAGGAGAGATCAAGGCTGTAGCATCTCTCCCAGTTTAAAGCCTAGATGTTCAGTGGAGAATTTCCAGGGTGAGTCTTCCTCAGAATGCTGATGAAAGTAGAGGCCAGTGTCCAACAGCGAAGGGAAATACTGAGCTCTTTAGAAAGGTGCATGCTTTCTTTTGCTTTTTTTAATCCTAGCTACAAGCAATTTAGTTAGTGTCACCTACATCCAGGGTGGGGTCTCGAGAACGTCATACCTAGAGTTCATGCTGTTCAGATTGGTCCTTTAATTTGGCAGCCTCTAACATATCTGAATCGTTTTGTCTATTTAAATAAAAAATTTTAATGAACATAGAAAAAAACATTTGAATTACAATGTATAAGAACCTTCACTGTGTCAAAATGGAATAAACTATTACAATATAATTTTCTTTTTTGCCAATAATGTCACTGAAAATATGTTTCACCTGTGCTGGACCACCCCTACTCTCTCCCCTGGCTATGCCATTGTAGCTTCCCCGCTGTTAGCTGGCCTATCCGTCAGCCATCCGCAGGCACATCCAGAACTGTGCTCTACCAATCTGGTTGACGTTTTTCAATCCATTCGCACTGATGTATCATTGCAGGATTACTATTGGATTTTAATGAGGATAATGCTTTACATGAACTTGCAGCCTGCTCCAAGGAGAGCATTTAGTGTCTCTGGTGGCGATTTCAAGAGTCTAGTTCTAGCTACAAGCCTCCCACTACAGGTCACTGTGATAAGGCAAATCTGTGTTTCCAAATGGGCCCTAGACAAGTAGCAAAAGTGCTATAGCAGCTGTCACATGAGAACACAACACAGGTGACTCAGTTATTCTAAATTCAAAGGCAGGAGTGAACTGTCTTTTGAAAATGGAAGCAAGACCATCTTTATGATGCAATTACAGAATTCCTTACAGAAAAATAGGTTTGTGCCAGCCGCTTAATTATTCATTCTTTGTTTTCTCAGTGTTTTACTTGCATAAAACATTTTATCCTTATGCATTCATTTAAGAAATAAGAATTTCTTTGCTTTCATTCATTTCTTTCAGAATCTCTTAGATTGGACACTGTTCTTTGCTAAAACTAGAACTTTATTGAAAAATCCTTTAATATCTTAAGTAAATTTTAACTTATTCTACTTTCTGTAGCATCTTTGATTGCTATCTCTTCAACCTAGTGTGCTGGAAAGCTTTAAAAGCTATTATTTCCTTTCTCTGGGTCTTCCTATTTTAATTCTGCAGTAAGGTAATTCACACCTTGAATTTCTACATAATTGGAGTATGGACTTGGAATTACTTGCTTTTTCCTTCGCATGTTAATTATTTTCCCATTTTGCATTCTTGAAATACAGAGATTTTAAACTGCAAAACAATCTTCCATTAACCCAAACTTGACTAAATAGAATGACAGCTCAATTTTTCACAATTTTTCTGATATTTTCTGTTTTTCCATTTGGTCTAAAAAAATAAGAGTTTAATTGAGGATGTCCTATCTTATAATTTAGCATCACTGATAATAAGAAAAAATAATCAATATAATTGCTTGAAACTGCTGCACATATGTATCATGGACAAATCATCATGTTTACTCAATCTTTTTAAATTTTCCAATGTTCTATATGTCCACGTAACTCCTGTCTTTCCACTTGTTCTTCAGTATTATGCTATTTTAATATTTTCCTTCACAAAATGTTTTATGTTATATTAAAGATAATTAAAGACCAAATGTAAAAGTAATAAAAGTATACTGAGAGATTTTCAATTCAGCTGTTGACTACCATTTACTACTTTTACAATTATTTTTTTAAATTCTATATTTTACCCTAGAGTGGTGGCAGATCCTTGTAATGAGAGTAAGGCAAGAGAATTCCAAGTTCTAAAGTTAGTGAGTTAATAAGGCTCTGTCTCAAAATAAAGGATATAAAAAAGGTGAAGATGTAGCATATTGTAAAGGCCCTGTGTTCAATCCCCAGTACTTCCAAAATATTCATATTTTCAGTTTTTACCTATTGGGTTGTAACTTGCTGATTAAATCCAATAAAATCAAAGCTAGCTACTTAACAAACACCTTTTGCATTTCTAAATGAATAAATAAATAAATATTAACACATTACTAACTTTGAGAAGTATGCAATTTAGTGAGAGAATTAAGGAGCTCTGAAATATACATTTAAAAAGCTAGCTGTACAAAATAACTGTCTCAAGAGATTAATGCTGTCATGACTCACATATGGTTTTATACATAATTAGAATTCTAATTTCTTTCCTGTGTTATCCTCCACATGCTTTCATTTTCTATTCCAATACTTCTTGAATGTAAGTAATTTTAAGTAATGAAAGCAAAAACTTTATAGTCTGTTACTGAATGGAAAATAATTTTTTATAACATGGTGGTACACAGGACGATCCCATAGAATTTATGTTTGTATAATTAGTTTTGAATAATCTATTCAGGATAACATTAAATTGATTTTTCTAGTAATGGTTTCTGCAAGAAGAGTGTTATAGATTATGATTTTTTAAAAAATATCTTGTATCGTCGAGCATGGTGGTGCTTGCCTGTACATCTCAGCACTGAGTGGATTGAAGCAAGGGGATCCTTCCATTTTTGAGGCCATCTGAACTCCATTATCAGTTCAAGGACAAGCTGAATTACATAATAAGACCCTGTCTTAATAAACGAGATAAACGTCTTGTATCAAATATGTCCTTTAAGGAGGCTGGGGATTTAGCTCAGCGGCACAGCGTCTGCCTGGCAAGTGCAAGTTCGTGAGTTCGATTATCACTACTGGAAAAAACCAAAAACAAAAACACAAAAAGCAAATACGTCTTTTAAAACTGTAAATGTATATTTTCCTCTCAATCAAAAGAAAGCACACACATGACTAATATACAACACAATATTTCCAGTTTGTTACCTATCTTCATTTTCTCATTTCTTTTGGTAATAAGGTGATGCATCAAAGCCACTATGCATGAGTATTTTGCAATTTTCTCTTTTTTCATCTCAAGAACGTTATACAAACATATCCTTGTTCAGAAATATACTCTATTTGAACATATGTATTGGTAGAATTTTAATTGATTGCCAATTGAGGCACATTTATCACATCGATATATGAAAGTATTATTCCCTTGGATTCTGGCTAAGATAGGATTTTATTACTCTCTTGAGTGTGGCAACTATTACTGCCTAAAATAACAACTTCATAATAATAATTCTTACCAATTGTAGGATTTATTCAAAGTTTTAAATTCTATTTCAATTTTCTTTTTTGAAAAATTTTGATGTAATATTTTTGTGACTTTCTGATTGAAGTGTTTTTTTCTTATGAGTTTTTAGTGTATTATTTGTATTGTAAATGTAAACATTTCTAAACAATTTTCATGTGAATAATTAATATTTCAAATTATGTTATATTGATTTTGAAATAATTTAAAATAGTGGTAGATATTTGGGTGTGATTTATTTAGGCAGTGTACTTCTGTTGTAATTGATAATGTTCCTGATACTAATGATTAAAAATTTAATATCTTATTCTCAGAAGCACACTAGTCCATACATTTTTCTTTTCATTTTGATTGTTCTTAGGATTGAATCAATAGCCTCAAGTATACGAGGTGCTCTGAAACAAGGTCAATATTACTAGAGACAGTTTCTTTGAGTAGTTGTTGTTCACTCATGCTTATAATGGATGACTGCACTCCCATGCTCTATCATATAATGATTTTTTCAGTTAGATGAAATAATAATTTCTGTGCTGTATAAACACATCTCTCTGCAAAATAATTTTGTACTACATTATAAGTCAAAGATTTTTAAACCTGTACAATAAGTTGATAGTTCATGGTTTCTGATATCTCTATGAACTTTTAGAGACACTCTACAGGTAACTTCTGTTTTAAAATTTAGTTTGGTTAAATTGCATAAGTAATGGGAAAAAGCAAGTAATTTAATTATATTTTTAAATTATGATTCAAGATTACTCCCAGTAGAGAACCAGTTTAAGAAATGAAAATCATTATCATCCCATGAATATCATTCAAATAATGTTGACATGTTTATGGAAATAATTTATATTGTTTTTCATATAAATAATCCTGATTTATTTTCCTTGAGGGCCAAATCTAAAGCCTTGCATGTAGTAAGTTCTCTATTATAAGCTACACCAACAACTCTTACGCATTTTGTTTATTGATAACATTCTAGTAATATTGGGGTAGTTTCAGTATTTAATCCACGCTTTTCTAGCCAACACTCAAAGAAATTCCTCGGGGAAAAAACTATGAGTCACTCATTATCAAGGGCTTAGACTTGTTTTCATTAAAGCATGTCTACTTTAAATACTATTTTACTTTTATTTCAGATATTATTTTTCCAATAACATTTTTACCAGTAAATTTCATGGGGAAATCTGAACTATAATACTAATATTAATTAGGTTTATTATTTTTATTTTTGCAATTTCATTTAAGGAATTATCTATCTATCTATCTATCTATCATCTATCTATCCATCTATCTATTGTTAGTAATGCTCCATACCTTAAAAAATGTTAAATTTTAAAGAGTGATGAATACTGTAAAGTTTAGCAAACTAAAATATTTCAGGAAATTGGAAAATTAAACTTTCTCCTGTTCTCTATTATCAATTCTTATGAAAGAAGTAATAGGATTTCTCAGGTTATCTCCCGTTATTTTATGGAAACTGGGTTGATAAATGCTATCAAAATATACCCTGGATACTTCAACAACATCACATATTTATTCATTTCTGCAATGTTCATTCTGTTCAGTGAACATTATAAATGGAGAAAAATGTATAGCAACAATTGGTTTCAATTTATATGCACATGAATCTAAATTATTTAATTTTTTGAAGTAATACCATTTATTTTTGGCACAGAGTTCCCTTAGAAAATTTTGAAGGTAACTCTTACTGTTTCAATTAATTTTCACATATTTTTTCTTGAGAATTACCCAAAGCATGACCCAAAATAACCATAATTATTGTAACAGCTGAGTTAGACTTACTTGATAGTTTCTCACACCTACCTCCCTAGGGATAGTCTCCTTTGTATAGAAGAGACATACCAGCATGGGCTTTTTGTTCTTCGTCATGGCTATTTGTTGCAGTTGTTGTCCAAATGAAAGCCCTCTGATTTGCATTTCTCTAGGATTTAGAGAGATTTTTGAATGAAATCCTGATGATATTTTTATCTTACCTTCTTGGTTTTGTTTTTTCTCTGAATACGAGGCCATGAGAATCATTTCCCCCATTAGAGTGTTGCAAGTGTTGGAAGCAATCCCAAAGTTGGTCTGAGCATGGAGCCGTGGGCAAATCAGAAATGTCCGGGCTTTTCCTGTCACCAGCATTTAGCATCTATGCACTTTAAATGGATCCCCAGCCCAAAAAAAAAAAAAAAAACAGAAAGAAAGGAAAGAAGAGCAAACAAAGAGAGAATGTTGAAATACCTAACTGAGTGTAATGCAAACAAGTGATAGTTTCTTTTAAAAACGTATCAAAGGGACTTCACTTAAAAATACAGAAAGCCCACTGTACTCCCAGCTTCAAGTCTTCAGTGATGTATAGCACAATTGAATTCACGTGGTGCTTGATTTCTGATGTCACATATACATCCCATTTGCCTGTATTATTATTATTATTTTATTTTTTCATATCAGGAATCAAACTCAGGACCTTGCTCTTGCCAGTCAGGCACTGTGCCACTGAGCTATACTCCCAGCCCCTTCCCTGTATTTTAATAGGAAATTCATTTTGTAAGATTTATGGTGGATTTGTAAGATGATAACAGCAAGCCAACTGCATGAGATACCGAATTAATAGCATGATTCCTATTAGGTGCCCTTACCCCTCTCCTCTTTTGGGGAAAGTTCTGTGATTCTCAGATTAGTATGAGACATATCTTCGGTCTGATATTTTTAAATTACTCCTGAGATATTTTGAAAAGATATTTTGAAGTGATCCAGTTACTTTTTCTTACTTTGCAATTTTCAAATGGTACAACATTTGAATTATGCAACAACGCACTGGCCCAAATACCACAGCCGATGCAAGGTTGTGTAGAACAATATCTGCCTTCTAGTATTGTCTATTTGCATTAGAAAAAATGAATTATTAAGAAAAATATAGTAAAAGTTTTATGAAAATTCATAAAGCAGTCACAAAAATCAGAAACACAGAATGTAGAATGGTGAGTATTGGGGTTTTTGATAAGGAGTATTTAATCTAATATTTAATGAAAATATATTTATTTGACATGACAAAACTTCTACAAAATGTCTTTTTTGCAGGTTACACATTGAATGTTCACACATTATATACATCCTTATTTTTGAATTGCTATCAAAAAACTTTATACTTTGTTTAAATGCATTCTGATAGTTAATGATAATTGTCCATTTGACTAGATGAAGAGACACTAAACAGATTAGTAATGCGCACTTGGAGTGTCCACAGGTTATTGGCATGCAGGTCAGCAAGCTGAGTGGAACAGCCACCCTGAGTGAGGCTTCCAGCCTGCAGGAAGTGAAAGGGAAGAAGGAGGAAACTGATCTGCATTTAAACACCTCCACTCTGCTGGAGCTGGTGTACCTTTGCTACCGCCAGCAACTGTTTACATCAGACTACTGCTTCAGCTTCTCAACCTAGACTCATTCTAGTGACCCTCCAAGGAGTTTCAGGCCTTGGTTCTTGGACTTTCACTGCAACATTGGTCCCTTTTGTTCTGAGGCTTCCTGCTTCTTGAACTGAGCAGAAGCTACTGGACTGTGTAGCTGTTCAGTATGCAGGTGGTCATCACAAACAGTTTTGCCTCTGATCCCGTAAGACTATCTAATAAATTGCAAGAGATAGAAGATAGATAAATTACTTAAAAAAGTACACACACACATATATATATACACATATATACATCCTGTTTGCTTATAGATGCTAATAGATAATATCCATTATATCATTTTAAAATATTAAGCACTACTGAAAATAGAGATGTTATTTACATACTATGGTGTGACTCTATCTCACAGAGACAGAATTTTTCTCAATTTATGTAGTAATGCATGCTTTGTAGAGATAAGTGAGAGAGAAAGTTGTATCCTCAGCAAAACAGGCTGCAACCATTGCTTAGATTGGTGTGGAAAGCATGGAGGAGGTGGAGGCAGTTCTTCCAGTTAGTTATTTGTTATTCCTTCAGTTCTGTTTCTTAGGGGCTGGGGATTTAGCTCAGCAGCACAGCGCCTACTGGCAAGCGTGAGGTCGTGAGTTCAATTCCTGGTACTGGAAAACAAACAAACAAACAAACAAAAATTCTATTTTTTCTCTTCCCCAATACCTCCTGTGCCTCTTGTCCCTATATTTGTATTGACAATTAATCATTTATTGGATAAGTATGTAATAATGTCTAAAATACATTACGACAAATGATATGATAGGAATAAAGACACGCTTCCTGAACAGAATTCATCATTTCAAGACAAATCATTTTTATGTGTTTATTTTCTCTTCAGTTGTGAAAGAATGTCAACATCCAGTTACTAGATTTTTCTCTGTTACACATTATTTTTGTATCAGTATGCCATGGGTGAATTACTCAAAGAAATATCAGCAAATATCACACAAATAGATAGAAATGATTATATCAAATCAACCGCAGTCATAACCACATTTTTAACTGCATTTTCTTGAACAAGCTATGTGACATTCCAAACATTAATTATACTTATAGGAATCAATTTAGTATATGCTAAAGAGGTCATTAGGTAAATAAAACATTTATGATTTAATTATACACTTAAATGGCCACTGTTTACTAATTCTTGCTAATATAAAACAACAAGTATTACAAAAACAGAAATAACTGTTGAAATAAACTGATTTATTTCATTTGTCTGCAATGAATTAGTTATGTTTTTCTCAGGGTAGATGTTTGTATTGGAAAATCTTTAATGACTTATTTTACCAACAATTTTTTAATAATAAAATAAATGTCATATATATATTAATACCCTCATCTTGAGGTTTTAAAATAATTTCTATAGCCCGAATAAGGACATATATACACAAAATAAGAAACTAATCATTTTTATGCTGAATAACTATACAGTGAATCACTAATTTTCTACATTGTTTTCTGCCACTTTGAATATTCGAACTGCTGAATCTGTGAATCAAAAAATGTATGTCTTCATTTTTCTGTGATTTTTAAAATTTTTACTAATACATGTATGTAGTGTATAACAATTACATATTTGTGAGGAGTTGGTACATGAGTTTAGCACATCTTAATTAATTTTTTCATCACCTACTCCTTCCAACCTTCCCTGCTCCTTCCCTCTCTTGTATCCCTTATTTGTGAAAGCTCTATTTCCACTTTCTTTCCTTCAATGTAGTTTTCTTTTTTGATCCCGTCTGACTTCCTTCTAATGCCTCTCCTGTTTCTCCTTCTCTTTTTCCTATTTCCATTTGAAAAGGATCTGCCTTCTTCCTATTATCTTTTATTTTGCATCCAAAACAGAAATAGATATCCAAACCCTTCAATTCTGTGCAGTTTAGGTAACACGGCAAAATCTTTTCAAGTAGCCTATTTTTATTCAAAATGATGAATATTTCTGTACATTTCTGTAAGAAAGTCTATCATTTACTTACATTTTCAAAATTGCTTATACTGACATATTGCTTCTGTTTACTTTTAATCTCTATTTTCTTCAGTATTGACTTTCAAAACATTAAAATATGCAGAATTATTGAAGATAAAGTACATAGACATTCCCTTAGATATTTCTTTTAAGGGAAATGTAGAGATGGTTCTCTCACTTATCCTCTTAAATGTACAAATTTAAAAACAGAGAGAGGGGCTGGGAATTTAGCTCAGAGGCAAAAGCGCCTGCCTGGCAAGCGCAAGGTCGTGAGTTCGGTTCCCGGTACCAGAGAAAAAACAAAAAATAAATACATAAATAAATAAATAAATAAATAAAAACAGAGAGAATTAGGATGTATTGAGAGTTATATTGGATTAAAAAATATCATAGCAAGTGGATAATTTATTTGTTAACACAAACTGAGTAGTTATTTTATTTACAAAAGCTCTAAAAATTATAAAATTACTATTCAATTATAGTAGCTATTTTATCAAATATAATCAAATAAAATCTGTAAAAAAAATTTTCCCCATTTTATTTTTTCGTAATAAATTTTGCAAAGTTCCAATTTTTACAAAACATTGGTATTTTTTTGGGGGGGTGCTTGTTACTTGCAGTTAGTTTAAATGATTCTGAAATGTGGAAAACCTAAAATTTTAAAAAATGAAAAGCTGTAGATGATATTTAGTTGGCCTTTACCCGTGAGATACAGACGAATGAGGCAACAACAAATATTTAGCAAGTGAAGAACAGTTTGTTTTTCAAACATTATTAGCCATGTCTGTTTCAATAAATGCTCTGCTGTAAACTCAAATAGTTAATTTACATTCTGGGTAACAATAAAATAGGTGGGTGATAGTGGTTCAACAGAAACATTTTACACAGATGTCACTGTTTCTCGTGAAGTCGGTGTTTCAGAAAACACACTGATATGTTAAGATCTTTCTCTGTATTACTCCTAATATTACTTTATTTTCTCCTTGTCCTCCCATAAACTGAATCTACAAGACTGTGCACAACTACCTCCATAAATGTCACTTCGCCATGTGTTAACAACTGGTACAGATTTTGTATCTATGACATTTCTACTGCAAAAGAAATGAGTATGCTGATAGATATAGGATATTTATATTATAGGGTTACCCATTTTCTGCTTAATTATAGGAAATAAAGAGCTATTGGAAATGTGCTATAGCTGGCTGACCTGAAGCAGCAGCTACAATGTGTTTGTTCTAGCCACACATAATATCAAAGATAAAATGATATTCTACTTTCTATTTGTTGATATGAGTTCATGCTTACTTGATTCTATCTTCATGTTTAACATACTAATATTTTAGTTCTTGTGCTTATTTTGTTAAATTATAATAGAAACTGTAATATCCTTGTGAATTTATAAAGATGTAAAATAAACTGCCATTACAAAATAGACACTTCTGTTTTCACAAGAGTACACTTTTGGCATGTATTAAATTTATTGTAAAGTTTTAAATCATTTCCCCCTGCATATAATAAATTTTAAAAAGTGATTTAGAAATTACTCATAGAGAAGTGAATTGCCTAGCAATCCCATGAGTTAAAATTATGTCCTTGAGAAATCATTTAAAATAAAGCAGACTTTATTAACTCAGAAAAGTAAATCCCTCTATTAAAGTAGCACCCAAACTAACAATACAAGTAACAAATTGCTAGAGGCCTTGAATGATAGGATTATAACCAAGGTTAATTTCTTTAGTATTTTGAATACTGAGAAATTGAAGTCTAGCAGAAAGAATACATTAAGTCACTAAGTTATCAAACTATCATGGGAAAATAACAGGTTTATGCTGTTTTTCATCTTTACTTTTTTGTTAAATAAATCCTCACTGAGTTGGCACAAATTGAGTTGAAGAATACTTCATAGTTAACTTGGGGGAACCTGTGGGGATACCATGACAGAATCTCAGTAAAATTTCTTTAAAGATAAAGCCATCTACTCTAATCTATTAGGGAAAACACAGACACATACACACACAGTTTTTTCTAATAAATAATTGATTTCTATTATTGCTCTTTGAATTTTGTGGCTGCTAAATTGTTTAGATACAATTGAAGATGTACCTTTAAGAAAGTCATATTCATCTAGCATTAAATTACTTCCAGTGCTCAAATATTGATGGGCCACTTGCAATGTGCAAAATTTTGTGCTCCAAGTCCATAAGGGTTGTACAAGGATGAAGCACACATACTCTTGTTTGGGGAATAAAGACAGGAAGGAATGTCTAATTATCAAGGGCAGAACACATCTGGGTCTTTAAGAGTGGGCACAATGGAAGCAAGCCAATGGAGGTGTTATTTCAGATACTGAGCAGCACAAGGACCCTGCTCTTAATTAGATTTAAACCATCAACATGCACTGAATAAACTAGGAGTATAGAAGGCAAGGAAAAGTCCAATGGCAAGGTGCTGTGAGCAAACCTTCAGCAATGCTGTGGAAGACATGAAGGAGGATGGGACTCAGTCTTGACTTTAAATGTAGTAAGGGAGTTGTGCTAGTGTTGAAAAGAAAATCAAAGCAGAAAACCACCCCAGTGATTTCTGTTTCACAGTGTGAAATCATTTAGTTATAAGAAATTCAAGGAACTAGGAAAATTGCTAAAAATATCAGGTACTTTTTTAAAATAAATGATTCATAATTTCATTCAATAAGAATGTTCACTCAATATTTGTTGTTGATAAGCTGGAAACGAATAACTGTAACACACAGTTCAGTGACAGCTGAGTGTATTGCTAAAGGTTCTGTAGGGAAGAGAATTAGTACGAAATATATGTGTAATTACCTAAAGAGGTTGATTAGGTGCAGCAGGAGAGCTGAGAGAGGCTACATTGGCTGTGGGTGAACTAAAGAGCCAGACCGCCCAGTCGTTGAAGTCCATGAAGAAGGAAGCAAAGGAACATGAGACCTCAAAGATGCAGCACCAGTCCGAGGTCGAAGGCCTGGACGTTCCCTGGAGAGCTGATGATGCAAGTTGATGTTGGAAGTCTGAAGAAACTGAAAATGATGTCCAAAGAAGGGAGACACCAGCAAGAACTGCGCCTGCTCACGACCACTGGGACTCTTCAAAACCAGTACACATCCTTGTGATTTTTCTTTTTTATTCCACCAAGGGTATAAGATTGTTAGTTGGTGCCATCTACAATGGGGTGGAGCCTGTACCTTCAGGTTGCTGGCGTCATTGCCAATCATCTCTGGAAAGACCTCACAGGCAAACCGGAAGTGCAGTTCACTACTCCGCTGGACGTTTCTTGCTCCAGCCAACCTGACATTTCACAACTAATTGTCACTCAGGCTGAAATATGTATCACAAATAATTGGTTTCCCTGAAAGCAACGTCCAAATGCTTTCCATTATTAGTTTATACTACAATAGTTCCTATTTCTATGCATACTTTTCTGTGTATATTCATGCTATAAATAATCCCTTTTTAAATAATCCTCTTGTTTGAATTGTGCCTATTTTTATTATAGTGTTTTAAGTTTGCTTTAATTTACAAAATTGGTAAATAACTAAACTAAGGCATTTTTCAAGTTATTAAATGATAACTTACTCTTAATAAAGAGAATCAGTGCTTTAGATTACCCATATATATTTTTGTCTATTAAACTGTGATTTGGGCTACCTGATGGGGTTTTAATGACTCATAAAAGCATTGGAAAAGATTCTATGCAATGAATAAGGTTCATTGCCATGATGGGCTATAGAATGAAATGGTTAAGGGCAGAGGTGCATACGGTAATATCCAAGCATCGCCTCCAGGTGTTTTCTGTCTGTGAGTTTTGCTGACAGCAGGCTTTTATCCAAGCAAACGTGTGTGACAAGAGACACAAAATATTATCACCCAGAAAACCTCACCTGAGCCTTAATATTAGTCTACGGTTTGGGATGTTTTTCAGTGACATAGATGTAGCTGAATCACTAACATTTATTCTATAGATTCCGAGAGAAAACATTTGACACTATCCCAGCGTATTGTCATATAGTACGATCTTGGAATAGCGTCTCAGATGTAGTTAAAAGCCCCCAAGTAAACAAAGACTCTAAGCAGGACACTCCAAAGCCTAGCTTACTGACCAGCAATCAGGAAAGCAGCAACGATTTAAGGTGCTGGGTGTGTACAACCAAGACGTGCTACTCATTTACCATGCAATGGAATTAGCTCTTAAGTCTTAGACACACACACACACACACACACACACACACACACACACACACCCCTCTTTTAGAGGTTGGAAACGCAACAAAAAGGATAAAATGAAACTGAAAACGGTTACTAGGGGTATGTGGAGCTACCTTCGTTTTTAAAAGAATCATCTACACTGAATGCAATCACTTTCTCAATGGTCATTCATTTGTGCAACTGCAACCACTTGATCTGTCTTTCTACTACTCTAAAGAAACCTTCCTAGGACCCTGAAGGATGCAGAAAACCTGAGGTATTAAATTTGATGACAGTTTCAACCTATAATTTTAGACAACTGAGGTAAGGTAACACATTTGATGAATTTTTCAATCTAGAAGTTTAAACACAGAAGTGGATACCTTTGATTACAAGTAACGCTACCTCTAATCTGTATTTTGACCAGTTCAAATAAGTATGCAAAAATCTATACTATCCATAGGCTTATACAATTAAAATATATGGTTCATTATCTATTGTCTAACTTCGGGGATAGCTACTGTTTACAATTTCTTGTTTGATTTGTCCTTCATATGCCATCTGCAAGAAACATACACTGACATAAAAACATGCCTATGTGTCTCCATTACTTACTCCAAGTGGAAAGTAAAATATATGATGGAATATTTTTATTTAACATTTATTTTACATAAACAAAGCTGAAACATCTATAGTTGAATAACTGTTGTGTAAATTGAGGTACAAGTTCAGTGTAATTTAAAATATTTTTAAAAATTTTTATCATTTTAATTTCCCATTAGATTCACTGAATCTGATCATCTTTCCTCATATTTATAGCTCATATATTCATTTAACTTTTTAAGTCTGAAAATCCAGGTTTCTTATCTGTGTTTTTGATCTGATAATTTAATCACTAGGTGTGTTCATTAGATCTTAAATTATCTTATGTGATTTAAATAAGGACATCTTGTTTTGTTCCTGTCTTGGTCATTTAATTTAATTTATTTAGTTTTATTTATTTTATTTTATTTTAAAGAGAGTAGTAAATGAGAAATAAAGAAACAGAGAAATAGAACAGTAGCAGCATACCAGTTTTCATTATTTTTTGGTATCTTTTCTCTGCTAGCCAGACTGTGATAAATTTCATATTTCTTTTCTTTACAATTTAGGGATTTGTATTACCTTAAAGTTTCCCCATAAACAAAACTGTAAATAATACCACTTAGTATTTTTTAATGCAGGTGTTTTAGTCTGAACCACGCCTATCTTTTGAAATATAGTGATATTTTCATTGTAGAATTACATATAATCAATTTTTGTAAATTATAAAAAAGCACTGAAAAATATTATGTATTTCTTGTTTTAAGCATCCAGACTTTGAAATGTGAATAATAAATATACGTATGATATTCAATTCATTTTATTGTGACCATAATCTCTTTGTTTTATACAATTTTGTTGGTAAGTTATAGTTCTCTAGTCATTATCTTTTGCATAATTTCCCCAATAAAAATATTTATGTAATTATATAAATAATATGTAATTACATAAATAATTATGTAAATAAATTTGAATTGTTATATGATACACATTAACTTTCTCAACTTAATAATTTTACTCTATTTTAGTACTTAGAAATTATAATTACTTTGTTAATTTTCTCTAAGATTATGTCTAGCACTCATAACTTTATTAACCTCTTTAGTTTAGCCTGATGTTAATGTACACTTTCTACTTTTATTTCTTTTGTTTTTATCTTGTACTATATCCTTATCACAATGATGAGAATGACTGTGCATAGTTATTGCATTATTTTATTTTTCTGCTGATAATTTGAAATTTAGAAATGTTTATGTAATTATGTATTTATGTAATTATATAAATAATATGTAATTACATAAATAATTATGTAAATAAATTTGAATTGTTATATGATACACATTAACTTTCTCAACTTAATAGTTTATTAAGTTTTAAAATATTGTTTGAAATGCTAAGATCCGCATTTTTAAGTAAAATTCTTGAGCTTTTGTTAATAGATTCAAGAGAATTAAATGATTATACAAGGTTGATTTTCTAATTGTATAACTGATCATCAGAAATCAAAGCAACGATCAGTATATCTTGTTAATCCCTCGTCCTCGTTACTTCTCTAATATTGGTTCTTTTCCTATCTCATTACTTTTAACATTTTTAATTCTATAAATATAATTACCGCTAACGTCTAAAAAGTACTCCCATGTGCTATCATACAGATTTCTACCATGTGTAAAGAGATATTTTCATTAATAATGAATAACTTGTCTGAATATAATTTCTGGTTCCCCTATTTGCTTTGTAGATCAATGCATAATTGTGAATATTTTGAGGTATAGGCTATGTTTCCATTCATCTGTATGTTGTATAGTTGTCAAATCAGATAATTAGCATATTTGCAACCTGAAAATGGTAAATAGACCCAAAATGCTCAGTTCTATCTATCTTGAGATAGTCAGCATTATTAACTACAGTATTTTTCATTTACTATGCAAGATACTAGGAAAAATTTATTCTTCCTGTGACCTTGCAAAAGTTAACAAAATTCGTTCATTGTGCACAAGGACCTTGACTATTTCTGGCCCATTCAAGTTTAACAGTGGTAAGGTAAGCAACGGAAATATTTTTCCATTTCAGTATATTTTTAATTTCATTATTTCATTTTAAAATGTGCTTCTGTTTGAACTCCTCAATGTCTTCTTAAAGCATACCAGACGTTATCATAATGGGTTTACCTGTATGTGGTCTATATATAGTTTCCTCATGCACTTTTAATTCTGTTGCTTTCTGCTTTATATTCCTGTTTTGTCACAAACAAATCATATTTTCTTAATTCCTTTGATATATTATAACATTTTCCAGCACTTTTGCAATAATTATCTTCATGGTTCAGTTTTTGTGGTGCATGTTTTTAAATCCTTCCTCTTCTTTTAATGATTTTTTTGCCTCTCTTTTTCTTCAGTATAATTTTTATGTTCTCATTCTGAGTTTCTTCTGGATTTTTTTACTTTTGAAATGGAGACTTACTGTTGAAGGATGATTTGAGTTAAGGGCCAGATACTAGACTTAAATCCATAAGGCATAGGACTTCTCCCATTCTGTCTAAAATCTTTCCCATTAATATTTCTCCCAAAGTGTAATTCTTGGCCATGACACTGAAAAAAATGTCAGCAGAGAAAACCTTAATGTCTCATATTATCCAGTGTCCACACTGTTTTTTTTTTTTTTTTTTTTTCTGGTACCAGGAATCAAACTCACGACCTCATGCTTGCCAGGAAGGCACCATGCCGCTGAGCTAAATCCCCAGCCCCAGTGTCCACAATGTATTAACAAATTCCCCCTCAGGAGTAATTTCTAGCCATTGTAGATGTATCCCACAAAGAAAAATATCTATGTATTTTCCATATATGTGTCATTTTCATCACATACTGCCTTTTAAATTGCCTAAAACGAAGTGCTTCAATCAGCTGTTATCTAAAACTGGACCAAAAATATCACCATTTGCTTATTTTATACAGGTCTAGTGATCGAGCTTTTGTCTTGCATGTAACTTTTTCTTCAGCAAACCTATCTTAATATCCTTTCTCCCCTCGCCCCCAAAGTCCAAAACAGTATGTCTGGGTTTAATTCAAATTAATGCACATTTTTTTTATCGTTGTGTAAAGTAAAGCAACATTGTGACTATAAGGAAAAATCATTGGAGAAAGTGCAACCCAAGTTAAGAAAGTATGCCATTGGACAACCCCATGGCTTCTTTGAAGACTAGAAAAGGTCATTGCTTCCCTTGCCTATATTGTTGAAGAAAGAGTGAATATCTAAAAATTACTTTTCTATGTCACACTTAGTTAGTACTTATGCTCTGAAATTAGGAATTGCTTCTAATATTCATCTTGTTTCTTAAGTCTGTTCTTTCACCAGCAGAAATGTATTTTTACTGAAATGATCTAGTAAGTAAATCCTTCACTGTTCATTAAGTTATGAAAAGTTGAAATGGTTTAATTCTACCTTTGGATTATGCTCTTTCCCATGTATAAATAGCTAACCAACACCATAGAGCATTTTCGGCATTAAAACCACTGATTGCCCTTACAACAAAAGCTGAAACTAACTAGCATGGACTTACTAACACATTGTGTATTTATCTGTAGAACTACGTAGAGATCTTGAAATCTTTTCCAATAGATAACACATAGTTTAGAAAATCGGGGGCGGGGAGTTTAGCTCAGCGGCAAAGCCCCTGCCTGGCAAGCGCAAGGTCATGAGTTCGGTTCCCGGTACCGGAGAAAAACCAAAAAAAAAAGAAAATTGTCCTTTTACTTTTGGAGATAATGGCTGCATTCCTTGTATCTGCTTTTCAGCACCCGGAGTGCCATATGTCATTGTTCTTGGTAGCTCATTTTTTCATACATTATGTATTTAGGTGGCCATTAATTGTATTAGGGAAAACTGGGTTGTAATTCCTAATTTTAGCATCCTGCAAATAAGAGAATTAGACAGATTTTTTCCCAATATTTTTGTACCAACTTTCATATACTCTTTCTCAAAAAATTTTCCTTTTACTTTTTGTGTGCTTTTCTGCCCTATCATCAATTGTTTTTGTACATTTGCTTTTGATGCCTTTTAAGTTGATATGATTTTAGTTATAGAATGCAAAAATACTATCCAGCTCAAGTATATATCCAGCAATTCTGACTTTTCTTTGATGTTCATGACACTGATATATTTGAAGAGCATATGTCTGTTAATTTGCAGAAACTTTCTCAGTGTGAGTTTGAGTTCATGATTAAGTGTGGTTTGTGCAAATTTGTTGGAATATTTCTGGGTACATTTTGCATCTTCCATTATACAACACATCAGGAAACACATGGTATACATCTGTCTGCTTAAGGATGGTAACTTTCATCGTTTAGAGACTCAGAAACCTGGATAACTATTCTTACTCACCCATTACTTGGCTCAACAAATAATTCACTAAATAAAGTAATTATCACTCTAATGATTCTCAAATCCGTGTTCCTGCTTTCATCATTCTCTCACATGTAGTATGTGAAAAACTCACAACCTTATGGGATGTTAAGTGATTTCTAAGTGATCGCTCTAACTCCTCTATCATTGTCTTCATGGAACATTCAGGGTCAGTAATCTAGAATATGAGCTCCCTAACAGAAAATGCCTCGCTTCTTATTTACAACAGTGCTGGAAATGTGCTTTGAGTATAGTCTGTGTTCCATGAATACTAGTTGAATAAACAATAAAATGAAAGTTTGATAACATAACTCCAAATGCTAAAATCCTATTGCATCTTACAGATATAGTCATTCTTCAAAAACCGTGACCTAGTGAAAGAAATGAAAGCCTGCCAAGTGAAATTTATTGTTTATCACTGTTTCATATGCCCTTCTGCTGAAGTGATACAAAATAATTTCTGGGTATATTTCTGGATATATTTTGCGTAATACAGAAATATATTTCACAACATGTTTTTTTTATGTGATGTTACTTTTGCCTTCTCTTTTGAAATGCCTCTTCACCTATTTGTGGTTCAAATGCAGCTCAGTTCTTGTTTAATTACCATAAATTTTCTGTCTTAGTAAAGACATTATTTCTTCCTATATTCCAGGAAAATATTTCCATCACAGCACTAAATTCACTAAACAATAACTGTTACCCTCTTTCCCTGATTTTTTTTTTTAGTAAAGATAATTTATTATTTATCTTTGTATGTCTAATCCATAAATGAATCAGATAACCTTCTATCCCTGCTTCCCCATACTTTATTTGCTATTGCAGTTCTCCTCATCCTTCAGAACACAGCTTCAATTTCCTTCAGGGGACGTGGTCTAGTTTTCTTCCTCAGATTTGGGAATTCTACCTTAGTCTCATTATTCTTGTGTTTATCATTATTAAACATTTAAATGAGTTTGATGTGTACCATAAATGACAATTTGTTTTTACATCTCCCAAAATGAACTATAAACTAGTAATAACAAAATCTGTATATCAGTTCCCACTAGATATGTTACAGTGATTACATAAAGAATAATTTCATCAGAAAAAAAGCAACATTATCATCATCAATCATTAGAATTCAAATACAGATATAGACCATTGGAGCAACAGAATAAATACACACTCTGGGGGAAGGATTATTAGCAATTCAAAAAAAAAAACTGACTTGTGAAATAAAGCACAGAATGAGTTGATTTGTTAAAATACTCTTTAGATATCACTTGATTGTTTATAATTTTTCTCTTCGGGTTTGAAAGGCACATTTTATGTTCCTTGTATACATACTGTTTTTGAGAATTGTCAGTTCAGTACAAAGTGTGAAAAATTATTATTGCTAGTAAAATTCTCCTCACATTTCATAAATGAGCCACACTTTGTAAATTTCAAAATATATATCGTACATTACTATTTTGTGTTATTCTGTAAGCAGACATTTGAATCTCCATTGTTGTTGGTCTACTGTGAATAGCATTCCAAAAAGTATTGAAGTGAGGTTGTTCACTTGATATAGTGGCTTCATTTCCCATGGATATATACCAAGTAGGGCATTGCTGATCATATGGTAGTTCTATTTTCATTTTTTAAAGAATCTACATACTTTTCTCTATAGACTAATTTACATTTCCACCAGTAGTGGGAAATCATTTCTTTTTCTTACACATCCTCTGGAGTACTTGTTATCTTTCCCAGTCTTACCGAGGTAAGATGCCATCTCATTCTACTTTTCATATGCTCTTCCAGGGTATTTTGTTACTTTAAATTTTTTAAATGTACTTATTGACCATTTTTAGGGTTCTTTGGAGGTTTTATTTGTGTGTTTCTCTGTTTTTGTTTTTGTTCTTTTTTTTTTTTTTTAAATAGGGTATTGCTATGTAGTCCAGGTTGGTCTTGAATGCACTACGTTTCCCAAGCTGGCAAACTCAGAACAATCATTCTGCCTCAGCCTCCTGAGTACTGGAATTACAGGTGTGCACCACCATGCCCAGAGTAGGTTGTATTTTGAGAAAGGTCTCTTTGGGGCTATTGCTTATTTTTTTTTTAAATTGGGCTATTTACAGGTTTTTGTTTCCTTTGTTTTAGTTTTCAGGTTGGTACCTGTTGCTGGTGACATTTTGACAACTGAGTCTTTGCATTCCTAATGCATTATGGATATTGTACCCTTGTCAAATTGATAGTTTGCAAATATTTTCTATCATTACATACATTGTCCTCTCACTCTGTTGATGGCTACTTTTTGTGTGCCTACACTTTTTAGTTGAATATAGTCTCATTAGTCTTCTTTTATTTTGTTTTCTGTGCTTTCAGATCATTCTAGTATCTTGAAGTATTTTCCATTTATTTCTCTTTAAGAGTTTCTTATCCTGGTCTTACATTAAAGTCTTTAATTGACTTTTTAGTTTTGTAAGGGTAAAAGATATGGGCCTAGTTCTACTTTTCTCTATATGGGAATTCAACTCCCCTGGTCCAATATTTAGGTGACATTCCTTTAACAAGTGTGTGTTCTAGAGCCTTTGTCAAAATCACCTGGACATACACTTCTGAGTTTAATTCTATGTTAACATTCTTTTGCATTTGTCTAATCTTCTGTATAGTTAGCCTAGTAATGCTGTATTAATTATTAAATCCTTGACATACATTTTGAATTCAGGAACTGGAATGTTGTGTCCTCCTTCACCTTGCAAGATGACTAGCTATTTGGTATTTCAAGGGTTTCTATATAAATTTTAGGGTGTTTTGGAAAAGATTTTTACTGGTATTTTTGTAGAGCTTGCATCAAACCTGAAGATCATTTTGGGTGCTATGGACATTTTAACAACATTGATTCTTCCAACACATGGACACAGTATGTTTTTCCAGTTCATTTGTGTGGCCTCTTCAATGTCTTTCACTAGTGCCTGTAATGGTCACTGCAGAGACCTTTCACCTATTTGTTTACTTCCTTCCTACATATACATTTTTAGCTCTTATAAACAGAAAGGTGCTTTTTTCTTTTAAGAAAAGAAAAATAATAAAAATAATGACATCAACTTTCAAAACAAGATGCTAGGAAAATAACGAAGGTTAATATATTGCATATAATTATCTTCAAAGTAGTTGCTCAGATTACAAGATATAGGTATGTAAAATTGATCAAGCAATACAAGCAGAGTTATTTTCAATGACCTAATGAAAATTAATAGTATAATTATCTTGTCTATCTTGTCTGTGTATATATATGCATATATATACATATAGATATTTTGTATATATATATATATATATTCTTTTCCCTTCCTTCATTTCTCCTTTCCCCCATCACAGTTGTTTTTTTTCCTTTTATGCAGTTCCTTTCCCTTTCACATATCTTTGTATATTTTGGATCTTGTTCACTATTTTAGTTTCTTATACTAGGGAGAAAATACGATATTTATGCATATGAGTCTAATTTTTCCCCTTATAAGTATGGTCTTCAGTGCATCCATTAACCTATGAAAACCTCATGTCTGTTCTTCTTTATAGCGGAGTAGTACTGCATTGTATAAAAATACCACATCTTTTTTTATCCATTCCTATGCTGGTGAGCATCTGGGTTATTTCCAAGATTTAGCTATTACAGCTGTGCTGTGATATACATGGGTGTACATATATCCCTGTGGTATGATGTTTTTAATCCTTCTAGGAAAATATCCAGAAGGGGAATAGCTGGGTGGAATGGAACCTCTAATCTTAGGTTTTTGAGGAGTCTCCACACTGATTTCCGCAGCAGTTGTACTAATCTTCATCCCCACCAACAGTGGAGAAGGGTTCCTTTTCTCCATAGCCCCTGCAGCATTTGTTATTGGTTGATTTCTTGATGATAGCCAATCTTTCTGGTGAGACGGAATCTAAGTATTGTTGTAATTTGTATTTCTCAAATGACAAATGATGTTGAACATTTTTAATATATTTATTTGCCATTTGCATTTCTTCATCTGAGAAGTATATATTTATCTCAGATGCTCATTTTTGGATTGAATCTTTAAACTTGAGGGATCTGATTTTTGTCAATACTCTATGTGTTCTAGATAGAAGTCCTTTTTCTGAGGGACATTTGACTAAAATTTGTTCCCATTTTGGGTTTTCTATTCACTCTGTTGGTAATTTCTTTTGATGTGCAAAAACTTTTTAATGAGATGAGATCTCATTTGTTGATTGTTTGAAGTACTTTCTGTGCAGTTTGGTTTTTGTTCATGAACTCTCCACCTACCCATACATCTTCAAGAGTTTTGCCTACTTTCTCTTCCATTAGATTTTAGTGTTTCTGCTTTAATATTTAGATCTTTCATTCATTTTTACTTTAGTTAATGAATGGTAATACGTGGGTCTAATTTTAGTCTTTGAAATGTGAAAAGCCACATTTTCTAGCACCATTTGTTAAAAGGCTAAGGTGTTTGAGTGTGTTTGCAGATATGTCTGTATCATCTAATCTGTGCCATTGATCATCAGTTCTGTTACCTTTTTTTTTTTCTTTCGACAGTACCTTGCTGATTTTATAATTTCAAATCAGGGATTGTGATGCCTCATGTCTTGCCTTTGCTTCCCAGGATTGCCTTTGTTATTCTAGGTCTCCTCCATTTCCAAATGAATTTTAGGAATATTTTCTTTAGATCTGTGAGGGATGCTAATGGTATTTTCATTACGATTGCATTAAATCT
>NW_004955428.1:8091555-8193823 GCF_000276665.1 Chinchilla lanigera
TCTGCTCTGATATTTATAATTTCCTGCTTTGTTTGAGCTTTGGGTATGACTTGTTCTTCTTCTTCTAGTACGTTGAAGTGAAGATTTAGGTTGTTTATTTGTGCTCATTCTATTTTCCTGATGTGAAAATACACTATTATAAATTTCCCTCTGAGGACTGCTTTCATTGTATCCCACAGGTTCTGGTAAGTTGTATCTGGATTTTTGTTTGACTGTAGATATAGTTTAATTTCTTCTTTAATTTCATCTATGACCCATTGGTTGTTCAGGAGGCTGCAATTTAATTTTCATGTTTTTATGGAGTTTTTGCAGCTTCTTTTGTCAATAATTTCCAATTTCATTGCATTATGGTCAGCTAATATGCATGGGATAATTTCAATTCCTTTGGATTTACTTAAGCATGCTCTATGGCCTAGTCTATTGTCTGTTTTAGAGAATGTCCTGGGAACAGAAAAGAATGTGTGTTCTGATGGTGGTTGGAACACTTTGTAAATGTCTAATATATCCATTTGTTCATAGTGTGGTTCAGTTCTATTGTTTCCTTGTTGATTTTATTTTCCAGTTTATCTATCTCTTTGTGGCACTGGGGTATTAAGATCTCCCTTTACAATTGTGTTATTGCTTATTTGACTTTTCATGTCTATTAATATTTGTCTTATATAATTCGGTGCTTCCATGTTTACTGCATACACACTTGTTTCCTCTTCCTCTTGCAGTTCATATTTTCTGCAAACAGAATAGCTATCCCTGCTTTTTGTGGATTCCTGCTGCATGCAGGATTGTTTTCTATCCTTTGAATTTCACTCTATTAATGTGCTTTTCAGCTAAATGTGTTTCTTGTATACAGCATATTGTTGGATTTTGTTTCTTGATCCATTCTTCCAGTCTGTTTCTATTAATTGGTGAATGGAGTTTATTTAAATTGATGGCTATAACTGATATGATTTAGTTTATCTTTGTCACATTATTTCCCCACTGTTGTTTCCCTGTTTCTTCCATTTAATTGCTTGCCTTTCCTAGCAGTTTCTTTGTGCTGTTTTTCTTGGAATTCTGGTCATTTTTATCACTGTCTATATTATTTTTCATTATGCTTTGTGCGTTAGTTTTGTAGTCATGAATTTCTCTAGTAGTTCTTTGTTGTGGAAGTATCTTATTTCTCCATTAATTCTGAAAGACATTTTGGAGTGTACATGAATTTGGGTTAGAAGTTGCTTTCTTTCAGGATTTAAGACATTTCATTACAAGTTCTTCCTGACTTGAAGGTTTGTGATGAGAAGTTGTCCATGATTTTAATGGGCTTTCTATTATGGCTGATCTATTTCTTTTCACAAATAGCTTTTAATAGTCTGTTCTTGTGTTGAATTTCTGGGATCTTGATTATTACATGTCTGGGTGTACATTTATTTTGGTCATGGATAATTGGAATTGTATATGCCTCACTATCAGATTCTGTCCTCATGTTTGGGAAATTTTCTGCAATTATTTATACAAATAGTCTTATAAAGTCATTTTTGTTGACTCCTACATTTTCATTGACACCTACCAGTCTTATGTTATTTTTCTTTGTACCCTCTTATACCTTTGAATTGTTATTTCTTGATCCCTTGTTATTTTAAAGAAATATGTCCTTTCAAAATCACTAGCCACAGTCCTCTCTTCAAGGTCTGAAAGTCTGTCTTCAGCTTTTTAAAAATGTTTTCTTAACACTTTCAATGGAATTTTAAATTTCCTGGGTTTCTGTCGAATCCATGTCATAAATTGTCTTTCTTTCCTATATTGGTAATTAATGGTTTTCATCCTTCTCCTAACATCATCTATTTTTTTTTTAATCTATGACACTTTTGATTTGCTGAGGAATTCCTTTATTAACATTGACATTACTTTTTCCACCTGAGAGATTATTTTTGATCTGGCTTCCTCTATGGCTTCAAGGAATTTTTTCTTTACTTTGATTGCTATCATTTCAGAAATTTCAGGTGTGTGTGTCTTCCATTTTCTACTATCTCATTGTCTCCTGGACTTCTTCTGTGTAGGCTGGATGTTTGAGTTTGTATGTTGCCTCTAAATCTTGTCAGTTTCTATCTCAAAATCTTTTATTTTGTTTTCTATGTTGATCCTTGTAAGTTTTTGTAGTAGGTAACTATATCACTAGTATCAAGTCCTCCCTAGGAAGTGTCTGTTCCTCAGGAATGTCTTCCATGTATAGGAGGTTCTTGGCTTGTGTCTGTTCCAAGATCCTACCTTCCCAGTTAACTAAGAGTGAGGCACTGGCATATCTTTGGTTCAATTCCAAGTTCTTTGGTGCTGGGCTCTGCTGAGGTTATTACCTCAGAGTTTCCCAATATAAAAGAAGGGAGAATGACTGATTACAACAGATATGACATCCCAGCTAAAGTAATATAATTAGCAGTAACAGTAGCATGAAACACAGTTTAGAAATGACATATGGTGATAGGTTTTAATTTTGTACCTTAAACCATACGAGCAAATTCGACAATTATAAAACAGAACCTATTGTAATTTTGCAGCTTATATTCAGAGGGTTTCCCCTTTGTAGAATAGTTTTATCCTGTAGTGGGGAGCTTTAAGAAGTATAGTGGTAAAACAAAGATAACTGAAAAGAAATTAGAAGCAAGTCTGGAGGAAAGGATGATTACACATACTTAGGGAGACTAGAAGAAAGGGCAGAAGAAAAAGAATGAGGGAGTAAACAAGGGATCATCAAAACCTGGTCCCTGGATTTAGGGGATGGGATTAGTTTTCTGTGGCTGTAATTCTCCATAGCTGTTTAGAAAAGAGCGGAAAAAGAAAAATAGGAAAAGAAAGAGAAACAAAAGAAAAAACATGCATCAAGAAGAAGAAGAAGAGAGAGAGAGAGAGAGAGAGAGAGAGAGAGAGAGAGAGAGAGAGAGAGAGCGAGAGAGAGAGAGCGAGAGAGAGAGAGAATGAGAGAGAAAAGGGGTGTTCTTGCCCTCCTGCTTCTATTCCATGTGTCTTTGTCCCTGTGCACAATGCTGGATCACCTAATTTCCATTTGTTCAGTTGCATTGTTATTGTTGCTTCTGACTTTTCACACCAGTAGTCCCATCTGTCCATCCTGTGCACCCTAACTGGTCCTCTACTGTATGTTTGGTATTGCCTCTGGTCTCTGGGCCTTCCTACAAGGTTCTCCTCAGTGGAGGTAGCAGGGAGGGAGGGGATGTTCTCTGGGCCTTCCAGTAGGTTCAGCTGTCTTACAGCATTTGGAGGCACTGGCAATAAGAGGGCTGCCTTCTACGCCTTCACCTGGGTCTCAGCAGTGGTGTAAATCTATAAATGTGTTTTTGAATTTTAGTTCAGGTCATTTGGTGCTGACATGTGGCAATGCTATTGACTTTTGTAGGTTGGTTCTGTATCCTGCTTCTTTGAGAAATGTACTTTTTATTTTTAATAGTTCTTTTGTGTAGTCTTTGGGGTGTTCTTTATATAATGCCATGTCATCTATAAAGACTGATGATTTATTTTCCATTTGGATTGATCTTTATAAATTGGTGGTTCTTGTGGCTAAGCTACTAATTTCATGCTGAATGAAACTGGTGAGAGTAGACACTGTTCTCTTATTCATGATTTACAGAAAAAGCTTTCAGCTTTTTTCGATTTATGATAATAAGAACTCTTAGTTTATTATGAATGGTCTATATTGAGTTGAAATATGTTCTTTCTGCACCCAGTTTGTTCAGCATTTTTACCATGAAATAGTATTAAGTTTTATCAGAATTTTTTCTCTATATGATATAGATATGATCTCTTTTATTCATTGTTCTTCATTGTGTTAATGTGATGTATCATGCTTATTACTTTGCATATATTGAACTACCTTCTATTCTTTTGGAAAATCCCACTAGATCATGATAAACAATCTTTTCAATGCCCTGGTTGATTCAGTTTTCTAGTATTCATTTAGATTTTTTATTTCATCATAATTCAATTTTGGTAAGGTGTCCATGGGCAGAAATCTCTCCATTTGTTCTAAGTTATTACATTTGGCAATAGGACTTATTCACAACAATGCTCAGCAAACTTTTATGTCCTTGTGTTATCAGTTGTAATGTCTTCCTTTTGATTGGAGATTTTAAGTCTTCTCTCATTTTCTCTTAATCTAGCTAAAGTTTGTCTAATACTCATCTTTTTCAAAATCAGACTGTTTCACTGATCTTTTGCATTATCATTCTTTGTTTTATTTATTTCTGCTATGATCTTTGTTATTTTTTTCTATTAATTTTGAGTGTAATTTTTTCTAGTTACTTGAACTGCCACATACATGGAAATTGTTGCTGTTTTGATGTATGCATTGGTTGCTCACACCTTCCATGCTAAACATTCTTTGGCTGCATATGTTGTTTTACCATTTTCATTTTCTCAGGAATTTAAAATTTTTCTTTACAAAATAATACAATAGATAATAGGAAACAGAGAGTTAGATCTTCTACAGCACAATGCTGGCTCACCTAACTTTCCATTTGTTCAGTTGCATTGTTATTGTTGCTTCTGACTTTTCACACCACTGATGATGATGATGACATTCATCCTGGGGTGTTGGAATATGCACCTAAAAATCTTATTTTTTTATTTCCTCCCCTCTTGCTTTTCTTCACATCTTTTCCCATTCCCTTTGCAAAAAAATATTTTGTTTCTCATTATCTATATTTTACTTTGCTCTTTAATTAATTTACAATTGGCTTTCTTATATAGGAGAAACCATGCAGTAGTTAAGCTTGTGTGTTTGGTTCATTTCACTTATTATGATCTCAAGATACATTTGTTATATCTTATTGCAAAAATTATCCCTTTTTAAACATATAATATCACCTTTTGTTTCTTTTTATTACTCTTGATTGAAAGTTTATTTTATCTAAATTTGTCACCCCTCCTTTCTTCGGGATAGCATTTTTATGGAATATCTTATCCCACCTCTTCACATTCAGATTATGTGTGTCTTAGAGATTTTTTGCAGCAAGACATAAATGTGTTAATTTCAGCTATGCTAAAAGCCCTCAGATGCCTCTTATTCTGCAAGAGTGCAAGGTTGGCAAGATCGGCACAAAAGCAGGTCTCCTGGCCCTGCGCCCATGTTCTCGAGTTAGAGGTGAGGACTGAAAATTTAAACAACAATGTTAATTTATTTTCTTATGTGTAAATGTTTCAGGTATAAAACAGAAGGAAGACTATTGTTAATGAACCTAGCAATTGTGCAGCTCACACCTCTGTGGTTAGTAATGCTGGACCATCATGATTGCATGCCACTTAACCAACACATAAAATATTTTTAGTTGCTTAATGTTAACTCCTGAGTTCATTGCAGCATGAAAAAATAGCTTGCTCTTGCCATGAGGTCCCTTGATTTTAACAGTATGAAAACTTTTCTCATTCTTTCACTTTTTATGACATAAGCTTTAAATAAATTGTTCTATTTTGTCATCTCCTACAATGTTATCTACATATAATATTACTTCTGAATTATTCTGAACTATGTATAATGGCTTATACATAATTTTTTATTCTCATTATCTATATTGAAAGGTTCTAGTTATTACAGATCTGATTAGTAATAGTAGTGTTCTAAGCAATAACTTAGAATTACAGGAAGGACAATTATTTTATTCTTGTTAGATTTCTGATAGCACTAACCAATAAACTTTCCTTTCTAGAATGACCTTGTAATTCTACATTGTACATACAGAATACTGAAAAGCACTTTATAGTTGTTGTATTTTGTTTTTTCATGTTTCAGTAGAGTAATAATTCTGAATACTTTATTGGTTGAAAATCTCAGGTTAGATTTGAACTTCAAAAGAGAAAAAAGGGAAAAATAAAGAAACTTTAATAAAAGGAAATAAAGAATGAAAGAAAGGCTATCAGTATTGGAACATACTTTAATGCATACTCTTCAATCATTGTTTCCAAATTCTCAGTGGCACACAGATTTAGAGACAAACACTGCAGCAAAGCAAGACAGGGATTGCTAACACCATTCATTCAATTCATAACATGTGTCTATTTAGTAAAAAATGTACATTAAAAATCAAAATAGGGTTATTATTCCCCATTTTTCCATATCCCTTCAAAGCAACCCAGATTTCATGAGAAAATATATTACCAATAAATTTATTAAAAATGAATATAAAATGGTGTTTAACAAAGCACTAAAGATGAAATAATCTATTTCAGAACTGTTAAAAATGGTTTTAAATGTTCTAATATATGTTTTCTACCATTTTGACAAGGTCAGAAATACTCCTATGGATATCATAAATGAAAGTTTGGTTTCATTTTGCATCAGTAAGTAGGACCTTCAGAATAAATAGCGAGCCAGAGTCACTGCTCGGATATAGAGTTTTCTGCAGCTAAATAATGGATACTCATAATTTGGTTTAAAATGTACAGACATCTAGGAGTAGGACTCCAGCCATCCTTAAAATTTAGTTATTTCAAGTCATTTTAATTTTTTAGACTGCTAAGTTTTAATAATTTCTACAAAAGTACTAGACATGAATCACAGTTCTAAATAAGCATTTTCAGTTCTCTTGTCATTTTCTTCCAGTAACTGAAAGAAGCCTGGCTATTTGGATAATTTAGAATATAATGAAGCGGGAATCTTATGGCCAGGAAAATTCAGTAAATGTTATGATACATATCTTTGCTACCAGGAAATAATAAATAGTATGCAAATTTTTATTACAGTTCATTTTTAGGATGAATGAAATGTTAATGTAATAATGTACTATGCTATAACAATATATGGTAGGGAAGTATATTTGAATTTACAATTCCCTTCTGTTTAAGAAATATTTTTTATTTGTCACCAAATTTATAACATTATAATTATAGAATGTTAAAATATGACAAAATTTATAATTAAACTGCAAAGGTGAACAGTAAGATGTCACAATTAAATTAGTAAAACAAAGAAACATTCTGGTTTAAAATGTCACAGGCTTAAACATATTTAAATCCATTAAGATGTATAAGATTAAATTGAGGTTCTGTATTTTCTTTAAAATTTTCATATTGTCATTCTTAAGTCATAGTTTTATTTGTCTAATTCAATGCTTTCAAAAAATATGTACTTCACTGTATGATAAAAATTAGTTACATAAGCTCCATCAGAAAGACAGTAACACTTCCAAACAACATCTATCACCTTGTGTGTTCAGTATCTTTTTAATGTTCTGAGATGAGGCAAAAGCTATAGGAGGTAAGAATTTTAAGGAGTCCTTGAACATAAAGAATTTACATTTCATTGTACAACCTTGTAAAAAAAATCAGTATCCTATTGTAAATACTCAGAATTTATAAAATCACAGGATTACTCCTGACCATATTATAAAACTTAAACTTTGGTGAGAACAGAGAGGGAGAAGAGTTGACAGAAGGATGTAAAATGCCCTAAATCCTGTAACAACTTCCCACAAGGAATGTAAACATTATGTACTACACACATGCACTAATAAAGTAAAATAAACTTTTATAGAGGCGGCAAAATAGAAAGACGTTGTGTAAATGGTCTTAGCTATCTTTTTCAACGTAATCTACAATTTTAGCATCAGTTTAATGACTGTTAACAAAGAACTAAGAGTGAAACACATGAGACACTAACTTATAAAGTCCAGCAGTTCTATCGAATGGGAAACACCATTTCTATGAGACCAAATGAGGATGAATGGTTCTTATATAAGGCTAGTAAACAAGATTAGTTGAATAAGAAATTGCATGAATATTTGAAAGCAATTGGAAATACAACCCGAAAGATCAGGTGAAACAAGATTGTGAAAGATAATTTCAGAAGTACTGTAACTATCAGAATGAGAAATCAAGTATATTCCTCTCTCCAAATATAATTACTCAAGATATTATTCCACTTACACATCATTTATTTAAAATGAATTTGGAAACTTCTGAATATCTTTGTTAAAATCTTTCCTGAAGTCATGCCCAATTTTGGAAAAAGTAAAATTCATGAGATAAATAAATGTATTTTGAAGAAAATTAGTAACATTTTTTCTTTCACAAATAGTTACAATTTCTAAAGTCTTAACCCTTCTTAAATGTGCCAGTTATAAAACAATAAGTCTCTGAGACTGTGGGGAACTGCCTTGCTAAAATAGTCTCAGCTTGAAACAGGAGCTGTGGTGCTCTTCTGCCATCCCAGCCCTCTGGGATGAGAGGCTAGAGTGATATATGAGAAAGAAACTCTCAACCTGAAAGATATCTGGGATGAATTCATGTTCTCTAAAATTGAAGAATGAATTTTAGGAACAACGGAGGTTAAAAGCAGAATATATTTATTGAGGGAAAGAAAGCTTCTGTGTCAGAGAGGGAAAGAAGAGGGCCTGAGTGGGTTGACAAGGACTCTGCCTTTCTTAGGATTTTATAGAGAAAAAACATAAGGTGAGGTGGGTCCAAGGTGGGGAAATATGGGAAATCACTATGGGAAATCACAAGGCAGGCATGAGGTAGGATAAAACTATGGTCAGCCAATAAGATGACAAGTATATGTGTTTAGGTAAAGATGATTAAATAGTGTTCAGATAGGGAAGTGAGTCATGTAGCAAGTAGGTATCAATAGAGAACAGGGGGTTTTCCTCAAGGGGGTTGGGTTAGTGACACTTCCTAGCTTTTTCAAGGTGATTGCTACCTATTTAGAATATCAACCCCTGAGGGTCATCCCTAGAGAGGTATTTGAGTGCATTTGTTTAATGTTTTGTCTCAAGTTCTGGCCCACAGTGGAGGTGCCTGTCTCTCCCACAGTTGTAAGGTACCTTGTCTTCCATATTGGCTCCTTGGAGAGCCTAGCCCTGCTTGACTGAATATAATATTTCTATCTAACTCCACTGCCTACAGCAAGAGAATCACAAGTTCAAGACCAGCCTGGGTTATTTAGTATCTCATGAAGGCCTTGTGTCAAAATAAAATGAAAGCCATTAGAGATGCAACTCATGCAGCTTCAATGTTATACTTGAGCTGGTTTTGTCCTCCATAAAAATCTGAGTTTCCCAAAGATTCAGAGGAAATCTCAAGTCATATATAGAAAAAATAGTCACTGCTTGGAGTTGTTTCCTCTACAGAAATCTCAGATTTGAAGATATCAGTATTACTTTCGAGAAATACACCATGGAGAAAAGTTTTGCATTATTAGTAAAATTATTAATCTGCTCGCTATTTAATCACCTCAAAATACTACCATCTGTCAGTTACTAAATGAAAACCAAAGATTATTTGCACCTCTACAGTTTCTTAATCATCAACCCATCCTCTTTCCAAACAACTGCTGAAATCTTCTCTGCATTTTAGATGCATTATGTCTTTAAAAATTGAGCAAAAGAATTTCAGTTACTCTTAATTTCTGTAGAAATGAAAGACCAGTAAGATGAGAAGTGTATCAACAAAAATGTTATGATCTATCTTTCCTTTTGTGTATATGTTTACTTGTAAAAATAGCTGAATATAATTCAGTGTGTCCACAGTTAAATGCAACCCTGTTCTTTTTATCCCATGGAGAAGATTTTAGCTCCATATGCATGATCTGCATTTACACATGTGTACATTTCTAAAGTATGTAAAAATTCTAATCAAAATTTGGTTGTTTATACAGGCAACATTGTCTAATAAGTTCTGAAAACATATATGTAGAAAATATTATACAGAGAGAAATATTTCATCTTAATATACCAGTCTTATTCCTACTATAGATAAACTATTTTATTATTAAATAATTTTTCAAACTCATACATTAAATTTGAATAATCCTAATTATTTTCTACTCAATAAACATTACAAAAATTTATATGATCAAATAATTAAGAATCAGGATATACGTTAATGAAGAACTTTTTGTAGATTTGTTTGTTGTTTTGCAGTACTGGGGATTGAACTCAGCACCTTGTGCTTGCCGGGCAGGTGCTTGTATTACTGAACTATAACCCCAGCCTGGTTTTTGTAGATTTGATACCTCATTTAGGGAAATACAATGACATATTGGTAATTAGCAATGTATATGGAAGTATAACAGGTTTTCAATATTTTACCAAAAAATGAACCCATTAACTCCTATCCAATTCAAATGACCTTGATACTTATTCTACTGACCCTTGTTGATGATCTAACAATTGGATGTTGGTAATGGCAGTAGTGGACTGAGTTTAACCCTCTAAACCACCTTCTCTGAATCTAGACCTAATGCTTTTTCCAACAGATGCATTAACTGATATCCACTTTCTTCTTGCTATATGCACTGTATTTGCATAATCAGAATATTTTGCTTCTCATTAGTAGCAATTTATTGCAGCAAATCTTTGCAAATCTCTGTAAAGGTATTGGGACATCTGTTGATAGTAGTTGCATATGTGGATTGCCATTCATGATTGTGATGACAAGCATGTAAATTTTTGTTGAGACTTTTAGATCAACCCACAGAATGGCAAAATACAAAAATTTAAAAAACAGTCATTTTGTGTAAATGATGAAACTACTCTCTCTGCCAAAGGAACACTAGAATGAAAATATGTTAACAAATTACATTTAGATACCTGATATATACCAATATGTAAAAATTGCATGCAATTATATAGCATTACATATATACAGGATATATATACAAAGAAGAGTCACTAATTAGGTTTTTGATTTATGAAGTGTATTTGACAGCCTGTGTTTTTAATGACCGGAAGGATGACACATATGTTGACAGAGTTTTAATTTTTTGATGAAGATTTATAGAATCCTGTGAATACAAAATATCACACACATATTAATAAGAATAAAAGGACTCTAAGCTTTATTCTCTTCAAACTTTTTGATCAATGAACATGTATTTTTGAAGATAAATCATACCATCCAGAAGAGTGACTGGTGGACAGTTTTTATCCAACTGATCTGAGATACAACCTCTTCTCTTTCTGAAGTGCTCCTTTCTCAAATATTCTAAACCACCACAATGTAATTAATAGAGAAAAAACCAATATTCTACAACTGGTTTATTGAGTGTGGTACTGAGAGCTATGATCTCTTACTTGGTACACTGTTTTCCCATACATGTGAGTTAAGGTTATCAGGAGGATAATATCATGGTTTGATTCTGGTTTAGAACATACAGCAAATCTTACAGGAGAATACCAGAAGCCTGTGACCAAAGCAAATGCCAGAACTCATCATTTACCTTTCCATTTCACCACATCATTAAGCCAGCTGTTTCTTAATACTGAGACTCAATCCACAGAGTGACTTATTTGTGGAGGAAAAAATTGTTGAGATTTCTCTGTTATGGTAAGGAACCTGGTTTAATGTCTACAAGATAAATCTGCGATATAGATGCTAATAAAACTCATTTATATGTTAGATTACTCAAAAAGGGGAGAACAAATACACAGGATAAAAAGAAAGCCAAGTGAACAAAGGTAACTAAATCCTATCTTCAGTAGTTTTGAAGCAAAAACAGAATAAAAGGGTTTCTTGCTTTACCTATTGTAATTCCTATGTTTACCACTGGGTGCTGATTTCAAGTCCCCAAATGGTGGGGTAGCTCCAAGTTAAAATACAGTTAACAGCTGCTGGGTATGCGCATGCTGTCCAGCGAAGGGTCCTGAGCACGGGGACAGTACTGCTCGCCACAGAGCCAGTGTTGTATGGGGTGCTCGGTGCTGGGTACAGGATATAAGGTGGCACATGTGGACACTGACTGGACCTGATGGAAAATCCAATCTTGAAATATTTACTTTTCCTCTGAGAACAGAGTTATAATTAAAATTTATGTTGAACTCATTTCTAGTTTTGTCGCTATCATAAATTAGGGTGTAACAGAAATAATTTACCTTTGTGGGAGAAACTCATTTATTTTGGAAAGCATGAATTTATTGAGTCAAAGAACAGAAATACTTTATGAGTATTCATAAATATAAAAAAAGTGTAAAAATGACTTTACTATACATCATTCCAACACATACCCAGTGTAATACCTATAATTCCTCCCTTCTGCTATAATCTTGTTTTGTTAAAATGAATTTACATTATGGTTATAATTTTATCAGTTTAATAAGATTTCACATGTACACATAAACACATATGATATTCTGAAAATATTTCCTATTGTAGCAGTATTCTATTTTCATGATTCGACTTTAACAGACCTCTAAATATGTTTGAAATAAGATCCATTTCTATTTTTTCATTGTAGGATTTTTTCAGGTTGCTGACTACATTTAAATTTTATATATATTATTTATAGTCAAATCCGCAATACTTTATGGAAACTATTTAGATTTATGTCTCATGCAAAAATAAGTAAAGAACAGGTCTATTCTTATGTTTTTAATTTAAAATTTAATTTTCTCTGTAACTCTAGCTTTTTTGTAACTATCTTGACTTCTTAGTTTCACTTGGTGTTTTCCCAGTTCATATGGTTCCCAATTTAAAATGACCCAACAAATTTTTTTTCCACTCTAGAATGACTAGAATATGATATGCATTCAGTAAGAGACATAAGATGAATTTTATTTTTTGTTTTTTTGTTTTTTTTTCAGGTACCGGGAATCAAACTCACTATCTCCTGCTTGCCAGGTAGGTGCTGTGCAGCTGAGCTAAATCCCCAGTCCCCATAAGTTGAATTTTAAATACTGATACAGTACTACTCTGAGAAAAAAAATACATTAAATGTTAAATCCTTGATTCTATAACAACAACAACAAAAATGATCAACAGCAAAAGGCTGAAAACCATGGACTTTGCTACTTTCAATTTAGGAAGTATAAGTAAAACGCTATGAATTCGTAGTCTTATTTTTTCTTCCTCTTGGTAAGAGACAAAATTTACCAAATAATTTTAGAAGCATAGAGAACATCAGGGTCAACTCAAGATCAAGTCTTACTAAAGTAAAATTAAAAGCTAGTAATAGCTAGACTATAACTCTAGAATCTGGATTTATTATCTTTATTTTTAATCATATTTCACATCATGGAAAATTTCAAATTATTTTTCACCTTTGTTTTCTATTATGTATCAGTTTGTACTTTTAATTATGTATATTTTATTGAAGTAACAATTTATTCATGTCATGTAACAATCTATTCATGTCTTGTCATGTCATGTATATAAAGTATATAATACAAAGGCTAATTTAACTGAAAGATATATGTAAACAAAAATCAAAATGTCTCATATTTTGATATTTTTTATTTGTTTAGGTGTATCTTTCTTACACATATGAAAGAAGATCTTAAAATAAATTTTTAATTCTATGTACTCCTGTTTACCTAACTTTAGATTTTTATGTCTTTGGTTTTTGTTCACACAAAATTACATCAGATTGGCGATGATCATTCATATATCTTGATACAGATTAGTTTCCCACAGGAATGTTATGCTTTATTCCGCAGATACTAAACTTTAAATTTATTTATCATTTGTGCTGGAAAATAGAACAAAGTATGTGAGCAATTTTAATTCCAAGAATGGCTCTGAAACAAAGACAGAGTGCATGCTTCAAGCTTTTAAAATACATTTCTTAGAATTTTTTGTATTTCAAATTTTTAAATTTATATTTGGTATATTTGCTTTCAGTTTAATCATTTATACATTTTTCCTATGACTCCAGTTTTGTGTATGTTGTACGTTGTGTATGTTGTATGTTGTGTATGTTGTATGTTGTGTATGTTGTATGTTTAAAATTTCCATCCTGAGTAGAAAGCCAAGGTGCCAAAGAGAAAACATGAAAGCCTTCCTATGCAAGACACTGTAAAAACATGTTTCTTCCCATTAATATCAAAACACGTGTACTCATTGTAAGAAACGTCTGAAATTTTCAGAGTAAGTCAGCTAATTCCCATGTAAAATTCATAGAATCAAAAATGATGAAACATTACTGTAAGGGTAAATAATATATGTTTTAGTCTTCCTTTACTAAATTCTATAAAATTATAAAGTACCAAAATCTTCATTTTTCCTCTCAGGTGAAGCAGTTCTTACAAACCTTTGCAGTATAAACTGAGGGCTCAGGTGATCATGGAGATTCTTAGTGGCATTCAGTGTTTGTGTGCTGTGCTACTGACATCACACAATATGTGTCATTGCTTGTTTAAAAAAACCTTTCTACCTCAATACTCAGAGAGCTGCCATCAACTTTATAACTTTCTTCAATCTAGTGCTTAGCCATAGTCACACATAATGTGTTCACAACTATAATATGTTAGTAACTAAAATAAATTATATGGAAAAAATAAAGTGAATGTTAGTCTTTTATTATAAAGTTAGCATGTATCTATGTTTGCTTAGATTTTCTAAAATTTCACTACGACTACAGAGTGTACAACAAAGAAAAAGCACAAAAAATGCAATATAGAAGATTAAAAAGGTAAAAATCAAGCGATGGGTCAAGGTAAACGGGCAGAGATCATTGTTTCAACTCTTCCAATGCTTTGAAGAAAGTGCATACGATTTGGTACACATATGCTAAATGAAGTAATAAAGCTGCTTTTTTTATCTTGACAACTTCACAAACTCTTCACATTGTTCTATCAAAATGAAAGGAAATTTCTGTGCAGAAGGTTATTCTGTTTTTTTTTTTTCGATTGTTTGTTTTTCCACATTATTTTTTACCCTTATTTCATTAGTCAAGATTAAGAAGATTGAAGTCCATAAGCAAATGTTTAATGCGAAAGACTTTATTTTCCTAAAACTAAATCAGCACAGCCTAACTTCTGATAAACTATGTAAGTCAATGGCAAATGACATAGAACTATAGAACAAGGAGAAACAATCATATTTGCAAAATGGGATGAGATTTGTTTTCCTTTTTAAGTTTAGAGACTTGTGTACTCTTCCTAAATATTTCGTTATTTCTGAAATTCATTTTTAATGATGGCTATGCAAAGAATATACCAATAGGCAGCATAAAGTAGGAATAGCCAGTTATCACTGTGGGGTTGCATTCTCTGGCTGATTGCTAGCTCATTTATCACTTTGTTTTAAGATGGAGAAGCTGTTTCTTTTTGGCTTTGCCTCTCCTGGGCAGTCTTCCTAGATGTCTGTACCCATATGTGCACTTAATCAATTCCTTCTGTGTGTTTTGAAAACCACTGAATTTTTAACCCTGGGAAATGTGTTTGTTTATTGCTCTTGGAAGCTGTATGCAGTGTCTCATTTTAAAAATGTAATAATAGTTTATATTCTTAGAACTTCCTTTCTCTGGAGAGTTCAGACTTTTTTTCAGAAAAAGTAATCTTGTCTAGCTATCCCTGTGAAGGACACCATTGTTGTTAATGAACCATGTATGGGGTTAACAATATCCTTTATTTATCATGGACTGATCAGGTCTGCAGTCTCCTCAATGAGTGCATGACTAAGGCTAAATAAAAAGAAGCAAATGGAGGGATTTCAGGGCTCCAGGTGGCTCAAAGCCCTCTCACAGAAGTCAAGGTTCTCTCAGGGCTAAGACTAAGACCACCTCTGGGTCGCCCATATTTATTTGGTTATCAGAAGAAGGGAGGCTTTCTGGCTTCATCTAACACTACAGCTTTTAGTAGGGATTAATGACTCACAGAGGTTCACTTACTATGAGTCTGCCATTTCCAGATAAGGACCCTAGGCCTTGGGTAGATTCACAAGTGAACAGGGAAAGCCAATTGATTAATATAAATCCTTCCCAGGTCTTCATTGTAGTGGTCTGCATCAACCATGCATTTACTGTTTAGTTTCAGTGAATGTTCTGTGCAGAGATATTTAAAAAATAAGTAATTTCTACTACTGGATACCTTAATTAAGAAAGTGTCTAAATTTTATAAGAGTACATACCACATAGCTTCCTATGATTTTTTTTTGTTTAATTATATCCTATCTTAACATTTATTTACCTATGAAGTTTAGTAAACTAATATTTTCTAAACTCAGTTATTTCACTTTAAATTCTAGGCTACATATGAATGCCATTTTCTAGCTTCAAGGAATTTATTCTATTGGAATTGTCAAGCTAATTATTCATTACAATTAATAAAGTAATTTGTTCCATTTTTCTTTGATCTAATTGAGAATCAACAAAAATTATTCAGTCATAATAGTACTAGAAGCTCAGATATTTCAAAACAAAAAAGATATTTAAAAAAGTAAAATATTTTCCTCCTGAGAATAATAGAAAGATTCCTTCCTAATTTTTAAATAAACACATTTTATTATCTATCAAAAAGGTATAATAGTTTAAAACACTATATATATTCAAAATAGTTTTGTATTTCAATACTATCTTTTCAACTGAGAAAATGAATATACATTACATAAAAATAGACTGAGTAAAAATGTGGAATACACATAGTAATAGTGTATTTCTTTTTTATTTTTATTTTCTTTTTTTTTAAACTTATTTATTTATTTATTTTTACTGAGAATTGAACTCATGACCTCACCCCTGCAGGAAGATGCTTATGTCACTGAGCTATATTCCCAGCCTTTTATTTCCTTTAGTTATTTGTATGTGATTAAGTCTCACTTTTCTTTTATGATTATAAGAGTGAATTTGGGATGTAATGCAATATCAGCAAAATAGTCATCCTTACAGTATGGATAGACATTTAACTTTCTGAATCAATGAGTTGTACATTGTAGGATTCAACAAAGTGCAGGTGGAAAATTATAGTTTTTTTCTGTCATTATCACCTAAAAAGTACAATATAATAACTATTTACATAAAATTTCTGTTGTTTTAGGTATTACAAGCTATCTACCTATTATGTAAAATATATGGGAGACTGTGCATAAGTTATAAGTAAACGATTTGCTCCTTTATATAAGGAACTTGATTATGGAATTTGAGGAACACATTCTCAGTAGATGCCAAGATAAATGTATATGCATATATGTTTATTAGCATCTGAGACACTATTTTGTTTCAGAAAAGTCTTTAAAAGATAATCATGAAAAAAAAAGATACTCATGAGAAAAAAGTTCCATGAAGTTCTGTCAGTGGTACAGTTGTTAGTTGGTTAAAGTACAAAATTGTGTACACAGGGTTTTCTGTCCATTTTGGTCACTTACGCTAACTTTAAAGTAGTAAGCTGGTAGTTTACATGCTTTTTGGGTGCTGGAATAACTAATTTGTAGTATTTTGATGTGCAGTTTCCTTCAATCATTGCTCATTTATAATTTAAAAATAAGAGCAATAAAACATTAACCTAAAGAAATATTATTCACATGAATTTTAAATATGGGTGAAAATGAAAGTAAGTGATTAGTTGAATGTTTCCTGTCATTTTCTTATTACTTTTAAAACATTATTGCCATTGATTCTCTACATATAGATGCTAAATAATATAAGCTGTATTTTTCAGTCTCTGCTGATATTATATATTTGTAAAGTATTTCACTTTCACAATGTAACTAAGCTCTCTCACTTCACTTATTTTACTAAAATTTTGTAAATGTTATCTTTATTTGGTTTTGTATTTGCTTGACCCAAAACTAAATACAATGTGATTTGTTTAATTCTAGTTTTCTCTAGCTTCTTAGTTATTACTATGTCCTTCAATTCTTCAACCTCACATAATCTAAAGTGAAATTTTGTTGAAGATTTTGTCTGAAATTAACCATGTACCTAAAGACTTATAGAGCTAGCATATGCATTATCTTAAGCAACTTCCTAAACAGTTCTCTTTCTTTCATGAATTTAAATGTTAGAGTATATATCTACTCTGTAGAAGATAAGAGTTAATAGCTAGGAAGGTGTTCTAACAAAGTTCCAGAAATAAAGATTTTCACTGAATTAGGACATTTATTATTTCAAGTGAAGATCACAAATTTCAAATATGGTGAACTGATATCAGGAGTAAGTATACAACAGATACAAATTTAAATGTGAGAATTTAATTTAAAAACAACAGAAAGAGAAGGGGGGATGAGGGAGAAGGAGAGAGAAAAAAGAGATGGAGAGAGTCTGAAAAGGATTATAATTCCTAGACAGAGTAAGGACTATAGAATAAAATAGTGGATTTAAATTCTCTTGGAACTGAGTTCATAAAAAAAAAATAAACTTGGTTTTAAAGGTATGTTTGGCATGATATTTTTTGATTTATATTTTACAGAATTACTGAATGTATGAAATGTTTTCCATGAAATAAAAGCATTTCTTACTTCTAACTTACATGAGATTTTTTTTTTTCATTATGGATAAGAAGAAATAGGAATGAAACTTCACAATGTAGAGAATCTGATTTTTTTAAAGTTTGAAAATTATGAAGTCTCAATTTCTCAATTTAAAACTGATAGGGAAAATAATCTCTGAAAGCTAGACAGAACATTATTCTTGGAAAGTTAAACACAATTAACAAAACGTGCAAGATATGTTCATTACTTATTTTCCTTAAAATATTGCTATCGATGCAAAAGGATATTGGGCATAAAGTCAGGGGCACCCATAATGTAATTGCTTTGCCAGAAACTGAGTAGCTTTCTATGCCCCTTCAACCTTCCCAGCTATACTGCTCCTTTTCTTTCTGAGGAATGACATATACATATCTCAGTGATCCTTATAGGTCTAAAGTATTTCCAAGATATGACATCCTTGAAAGTTACTATATGTATAAAATGTCACATGCGTGTATGCTGAGTGGGCTTCATACATGGAATGGTCTTTTTACCACCCACATCATGTCAACCTATCTCATTTCTGATACATGAAACTTGCAGTGAACAATCAGTACTATCTAAAAGTTACTTAGTCAACTCAGCAATGGTGAACATTTTAGAGCTCGCAGTGATACAAACAACCCACTGCACAACCATGCCATAAGTTCACCACTACTCACCCAACTCATATATCTAATATTTATATATTAAAAATTGGTCATCCATATGAACAATGAAACAAAAATTCAACACATATATGATAGTCATTCTTTGCATTTCTAATGAGATTTCGCTGAATACATTATTTACGAATTTATTCACCAGACTACAGTACTTCTTGCTAGCCATCATTGTAATGTCTACTCCAAAGTAATTTTTGAATGGATCTTGTTCTAAGTAATTTAATTTGTCAAGCTCAATGATTTCTGTCATGCCTCATCATCAAGTGAACAAGCACTATCACATGTAAAATACAGTGGTAGCTTGTTACAAAAGCACTTTTGTTTGCAAACAAGTTGGTTCCCAAACAGAAGTGATATTTGTAAACTCTGCATCATGTGCCAAATGTGATTGCAGTAGCCATCTTCCCTGCACAAACCCAGCTGTGGCCATCTTTTCAAGAATTGTGGCATGAATTAAGTTCGTACTGTACTGATGATAGACACTTAGAAATAGCTTCTAAATATGTGTTAGTTTATTTAATGAAGTGTGAACTAACTTTCACAAAACAACAATCAAGTTTAACTTCCAATGCATAAAAAGCATAATGCATATGTTAAATAAAATGTAAAATTGACTTCACCTGACTTGTACCATTATCCTTTTTACAGTTAAACATAAAAAAAATGCAAAAAGAATAATTTGTAAAGGGGTGGATTGCAAGGGAATTTGTGAACAGGAATTATGATAAATTAGTCAATTGAACTATAATGCTAAATTATATAGATGATCTTATTTGGTTTATTTGACAAACACTGTGTACTAGTTTTTCACAGAGTATGTTCTATTACAAAATATAATACAATTATCTCTCACAAGCCCTTGAGAATTGGTATCAATTACTGAAGGATACTGAAATCCGTGGTTGTTAAATCCCTATATAAAAACATCTGTTATTTGCATGTAACCTACAAATATCCTTATATTCGCTTGAAGTCATTTCTGAAACAGTATAATGCCTAATATAAATTCTATGTATTTGTTACAAAATATTGTTAAAGAAGTAATAAGAAAATCTGTTCATGTTCAGTACAGTCAATATTTTTTTCAAGTAATTTCAATCTGGAATTGGAAGGTTATGACAATGATGGATGTGTATATGTGGAAGGCCAACTTAATACAGATGTAAGTGAATATATATAATATATTCTATGTTTTATTTAATAAATTTATATCAGTTAGTGATGAACTTAGTAGATCAATAATGGATTAAGCAATGCAAGGTTTTTTATTAGAAGAAATACTTCCATCAAAAGGCTGTCTCATTTTGACTCTCTGTGCCTGTGTGTGTAGAAAGGAGAAATTTCACTCCAGAACTATTTGGATCAGCTTTTCACTTTTTAAGAAGCCTGTAGAATTCATCCAAGCATGTTTCTGCCTAGAATGTCAAAGAAAGATGAGAAATGACATTTTAGCTCTATTCCTGGATGAGACATGAAAATTCAAAGAAGTGGAAATATATATTTTGATAATGTTGTAGACATTGCATTCCTCAAAAAGTTTTGTTTGCTGTCATTTTTGGGAAAAAAAAAATTGTATCTGCATAGTACAATAAACACCATAAGAGCTCTCATTTTAATTCTGTGGAAAGAAATAAAACTTTTCACTTTTAAATTAAGAAACCAAACTGTACTCATGTATTAGGAAATTAGTTTTAATTCCTTTTCAAAAGCAAGAATACAAATTCATTCTAATAAGGGTCTGAATTAAATTTATGATTCTTAAAAATCAAATGTCCAGGAACGTTGGTGCATTCCTATATTTCCAACTAATCACGAGGCTAAGAGCATTTCAGTTCTGTCTAACCAACTGAGCCAGACTCTGTCTCAAAATAAAATAAAAAAATATATATTAGAGATGTATCTCACTGATATAGTGCTTGCCTAACATATAAGAAGCCATTGGCTCAATCTCCCATCTCACTATGACGCCAAAATCAAAGCCTTATATTTCTTATTATTTTTTGAATATATCTTTTCTTCACAATTACCAAAAGGAGGCCAAGTGTAGTGGCACATGTCTGTAATCCCAGCACTTGGGAGGCTGAGGCAGAGGATCACCGTATGTTTGAGGCCAGCCTGGGCTGCAAAGTAAGTTCAGTGCCAGACTAAACTATATAGCAAGACTTTGTCTCAAAACAGCAACAACAACAAAAATTATTAAGAGAAAAAATGATGTCATTCAACATATTATAGAAGTAGAATACACATATGATGACTAATAGTAATAATAATTCCGAATTCCATTTTAATTTAGGTATTTTTGAGAAATGCAGACATTCCACCAAGAAAGTATATATACACTATCCTAAAATTTCCTGTGGTTGCTTTTAAATGATCATTTCAAAACTAAATGCTATCAGAGGAAATATATGTTTTCCATACAAACAGCATATCTTAAAATGGTTATGTCTCTAAGTTGTAACAAAAGCTAACTACTACACAATACAAAGGCTTCTAGTTTCTGGTTAAAAGCCACTGAAGTAGCATTTGCTATATTCAAGCCAAGAGGTGGAGTGTTTTAGAAAATGACCATTGCAGGATCAAGAAGGTGGCCACAGACCTGGAGAGAGAACTGCTTTCCTAGGAAGCACCTCCCACCCCATCGATATGAGGGAGCGTGATTCCAAGCCTCAACATGGGACAAGGGGGAGCTTCACTATAATGGATGTAAAAAATTTGTCAAGTCTTTCCCAAAACTACGGCCATGAGGACACTAAGATCTGCTTATGTGTTTATCCCGCCTCTTTACAGTTAAACTCAGAAATCCCAGATCCTTTCTCATCTTTCTTTCTCCGATTGCCCTAAGTTCCTCCATGTTTTTTCCTCTAACTGCACTTTCGTGTTTTCCCAGCTTCTATAACCATCTCATTGCATCCATCACTGTTGAAATTCCTTCAGGCTCTATCTTAACATTTTCTTTCAACTTCTCAACCTATGGTAGGTCAACAATTATCAAGAGGACACTCTTTCTCCCGTTCTCTCGATTGGTGATGATACTATTTTTTTTTTTTTTGCAGCGGTCTTTATATAGTGAAGCAGTTGGTGCTTCTAGAAGTCACGCACCCCTGCTCTGCTTTCCAACAGACCACCCGGATCAGGACTCAGCCCCGATAATAAATGAGAGGGACAAACTTTAACAAAAGGAAGACATTTTATTTGTAAAGAGTAAAAGGAAGGGGATCATAGAAAAGATAGCTAGCTACCCTGACAAGAAAAAGTTAAAATGGGGAGCTCTGAAAATAAAGGGGACCTGTGAGCTCTTTGTTCTCTGCTGCTTTGGTAGAGGGAACTGAGTGACTCTTTCCCCGTCACCTATAATTTGCCATAACGGAGCTGGCTTCCAGCTGCCTCTATCTAACATCATTTCTTCCCATGGCCCATGTGCGGTTCTTTTTTCTGTCCGTTTCCTTCTCTTGACGTCAAGGCCTTGTCTTTGGGAGGGTGGCTGGCTGGGAAGGGGCTGCCTTGCTTCTGGTTAGCTTAGAGGTAGTAAGGGAGCATGTGGATATCTAGTGCACTGTTTAGTGGACCTACAGTGCATAATACAGTGAGTCTAGAGTGAATACTCAGACGTGTAAGTGTGTATATGTGAGTACATACTGCCTTAAAGTTAGTCAACCTCTGCCCCGTTACTTCCCCTATATTTTATTGGAGGTGGGGGTGGCATATCGTTTGGGCACCTGGCTTCCCCTCTGTGTCTTTCCTGTCAACTTTTCCCTGTCTCTTGGCACAATTCCCAAGGCTGGTCAGAGCATTTCTTTGTCTGCTCCATTTTCCTATTCCTGTCTTAGACTTGCTTCCCAAGAGAATCTCTCTAGCAAAGTCTATTTTTAAGTCCTTCTAGTCAGGATTAGCTAGAAGACCTAAGGAGGCTCCTATTTTATTTTTTGTCCCTGCAGCAATGAGATAGTGTGTACCCTTGCCTTATATAGTTATTTCAAAAATTATCTCATTTCTTCCTCCATAAAACTCTCATCGTGGGGTTTCACCTGACGTTATCTGATACATTCACTGCCCCTCACTACTGATCTCATCAGTCTTGACCACATTTCCGTATCCTCGATACCATCCCAAACACCAACATAAGGAAGAGAAGTTTATTTTGACTCAGAAGTTGAAGGACTCAGTCCATAGTTGGTTGGCTCCAAGGCCGTGGTGGCATGGCAGAGGGGCATGGAGGACAAAATGCTACTCACATGATGATGGCCAGGAAGCCAAGGGATAAGAACACATCCGGGAATAGGAGAGAGATCCTTCCAGGTCATGCTCCCACTGACCTGCCCCACCCCCAAAACATGATATAAATGTAGCGGATCTATGGATCAGAGGACTGACAAAAATGAAGGATCATCGGACTTGGGACGTTAGGCCTAGTGTATTAAAATGAATTGAAGAGAAGGATGATACTGTGTATGGAGAAAAATCCCTTAAGTTAAAGAAGGCCTCTAGTTTTTATAATGATAATGTCTAGAAAAGGCTGGTGAGGAAGTAACTGCACTAAGGTGTAGGAAATAATGTTGGAATAGAAAAAGTTACCATCCTGAGGTTTTGAAAGCATCTTCTAACTAAAGATTGTAACCTTATTCTTGAGGAAGTTAATCATGTTTCACCCCACTGCAATTCTATTTTCCTTCCCTAACTAGTTTATATTTCTTTGTAAATCATAATTAGTCATGTATATATATATATATATATATATATATATTCCCATAGATTTCATTACATTTTCATGTCTTCAATAAATACAAATACATGCCCACTCCATGCTTTTGTCCACATAGTCAACTTGAGTAGAGTAACAAACATCAAAATATTCTACTGCATCATTTTAAATTCATGCTGAATAGCCTCTAGCAAGTCACCACAGCTTTGTGGAAATTAGTATAGATTAAATATTGCCCTTGTTTAAATCCCCTAAATGATTCTTTCATACATTCTGCACACCACAGTCCTCCAAATAACCTCTTCTTCATTCTCATTTATACCTTGTTCATTTGTTTCTTGCTTAGATGACAAAATATTAAGGATCATCCACAGACTTTCACCATCACAATGTCTAGATCCTCGTATCAACCAGATCTGGATAACTCCATAGGCCATAGCTCACTTTGCATTTCATGTGCACCACACTTTGTAACATAACACTTCACTGTCTCTCTACTGAGGGTGCACCCAGGAGCTGTGCAATTGCCACCTTCCCCTATTAGTTACTGTGCCAATATAGTAATACCCCAGTTTATAACTACTTGTATATGCAAATGGTTTGTTTCATAAATAAAAGCATCCAGCAACATTCTGCTTCTCTCGACAAATTTCCCATTGGGTTGCAAACACCACCATGTCCATCTTCCTGGGAATCATAAAACAAGTTAACTTCGTAAGCTTGGGTACCACTGTTTATATTCTGATCATGACTTGTGATGTACTAACCCTGTTCTACAAATCCAGTCAGATCATTTCATACGTATTAAAAAATTTGCATCAGTTCTCCCTTCTCTCCCATATGTTGCCTACAGTTGTATTGTATTGTGTGTGGCATTTGTTTAACAGCATACAAACATGTTTTGTTCCTGCTGGTGTCCTCTTTTTTGAGAAAGAAAATATAAACAAACTTCTTATGTTTATTCCTTTCCCCTGTGTCTTGGTTACTTTTCTTTCAGTGCTGAGACAAAATACCTGGTGCTTAAAATTAGGGAAGGAAAGGTTTATGTAGCTCAGAGTTTGTGGAGGTTTCAGTCCATAGCTGACTGTAAGGCTCTTTCCCTCCCTTACATTGTATGCAAGCTATTCTGCCTAGTGTGGGTTTAGCACTTACATCCATAATCCCACCATTGACCTATGGATCAATCAAAAATTCTAGAAGCCCTCCCCATAACTGCATGAGGCTTTGGGGGGACACGCAAACATAAATCGTAGCACCCTACAATCTATTACTCAATCTCTAGTCCTCTTTGTAAAAAAAAATCCTGGAAAGATTCTTTCTATTTATTGTTCCTAACTCTCCTCCTCTCATCCTGTTTGTTGTCATTATGCAGCTCAAAATTGTTCTATGTAATATACACACAGCTAAGTCAAAAGGCTACTTCTCAATTATTCTTTTACTTTTAATTTGACAAGGAGAAAAATTTTCTTTTGGAAATAAGCAATTCACTTAAATTCCAAGTTGCCACACCCTATTAGGTTTTCTCCCACTTCACTAAATATTCCTAAGGCTCTTGTAATTTTTTTCCCCCTATCTTGCCCAGTTTTTACTGTTGAATTAATGTAGAGATTGAGTTTTGATTCACTCCTGATTTTTGTTTTTACTCACTCACCTGTTTATTTCATTCCTGTTCTCAGTTGTATATTCTATCTATCCATCTATCCATTCTCTGTCTCTCTCTGTAAATACCACTTTTCTTTTTGACTCAGAGTTCTATATTATATTTTAAAATTTCACACTAAATTTTTTCCTCTATAAATATGGTTAAATTTTATTTACACTGGAACAAAGAAAAAAAAACTTATACTCTATGTTTTAAATCTCAATAATTGTAAATCACCAATCCTTAGTTTAAAAAAAAGAACTGAAAATGACAAAAATGTTCTAATTGGGCAAAGATTACTTCAAATCTACAGCTGTTGTCATAGTAAACATATGTTGTTTTCACTAAAAGACTTCTCAAATATAAATTGTCATGAACTCCTTCACAAAAATGTGCTCCTCCTGTCATCCTGGCCACCTCAGAAAACTCTGTCTTCTAGGGGTACAAAAGAATACCCTGGGAAATGTACAATTTGTCTTGTTTTTTTCAAAACATGTTTATAATCTGTCAATAAAACCTACTCTCTCCACCTTGCAAATATATTCAGTAACTATTTCTATTCCATTTTATTTGTCTAAGCCTACTCCCAGATACTAATATCTGTCCTTAAAATTACTGCTTTGGCATCCTAACTTGTCACCCTAACTCCATACTTCCCCTACTAAATTTTCTTCTCAAGGCTCCAGTGATGATGATTACACCTCTCCTCTGCCTCAAACCCTTCATTTTCTTTCTACATTACATAAATCAGTCCTTTGAATAACTAACATATTTAAACAAGAATTGACTTTCAGCTAGGAAATTATATAATGCCACTCAGCTTATTTTAAAATGTAAACATAAATCTTAATGTAGGGCAGAGAAGTAAAACAAAACATAAAATCTAGCAATAAAATTATAGGTGCAAAAATAATATGTAACATGGTGTCATAATAGCACTAAATTCAAGTACCTATTAGAGACACTTAAAATGAGTAGTAACTTAGGTTAGCAGACACTTCTGACAGTTCTAATGATCAAGTTCTCAGAATGTAGTTCAGGGGACAACCTTGTGATAAAATCTGAATTACTGCAGGTTGCATAATAACTAACTTTTAATACATTCTGTCAATGACTCAGACTTAATTAATTAGTATGATCAATATCATTATAGTCAATTAAATGCTAACACATAAAATTCTAAATTATATAAGAATTTATTTTATAATTAAATGACTTTATCCCATAAATGCAAAGCCATCATTTTTATGTGCTATCTCCCCCAAATATACACATAAAGACATAGAAAAAACGTGAGTCACCCATTCCAAGATATATGAGAAGACAAAATCATTTTCAAAGTGATAGAAAATTTTTTCAAGGACATAGTAATTACCTAATGGAAGCAGTTAAAAACAGGAAGTCCATTTTAAAACACTCATTTGTATCAAGATGGGATAAATATATTATTTATATTAGGAAATATGAATTTAACCTTATGGGAGTATAAATATAGTATGTTTAAAACCTAGCCAGCATGGTGAAATGCATACATTCGCACATGAAGAGAATGGAGGGTAGCATATACTAAATTATTATCTGCTGTAGGTATCTGGTGGTGGCAAACAATAGTTTGTAAAATGTAATATTCTGTTTCTTTCACTTTAATAATTAGGATCTATCAGCTTTAAATTTAAATTTTAATATTGAGGAAGATGTCCAAAAAATGAATAAATTAAACTGAGATGTTTTTCCCTCACACATGCTGTTAGTTTTATGTTCTTTTTGGAAGCTAAACCATGGGCTTTCTCCTTTCTGGGCATATGCTACTAAGACATGCATACTTCTGTTTGAGTATATAGATTATCTTCTCTAGGAAATGTCAGGAAATGTCAATACCTATTGTCAAAAGTCTATGAAGGGTGCATGAAAAAACATCTCTAAGTATCTAATAAATTTATTCAACCCTAAATATGCATGTTATTGATGTAGCATGGGGTACATTAAATGGATATAAAATTAATTACATTGTTGAATAGCACCTAGGAAATTTGGGAGTTGCATATGTTTTCAGATATATCGTGGGAATAAATAAAACTTTATGTAACATTAAATTTTTATTTTCATTATAATTGCTATGTTTGTTGGTACATTTTAGGTATGCATTATGATCACATTCATCATCTGGAGTTTATACTTGTACATGATACATTCTGATTCTTCTTTTGTGCTCTTCCTCTCTCCTCCCTCCATCCCAATTCCCCTCCTTATTTACAAAGCTCTGTTTTCATTTTGTTCTTCTTTCCTCATTTTTTCTTTTCCCTTTCTTCCTGTCCATCTTCCTCCTCCCTAGTTACCCTTTCCTTTTGAATAAATTCTTCCTATTTCACAATATATATTATACATTTTGGTTCTTATTTACATTTCAGTTTCTCACACCAGAGTGACAATGCAACAGTTACACACATGTTCAGTTTAAAAAATTAATCAGTCACAATTCAGAATAATAATTATATTCTGAAAATACGTGATGCATTTCATAATGCATTTTAGGAAGATTTAGAATGTATGATAAGCATATTTAAAGGTTAAGTATAAATTTCTGCAAGTCAAAATGCATTATTTGTTTCCACATTATACACCAAAAAATTCTTTTAAACAATCAGAAAATACTTTTAAAATGTCTCATGTCATCAGCATGTTATACTCATTTTATTTCTGATTGTTTCAGACTATGTACATGATACTATCAAATTCTGAATTAATCCTTCTATTCTTTCAATTTAACTAATTTTTAATAATAAAATACATGATGACTTCTCACATACAGTATTTTGAGTGTAAGCCTTGACAGTACTTTAAAAGTTTTTTTTTTTCCTTAAAAGGCTAAACATAAATAATAGATTATTTATGAAGGACACAATCTGCCTCAAAGCCTCAAAGGCCCATAAAACAACAGTTACATATTTCAACAACTTTATCTGACCTTAGAAAAATTCCCAGACTGTCAAAATGTGTATCTGAAGTCTGGCTGCCTCTAACAAGCCAAATGCTGTCTCAAGGTTCACAGGTTACACAATGCTCACACGGAACATTCTCAGCAACAAAGTGAAGCATTCTGATAAGAATTCCCTAACAAAGGAAAGTTTTGATAGTTTTCATTATGAGAATGTGAAAAACAATTTAGATGTAGGGTAGGATTAAGTCAAATAATTTTAGGGAGTCCAGATTTATTTTTATAGGTAAATTATTTAAAAATATTATGGGCCAAGGAAATAGCTCCATGGCACAGTGCCAGCCTGGCAAGTGCCAGGTCCTGACTTTGATTCCTGGTACTCCCCCCAAAATAAGAAAATTAATAAAATAATAAACATAAAGTATTCTTTGTCAGGTATCTTTTGAAACACTTCCATTGTTAGTGGATATTAAGAGTGGATAGGAGAGTACAAAAGGATGTAATTACTCTCAGATTAAAACACCAGTTAAATCTTTACACACTTGTGTTCTTATTCAGTATTGCCTCCTTATTCTCCTGTAGAGTAGTGAAATATCTGTCTAAGTAGTCCCCTCAATTAAAAAGTATTCCTTTGAATCATCTTCCCATTGGAAGAGATGCACAATGCTATTTCACACCATTAAATGTTTCTAAAATATCTCAATGCGTGAGGTATAATGTTCTCAGCATGTCACAGAATTGTGAATTGGACAAGTTTTAACAACTGACTTTGAAGATAAATAGTTCTAATTGATAGCTCTTTCTCCTTTTCATTGTGTGAATAATTTCATGAGCTCCTGCTTCAAGTTATCCACAGTGACATAACTGAACCAAAGCTGCTGAATAGATGCCTTCTACTAACACAATCTTATTCAGTACAACACTGAATACAGTATTCTTTTTTTCTGTCTTTGTTCCACCTGTATCTATCCTACATAACAATGCATTGTCACCTAAAATTTACGGAACCTATGAGGCTTAGAAGGCTCTACGGTGATGACCTTCATCATAGTTCTGTCTTTTTTTATCTCTTCCTGTGCTTTGAATTACTTTTTCTGTTCTCAGTGTACAAGCATGAGCACACACATATGCAAACACTCACAGTCACACATACAATTATATACAGAGGTGTACACACCCCATCTCCTTTGTACCTTAATAAATATATATTGAATCCCTTTTAAGCAAAACTTCATATTTTGTACTGGATGTATATATGTTTACCAAAACTGCAAAATGTGAAAAAAATTATGGGGTGAGTCCAAAAACGTCTATAAACCAAAGTAAAGTTAAAAGTAGAACTTAAATGAATCATTATAGGTAATTATATTAGTAATAGCATACCTTTTGGTATCATGAATTATAAGCTAAATGGATATTAACAAAATCTTAAAATTTTGATGATCATATATTTTCAAGTTCGAAAGATATTTGCCCTAATTAAATATCTATGGCCTTGTAACTATACAGAGTGAACTCATATATTTAGGCTAATTATTAACAGTAAGGAAAACAGAACCATTTCAATGACACAACTGCAGGTCCTTCTTCTCAAAGTTGAAAGGTGCATATATTTGCTCTGCCTCCATTAACAGTTTGACGTTAGAAACACATATTTCCTCCATATTGCCATACGAATTGTGATGTAGACATTCACATTGCTATAAGATCAAAATACGTTAGGCTTAGTGGTGTGTAAATAACAGAAATCTATAGCTCACAACTACAGAGACTTTGAAGTATAAGATCAAGGTACCAGAACATATGAGGTCTCAGGATGGTTTGCTTTTTTCTTCAAAATGTGTCCAGCTTCCTAAGGTGTTCTGCCTTTTTATAAAGATATTAATTCATTTATAAAACCACTCCACTCTCATGACTGATCACCTTTCAAAAGCCCCAGTTCCTAGTACGGACACATTCGAGATTAGGTACTTAAAAGAAACTAATATTTAGATGAAAGCAAATTTAACATTTATCAGTGTATGGTAGGATAAGATGATAAACACAAACATAAAAAGCACAATTGGATTTTGGAGGAAATACGGCATCTAAATATTATTAAAGCTTTAAATTTCCATAAAAGTTGATTTTTGAAAAATTCTCTGGAATACAAGTAGAGCAGTGCAGTCATATATCAAATGACTCCTTTGAGTAGTTATTTCCATGTATGCTGATCAGTAATGAAAACAAAAAAGTTTGTTATGTTAGAATGGCATGCAACATAGCTAAGGAATTTGTTTCAGAAATTTTCAAAAATTGACTGTGTCCTTCAAGTCATTTAATCCTAGGTAAATTCTCGCATTTTAGTATCCCAAAATCAATCTTCACAATGTCTTTTCTCTCAAACATGAAGCTTCCTGTAGATAATTGAAAGCTTTCTGTAATACATATAGTTTAGTATGGAAAAACCTCACTCTTAGGACATATTGTTGGAGGCTTCGCACTCAATAAATGGAATAAAAATAAAGGCAAACCACCATAAAATATATTTTGAAACATGCCAGTAGTATATTTATGTGACAGAAATTTAAAAGTAAAAATCAGTAAAAGTCATGAAAACATGATGCATGTGGTTTTTAGTGTATTTTTAAAGTTGTTCCATTTATAAATATGTTTCCAAATAAAATCTTATTATCATATAGAAATAATCGAAGCTTTTGTCATTCATATGGTTTAAAGAAGTATTGGAAAATTTTTTGTAGTCAATTTTCAGGGATAAACAGAATATGTTTAATTTTTCCTTCAACTTCAGTTATTATAAATCACACTAAGAGCATAGGATATGTGATATCATATCCTATGGTTCTGTGAGCCATGTTTGCACAATTTAATGTAGTCATGTCCTTCAAGGTACACCCAAATTCTCTCAAAAATTCAATTATAAATGGAAACATTTCCCACTAACATGTTTCAATAGAAAAAGAAATAATAAAAGTGTTCAAGAAATATTCAATAGTTTGGAACAACTAATTTGAAGACAATAATATGCAGTATAGTAACCATTAGTGAATTTCTACCATCTTGTTTAACCAAGCTCGGTTTAGTTTCTAATTTTTTATTACTTATCATCGTCTTTAATTGCATGATCAGCTTTGCCTTCTTACATCTGGTAATCTGAAAAACTTCATCGAAGACAATATGTAATATAACAAACACTGTTCATTCCTATCATCTTGTTTTGAAATCCTATATCATTTTTATTGTTTTTGTATTGCTTCATTTTTGTCTTCATTGCTCTTATTTTTTCTCTTCAAAAATAAAAAAGGAACATTCAACATTTTAAAAGAAGCAAATTCATAATGTTATGAAGCAGTTTTTATTTATGTAATTTCAAACTTATGTATTTGACTTGTGTGTCAGGACCTGACAAAAAAGTAATATATGTGTACTAATCTTTCTGAAAGCAATTATTTCATGTAATAAAAATATTACATATGTTAAAAATTCCTGCCCCAAAACTATTTAAATCTTATAATTATAAATATGTGAAGACATGTAGCAGCAAAGATATTAAGTGGAGTAGTAAAAAATAATAAACCACTGAAATGTTCAGGTTAAAAATGCAATGAACAAATTATTCATTGAATCATTAAAACTACAAGCACTCTGATTACTTTTATCTGCATACTTATGCTCTCTCAGTCCTTATTTCTTTCATGCTATCTTGAGAGAAATACATCATAAGGAAAACTATGACAAAGGGGGTGTCTGCTTTAAATGTGAAATTTATAGATGTAAGACTCAGTACCTCGAGGTATTCTGTGAGTTTCCGAATCTTTCATTGTATCAGTCCAGACAAACACAGGTCCTGGGGATTTGGTCTGGTAATAGATGGAGCATGGGAAGCAGAACAAGCTGAGCTGCACAAGGGGATGCTGAGGTCTACAGCAGAGGGGGACTTATGGGGGTGAGGTTACGATTGGCTCAAAGTCTAGCTCCAAAACTTTATTAATGGTATCTTTCTGCAGCAGTCAAGAAAATACACATTTCAAAAGTACAAATATATGTCAGGGAATTTGGACTTTCTAGTATAAGGAAAAAGGAAATTTAATGTCAGGGCTTACTGTAAATTATCTGGTCAGTTTAACTGTAGGCAAGATAGAAATAGTACTGGACTGAAATTTTGAAACAATTTATGGAAATAAAGGACCTAAAATGTACATTTACAAATGGAATTGAGACAATGTAGAGTCTGATTGAATTCCACTGTTATGGACAGTACCCTTCTGCTACTAAGTATTATAGTAAGGGTAATATTACATACAAAGATAGAGACTCTGGAGGAAAGGATGGTTTGTCTGGAGAAATAATGCAGTAACACAAGTTGATTTTGAAATACCTAATAAAGACAGAAAAATATAACCAAAAAGATGTAAATATGTAAATCAAACAGCATCTTTCTCGAGGTAGCAAGATCATAAGCAGCTCTTTTCTTTTATTCTTGCAACTTCTAAATTTTTAGACCATACTTATGTACTGCGGAAAAACTAATATTTTTTAAAAGGACCTTTAAATAGACACTTGACTTGAGATATTGGGTGAAACCTATCTTTCTTTTTAATAAACACTTCTAAATAGTATTGCTTAATCTCACTGTTTTATCTTTGAAAAACAGCTACAGTAAAATGATATTTAGCTATTTGTCCCATGATATAAAGCCAAGAGAGTAAGTGTACATACACTTTCTTGTTTGTACTATACTGTTATATATCAGGAATTGCAATGAAGAATGGTGAAATTGTATAAAAAAGCCTTGGATTTAAATACATAAGGAATATTATGGCATGTGACAATTTAGAAGTGCTTTAAAGATTATTTCTTAGAACTAACTAAAATTTTGGAGTGTTTAGGAATATTAACAGACTGAATAATGTGTCCCATATTATTTAGGATTTATTTCTTCATATATATTTATGAACATATTGTTGAACTTATCACAATAATGCTTGAGATCAAACATTTAAAGCAAAATACCAATGCTAACACTTATCCATAAAATAAACCCAGTTAAATAACTGAAATCATCAGGCTATTTTATATAACTTTCAAAAATTCTCATTATATTAACTGCATACTGATGTTTATGAGGATTGAATCATTCAACACATGAAATACTTTTACTAGGGTTTGGTTATAGTAGGCATTCCACACACTTAATTTGTTAAAAAGTATACCAACTTGGTAAAAGTGCTATTTGCCATTATTAGCTCTATAGTGAATAACTGATAATGTAATACTGTATTGGCACTAGATGCTCTTCTCCTAGAGGTAATTTTTTTGCATGTTAAGCTGTTTTCAATGTAACCATACCTTAATTTGTAGTTGTAAACTTTTTCTGTGAAGGCATATATCAACCAAATGACAAAGGTGTTAGTTTGTGATTAAAATATTGTCTAAATATGAAATAAATTCAACCCCTCAATTTCCATATGTTGTTATAATACGATAATTAAAAAGTGATACTTTAAAGACTATAGTGAAATGATGGCAATAAAATAGAGGAAATAAAGGGCTGGGGATTTAGCTCAGCGGCAAAGCGCCTGCCTGGCAAGCGCAAGGTCGTGAGTTCGGTTCCTGGTACTGGAGAAAAACCAAAAAAAAAAAAAAAAAAAAAAAATAGAGGGAATAGAAGAATTCCAAAATTGATTTCATAATTTTATTCAAAATTATCATTTCAATAAATCAGTAAAACTGCACAATATAGATCTTACAAAAAGTTTCAGTGAAAACCTCTTAGGTGCAATGTGGGAAGAAAACTCATATCAACAAAGTTCATCAGCTTATTCTATCTGGGTTGTGCCATTATGTTGAAAATAAATAGAAAAACTTAGATTCTTGAATTCAGAAGGTCATTGGAGAAAAATCTTACTCTCTTCATTTGAACCAGGAGTATTCTTAAACTAAAGAATGGCCTTAAAGCTTTCTGAAGTAAATCTATTTATCTTCACAACACAGTGCAGTTATGGAAGAACACTTTGTTTGTCCAATTCTGCCTGATTTGTTAATTTGTATAGATTGAAGGATAAACAATGCACTGTTTTCTTTCCTCAGTCCCATGGACAACAGTCTTCACAATGAACAAAAGTCAGCTATATTTCTCTCAAACCCCTCAAACTGAAGCTTTCAACACCATATTCAGAAATAATGTCCTTGTAGTCTATTTAGTTAGATAACGTGAACTCATGTTGCATCTAAATGTAGTTTTAATCCAAAAGGCATATTGTGAAGATACAGAGACACACAGGGAAGAGAGCACATGACAAAGATTCACATTATTTATCCACAACGTAAAGGCTGATAATGTGCTTGCAACCACTACACACCATGAAATGCCGAGGACAGATTCCTCTGGAGGTTTGAGGGGCGGGGAGGAGGCTATGGAACCTATGGTTTCACCCTTCTAGTTTACAAGATTTTAAACTAATACGTTTCTCTTTGAAACTACCAAACCTCTGCTTTTTTGTACTATTCCCCTTCTAGGAAGAAAATTACAAGGACTTAATATTTTTTCAGAGGTGCTGACCTAAAGATACACTAGCATTTCTATCTATGTATGTAGACATTTCTTTGTACAAGTGAAGCTCAAGTTATTTGCTTATTCCATTTTGATTTGTTTTGATATTAATTTATTCTATAAGGAAGCAAAACATAGTCTGATGTGATCTGAAGTTACTTCAGTTTGAGCCTAGATTCCATTCCAACCCTGTGTAACTGTGACCTTAATTAACCTTCTTAAAATGCATTGGCTTTCAAGGATAATTTCCCTGAAAATGATATTAAGGTTCTATTCAATTGCTAGTATCACTTCATAAAGCTATTTATAGAAATTGCCCTTGAATATTTGAAATTTCCATCATATGGAACTTACATAAATATTGTAACAGAAATGTGATATCTCCTCCTGCAAAAAAGATTTTGAATGGTAGAACAGCAACAGGATCAATCCTGTTAATAGATAATATTGTGAGGAAACTGTAACAATGAAACTGTGGTTCACAAACTTCAAACAAATTTAAAATACATGCATCTCCTGACAATTGGTAGGTTGTCTTTTGTTAAAGATTTTTTTCATACTATAAGGTATGTTAATACATGGTTTTATATAAATTTGATGCTAATATATAATTTTAATAACAATTTGCTACTTTCTGAAAAATTGACAGTAATTAAGGAGGTCATATTAGAAATTTATTAGAAAGTCACTCACAGTTGTACATAAAAGAATTGAAAGTACTTAAGATTAATTTTTCCTCATATTCTGCAAAAGTACAGGTTGCACAATCGATAGGTTTCCAAAATCACACTTGAGAGATTGATATATTTGATTCTGGTAAATATGAAAAATAATATTGCACTAAAATATTGGGAAATAAGGCCATCTACAAATTTTAAATCACCTTTACATTCATTTCAAAAAGATAAATACTATGGATTTTTGATTTGTTGCCAATGTGTTAGTGCCACAGATAATTCTGGTTTTTGAACTGCAGGTAAGTCTTTTACCATTTTAGGGTTAAATTTCAGAAGGAGAACTAAAAATCAAAGAAGAAAAATTCTAACAGATTCTTCAGAAATGGGTCCACTATTTACACTTAAGGGTCTATTATAAATAAAACTGAAAGTTAATAAAAATATTAGGATCAAAGAGTAATTGGTAATTTCATTACTTTAACCTCTCTAGAGTTTGGTGTTTCTGACAGTATTTTTCAATAGCTATCTTTTTTTTTTTTTTCTCTTGAGACAGTGTCTCATTCTATAGCCTATGCTGGCCTCCAACTGACAGCAGTCCTCATGCCTCAGCCCCGCAAGTGCTAGAATTATAGGGATACTCCATCATGCCCAGCAAGAGATATCAATTCTAAGACATAGTAGAAATATACTGTACGATTTTGACTCCTACCTTTTAAATATGTATTAGTATGTAAGCAACTTTCTTTGTGACCAAAAACTATTCATATTTATCATGAATAAAAAGTAGCTCCAATAATAAGAATTATTATTCATAATAATAATGAATGTAATAGTCCCTATAAAATTTCCTTCTTCCCTGAAAAATGAAATCATAGTGATTTATAATTTCCTATTACTATAAATTCTTGCTCCTTTTTATGTATATATTTTTAAAAATCAGTTGCTGCTGGGTGTGGTGATGCATGTCTGTAATCCCAGCATTCGGGAGGCTGAGGCAGGAGGATAGTTGTGAGTTTGGGACCAGCTTGGGTTACAAAGTGAGCTCAAGACCAGTTTGAACTTCATAGTGACACCCTGTCTCAAAACACCCCCCCCAAAAAAAGTCATTTGCTAAGAATAAATTCCACCAGATAAGATTATATATATATATACACACACATATTTGGACAATTTAAATGAATTTTGTGGCCATAATGGTGGTGAGAGTGGATGTCACCAGTGTTATACAAGTATCAATGCTAATAAGAATAGGTCTTTCTACAGGTTTTAAATAACATCCTACCAGCTTTGGAATTAACATACCAAATGAATATCTGGACACCAGAACCAGTAAATCTCTTTATAGTATCAGGTCCCACCACTTTTTAGGTGGTTAATATTAGAAAAATTTACCGTTTTTAGATTTTTGATCTCTCATCTTTAAAATGTGAATACTATATTTTACTATGCTTTTTGTTGTTTTAAGCAGATTTATATAAAATGTTTAGAATAGAATATGTATAAAGTGATCAAAAATCCACGATGCCTTTGAAAAATATTATACTTATACTAATTGGTGCTAATTTATTAAAATTCTTAATTCAAATTTTGGAATTTTTAGTACATAATGGAAAATCCAAGCATTACTTGGAAAAACTATAGAATATTTGCCTATCTTGTTACAGCTCTAATGGGTCCTCATTACCAAATTTATTGTTGTTTTCCTGGCAATGTTAAATGTTTATCATTTAAATATGATTCAAGATTAGTAACATAATGGTTTGATTAATCTAGCCTTCTTACATCTGGTAATCTGACCTACTTCAATGAAGATAAAAATATGTGATGCAACAACCATTGTTAATCCATATCATTTTGTTCTGAAACCCTGTGCCATTCTTATTGTTTTTGCTTTGTTTTGTTTTTGCATATGTTGTTGGCACTTTGCTAGTGCTCTTTTTCAAAAAAATTCTCTTTAAAAGAAAAAAAATTACTAACATACACTCTACCAGTTAAAAGCTTTGTTTCTCACTAAAATTATTCATTTTGCCATGGAAAATGAAGTGTTACCATGAATCTGCTGATATAATTATTTTTAAAGAGATAAGCCTGGTACCTGATACTGTAGCTCCATAGTCGGTATCTGGGAATATGGTGGCAAAATACAGATTCCACAGCCTGGGGTAGCACCACTCCCACACGGTGCTGGTTACAGCCCACAGGACCTCTCTTTTGATGTTGGTCTGTTCTCAGCCTGCGAATTTCCTTGGCAAATATTCCAAACATTTAAATCCCTTCTGGTTTGTTAGAATTTGCATTCATTTCCATGGACAGCATTATATTTATCTAGTCTACTTTAAGACAAACAACAACAAGCCCATAATACCTCCTTCAGACATTAGAAAGGGGATAGGTAATATTTAATTTTGAATGTTTCTTCAAAGTTAATCATGAGACGCCTATTAATTTATGTCCATGACAATGGAAATATATTTTTATTTATTAGGGTTACTTCCAATTATCTGGGCTTTACTAGATTAAGAAAAATGGACAAATCAATTCTAAATCTGTATTATTTGAAATTAAATCTATTTTAGATTTACAGAAAATTTTTAAAGTATATGAATATGTCTTGCAGTTTTTTTTGTTTGTTTGTTTGTTTTTTTGCAAATAATAATGTAATCAGATTAGTGAGACACGAGTTAGAAGTTTAGTCGACAGTAATGATAGTGACCACAAAATAGAGTCAGGAATCCTAAAATGGAGTTTGCTGAATCACAACCCTCCAGGGATCTTCCAGGTGTCTTTTGCTGTCTGGAACCTCCCCAGACTGTGACCAAGCCAGCCATTGGCTCAAGGGTGCATGAACAGATCCTGCATGCACACTGTCTGACTGCATATTTTGGTCCATCTGAAAATTTGTAGGCTCCTCTAGGGTAGAGATTATACTGCTAATGCAAAGACCTAAATTTCCTTCTAAATTCCTTAAAAATTTCTACACAATGGTAGCCTGCCTGAGTATGCAACTCCAATCCTCTTCCTATCTAGTGGAAGTTTTTTTGCTTTTATATCTTTTATTGTCTAACATGTCTGTCTTTGTTTGTTTTGCCTTTGTATCTTCTACATTTTGCTTGCACCCTGCTTCCTCTGACCCATGCTTCCATTCTTCATTACTGTGGAACATGCACCCAACATTTTGGTAAGAATAATGGATGCATTTAATCAATAGCACAAATCAGGCCTCCCTTCAGCATAATTTTTAACACGTTAAATTCACGAGAAAATATTCCCATTTTGGATATCTTTTTGTTCTCATGTATTTTAATGTTGAATAATATTCTATATCTTAAAATAGTCTAATGATTCATTCCTTTTTCTTATAATTTGTACAATAAATTTATCTTAATTTTATAAATTTTATGTGATTTTCCATATGGAATTCTAATTCAATCTTTATGTGTTACAAATTATACTCATTTATATATCAATATCAATTTCACATTTTAACTGTTACTTAATTTTTGTATTATTATTCCATCCTAGGAATTGATATATTTTTATTCCTTTCCATGTGTTTTTATATCACATAGAAAATGTGAGTTTTGTTTCCTTTTTTCACATTTTGGGGATTTATATGCCTTCTATCATTTATCTTATTATTATTTCTCATATAGTAATTTGTTTGATATTGTTTAATAAATGTTTTCATGAAATATATACATAGAATGTCATTTCATTTCCTTTTCAGCCTTTTTTATATTTAAAAATTTACAAACTCCTAAGTATCTTTTTTGTTTTTTTGTCCTTCTGAGACAGGGTTTCACTATGCAGTTCAGGTTGGCCTTGAGCTCACTTTGTAGCCCAGGCTGGCCTGGAACAGGCACCGATCCTCCTGCCTCAGCCTCCTGAGTACTGGGATTACAGGCATGCACCACCACGCACGGCAAACTGCTAAGTATCCTGACTATTGCCTCCTTTTTTTTTTTTTTCTTTCTTAGGATAAAGTATTAGACTGAGAAATTCCAGCATGAGATTTAGTGAAGTACAAGATAGCAAAATGTTTCATTTGCATGCCCAACAAATTAATGCCTGTATCATCCTTTGAATGTGAAATGTTATAATCTTAGACCACTTGGGATCTGTTTCAGTTAATTATGGTTAACCAATTTTCAAAGATAAACCATAAGTCAGAAGAGTAAAAAATGTTTTTAAACAGTTGTGTCAAAAAATCTTCACCACACATATTAAAGTAAGATTTTATAATAAATTCACTTATTAAAGAAATTTTATGGAGTAAAATAGTACAAATAACAAGGAAAGCTAATATAAATCATAAGTAGATGATTCCTGGCTAAGAATAGCTCATTGTTAGATTGATCAACTACTGTGTGCAAGATCATGGGTTCAGTCCCCAGGAGCACAAATATAAAAGCATGAAGACCTCCTTGAAATGTGAAGCTACAATGCATAAGAATCTAAAAAAAAAAAGCCCTTTAGTGTTTTGTTTAGTTAGGAAAGTTTGTCCTTAAATTGAATTTGATTATTGGTGTTTATTTTTGCATATGGACAATAATTGTTGAAATTTTTTAAGTATGTTTATTTAAATATTTTTATTTTAGTAATAGTTCACTGATAAAGATGAAAGGAGATTTCAAAATGCAAGTGGATTGGTGTTTCAGTGCACTTGTATGTTCCACAAAATTTCTGTCATATTATGAACTTCTCTTTCTCTTATGTAGATAATCTTTGTTAGATTTAAAATACATTTTAAAAGCAGAGAATCTATAAACATAATAATGCTATAATTCTAATTAAATAATAGATCAGAATTAGAATGTAAAAACATAATTTTGAATATGCAACTAAGCAGATAAGTAATGATTTTAATAAATGCATAAAAACTGGTATCATGAATGAGAGTATAAAGGAAAACTTAACTCTATAATAAATTTGTCACATTGTCTGTAACAATTTTCCAGAAATTCTTGTATTTAAATCAACTCAGTTGTAACTGAGATAATAGTTACTGTCTTTAAAAGATGTAGCTGATTTTTAAACTCATGGAAATAATTTACCACATTTAGTTAATTACTGATGTAATTTGCAATTTTGGCAACGCACTTAAAATTTGTGTGCTTAGTTCTGCATTGATAATTTGTTGTATTTTTCTTACAGTTTACCCTTCCCACTAACTTATATCAATTTAAAGCTCCACAAAACCTAGATCCTCCCTTGCTTCTGAAGTCATGACAAGATTATCAAGGATTTCTTATTTCTTCAACAATCCTCAGTGAAAGAGGTACAATGTATGAATGCATGTGGGAAATTATATTGATTATAATTGCAGGACTATAATATCTCTTTGGATATCATTCTCCTCTTTGCTTGCTTCATTGGCATGCTTTCATACCTGGTCTCCATTTCTTCTCTCACTGCTAAGACCGGGTCTTTCTTCACATATAAAGGAACTCACACAGCAGTTGGACACAGAAGAAATAAGTAGTGCATGATTACTACACTAAGCAAGTAAGATTCTATACATCTTATGGTGTTTGTTGGAAGAAGCAGAATTTGTATACAGTTTAAAGCAAAACAATTTTTCATCATGCAAGTGTGTTCTTTCTTATATCTTGTAATTGTAATTTATTTAGAGGTCAATGAAAATACCTCTATTGAAATATATTATCTGTACATAGCAAGGCTAATAAATATTAGAATTCTTTGAAGACACCAAAATGTGCAAATATCTTACAATAAAGGTAATATTCAATTTGAGTCATCCAGTTCTTAATATTCTACTTATAATTTGGTTGTGGCTCTATTATGGAGTTTGCTGAGTTTGCCTTATTATTTACCTTCTTCTAGCTGAAAATATATTTTGAAAGGTGATAAATTTCAATAACTTTGCCAAGTAGTTTTAATTATGAAGTGTTTGAAGCTCATGTACAAACTTTCTAGGTAAAGCTCTTTATTTTTCTGTTTATGTTTTCCCTGTTCAATATTTACTCCCTTCTTGGATACAAAGCTAGTCAGTGACTCGTTTAAACTGATTAAAACATAGGATGCACTCAATAATTCTACAACCCTAAATTTTAAATGCTATAGAATAGGCATCAAGCATATACTCAGTCTGCAATTAACCACTGCAAAGATTACTTTGTCATCATTGTCTTGATTAAAAATATATGAATATTTTATCAGTAGAAATAAATACATAATATCATCATTGAAAATTACTTGATTCTAATTGATATTATTTCTTTTAAATCATGATCTTATGTTTTTTTCAAATTAACTTAAGATAAAAAAAAAGACTAAACTGTTTATTTATTTAGCTTATGGTTCAACAGGCTCAAAGAATTGACAATGCCTTAAAATTTTAGATACTGAATAGCAAAATATCCTTGATGTTCCCAAAAATGTTTGAAAATAAGCAGCATTAGTTATATTTTCCCAGATAGATTTAGCGTATAGTTATATGGACCTGTTCTCTTAATTAACAGAATCTACTTTACATGCTTTAGAACTCTCTTTCGGTTGAGTTAGTTAATAATATAACCATCAGATTTCATTTTTAAAACATTAAATTCATAGATCTTAGTCTTAATAAGGATTTTTTAAAAATCTTCCTGTGGTTTCTCCTTTTTATATGGTGGATAAAATATTAACACTTTCTACCAGAGAGAAAAATTAATAAAGAAGTTCTCTTCAGATTTTGTGTAAAAAAAAAAAAAAAAAAAAGTGCTTTCCTTTAGCAATTCCATAACAAACCCTATTTTCTAATGCCATTTAAATTGTCTGAGCATCAAGAGTCTCTCCAAGCAAATGCAGTGTGTGATTCTTCTTTATATTTCCACTCAGAGGAAGAAGTACCTGTCATACTTCTTCAGTTTTGAATTCTTTTTCTGTTTTCCTTTTATTCTGCCCTGTCTCCTTTAAGGAAAAAGTAAAATGAAAATCTGTTCATAAGGTGTCCTATCCACCAGCCTTCCCCCCTCAGTCCTTATTTCTTATGTATTGTGTCATTTTCTGCCTTTCTCTTAGTTCTGTTCAAAAATTGTATTTCCATTCCTGTTTATTCTCAGGCTTGCACATCGAAAATTATATTTTTATTCAATCATGTTCATTTGTTTTTACTGGCAATATTCTTTGAAAAACATACTATTTCTTCCATTTTGACATAGTTAACCACACTTACTTGAAATTTGTTTCTGAGCTCATTATATTAATATGGTACACTTGTACTTTTTCGATTACATGCATCTCACAAATACCTAATTTTCTTTAACGTATCACAATGATTCAATATGGAAAAAGTCAAGCACATGTCTGTAACTGTTTACATTTTGCTGACCTCCATGAAAATGTCATCCTTTTACTCTCTTGTATAAATGATCTCAAAATAGGGTCAGGGTCTTGGGAAAAATGTACCATTTTTGCGTTACCTGTGTTTATGTCAAAGGTATTTTCTGATTGTGCCCAAATATACACTGTTTTTCTTTTACTGGTTTCCCTTTGAGTGTCATTTTTCTCCTGCAGGTTGCCAACCTGTCAGTAATATCTTCCAAATAATCTGATCACTCTAAGGAGAAACATTATAGTGAATGTCAGAATTTTTTCTGCTTGTTATCTTTAAAATGTATTTAAGCACATTTTAAAAAAACATAATTTTGACCTGTCCTTGTGGAAAAGATTAGCATGAAAAATCTACAATACCATTATTATCAGGAGAGTGAGATACTTATTTCTTTCAACATTTAATCTATTAGTTTGTAATCTCTTAAGCTTCTGATACATACTTTCTGTCATAATGGTCACTTTATTTCTTTATCATGCAATATTTATAACTTTCTCTTTAGTATTATGGTATGAGTAATGAGTTTCTAGCAAATATTGATCAAATAAACAAAATACTTAAAATACCTAAACATATATACATTTATAATCCCACTTGTTATTTCTAAATGTTTTGAGAAAATTGTATTACAACATTCATTTTTCCAGATAAGTTTTTACCTATTAAAAGAAAATATTACTTTAAAAGTTAGATATTTCAGGGTATTTTTCCAAACTACTTTTTTTTTTCTGAAAAGATATGTGCATTTAGACCAGCAAGTTTTTCTTATTACTTCTAATACTATTGACAAGAAAATATGGTTTAATCAAAAATAAGAGAAAATCATACTTTGACTTATAAATGATTGTTTAAATTTTATATACTTGTAGGATAATGCTTTATTTCACCTGTTTTTTAAATTCTGGATTTTATACCAGTAAATATGAACATGAGTAATTTAATTTAAAAATCAAATGAAAGCAATCATTCTAAAATTTTTGTAAGAAAAGTGAGAAAAAAGGCAAAAATACAACTATTTAAGTCTAATTATTTATGAGCTGAGGAGATAGCTCAGTGTCACAGCACCAGCCTGGAAAGCATGAGGTCTTAAGTTTAATTCCCAGTACCAAAAAAATCTACTTATTTAATCAAAATTCAATTAATCATTATTTGAACATCATCCATTCAAATAATTATTATCAATTACTATATATTGCTATGTGAATTACTTTATTTTGATAACATTTTTATCCTTTAAAATTTAATACCCTATTTACTTAATTATCATTAACTCTAACCTTACTGAAATATTTAAATTAGTAAATCTAACCTAATTATTTGTGTTCTAGTAGATTAGGCTGTTGTGTTTTTGTGTTTGGTAAATCACAAGACATAGCAGTTTTTAAGCAAAAGACTTGGATTTATAAACATCTGTTTGTACGTTTGAATTCATTGATTCAAATTATTTGTCTTTACCACTCCACAGTGTAATAAAATAAAAAATTACATTTCATTACATGCAGCGTGGATAATCTTTTTGAACTGAGAAAATGATTTAGTTACGTAAGTTGAATAAATTACAGAGATCTATGCAATATGGTGCCTTCACTTAACATTGCAGTATTATACACTAATAATTTATTAAAATAGTATCATTTCTTTCTAACATAACAAACAGGAGACAGCTAGTGGAAACTTCTGGATGTAGAGATTTATTATTTTGATTGTGATGATGGTTTCATATATTTACAGACATGTTCAAGCTTGTTCTTGAACATATGAACAATTCATTCATTTAATAGATAAAGTCTAAATATTGAATACTGACAGATTTTTATGTCAATGACACCTTAATAAGCTGTTTTTAAAAAGGTAATATTCCTCCTAGCAAAGAAAGAAAAAACTGCTATTTGGTTTCACATTTTATAATACAGTACTGTTAACAATGCCCTCTTCGAGGAAAAGACAGGCTTATAACTAGTATACCATATTTTCAACCCAGTTATTTCTGGCTGGATGTCTACTATGTGATTCTGTTTTCAGACTATGATTTTCAAACCAAATAAAAGTTCTTATAAAAATTGTGTCCTATTATTTTTATTATTTAAATTTTTACATTGAACTTCTATCTATCGATTATGAGGTATACAAAATAAAGTCTAAAGATGGAGTCTTAAAATATTATAGAAAGCTTCATATGTCTGTGTTTTCTATGTATGTTCCATGTTAAATAAAATACCACTTTTATCAATATTTTTCGTAAATAACTTATTTTTAAATCAATATCACGTTTGACCCTAGTTGAAAAGAGAGCATTTGAGATGGATACAGTGACACATGCCCTTAACCTCAGCACTCTGGGAAACTGAGAAAGGGGGATTTTAAGATCAGGGCCAGCCTTGGCAAATTAGCAACTTAGCGCACACTGTCCTAAAATAAAGAAAACAAAATGAGAGACAGAGTGAAAGTGAGAGACGAGCAAGAGAGGGAAGAAGAGAGAGAAAGAGATAGGAAAGAAGAAAGAAGTGATTGAAGGAAGGCAAGAAAGATTGGGAAAAGGAAGATAAAGAAAGAAGAGAATGGTAAATTATACATTATCATGTGTGTGTATGCGTGTGTGTGTATATATGTGTGTATGTATGTGTGTGTTTATGTATGTGTAGACAGACGAATATCTAAGAGAACAGTTTACTCTTCTCTGAAGCATTAAGTATAATTGCGATCATTTTATACAAATGTCTGACAACTCAGTTAACATTACTAAAATTTTGCAAATGATACAAAAGTATGGGCGAACCCTTCAACAAAAAATGACAGTAGAAGCAGGCAATGAGTGATCTAAATATTAAGGTTAGAAAACTAGCAAATTAAAATTAATATAAGTGATGTGCATGGTACGATAGAGAAAAAGATGGACATGGTAGATAATGAGATGGATAACACCACTCAGATTGAAAATATCAAGTTTCTTCTATAAAGAAAAATGAATATGATATCTAAAGTGAAGAATTTTTCAGAGGAATCTAACAGTAGATTCCATTTAGCACAAGATGGCACAAGTAAACAGAAAGAAAAACTGAAGCAGAGGGAAAATTACATTAAAAATGTAGAACAGAGCATTGTGAGGTGGCAATAAGTGAAACATTCTCCAAGCAGCGGGGATCAAGGATCTGCTTACTTGACTTGTCACTTCCGTTCATTCAGTTACGTGATCAATGAACTTATGTAGACATAAGTAAGCACAACCAGTATGCAGTCATGCTGATGACATTTATTATTTCCTCCTGTCCTTCGTCCCATAAAATTTTGAAAGGAGAAGGGACATGTGACAAAAAGGCTGCTCATGCTCATGCAAATTTTTCCTTAACAGAATGTCAGCTTAGCAGATGGTCTTTTGAAATATCCAGCTATACCTAAAGTGAATCCCATTGCTTTACTGGAAGCCTGAGGTAGAAAGTTTACTGATTTCAGGTGGGCTTCCACAAGATAGACACTCCCTCAGTACCCTTGTAATAGATTCTCATCACACTGCTTTTCTTTCCATTACCAAGAAGGATCACAGCTATTCTGCCAAGATTTATGACAGACCATGATTGACGTTTCCCTGTATTTCTTGCAAGAGAAATGTAGGGTTGCCAGGAAATGTCATGCAGTTCTTCCCCTTTACAAGATAAAAGGAAAAGTTGTAAAATATAAGCAAATGTGTTCTTAGAAGGATAAGTCAAGGACAGTGAGGAAGTACTGCCATGTTCACCATCAGCTGAGAATTTCTCACAAATGTTGTAACAATCATCAGATAAAAGCAGCTGTGTAAATCCCAAATAGTAAAATCAACAAGAAAAATATATATCAAAGAACAAGTGCGCTGAGTATACTGAAACTGATAAAATTCAAGTGTGAAGATGAAAGCATAGAGGGCATTGGGCTCTCTCCTCATAAAGAAATATGCAAAATCCCTTCCCTGCTAACTTCACAGAACAATTGGAATCTAGAAGAAAATTTAGTGCCTTTGTAATGAAAGAGAAATGCTGCAAAGGTTTAATTCTATTTCCAAAATCAATGTGCTGCAAATTAGCTAATGAAATAATTTATTTAATAAAATTTTTATTAAATGTGTAACAAAATGAATATTTTAGAGGACTTTTCAGACATTTCTGAATCAAAAATATTTATTATAAACATAATTGGCCTTCTTTATATAGAAAACTTAAAATGCACAGAAACATGAAAATTCAGGAAGACAAAGTAACGCCAAGCATAAATAACTAGCCCATGATATTGACTGCCTAATTATTAATAGTATTTTCCCAAAATGAACTAATATGTTAGAATTAAAGTACATGATAGCAGTAGTAACATAGGAGGTCCAAAATTATAGTATTATCAGGAGTACAGCAAAGTAAATATATGAATGAGTACTGCATGCATGTAATCTGCAAAGTAACCACCAGAATAATAGTACAACATGTATAACAAATACTATCAATTAAAATAGAGATCTCAAAAATATCTATGTAATTAAGAATCAGAACTTCTAAACAGGAAAAGATCAAGTATAACTTAATTATAGGAAAATCATGTGCCATTATGAAATGTAGAAAAATTATTTAATATTGCAATAAAAATAGAACTAAGAGTTTAAATCCTGTAATGACTGCAGTAAAAGAAAAAAATTTTGAAATGGAGGATAGACACAAAAACAACGTACTCAGAGATAATAGTAAATAAATATAAAGGTAGTAAAATGATATAATTGAACAACTTCAGTGAACTTAAAAGGAAGGAATTGGGAAGGGAATAATACTGGAAAATCCATTGTTAGAATTACATAAACCTGAAAAGACATGTTTATTTAGATTTAATATACAAATATGTTGTATGTGTGTAATGGTATATGTGTGTATGTGTGTGTATAAAACATGGGAAAATGTGTTATAAAGTCAGATAAAATATGATATCTACCAGGCAGAAAAGATAAACTCCATAAAATGAAGACATAAACTGAGATTGAGTGTCTCATAAATGCCAATAAAAGCCAGTAGAAATAAAACAATAATGTGTATTTAAAAAGTGATTATAAAATAACATATTCACATTACCGTTTACCAAAAGAAATCTTGCCACTTGTAGTTTTCAGAAGTCATTGCATCTAACTTCAAAGTGATTAAATACAGGAATTTATATCAGCATCAGTACAATATAATATTCAAAATGAATATACTATGTGTACAGTAAACATTTATTCTTATACACGATTCAATGATTGTGTAACAGTGTGTATGAGAATATCTGTCAAGTGCAAGATTTAATCACCCCCAAAAGATGAAGGAAAGCAAACTGAAATGTGTCTGAGAGATATACTACATAGAAATATTCAACTTTAGCTCTTTTGCTGCTTTTGTTACACACAATTACAGAAAAATATAGCATTTGAGTCTGTTTTCCTATATGCTCTGTACAGTTCATGATACTAAAATAAATAATCTTTAATATTTCTATATTTTCCTTTTTAGTGTAAAGTGTACCATTACAGTGGTACCTCAGTTCATGAATTTAATTTGTTCCATGATTCTGGGGAAGATGTCTGCATTCATGTGTAGTTCCTGTTGTGCAGTTTGCAAGGGGAAGCAAAATTTTGCAGAACACTTTGCATTGTGAACTGAAGTGTTCATGAACAGAAGAGTTTGTGAATCAAGGCATTACTGTATTTTTCTAATATTAAATTTAATATTCCATATTAATTATGCACAATTCTATAATTTTACAATTTTGAAAAGACAAAAATATGAAAAATGAATATATTTAGAACATTAGAAATACAGTAGTTCATTAGTTTGAATGCATTTCCTAGTTTCCATGAAAGAAGCTTTCTTTGCTTATTGATAAAGAATAATCTGCTGTTTTGCACATGGTGGTTTTGATTATTTTCTCTCTGAAGACAGTTTGTTTTGCTACTATTTCAGCTGTCTTTGCAAACATTTTCTATGTTATCTCCCAATAATAGCTTATTCTTATAAAATGTTATCAACATCCTACTTCCTTATGTTATTGTATGAATCCAAAAAGGACAATGTTTAACTCAAAAGTTTTTAAAATTTGTTTACCATATCAAAGAAAATAAAACTGATCACTGAGAAACACCATCAGAGTCACCTGTGGTTTTACAGATCAACATTATTAACTAAGAAATTATTTCACAAGTGAACTAACAGACAGGGAGAGTCCTTGACCTATTAACTACAGCTGTGGGATTCCTCAGATAATGTATTCCACTGGTAGCAGCACCAGGTAAATTCAAGAGACTAATTTGGTTCATCTTCAAATTACATTCAATCAATGGCCCAGTCCATTTGAAAAATCAATATCCACAACTATCATCTTTGAAGAACTACATTATTCAGCAAAACCTAATTATCATAAATACTTGCTCTATTATGATAGCTCTCCACTATTGTGCTAAAATTATGAAATAAGATTGCTCTGACATTTTTAGTGAGCGAATCTGTAACAGCAACAGGAAATTAGCTTTCTGTAGTATAATATATCATTACATTTTTGTATTTGTGTTTCTTTTTCTAGTTAGGAGATATGACTGTTCAAAATTAATTTGGAGCTGTACTAACCAGCACCTCTTTCAACATTCTGACTTCATTAAAAGAAAAGGGGTAAAAAGGATGAAAATCTCTTCACTGGTAGCAAAAACTACTAGAAAATAGCTACAAATTAAAAACTAATTTAAGGCAAAACTACATATACAGCTATTCATAAGATAAATACAGCTTCAAATGGAGTCAGCCTGGATTAAAGATATGAATAAACTAGAAAATACAACTTGTAAGAAATTTTAAAAAATCAATTTCTAGAGTTATTACAAATATCTTCTGAATGTATTTTCCAGCTGAGAACACTTTTACAGTCTGTTCACTATGATATTGCCGACTGCATTAATCATGACCAGGGTGGATCAAAGAAGCTCTTGTCTTTATGAAGCACATGGGAGTTGTTTTCTAACAATGACCTGGCTTCAAAGTAGTCAGTGTGATGTAGAAATTGATTCAGATTTGAGGAAACTTTTTATCGGTTCCCTGAAGACCTCTAGTGATAGACACTCCCTGAGTAGACACTTAATATAAATACTGCTCGGGTGAATTGTGGGGTGAATTGAGATGTTGAATTGCAAGTTTAAATTAAAATTGTGAAGAGCAAGTTAAAGGTATTTCAGAAAACATATGTAAAATTATTATTACAACCATTAACAAATTGACTAGAATAAAGAAAAATAATCCAGAGAAACAGTAAAATTGTCATATGCTTAATTTCAACTCAATCACTCTCTAGTGATTTTTAAAAATGAAATCACCCAGCTCTTAGTCACCAGTGCTAGAATCCTTCCATTAAACGTTTACATAGGAGGTCCTGAATGAAGTAGTAGTTTAGTTAAGGTGAAAGTGGTACAGAGTCCAAAGAGAAGCAACTCAGACAACTAATTTCACTGTAAGTATCAATTTGTAGATTTGACATCAGAAATGTATAAATGCTGATATCGCCTTAAAACTATCTTTGAATATTATGAACAGCAGTATATTTTGCTTTAAGATTTACCATTGGTATTGACTTATTTTGCTTAAAACTTAAAGAACAATAAACATTATCAAGCTCAACATTTTGGAAATCAAGCAATAAAATATTCTGCTAATATAAATAAAGATATATAAAGTTTATATGTGGAACTCAAATGAATACATTTTTCTTGAGACTGATTAGAGAGGAGCATAATTTTAAGGTTAGGTTTTAGGTTTTTCCATTCCTAGAATTTTGAAATTAGGTTTCTAATGTTACTAGAATTAAAGACAGAAGTTGTTCCACTTCCAGGAGCAAAAGGAAGGCTATATAGTTCATGGGATGATCTGGCAATAAATATTTGCAAAATCTCTCCAGCAAGACGCCCCCGGAGGACTTGAGAGTTTGTATGTTTGCCTTGATAGAAACCTTCTCACCCTGTAACAAGAGGAGACTCCTGAGTATTCAGCGTATGACCTCATCCTGTTACAGCCCAGTTATGTTCCACACTGAACTCGTGTTGCAGCAGTGTCAACTGTTCAACTGAGGGGAGCAACTGAGGATGAGCTGAATCTTTTATGTTGCACTGGGACAGGCTGGGATTAGGAGACTATAAATTCTGGTGAGGCTTCTTTGTGAGCAGAAAAAGCCTCTCCATCCTCAGAGACAGTGGATTCTCAAATCCCGTCTGAGAAGATTAATCCTCTATTGCCTGTGGAGACTGTCACAGTCTTCTTAAAGGCGGTTGCCATGCAAGACAGTGATAATTCTCCTCAGCATACACTTCACCCACTACCAAGTGTGACCTTGCTTCTTTTTTTTTTTTTGTTTTTTTCGCCGGTACCGGGAACGGAACTCACGACCATGCGCTTGCCAGGCAGGCGCTTTGCCGCTGAGCTAAATCCCCAGCCCCTGACCTTGCTTCTAAATAACTACACTAACACAGAAATTTCAAATAGCCTCTAATCTAAGGCACAATGTGTGACCCGTGAAGAGATGCGCCACATTTCAAAAAAAGTTAATTGAGTCTTCTAACTCGTAGACATGGAAATGTGGGGAATATATGGATGAATGAGCACTAGTGTATGAGACATTGGTGGAGAGATAATCTACCATGTTACCAAAAGGAAATTGGATTTTTATTTCTCTATGGAGAGAAGGTATCTCGGATAAAAGGAGAGTTTTGGGGCAGCTCTTATTATCACCACGACCTGTGATTAAGGTAAGCAGAATTTTAATCCCAAATCTGAGCAGCACTGATTGGGTCCCTCCTGCAGGCATAGAATTGCAGACTGTTGAAACATTTTCTGAAGGCAAAGGTAACAGAGAACTGCCAGTAAAAGGGCATTTAAAATGCCAGGTATAACCATATGACTAGTTATAGAAATCAGAACCATAATTGTCATGAGGTCTGTTCTTCGTTTTATTACGAATATGTTCTTCGGTGTATACAGATTATGTTTGCCTCTTACTTCTTAGGCTTTTATCATGCAGTGTATGAGATATGCACTTCACTGGGGCTGGGGATTTAGCTCAGCGGCAAAAGCGCCTGCCTGGCAAGCACAAGGTCGTGAGTTTGGTTCCCGGTACCGGAGAAAAACCGAAAAAAAAAAGAGATATGCATTTCATGACTTTACATCACCAAACTTAAGTATTGTCAATTTTATATGGTAACATTTTAATAATGGGATCCCACAGAGAATTTAAATATCGCCGGAAGAGTTTTATCACTTCTCGGGCTTTTGGCTAAGATCAAGTGTGAAAGATTTTAATCTTTCTTCTGAGGAAGAGGTTGGTGCATTTCTACTTGCATTCATTATTATTATATTATATTAAGCAGAATGATGACTTTGTTATTATATTTCTTTGGAGATTAAATATGCTTCAGGAGGTGTATAAGTAAGCCAACTGAACAAAAGGTAGATTTATTTGTTTTTTTGTTTGTTTGTTTGTTTGTTTTTTGTTTTTCCGGTACCGGGAATCAAACTCAGACATTGTGCTTGCCAGGCAGGCCCTGTGCCGCTGAGCTAAATCCCCTGCCCCAAAGGGTAGATTTATGATGGTTAATTTTGTGTGTCAACTTGGCTCCACCACAGGGGCCCCAGATTTTTGCATGCAGTGTTTGTAAGCATAATTCTAAATTAGATTAATATTTAGTAAATGTAAATCATAGCAAAGAGGACTGTTGTCCCCAGTGTGAGCAGTTTTATTTGATCTATGAAAGTCATAGTAGGCTTCAAAAGTTGTGAATTCCCATGTTCTTCCTGACTGGCTTTGCATTGAGGAATCATTTTTTTTTTCTTTTTAGAGCCCACACTCAGATTGGAATTAAACTATCAGCTGTCCTGGTTCTCACTTTGCAACCTGAAGATCTTGAACTGACACACAATTCCTTATAGTAAATCTTTTGTCTAGATCTGTGTCTATTTCCATATCTAAGATATATCTTTCTCCAAATCTATATGTACATGCACAGCAACATCTGTATGTACATATCTACCTATATGTATAGATCCACCCATGGTTTCTCTTAATAATGCAGCCAGTTATGTAGAGCAACCATAGCTAATATGCGTTCACATATTCTAGGTTTTAAATGTTTCTTCCAAAGACATTTTGAACTCCATAATTATAAATAATTTAATCAGATTATCTTTTGTATATTTACATTTCTGCGCTTTACCAATTTAACCATACAAATTGTTTAATATGGTCATATGAGACTTTGAATGCTGTACTTTTATGGCATAAGCAATTGGTTCAACAATATTTAGTGAATATTTATTAGATTTATGTATAAATGCTTATCTTGTAATGTGAAATGTTCTTACATACATATATTCCTGTTTCTGGGCTCTCTATCTCTTCTACTAATCTACTGTCTATTATTCAATATTTTTATGATATTTTCTTACTATATTACCTCAGTATTCTTCATCTTTGCAACTGACTTTTGTCCGACTGTAACATCTACAAATCACTATTTTTGTCAAATTTATTATATACTCATTATAGATCTTAAGCATTTCTAGGAGTATGAAATTCTGAAATAAAATTATGTATAAAACTCTGTCTTGGTTACTTTTTTCTCGCTGCTGGGACAAAATACCTGACAACCAAAATTAAGGAAGGAAAGGTTTATTTTGCTTACAGTTCGTGGTAGTTTCAATCCTTACTTGGGAGATCATAAGGCAGAGTGGCACGTGGCAGAGGGCTGCATCTCAGGACAGCAGCCACAGCTAAGCAACAAGTCACTTACACCGGGGCGGAATGCCCCAAGCACTCTTTTTCCTCTCCCTTACATATGCAAACTATCCACCCCAGGGTGGGTGTAGCTCTCACACCCACAATCATTCAACTCTAATAGCCTGCCCATGGGCTGCAGGAGGCTTTGGGGGGACACACAGACAAAAACCATAACAAACTCTGACACTAAAAATTTATACTCTAGTAGGAAGAGATGGATTATATTCACATAATAATAAAAGACATCAGATACTTTTAATTATAAAGCAAATAATTTCCATGATTTGTACACTTTGAAAAAGAGTGTTTGGGAAAGTTGTATTCCAGCTAAGACCTGATCAATTAGAAAGAATTAGTCATTAAAATATTCTTTTCCAAGGCAAACTCACAAATTTAAAAAATTTGATTAAGGAACAAGCTAAGTCTGCAAGCAACAAACAGAAACTGAGTGTGACTTATACAAGGCAAAAAGAATGAGATGTAAACGATAAAATCTGAGAATTAAACTGTAATACCATATAGAGCTATATCACACAGGATGCAGAACCTGATAGACATGTGGACCCTATTGCATTTATGGTGGGAGACAGTGCAGGAGATTCTGCAAGAAAATGTTGCAGATTTTTATCTTACGGGTAAATCCCTCTTACATTTTACAGAATTCCAAGGAAATAAAAAGGACAAGATATAGGGAACTATAGGTAGATTTACGCATGGAAGAGCAGATGATAGCTTGGAAATATAGTGCAGCACTGAATATAAGAAAAGACAGTTTTGTTACCTATTTTGGAAAGCACCAAACAGGAAATAAGTATAGATTGGAAATAGGAACTAAGCAAAGGTAGTGAACAAAAGACTAATTCAATAAATGTTTATTGAGCACCTATTGTCCACTAGTATTCTACTGGATCCTGTGAAGAACATATTTTTTAATGAAATAAATCCCTCAATCTTTCTGGATTTATATCCTACTCACTGAAGGTAGGAAATAAATAAATAAATAGTAAATATATTACTTGAAAAATGATAAGTGTATCAAGAGTAAGGATTAGTAGGTAATGACAGTCTACCCTTTTACATGACATATGACAATTTTTTGTTTCATTAAGAATTAACACTTGCCCACATAATCAAAGTGTATGTGGCAGAAGGCCATCTGGAAATGTGCATAAGGTTTCAAATAGAAAATGGGAAAGTTCAGTCCCAAAACGTGATCAGGAAAAAGAAACAAGGCTGTGTGCATTGAATAATAGATGCAAAACATAAGTACAAAACAGGGTCGAAGAAATCATAGATGAAATGGTGTAGATTGAAAGTAAATTTGGGCTATTTTTAAGTAAGATGGGCCATAATTGAGAAAGGAAGAAATATTATCTGCCTTATGTTTTTATCATGATAACCCTTTTCATTTTTTGGGAACATTCTAAATATAAAAACACTGATGCAAATGAAAGAAAATTGCTATTTTTCATGTTGATAAAAATAATACTTGGACAATGGATAAATGGTTGGATATAGTATGGAAAGATAAACTTTTCAATAGAGCACATACTTCTTATTTTTCCTAGTAGATTAGATTTGAGAATTAAGAAAATAAATCTTAAAATTTTGTGCACAAAACAGAAGGGAGAGAGTGGTATTTCCACTCACTGCAATGAAGAAAAGCCAATCTGAATAACAATTATAGTGCATTTCAGTCATTTGAGTGGATCAAGTTGAATTTGAGTGAATCAAGTCCAAAATAAACAGCTAATCCAGAAATATAAATAGAAAATTAATCAATATATTAGATACAATTAAATTAAAGGGCCAGCATGACTTCATCTTTTAGTGACAATATTTTTTTAAGTTGGGTTTTGGGATACTGCAATATTTGGAATTTAAAATAATAAATAGAATTCAGTCAATGATTCCTAGAAGTGGTAAGCAAATAATTAAAAAGTGTTTCAAGAAAGAATGGCATTATAGGAGTTATAAGTATTTTAGAAAGGACAGACTAAATAATTATGCAAATGATGAAGTAGAGCAAATAAGTTATGCACTAAAAATTGAATTTTAATATATTAATGTGAAAGCCATTAGTGTGTTGGATGAAATACATAATATTGGAAAGGTAGACATTATAAATAATTATTGAAATGTATTCCAGAGAGAAGAGAAAGAGAAATTGGAGGCAAAGGATAAAAATAACTTATTGCAGGTTTTTTGTTGCCATTAAGAAGAACAGAAAAATTGATAGTAGCAATAGAGAGCTGAGACATCAAGGGAAAGTTGGACTTCGTTTTAAAGACATGAGTTAATTTGTTTGTATGTTGATGGGAATGACCCAAGAGGGAGAAGATATTATAAATTGCTTACAGAGACAATGAAATTATTAAGACTTATGACACAAATATTCTTGGAGACCAAGCAAGTACTTAATATAAGAGGAAGTAATCTAAACAGTTAAAGAAGAGATTGTACTGGGTGGTGATATTTGATAATGTGAGAAGAAAACATTAATGACCTTGAAATGATCAAAACAGGTAAATGAAATACATCAATGAAAAGGTACAAAGAATGTGGAAGGCATTATCAATCCCTATGGAACAAGTTAAAATATATAATCAATAGAACTGGGAATTTGAATACAAGTCATAGGTTAGGAAGCTTTATGCAACAATCAGTGTAATAATACAAGAAAGCTTAAGCCATTAAAAATGAGCAAAATTTGAAAGCTAAAATGATATTGCTTTTATAGCATGTGTCTGAATTTGTATTTATTTCATTATAGATCTTGTAGTAAAAATTCCATTACAGTGAGACACACACAGTTCAAAAGTTCTCTGAACAAGTTATTAGATAATTAAAGAATGGCTAAATGGTAAACATACCAAGAAGATAATGCCATTGCTTTTACTTAGAATCAACTTGTGAATACTAACCACATCTACAAAACAAGACAACACTTAATTAGTAATGGATTGAACAATTGAGCACTATAGCATAGAAAGTTGACAAACCCATCAGACTGCTAGTGGAAGGAGCAAAATAGTGGTAGAATTACTTTCAAGAAATAAGGAACTGTCACATTACCAAATGATGCTTAAAACTTGAATACAATGACAACAGAATTCATGTATGTTTTCACAACTCTAGGTCATTGATAAATAATTTAATGCAATACGTTACATCATTTATAATTATCTTAAAATACCAGTAACTAAAGTCAAGAGAGAAGTATATTGCCCACTTTAATTATTAATTTTATGTTTCAGATTGACAGTGGTAAACAGTACCCAGATAGCTGATAAAACTTTGCTTCTGTCTGTAGTTATGGGCTGTTCCCAGGAGACATTTGCATTTGCGTCTGTACAGTGTTTAAAAATTCACCCTCATCCATGTGGTCAGATAAAACTCAACATGCTGAAGGCCCAGATGGAGCAAAAAAGAGGACATAGAAAATGAGTTGAGTTTCTCTTCTTTCCTCTTTGACCATCAGAGGTCAGAGTTCTGGTTTCCAGGCCCTCAGACTTAACATCAGCAGATCCTTGCCTCACCCTACTGTTCTCAGGCCTTCTGCAGGGGGTGAAGTTGGCTACTGAATCCCTCCTCTAATCCTTTGAGCTTAAACTTTGGCTTAAACTAAAGCACTCCCCAGATAATCTGTTTCTCTAGCTTGCGGATTACATATTGTCAAACTTTTGCCTCAAAAATCATGTGAGCCATTCCCTTAATAAATAACACACACACACACACACACACACATGCACACGCACACACACACACACACACACACACACACACACTCACAACCTATTAGATTTTTCCTCAGGCAAATCCTAATATACCCTTTAGTTAAGAAGCTCAGGATTGATAATCCAATCCTGTGAAACTGGCTAATAAGACTCCTATTCTATGCTGGGATTCAGAAATCTCTTAATCAGAGATTCTAATGTGGCTTCCACAATGGTTATCAAGTTTGCTCCATCATAGGGACATTTTAGCTAATAATTGGAGACAGGAAAGAGTAAAACATGTCACTTTATCTGGGGAAATTGCATTAAAATTATGCTCCTTCAGCATTCTTCTATCCAATTAGTAAGAACAGTCATGACTCTATTTAGTCCTGAGGTTGAACAATATAGTCCCTGACTGAGCAGAGATGGGCATGGATAAAATCTGTGTATTCTATTTATAATGAGGCAAGAAGACAAGAGATTTTAAGGGAAAACTACAATTACTGCCACAATTGATTGGTTATTTTCTACTGGGATGGTTAGAGAAGTCAAGCGGGGAGCTGAGAGAGTCTTCTGTTTTCTATTGAAGGCCTAGCAGAGTAACGGCAGTGGGTTAGACACAGAGTCAAAAATTTCGTTCTTCTTCCCTTTTTAAAATTTATGTATCTTGTTTTTATGCTGCTAGGCATGATCTCAAGCATAGGAAAAAATGATGATCAAAGAGAGGGGAAAAGTTAAAACATGTACCAAAAGCTCTGAGAATTTGAATGGAAAATTATAGATAATGATGCTTTATGCAACAAACAACAGAGTAACAATTCCAGAAAATTTAACTCATTCAAATATGTAAAATTTGAAATCTAAATTTTAGTATGCAATATGCCTAAAATTTTAAAGCTAAATTTTAGTGTTTAGTATTTTAACAGGGAGGGAAAGAATAATTTTTACCAAATATGTTGCGTGTGCCTTTGGAATGCTCTGGACAACAGGAGGGTCTTTGCATGTCTTGAAACTTTGAACCATTAAAGATAGTCCATGCTAATAATGGGGATTGATATTGAGAGACTATCACATGATATCTTTTGAATTTTTCAGGGAGTGTAGAATAATGTTTGTTATTAGTCACTCTAAATGAGAAATTCTCAATAAAACCTCTGGTTACCAGACTTAGACAAGATTCCCTGGCTGGCAGGTAATCATAGTATTTTACTTGGTCCTCTAAGTATTACTGTATTTCATCATTTCTGAGAGAAGAAAGACCTGTCCATACCAATCACCTGGAACACAACTAATAATGTTGTAACTGAACTCTTTTACCTGGAGTAGTCACCTCTTCCTTCCTTGGGTGATTTTTTACTTTTTTGTGTGGTTCCAGGAAGCAAACTCAGGACTTTATGCAGGCAGGTGCTTGTGCCGCTGAGCTATATTCCCAGACCACAGCGATTTTTACTTATATACTTTCACTGTAATAAACTGCAATCATGAAGATAATCATTTTTTTTTCCTGGCATTGCAATTCTTCTAGAAAATTTTTCATACTGATCTGGGGAAGCATAACCGTACACGTAGTTTTTCTCCTGGCCAACAACTTGGCATGACTTTTCAGGCAAAAGCAGAGGTGATTGTAAAGACTACGTATCAGACCTCAAGGGGTGGAGTTAGGGGATGTACACCCACACCAGATGGAATTAGCAGAGTATTACATTCTTTGGGGGAAAGTTGCAGGCACGTCCTTGGGGCTCTCAAGTCGTCCACGTCCCCATATACATCACATTTCTAGCCGAGGTACTTCTATTCAGAGATCCTTTCATCAGGAAAATGTGAAAGTAATTTTCTGCCCTCTGACTCATTACTTGGTTATTTCCTACTCTTAACCCTTCCCTCTTTCCTTTTCCTAGACGTCAGATTCATTAAAAAGCAAGAACTGTAACTTTGGGGCTTCCTGACACTGAAATGACACTCACCTTACCCTTGACTACTATGCCTTGCTTTCCCCAATTTTATCTCTTGCTTATGCTATCATATTAAGTGATTGAAGCTTTGATCCTTCCAATTTGGCTTGTTGCACTGGCTAATGCAAACCCAGCTTTATGCCTTTCTCAGTTCACCTGAGCTTCGGCACTTCTCATGTGAGGGTAAGCCGAGGCTAGAGAGAAGGAAATGGGCTTTCTGTGCTGAATCAAGTGTTTAGGGATAGGGCAGCTGAGAACTCACAGTGATTTAATACCGTGAAACTTTTTCCTCAAACTATTAATCATGCATGTATTAATTATTGATTTCTAAATTCATTTCATTACCTGTACTCTTTTTATTTCCTTTCTCATTTTTCTGGAATTTCCAGTACCATGTTCGTGGGGTTTTTTGTTGTTGTTGTTTTGTTTGTTTTGTTTTTTTTCTAGTACCAGGAATCGAACTCATGACCTCATGCTTGCCAGGCAGGCGCTGTGCCGCTGAGCTAAATCCCCAGCCTCTCCAGTACCATGTTATATGAAATATATATCAGCAACAATCTTGGCTTGCTATTATTTTTACTGGACATATTTTTATCACTTTACCATTTTGAAATCTACTATGGGTAATTTTTAGATTCTCTACCCTGGAATGGGGTGATACTTTTTGCTGCTAACTTCCAGGCAACTTCCATTGCGTCTTACATTACCTTTGTTAAGTGGGAATTTAATACAGTTCTCAAACATCCAGTTGTTGTGGCACCTTGTAACAAATACTTCCTCCAGGTAAAATACATTCTATGTTATACTTGATGATCATTTTCAGTGGTATACTCACCTTTCAAAATGCTTAAAATTATATAAATGATATAATTAAAGAAAATCATCAAGTAAAATTGATACAGTATCCATGATCAACTAATTTTCAAAGGCTGCTTAGTTCTTTCATCTAGACTTTTCTTAAAGAACTGCGAATCACCATTTGAGGAGGGATTTTGAATTTCATCTCCTGGTTTCTCACCTTTTAGTAACAGCCTCACACAATGTGTACCCTTTGCTTACATAGTAAGCTTCATGAGTACATTTCTAAATGTGGAAATAGGAATTTATGTCATGGTACTAATACAGTTTGTTGTATAATACTGTTTTTTTTTGGATAATAATTTATGTGTGATTTTCTATGCATGTTTATATTTAGTTAGTTTAATTTTTCTGCATCTTTGTCATGACTTGTATTAAAATTAATTAGAAAACTTTCTTTTTTCTCCTATTCTCTAACGAAACTTACATGATATTTGTCGTATCTGTTGAAATCGTCAGTATTCTTTTTATACTGTGCTATATATTTCCACATCATTTCTAAGAGAAACAAATTAGATAAAGACTTTCAGGGAGTTCCAATTTGTTCCATGCATGTTCTTACAAATTTTACTTCTTGAAATATCCACTATCACAAAGTTGACTTAGTGTGTGACAACTGTTTATGTACATGACAATGTTGAGACTTCTTGGGTACATGAGGATATGCATGTGGCTTTTTCACACTGTGCTTGAGAAATGATGTTTCTCGGGATTGTGGCTTTGGGGAAGCTGCAAATACTCTTGTAATTGGGTAAAGAGCTGATGAAGTACGCTGCTGTGTTGTCATATTTCTCAAGTTCTTTTGAAAAAATGTGAATGAGTATGTTTAGAATAATTTTTCATTATATTTTGTGCAATTACCGTATTTTGGATGTTGATCTTTTTGATTTTTGACATTTAGAATCCTGGTGTTTGGATTTGTGACTTTGGGATTATGGTTCAAATTTACAGTGATTAGTTCTGAATATTTTTCAAAGTTGTTTTCATAAAACTGAATGCAGTAACCCTTTCTTTTCTCACAAAATAAAATGGGCTACATTCACAACTCCACATTTGCTAGAAGATTCTTTTTATCACACAATTGCCTCTCACTTTATCTCTGTTAATTGAGAATTTAATACAAAACTCAACCATCCTGTTGTTTGTTACACCTTGTAGCAAACATTTCTTCCAGGTAAAATACATGCAATGTTATATTTGCTGACCATTTTCAGTGTATATTCACCTTCATAAATGCTTAAAATTGTATAGTAGATATAAAGAAAATAATCCAATAAAATTGATATAATATCCATGATCAAATCATTTGAAATATAATAATTTTCAAAGACTCCTTAGTTATCTCATCTGCACTTTTCTTAAAGAGCTGAGAACCCCCATTTTCAGATAAGTGTGCACTGCTTTTGTGTAGGTGGAGTACATTTCAACATGCTGGTATTTCATGTAGTTAATATAGTCAACAGGTGGCAATGACTAAAATACAAATAAGCAGATGAGCGTCTTAGAAAGCTGATTCTCAATTAAGAAGATATTGAAACATTAAAGAAAACTCTGTCTCCTTGAAATACATGCACTTTAAATTAAGCACTTTTATTGTTAATTTCATTAGTTTTGTTGTTAGGCTTTGCAGCTTGAAAAGTCAACAAAATTTTTAAATAAATTAATTTTCTTCAATATAAATGAACTAATAAATCCCATTTTTTTTTATTCTTTAAAGCAGGGGCATATGTTTCAAGCAACAATATAAAAAGTGGAAAGCAGAGATTCTAGATTCTAAATGTATACCAAAAAAAAAAAAAAAAGAATAGGACAAACCAATGACTGTATTTTGATCATGGATTGCTATCTAAATAATTACAATTATTGAAATGAGTATCTGATACTATCTACGTAAGTCAGTTCAGGATACATTGTTACCTTTAATGCCATTTCAAACTAAGCACCCCAGTACTCTTACAACTTGAATGCTGAATTAATTTTAACTATCATAATGTGTGGCTTAGGTCTCAGTGGCCCACCAAAGCCTCATGCAGTAATTGGTGGGGTTTTCTCAGAGTAGCTACACATGGAGTGTATGATGCAAGGATTAAGGACATCTGATTATTAAATTAGTCTACTTATTGGTTTGGTATAGTTCTGCATGTGGAAAATGGGAAGGTTCACTCCGGGTGTGAGCACCCACCCTGCTAAGTGTGTGCGGTCTAGGTAGAATAGAAGGGGCAGCAAGAGGGCTGCTGCGGTCATGTGGTGTTTGCTGCTTCGCTTCTTCATTACTTTTCTGCCTTCTGCCCACCATGGACTGCTTGTGCGATGCCCCTCTGCCATGCCACCCTGCCTTGGAGCCAGCTATGAACTGAAGCCTGTGTGAACTCTGAGTTAAATAAATATTTCCTCCTTTAACTTTGAGTGTCAGGTATCTTGTCTGAGCAATGAGAAAAAGTAACTAACACACATAGTAAGTATAAACTGCTTTATTTTTTGCATCCTAAAAAATTATGAACTCTCGCACATATAGAGTATTCAAAGTATTTTTATTATTCCTTTAGGAAAAAGGCACATGTGCGGCACTGGCAAAGGAGGACTGTTTCTGTCCACTTCTTAGTGCCAGAGTGCTGTCCAGTTTCCTTTTGCATGATCACGACGTTCCTTTCTTTCCACCATGCTGCATAACTGTAAGAAAGGAATGGCTTGTTGAGAAGTTTAGATGTCAATTAACATAATGTACAATTTTATAATTGTGATAAAACATTAATTATATTTTTTCTAAATTTCTGCCTCAAAGAATTAATTATGGCATAGTCTTATAACTGTTTACTCTTTTATTGGTAGGATTTATTTAAATTAATACTATTTACTATGCTTTTAATATTCATTATTTGTATTTTCTTTTTCCCGATGTCAGGTTTAAAAACACATGATTTCTTTAATAGCGGTAAGTAGATATTATTTTCTTGAGTTATGCAATGAGATGTCTTTGCCATTTATAATTTTAATTTCCTGACAGAATTTATTCACAGACATTATCAATTCTGAGGGGTGGAAGAAAGGATCCCTGAGTGGTTTAAGCATAAGGAACTAATAGAATATTTAGATTAGACCTTTAGAAATAAAAAGGTGATGAACAAGTGAAAGGATTAAAGGAGAAAATGTCAATCAGAATGAAAACACATAAGAAGATGTAGATGAATATTACATGTAAAAAAGATGAAAGCTTGGATCTAGCCAGCTCCAGGGAATACGCAAAAGTAGGAAGGACAGACTGTAAAGCCCTTGTGAACAAATTAAAGAGCTCATAATTAACTGGTGCTAATGAAATAAGATATCTGTGTGAAATTTTCCAGATAAGATTTTTGAATCATTTGAAGAAATGTGTCCATCTCAAGAACAAATTAAGCCTTGATAGTTACAGGCAAGTGAACAGGTTAATGATCATGATATTTAGCCATATACCTTATGATCTACTAAAATACAGAAAATCATAGATTTTATTATCTTTCCTGGTTCATCCAAGATTTTCAGGCAGTCATGTTTGAAATGTTCTGCTGTACACTTTAATTCATAATTTAAGACAAATGTTAAAAGGATTTTAACAAGTTACTCAGTTTGTTGGATTTATTTCTATCAACATAAGGGAAGCGGGGAACACAAAATTGTTCTGAAGTTATTCAGGTGAGTGTATTTAAATGCATAACTCAGAAAGGATGCCATCCTGCTAGACACAATTAAAAGCCCATTTTGACATCGAACAAGAATGCACAAAATAGGATTACACTTTCAAAATAAGATTAAACAGCTAAGAAGATGGATTGACTTTGGGAAAATGTGCGTTTAATACTTAGTCACAATAGCATTTCCAGAAAATCCACATGATTTTAATGTGAATGATTTTTTCCAATTCATTATTAAACTATAAAGAAATGTGGTTAATGTTAGTGTGAAAATCTCTGTACTCTACTATTAAACATCTCAGGTACTTTAATTTTGAAGAAATGATTAAATTGGAAGGATACATATTCATCTTTGAAAAAGGAGTGAGATCTTCTCCTTTCCAACTTTTCCTTACTTTATACCAGCGATATACATATAGACATGTTCACATTTCTTGTGAACATTTGAATAAATATATGATCATAATGACTATGGTGAAGTAGACAAAGATATTTCATTCATGAATACCTAACAGAACTTGTAGCTCTTGATGGTTCCTAAAATTGATGAGTGAACAATAAAATAGTTGACCATTTGTGCCACTGAAATTGATTTTTTTTTTCTGTTGACTAAGATCTTCAATGACCAATTTCACAATCTCTTGACTCAAGGGAAATCTTTAATATGCACTACTTAATTTTTATCATTAAATATACAAGGTGGTTTCTCTCACTTTCACTATCATCCTTATTCTCCTCCAGATGGCCAATGTGTTCTCTTAATAATTTCCCTGACATTACAATAGTTCCTAGGAATATTTTCTTCAGATTAGTGCATGTGTCTTTCACTCACATTTATTTTTGGGTTGTTACATGTGACTTTTGCCATTTCCTCATATCTGAGCTTTATTAGCGAAATAGACAGCTGTTCTTGAATGTCATTTTTATATGAAGATTTTTTGTACTTTCAAATTTATTTTTATTTGTAAATGTATTCAGTGCATAATGTTTACATTCATTGTGGGGAATTGATATATCACATCACGTTCTTTTCCCCTCCTCTCCACCCACTTTAAAAAATTTGCAGCATCAGATTTATTTATTTTATAAGTCCTTATCAAGTCATCCGAAATATATATTAACAGCCAGAGAAACAGACCAAAAAATACTTATAACAATTATACCAAATCAAGGTAAAATTTTAAATACATTGTACTTGCTGGAATACAAAAAAAATTTTTTTTTCACTTTTTTCCAGGTATCTCTCTCTGATTTTGCACTTTATTTATATATTAGGCTTCTCATGTAAGAGAAACTATGCAATATTCCAGCCTGTGTGTCTGATTTACTTTACTTAACATTATGGAGAGTTTAAATGGGTAAAGTCACTATGAAAATCAGTTCGAAGATTCTTCAAAAACTAAAATTAGATATTCCATTTGACCCAGCTATTCCCTTGCTAGATATCTTCCCAAAAGTGGTAAAGACATCATATCACCGTAGCAGCAAAATTCATAATAGTTGAATCTTGGTAACAGCCTATATATCCTCAATAGATGAGTGGATAAATAAAATGTGGTATTTATATTCAGGGGAATACTGCTCTGCCATAAAGAACTTGAGCCATTTATAGGTAAATGGATGCACTTGGAGCCTTAGTTTTACTTATTAAATTTGTGGAGTTGCTAAAAAATCTCCTCAATGTTTGTCATTTGAAATATGTAAACATTTTGAAATAAAATTTTATTTTCTGCTCTTAATACTCTGTAATTTTGAAAAAGACAATCTCTTCCACATTGACAGACTTAAATGTGTTACCTGAGGGCAAAATTCCACGTGTAATGGTCATTTTATTACACACTCAATGTGGATGTCTTCCTGTAAACTATGCAGCAAACTAATAGAACACTTCCATCACCATATTGTCAAGTGGGGTTTGATTTGGTTAAAAAAAAAAAAAAAGGCAGGGGGAATAAATTTTTAAAAATCCTTTCCACTTTAACACATGGAATCAAAATCAGAAAATGTTAAACAACGTTTCAACACTTTACATTGGATTGAGCATTCTTTAGTATTTGGTACACAGTTTCAATTGACTATGTTCCTTTACAACATGTTCACTGAAGGGAAGTAAGCAATGTATTTTTCACACGTAATCATGCTGTGTATTAGAACATGCAATGAGATTTTCCCTAGAAACATCATAAACAATCTGTATGTCATATCTGTGCACTTGTCTTTTCTTTACATTTTTTGAAGTACTATTTATACATTTGGCTAACACATCTTGCTATTATATTCTCATGGCCCATATATCAACTAAGCTTAGGCTTGTTATCCTTAGTTATCACCCCATTTACAACAGAGTAATTGTGCTATGCAATAGTACAACCAGAGAGATATCAGACTCCTTGAAGTCTATATTTGTATCTACATAACAGGATCTATATCTGATTATGAACATGGAATTTCCCTTGTTTGTTTATATATATTATTGACAAATAAATTATTATTTTTACAGCAGCCCAATCACATCACTTTTAGGATCTTGCATAAAAGGTTGTGTGTTGACAGGGATATTCAAGTAGAGGAACTAGAAATAAGGGAGCATAATATGACTACATTGCCATAATGCAGACTGTTCCAGAGCACATTATAATGCTTTATTTGCACCATGCTGTAATTGGCACTTATGCATTCCTTTCTCTGAGAGCCCATTAGAAGTACAATTATGCCAAAACATGATGATATATTTCAGCATCATGGAATTGAACCTTTGTCTTTGGCAACAGTCCCATGAGGTAAACACAAGCTCTGTGGGCAAAATATGTAATGAAAAAAAAAGTGAATGTTCATTTTATTATTGTAGTCTATTACATTTGCTTCTCAACTTAGGATCAGTTATAAAAAAAGAAGTGTCCAAGCACTGACACTTTCCTCCAGTGATGAGTCAGTTACAGATAAGATCATATTAGCAGCAGGGGCAGCCTTGTGATATTAACCAGTCTGTGATCTTATCAGCTCCAGATAATTATTTTGCAATGGAGAGCAAGCAGTAAGCAATAACGTCAGCTGCTCTTCATACTAGCAAGAGGATGTGATTTCTGCTCTCATTCCAATGAGCCATTCTCCTTGTGTTTTCTACAGTGAGAGATGATTCTGATGTGGTGCATTTTGAAACTCTTCATAATAGTAGCCAATTTCTTTGTCTACTACAGCTTCACTAACCCGTAAGCAAAATGACAACAGATGTGAGAAAGAGGTATTTAAAGAAAGGTTTGATCAGCTTCTTTTTTCTTATTTTAAAAATAAAAGGATGAAAACATTAACAGACAGACAATCTTTCACAAAATAGCAAAATAACAGTACAGACAATACAGAGTTACAAACAAAGTGGTAGGAAATTAACAGTGCTTGTTGTATTACATATGGATATCTTCAGAGTGGTTTCTCATGAAAACAGATAGACACATGCAGTATTGATCAATCAAGGACTTATTGATCAGTTTCTATAATCAAATATACTAAAATAAATCTCAGGTTTGTGAGAATATTCTGCAATTGTTTATGCTTTCTTGATACTATCTTTACTATGATAATTCCTTAAATTTAAAATATGCTAAAAAATGTATAAGGTGGTTTACTTTTTATATTTCAAGGACAGAGGTTATTATGTTCTTTAAATGTAAGAAGATTCTTAGTGGTGATATAAAATATGATTTACTATATTTTAGAACAAATGTATAGCAGCTTAGCTTCACTCCCTACTGAGAATAAAACCTGAAGTTGAGGTTAGAAAGGTTTAAATTAGACGTAGAGAAGCCCTTCCTGATGATTTTTATCTCATTCCAGCAGGCTGAAGGAAAGGTGGTATAATTCTTCAAAGAGGAGTATATTTCTCACTGGTTTGTGTGATTTATACTATTTATAGCACCGAACTGCAAATATAAACAAATACATTTGAAAGTTCTTTCTGGCCTTCCAGAAAAATAGGTTAAAAACAAACTGTTTACAGGACAGTGGAAATAAAATTAAATTTGAAGCTGTCCTTTCATGTCCTATTTATAATTAATTAATACATGTGAAAAGACAATATTCAAAACAATGTAATTACTTTTTATTAAAATAAGATATAATTTAAGTGTACTTCATAGAGAATTGCATTACACTTTGGATAATGCTTCCTCTGTGCTACCACTTTTTTCTTTCTTAAATAGAATCACGCGATTTGCATTAATTTTAATGGTTCAACAGCTTCATTTCTCCCTGCATGAAATTGCATGCTTCAGTACCCCATACCTGCTGATATAATAATTCATATAATCTCAGGAGATGTCAGGAAGTGACTTAAAGTAAAAGTAAAAAAATATGAATTAAAATTAATGATAATCTTCTATCACTTTCTGAAGAATAGAGAAAAAAGGTCATCAATCCAATGCAGAGATTCTGACTTTTCTCTCTTGCCTCAGATGCCACTGGCAATGACAGAGTTATTACAGTGTCCTTCGCCACTACTGGGCAACTGCGCTACACTGCAAATAATCACACTAAGCCTCTTCATTTAAAAGTTACAAAGTGGGGCTGGGGATTTAGCTGAGCGGCAAAAAGCGCCTGCCTGGCAAGCGCAAGGTCGTGAGTTCGGTTCCCAGTACCGGAGAAAAACCAAAAAAAAAAAAAATAAATAAATAAAAGTTACAAAGTCACAATATGGAATAAAATTACAACTTTATTGTAAAAAACAACAGTTCCAAATATACTGAAAATGTTTCTACTAGATTCAAAAATATGTAGTTTATTTAAAAATCATACTTGTTGGAACATTTTAGAGAAATGTCAATAGGTATCAGGTGAGACATACACATAATTGATGCTTCAGTATATTTTGAAATACTTATGGATCTAATAACTTTACACTGTTTAGTTTTCTTTCCTCTGCACCATTTACCCCAAAAATTACCTACACTATAATGTAAAGCAAAAGGTAACATAAATTGTCATTCATTACTCTAGCACAACCCTATGTTTCTTCCAGTATCATAAATATCATAAAAACAGCAATGAAGACATGTGACAGGTGCTTTTCTTCTTACATAGACATATGATAAAATGTTCCAGTAATTTTTCCTGAGTCAGTTGTCCCATTGCTTTTCCAGGGGGAGGGGAAGTTGCACGGAAGAAGGACCTGTCTTCACTATCCATTACTGCAGCTTTTAGTGTAATTTCAAGACAAAGGAGACTGTAGAATACCTAGTGTTAAAATTGCACCCACTGACCATTTATAAATTTGTTTTCTAAAGGCCTGTATTCTTTGATGCAGTCTTCCTTCTGCTTATTTTTAGAGTGCTTCAGTTTGAGAAACAGCAAATTATCCAATAGTTGAGCATTAAGATCACTTTGAAAACTAAATAGAGAGAAAAATCATTATTTAAACTCAGAGATACTGCAACTAAGAATTGGGCATTATGCCACCATGACAGATGGGTAAAAGCGGCAGCTACCAAGCAACGTGTACATGTCAAGTGTGGATACTGATGTCAGGTGCTAGGAAAAGACCAATTCACTGCTGCCTTGGTATGAGACGATACCCATTTGGGGTACGAGAACATCTCATACAATTATCAACCTATCTAATTCACTTTAAAAAATAATAGGTTTCGAGACTCAGTAAATGGAAAAAAAGTCACGTCTCTTTGATTAGCTGACTTAGCAGAAGTGAAATAATATGTTTAAAAATCTATACCTCTTTTCATTTTAAATCTCTAGAAACCTCCCTTTTGACAGAGTCCTCACTCTCAATTATTTTGTAAGTTGAGTAGTTAGTAGACATTCCAAAATGCCACACTGGTAAAATCTTTGGCATTTAAAAAGAAAATGTTTAATTACCAGCTTTCTCACTAAATGGACTCAATGTGTGATTAAGCATGTTATTTTTCACTTTTGATATGAGCACAATTTATCTGGCTATCTCATTACAATTCATATTATTCTGTCCTTTTAACATGTAAATGTATTCATAATGCATTTTCGTGAAATGAAAAAGAGAAAAAAATTGAATGACATATAATTGTCAGTGTAATAAAATGGATTTCCTTAGCCAATTAATATTTTCTTTTGTTTCATATCTAAAGTATAATTTTAGTTGACACCTTATGTCTAAGCTTATATATCTCACCACTGAATCATGACAAGATTCTCAGTTGAACTCTGAAACCATCGTAAGTCCTTATGAAGTCCATTGTTATGTGTACATTTTTATGGCTGTAACTGTTTGAAATACCATACGCCTGAAAGTTTTATAAAACTAGTAGATAGTAATGAATATGGTTTTAAAACTCAGTTGTGAGAATTTGTTTTAAATCACTAAATATTTTTTACCAAATGATCTATTCAAGCAAACTCCAAAGATCAACATGATCATCAAAGGTGACCTGCATTAGTTTCTGCAAGCTGACTTCGAGCTATCAGTTCAATCTTGTTCACATCTGCTTCTGAAAAACAGAATCACCAATGCTGATGTACAAACTAAGAAAGCCAGGTCTTCACTAGCATCTCTGTAGTCCAACTATTTTAAAAGTTTCTTTTATATTTTGTCTATAAAAACATTATTTGTAATACCGAAATTTCCCAAAATTTGTCTTAATATTTGTTTTGATTTGAAAAGCGCCTTTCACATTAGATTAATTCATGCAAATTATATTATTAGAATACATCTATTTTATTAGTCCTTGAATTTGTTTGTTTTTAACTACTAAAAAGTCATCAACTGTATGGGATTTTAGGCTCTCTCATATGCAACTGCAATGAATTGGTGAACAAAAGATATTTGCCATTACCTGGGTTATATTCTAAGAGTGAAAGAAAAAATATATATGCATGATAAATTTTAGAGAAAGTTTGAAATTTCAATAGTGTTAAGAAAAATGAGAATTTAAAAAATAAAGAAAAAATAGGAATTTATATATAATGAAATTAGAAGGTAGTACAGGAATAAATCTGAAGAGAATTTTAGCAAATATTTTATCTCACTTTTTAAAGTTTTACACCCAAATATCTTTTCAAATAATTTAGACCATTAATATTGTCTTCACTTGAAGAAATCATTCTCTTCTCTCTATGGTCCTTTAATTTTCATTCCTTGTTTATAAATTCTTATTTCCTTTTCCTACAAAATATCTGTGTATATTAAAATATTTATTTCTTTATTCTTTTTTTGGGGGGGTGTACCAAGAATCGAACTCATGACCTCAGTCTTGCCAGGCAAGTGCTTATGCCACAGAGCTATATCCCTGGCCTTATTTCTTTATTCTTAAGATCAGTTTAACCTACTTTCCTATGAATTTTTTAAATCTACTGAATTGTTGGTCTCTTTATTATTTGGTGCTATAAATTTATTTAATCAGGATATTAGCCCCTAGGTACACACTGACACTTTTTCCAGTTTGTGTTTAGAAACTCATTTTTCTTACTATGCAAACAATTTTGCTTTTTAGATTGCTATATGTACCAATTTTTGTTTGTATGAAGTTTTAGTTTTGTCCCTTGTTAAGTATACTGGTGAAGTTTTAAATAATTTAGTAATTTGACTTTTTAAATTTATTTTTCTCATTAGTAGATGTTTGCAGCACACAGAGTTTGCCATTATCCTGAGGAATGAGTACATGCACACAATACAGCTTGATTCTTTTTTTGATTTTTTTTTTTTTTTTTGTACCTGGAATTGAACTCAGGACTTTGCGCTTGCCAGACAGGTGCTTATGCTCCTGAGCTATATCACCGGCCCTGGATTGTTTGTTTTATTCCCTTTGTATTGCCTTTTCCTCCTTCCTCCAACCTTGCTCCTTTTAACCCCCTTTCCCAATTTTCATTCTTGTTGTTAGTATTAACCTTGTTTCACTTTTATGACAAATAGTGTTTGCATTTATTGAGCTTACTAGGTTGCTGTAAATGACATATCTACTTATTTCCCCTTCTGTTCACCCTCTCTTCTTGCTGTTGGTCTTCTGATCCTCTTCCCATTTGCAAAAGATCTATCTCTTTGTCTCTGTCCATCCTTTATTGGACTTTTTATACTTGAATAAAGGAGAGATATTATAGGATATTCAAGTCTATGTGTCTGGTGTATTTTAGTCTACATTATATTTTCCAAGTGCATCCATTTTCCTACAAATGTCTCATATTTGTCCTTCTTTATAGCTGTGTACTGTTCCATTGTGTATAGATATTATATTTTCTTTATCCAATTGTCTGTTCATGGGTATATAACATGCTTCCAGGAATCAGATAATATGAATTTGCTTTTGTAAACATTGGTTTTCAAATATTGTTATTGTATGATAACTTTAACTCTTTGGGGAAGATACCTAGATGGTGGAAGAATGCAGAAATAGGAAAAACTATGATCAATGCAAGACCAAAACCCAACAGGGAAAAATGTAAGTCTTGCAACTTCAAGTCCCACATCCTGAGATGATCATGGAGAGATGTGACCTCCCAAGAGCTTGGGTACCCACATTCTTATGTTCTTGCTGGTTGTAACCTACACAGCCCCTCTAACATTGCTTTCAACCAATGCTAGAGGGTTTCCTTGGCAATATATTTCACATTCCTTGCATCTCTCACTTTGTGGAGTCTACAGGCACTTCTGGTTTTATTTCCACATCATAAAACATTACTGACTGCTTGGTTTCCCAGGTCTCCCTTTGAAACCTGAGTGGAAAATTTCATGATCTCACAACCTTTGCACACAGCACACCTAATAAAATATATCAGTGAATAATGCCAATGTCTGCCATCACCATTAACAGTAGCCAGGACCCTGAGGACCACAGCTCAGTGTGTAGGGTAGTTGACAATGGTGAAATGACCCTAGGAAATCAATTTCCTAGGAGTCCCGAGAGATCTTTTCAAATGAAACTTAGACATTTTTAGCCCCAATTCTGCTATAGTTGGACTTCTGTTGATTTTTGAAATGTTCTCAGTGCAGCTTCAGTTCAGAGTACTTGATATTTTTTATTTTTATTCATTTATTTTTTAATTTTAAAGAGAAGAGAACAAATCAAATTAACAAACACTCCGACATAAACAAAATAGCACACAACAATGATCAGAATTTCAATACAGAATTTCAGACAAGGTGATAGAAAATTAACAATGGTTGTTGGATTAATATGGTTATCTTCAAACTGATTACTCAGATAAACAAATATAGGCATGTAAGACTGAGCACATTACTAAACATTAACTGTTCCTTTCAATAAAGTAATAGAAATTAGTAGTGTAATTATCTTAACTATCTTGTGTATATGTATATATTTTTTCCCTTCCTTCATTCTTTCTTTTCTCTTTTTCCTCATCCCAGTCATTTCTTTTATTTCCTTCTGAGCAGTTTCTTTCCCTTTCACAATATCTATTATAGCTTTCATATTTTATTTACTCTTTCAGGTTCTTACACTAGGGAGACAATATGATGTTTACACATGTGAGTCTTATTTACTTCACTTATGAGTATGGTCTCTAGCTGCATACATTTACCTATAAAAGCCTCGAGTACACCTTTCCTTATAGCTATGAAATATTCCATTACTGATTTCTTTTCGACTGCACTAAACTTTTCAGCATTCACATCTCCACTGGAACCAGTATTAAATATTTTTCTCTTCTGGCCAAAATTTATGTTTTTTGAAAAGCTTTCTGCTCTAATTTTACTCTTGATTCTCCATATAAATATTTCTAAATATATCCAGCAGTATTCATATCACACCCTGAATATTGGGCTGCCTTGAAATTTCCTCTACTTAATCAATGGTATACCACTATTACAACCAGCCTCATACAAAGTCTTAGAACTTGAGCCAGATGTAGACAAGATCTTTGCAAGAATACAGCACAGCCTCTAGAACAATTCCCAATCAAGTCACTATTGCCAAATGAGAAATAGTGGGCCTGGCCTTCAGTGTCTTCTTCTTTTGAAGGGATTGTGGCCTTCTCAACCCACTTGAATCAGAGTCACCAGGCTCTGGCTGCAGTGTGCTAATTCTTCTCTAGCCTAAATCTCTAAGCCTTTCTTAACTCCCTCTATGAACAATTTCCAAAAGATTTCAAACTACTTGGTCAGCTGCAGTCACAGAACACACCCCACTATTCTAGTAGAAGTTTTCTGTATCAGTGAGCTTTTTCTCATGTCTACAACAGAGTGTCCAACATACATAAACCAGTGGAGAAAATATTATTTTTCTTACTATTAACATTTAAATTTTATCATTTAATCAATTTGAAATTATTTTATACTACATGTGGTTTACAAATATATTTTCCAGTCTGTGGCTTCTCCTTTCATTTTCCCAGAAAATTTTCATCTATCTAAATGCTTTCATTTTTTTTGACTTTAAAATAATCAAATATCCAATAAATCAAATGGTCAATAATAATTTTTCTTCAGTGATTATAATTTCATAATTGATTAAATAGTATATTCCATTTTACTAGAAAATTATCACAAATTATATCATGTAGTATAATTTTCCAAATCTTAGGTCAATGTTTATGTTTCAAAAATTCAAAATATTTGCATTATAATCAGATAAATGTAATTTTTGTAATCACCAAGCTTTTTATTTGCTCGCATTAAGTTTGGCAATATAATAACACAGAGAAAAATAGAATAAAACTTGTTTAGAGTGTGGCAGTGTAACTACAAGATTTTAAAGTCATTTTAATAATACTTGTCTATGATAGAATATATGGCACTTAGGAAAATTTTTGTCAGCCCACGTTCTTATGATTGGTTTAGCAATTTCACCTAGAATGAAAGTTAGAGTGATAATCTGGATTTTAAAAATGAATTTCACAGTTGCCCATTCTTTCACATGTGTAACAATATTTCACATCTGCATGTATCTTTTCAAATTTGAACCCTAAACATTGCAAAAGTATACTCTCCACATTATTTTTCTTAGATAATTCAATTAATTTATCCTTTAGCACAATGTTTTACTATTATTTGTTTGTCTTTTTGAGACCGGGTCTTGCTATGCAGTTCCGTCTGGTCTTGAGCTCACTTTGTACCCCAGGCTGGCCTTGAACACGCCAAGATCCTCCTTTCTCAGCCTCCCAAGTGCTGGGATTACAGGCATGTGTCTCCATGACTAAACAACTAGCACAAGGTTTAATACAGAAACAAATTGAGGTGTTAACTATATTTCCAACATCAAGGTGAAACAATTATGTGACAGAATGCTAAATTTACATGTGGTATAAATGTTAAAGATGTAAAAAGCTTGAGGACTAGGTGAAATTAATACCTGAACATGTAATAGAGTAATTTCAATTATATAATTGACCTCTCCATTGAGCAAGAAAATTGAGATACAAATGGTTAATATGAATATAAGAAACATTTATATAATAATCTTATGAATGTGAAAGAAATTAAATTTTAGTCAAAGATCAAAGATACGGCAATGTTGCACATAAAATGATTGAATTAAATTCTGACAAAATTAGGGCAAATTGTGTTTTGGTTAAATAGAAAAGATATAAAGAGGATCTAGAGGATACCTCTTCAATCAGGGAATTAAATCTTCCAAGTGTGATGAATAATGTTTGCATTTTAAAATTATATGAAATGCTAAAGCAGAAATTAGGTAAATTCATTTAAATCATTTCACATGATGCAACTTGGAAATAACTGCTCTTTGTATATTCCTACTTTCATGTGACAAATTTCAGAAAATCTTCAAAATTCTCTTGCTTGATAATAAATAGAATAGGCAGGAGAATGACAGAAATAATGACCAACCAAGAGGAGAATGTGTCAACTTCATTGTGTAGGCACAAAATAAATTCTAAAAATTCTATGTGATATGAAGATATTGTGGTAGTTTAACTTGTCTTTAATACTAGCTTTCTGTATACACATTTTAAAATGTCTCAGAAAAATATCATAATCAATTGGGGGTCTGAGGTCCATGCCTGTAATCCTGGCACTCAAGAGACTGTGGCACGAAGGTCACTATAAGTTCAAGGCCAGCCTGAGTTATGTGAGTTTGAGGAAGGCCTAAATTGTATAGAGAAACCATGTTCTCCCCTTAAGAAAAATTTTATATATATATATAATGTGTCATATATAATGACACATATATGTCAATTATATGACATATATATGTCAATTCAGTGAAGAAAATAATATTCTACTATATTTAACTGTACATACAATATCACAAAAGCACAAAGTCTATCACTTGAAACATCACTACCAATAATTCACATATGCGAGAACAAATCCTGAAAAAGTACAGTAAAATACAGTAAAGGTATTAATTTATGGGAGCATGGGTGAATTACTCTTGCAAGCATCTGACTATGAAGATGTCATTTCCTACTATTTGGTATGTGCTCTTCAGGCTAAGAAAAGAGCCATTTCACTGGCAGTGGTATAAATTCTAGTAACCATGAGAAACTAGAATCACTGCTATGCATTTAAGACAGAAAGGAAAACATCTAGAACTTAGAAGATTCAGAGAACACATACTGGGCACATGTAGGTCCGTGAGTATGAATATGTGTGATTTCTAACCTTCTAAAGAAGGCCAGCTGACTAAAATGGTGCACAATTGTAAAGAACAAAAATCTAGAAAATGCTATGGAGATTGATTTAATGAAAATAATTCTCAGCTGTAAGAGTTATTGTAACACATAAATACAATTTGATTCTTAAAACCTCTGCACTGAAGTGTACATTTTGGGGACCCATTCTCTGATATTAAGAAAAAGAATCCCATTGGCACACAGTGTGTCCACTCTTGTAGCACTGGAAGTGTAAAAATGAAAATAAAGTATATATGAGTATTAGACTAGACAATTTGAAATGCTATCCTCTTTATCTTTCTTTAACTCTGTGAGTTGCCAGGGCTCTGTTATTGTAATATTGAACCACGAGAAAATTAGATCCTATTAATGATCAGATCATGAAAGCAGTTCTAATTTCTCTAAGTCACATGTTTATTTCTATTTTATTGGCAAACAATCCTTCCTAGGTAAGAAGTCTATATAAGGGACATTAATTTGAAGCAAATATACCAATACACAACATAGTGCATTGCAGTGTTTGCACATATATGTACTATGGAATATTTGAGTCATTTTTCAAGGTCATATATTTTAATGATTTTTTCTGAACTAATGTTAATTTGGTTGCAATTTAAAAGGTCTGAACTATCACTACATGCTAACTGCTTACGTCAAAAATTAGACTAGAGTGTGAATTCAAGAAGAATTAATAGAAAAGTCACTCGTTAAATAAAGTAAAATATAATTGCTTAAATTAAAATAGAAAGTCTAGGTGGAGTCTGATTATGAAAATTTTCAATTATTTGGAAGAAAAAACAGAGTATTTTCAAGTCAATTTTGAGATAAAAGAGCAATAATTTCAGCCTTTGACTACTAAATATTGACTAATAATATAGATTACATCTTATAGTTATAAACATAAAAACATTAATGGAAGAGATTACAACATCTAAAAATAGAACATAATATATGATTTTGGGGGTCAGATTATTTACTACTAGATGAAACCTTTCTAACAGAGTAAAATTAAGTGTTATTCTGTTACTCAACTGCTTTTCAAAATTAATGTCAGATTTATTTTAGGCTGTGCCTTTCATATTTGGTTACCCAGCAGAAGAATACCATCTTATCAAATGGAATCTTATTTGAAAGCAATACACATAACAAATAAAAAGAAATTTTCTGTGGTTCAAAATAGAGAAAATACCACAGAACATACCTTGAGAAACTTTATACTGAAAAGAGTGTAACGTTAAAAAAAATGGCAAGAGATATGAAAAGTCAGACTCTTAGAACTGACGTCTACAGTTGTAGTGCTGATCACAATAAATTGTTTCACCAGTTTAAGATCTACTTAAAAACTATAATCTTGAATTTATGAAGATCCACAGATTTACTAATTAAGAATGAATATAGAGCTAAAGTGTCCCATTTAACTCTGTCAAGTTCAAGAATATAATAAAGCTGAATTGACAAGCAAAGCCAGTATTTTTATAATACTATACTTTCTCTTTTTAATATGTGTTATACATGCTAAATATTGGTCTAAATATTTTAGACCAATTCTTTTCATAAGTACTACCATATTTTCCTTCTTTACTTCCTTTCATGAATTCCTCTATTTCTTTAATCTTTCTTCCTTTTCTTCTGTTCCCCTATCCCATACATTCGAATAATTACACTTTCCCAGGACTGTTGGGCTATTGTTCACTTTTCTCTTTATATAATAGAATAATAAGACTAGCTGTCCAAGGAGGTAATGATTTCTCATTCATAGAAATCAAGATTGTTTTCATGTCCAGATCACTATCTCATGGTTCACTAAGCAGGCAGTATGTTCAGGATTCTCTCTCTCTCTCTCTCTCTCTCTCTCTATCTCTCTCTCTCTCTCCTTTCTCTCCCCAAATGATTGAGAGTAACAGGCAAATTCTTTTCTCAAAGTGTCTGCCTTTAATTGTAGCTTGTCACTTGTCCTGTAAGAAGACATTAATAGCTGAATTAAAATAAACTGTACTAATACAAGAAAAAAAAAAAGAGACAGGGAAAGAGTACATTTTCTTTTAGAGAGTGATTTTCACTGTTCAATGGGGAAAATCACGAACAGAGTAAATAGATGCTCTGAAGATAAATAACTTATTTGCTTTGATTTGCTGGCATTTTATTTTTACCTCCTCCTTCCTTGAACTCCATCATGTTAACACTCTGAGCTAAAAGAATTATAATCTGAAAGTCAATACACTGAAAAGTATCTATTAAAGCTTCACCTTAGAGGAAAAGCACTGTAGTTCACTGAGCTTTCTGTCTCCTGTTTGTTTATTAGTGGAAAGATTTCCCACACACTCTTGGCTGCCCCTCAAAATCTACATCTAAATGTATATAATTCAATAAGATCAAGGCTCTGTCTCTTTTAGGAGTGGTTTACTTCAAATATAAATTTTAGCTGCAAGTTATGGTCATAAATATGTTTTTCATTCTTCTGTCTGTGTAAAGTTTTAATTGGTTATTTATGAAAGGTCATGAAATTCAGCCAGGCAAAGTATGCACATTTTGAATTTCATCATAACTGCTTTCAATCTTTATAGCAGTGTTTTATGGAAAAGAAACTGTAACCAGAGACTTGCAAACACCAGTGCAGAAAAGCTTTTCTTTTGCATTTTATATTTATGTTCTCACTATCCAACAATATGGCAAGGAAAGTTAATAAAAAATAAGGTTGAGATAAACATATGTACAGGGTGTATCTTTTTTTTGGTGAATTCATGGCAGTTGAAAAGTAACACAACATTTTTTTATAATATAAAATAGGGGAATTGGAGTTACACTTGTTCCTCTTTCTTTCTTTCTTATTCATAGAAATATGTAAAACCTGAAAATATCTAAATTTATAACGTGTTCTCAGAATGTAATACAAAATACCTATGATAAAAGTTTGTATATTATGAAATTTTAGCATGATGTAAAGAACTGTAAATGTGACTCTGCCTGTGATCACACACATTCTGACAAGTTAGAAAATTTAGTCTTTATTATATGTGGCATTTTCAGGGCAGGTTGCCATCACAGCAAAGGTACAGGATCTAACAGCCTCTCAAATAGCTGTTAGAACGTGATACTCTCTGCCTCTTTTGAATGAAAAGAAAAAGGGTCATTATGTTAATGATAAATGTCTTTTAGATATTAAGAAAATTTGTTGAATTATTTGTCAATGGAATAAGACAAATTATTAAAATTAAGTAAACTGAAAAGCAAATTACTGCCTGTTATTTGTATATTACTCACGGTTAGTATTTGTTTACCATTTCTAAGCAACATGTAGTCTGCATTGTAGGACTGACTATTGTTTGTACATTAATTTTGGATATGGTAGGTAGACAGTGACATTTGTTAGTTCACTGAACATTGCTTTCTTAAAATTTGTCTGTAAGTGGTTCATGATAATTACAATTTTAGTTCAGCCTTTTGTTGTTACCTTATTCTCATTTTTGCTTTAATCATATTTGAGATTTTAAGGAAAATTTCATTCTTCCCATTAGTGTAATTCAATCTGCCTATAATATATGCAATCATTTTTAAAAATACATTTACTATCAGTGTACTTCCTAAGTACTAATAATTTAAACTATTCATTGGGCTTAGTGTGACATATGTTTATTAAATTATTTCTAAAATGGATAAAATACAGAAAATTTACTAGAAGGCTCTATGCAATTGTTTGTTTTTATGTTAAGAGAAATATTTAATGGAAGTGTAATTATTGAAAACATATATGATCACTAATATAATATAATAAAACTCAAATATATATTCACCAATCAGATTTCTTAAGATCTTGATATATCTCAAAAATCAGAAATTAAACAGAAAATAGAAAATATGTTAAATTTTTCACTAAGAAAAACATCATTCAATTGACTTCAGATGTCACTGATTTGCTTTATAGTCTGTATTATGAAAGTTGAAATATCATTGAAAGTGCTAATTGCAAATGTATATGTCTAGCTGCTGATTTTGCTTCAAAGTTTGAATGTATAGTCTCAATAATTATCTGTAAATTCTTTAATATTTACAATTCTGAAAAACAATCATTAATTACTGCAAAATATTGAATACTTGAGAATATGAAATATATTCTTTCAATCTTCTTGGAAAAGATAATGGTAATCTCACATTTTTGAAATATACAGAAGATGAATACACATGACTTAAAATATCTATATCATTGAATCTAAAATGCCATTATCTTGTAATTTTTTTAATGTTTTGGTTGGATTGTTGTTAGTTTTCTGTTTTATTCTCACGTAAGTTTTTAAAATTTTATTTTGTTAGTATATGTGCGTATTACATGATGTTTAAACTCCTTGTGGGAAGTTGAAATTTGTATATAACACACCTTAATTCCCTTCTTTCATTCCCTTTCCTTTCTCTCTGTTTCTTTCGTCTACCCATCTCTTGATCCCCTTAAATTTGTTGTTGTTGTTGCACAAGTTTGCAGTACATAATGTTCACATTCTTTATGTGAAGTTGGTCCATGTAAGTAACACTTCCCAATCTTTTCAAACCTTTTTCTTCCATCTCCCCTCCCCATTCTTCTCTTCATCACCTTCTACTTTGAGGAAGACCTATCTCCCTACTTCCTATTATTGATCTTTTATTGTACTCTGTATTTTTATTTTGAATTTATCATGTAAGAGAAGCCATATGATATTTACACCTATAAATCTGATTTATTTATCATAAAATGATCTCCAGCTGAATCCATTTACCTACAAATAAGTCAAGTTTATGTCTATGAGAGAGTTGTACTATGATGTGTATCAAGACCATATTTTCTTTATCCATTCATCTGGTGATGGATATCCAGGCCACTTCCAACATTTAGCTATTATTAATTGTGCTGATACAAACATGGGAATGCATGTATCACTAAAGTATAAAGATTTTAATTCTTTATGGCCGATCCCTAGAAGGGGCATACCGGGGTCAAATGGGAATTACTATTCTCAGTTTTCTGAGGAATCTCCGTACTGATTTCTGTAGTAGTGATTGTAAAAGTTTACTATCCCACCAGCAGCGAAGAAGGATTTCTTTATCCCTGAGTTCCACCAGCATCTGTTATTATTTCATTTCTTGACAACAGCCATTCTTTTTGAGGTAAAATGTAAGCTTAGTGTTGTTTTAATGTGCATTTCCCTAATGGCCGTCAATACTGGGGAATTCTTCCTGTATTGTTAACCATTTGTACTTCTTGAAGGTTGTATTTATTTTTCTTGTTCTTTTTTTTATTGAGTCTTTCACTTTGTGGAGTTTTTTTTTTTTTTTTTTTTGTCTTTTTAATGTATTTTACATATGAGTCATTTTTCTGAGGAATCACTGGCAAAAATATTTTCCTATTCCTTATGATACCTTTCCCATCTGATAGTTATATCTTTTGACATGTAGAAGATTTTTAATTTTGTGTGATCCCATTTTTGATTCTTGGATTTGATTTCTCAGGCAACTGGTATTCTGTTAAGAAAGTTCTTATCCCTATGACTTCAAGAGTTCTATCTGTTTTGTCTCCCAGCAGGTTAAATGTTTCTTGTTTAACATGTAGTTCTTTGACCTACTTTGATTTTTAGTTTAGAGCATGGTAAGAGATGTGGATCTAGATTAAATATGCTACATGTGGATAGCCAGTTTTCCTCACAGCACTTATTAAAGTGGCTATCTATCCTCCAGTATGTGTTTTTAGCATCTTCCTCAAAGATCAAATAGCTGAAAGCAGTTCACATTGCTTCTGCAACCTCATGTCTATTTTTGTGCCAGTACCATATCATTTTTTTCACAGTACCTTTGTGATGTAACTTCAGGTTTCACAGAGTGACGCCTCCTGCTTTGCTCTTTTTTGTCCAGGATTATGTTTGCTATTCTGTGTCTCATCTGTTTTCACATAAATTTTAAGATTGTTTTCTCCTATTCTGAAATTATGCATTAAATTTGAATTGGGATTGCATTAAACCTATAAATCAACTTTGGAAGTACAATCATTTTAACCATATTGGTTCTGCCTCTCCAGAAATAGTATATAATTCCATTTGCTGAGGTCCTCATCAATTTCCTCTATCAGAGTACTTTAGTTTTCATTTAGAGGTCTTTCACTTCTTTAGTTAGTTAATATTTAAGTATTTAATTTTTCATGGTACTATGGCATGTAATATTCCTTCCTAATTTCTTTCCAGGGTGGTTTACTTTCCATGTATATTGACACTATAGATTTTTATATGTTGATTTTGTATACTGCTATATTACGGATTTGTTTATCAATTCTAAAAGTTTTTTGGTGGATGTTTTTAGGTCTATGTGGAGGATCCTGTCATCTACAAATAGTGGAAATTTCACTCGTTTCTTTCCTTTACATGTCCCCTTTGTTTCTTTTCCTTGCCTAATTGCCATAGTTTCCAGTACTATATTCAACCTCAGTTGTGACAGTGGATATCTTTGTCTTGTTCCTAGTTTTAGAGGGAATACTTTCAAGTTTTTCTCATTTAATATGATGTTGGCAGAAGTTGTGTTATAAATATCAGATTGAAATAAGGTCCTCTGACTGTGAACTGCTATCACCAGGGTTGGCATGTGGGCCCTCACTGTGTGTGCCCTGTGCCAAGTGAGCTTTTATATCAGGTGCCTCACAACCTGCTGGCACAGTGATTTGGGTCTGGGTTTTGCTTGCACTCTGACCTCCTGGAGATCACAGATACAGGCGATATGTGATCACCCTCAGTGCAGTCTCCGTCTGGCTCCTGTGCACATCCTGAACTGACTGGAGATGCAGAGTCGGGCAGGCCGTGACCTGCTGACATCACAGTTCACAGCTGAATGTGCCAAGAGAACCAGGTACTTCCCATCTACTTCCTGGGGATAGAGCAGGTGATCTACAACCCCACTGTCATTTCAGTCTGAGTCTCCACCCTCTTTACACCTGGTGCAGACAGGAGATCCTCACTGAGAAGGCCTGCAAACAGCTATCACTAGGATTCATGTGTGGGCCCTCCCTGCACATGCCCTGCACCGAGTGAGGTACTAGAGCAGGTGCTCCACGAGCAGCTGGCACCTCACTTCAGGTCTGGGCTTCACTTGTAACCTGACCTCCTGGAGGTCACAGACACAGGTGGTCCATAATCACCACCAGTACAGCCCACCTTTACCTCCTGTGCATTTCCTGAACTGCCTGGAGACACAGAATCAGGTGGTATACTAGTTGTGGACCCTGCAGCTCATGTCAGGGTTTTGCCTGTGCCCTGAACTGCCTGGGGACACAGGACCACTGGTACAGGACTGCACCAACAGTACAACCTGATTCTGGGTCATACACATGCCCTGAACTGTGAGGACACCCTGGATCAGACAGTTTGCCCTCAGTTGACATCACACTTTGTGTCTGAGACCTAGGAGAAGGAGAAATACTTCACCATCTGTTGGAAAACCCCAGAATCAGCAGTGAGTCTTGGTGGACAATGGGGGCAAGCCTGACCACCAGGAAAACTAAGGACACTAGTGACCTTTGCTGAGCTGCTAGGGAAGAGGGAGCCTGAGCATTCTGTATCCAATATCAAACATGACAAGATGAAGAACTAAAACACAATCTCAGAACTTCACTCCAGTCAGAACAAATCCAGGAGGCATCGACATAGGAGAACTTTGTGAACACACACATGAAATTGCTGAAGTGATTGCAATGGAAGTAAAGAAACAACTCCATCAGGCTGTAGAAGAGATCAGATAGGAAATACTCTCTTAGACAATAATAATGAAAGACCTGCTCAGCACATCTAAAGAAGAAACAAATAAAAGTAGATGAGCATAGGCAATGGATGGAAACATTAAATGAAAAATATGGGAATGAAGGGGCTGGGGATTTAGCTCAGAGGCAAAGCGCCTGCCTGGCAAGCGCAAGGTCATGAGTTCGGTTCCCAGTACTGGAGAAAAACCAAAAAAAAAACCAAAAAACAAAAAACAAAAATATGGGAATGAATTAGAACACATGAACCAGATTTAAAGAGACATCCAGAAAATCAAACCTTCCTTTGAAAGCTGCCAAAGCTGCTTGAAAAAGCCGAGGATATAATTTCAGATTTTGAAGACAGCATGGCAGAAAGCAATTGTGAAAGAAAGGATCTCTTAAAATCAACAAGGAACCAGGAAAAATCAATTCAACAGCTGCCAGAAGAGGGAAAGAGGAATAATGTATGACTAATAGGAGTCAATGAAACAGCAGGAGGCAACACAAAGGACATAAAAAGAATATTTGCAGAAATAATAGCAGAAAATTTCCCAAGCATGGAAACAGAAAGTGATATACAATAAATGAGGCATATAGACATCTAATTAGCTATAACCAAAATAAAATTACACCCAGACATATGATAGTCAAAATTCTAGATCTCCTGCAAGAGAACAGAATATTAAGAGCTGCTAGAGAAAAGAAACAGATTACCTATAAAGGAAAGCCCTTCAGAATCACAGCAGACTTCTCAACACAAACCATGCAATCGAAAATAGCTTGGAGCAAAGCATTACAGGTCCTGAGACAAAACAGCTTCCAACCAAGACTGACGTAATCTGCCAAACTATCCTTCAAATTCAACTGAGAAATAAAATATTTCCACAACAAAGAATAACTGATGAACTTCATGAGTGCCAAACCATAGCTGCACAGAGTACTAAAAGATATTCTAGACAGAGGAAAAAAAAATGACTGCAATTTCAAGAACTACAGTAGAAAGGAACCCTAACTCTAATATTTGTTTATTTTTTTGTCTACTTGATGAGTTTATTTCTGTTAATGGGATATGGAAGTCTCAAAGTATAATTGTGTTTATGTTTATGTGATCTTTTGTGTATAGTAGTATTTGTTTTATGAAGTACCACACACTGTTTTCTTATGTATATGTGATAATAACTGTTACCACTTCCTGTGTGATCATTCCTCTAACCAATAAGTAGTGACCGTTTTTCTCTCTTTTGCTCAGTTTTGGTTTTAATTTCACCTTAACTGTGTATTTCACTCACAGCAAATCAAGTTAGGAACCCCTGCTTTTTTTCCAGGTTCTTGTTACATGGAATAAAGTTTTACATTTTTAATTTTGAGTATTTAGTTTCTTTGGGGTTTAAATGCTTTTCTTTCTTATACAGAATAACTGTGGGTTTTGTTTCTTGATGCATTGTGACACTCTGTGTCCTATGATTGATGAACTGAGACCATATACATAGAGAGGCTAAAAAATATTGACCTATTCTTGTCATTACCTTATTTTTCTGTTGCTTGTTTCCTATCTTTCCTTTCTATTCAACCATAGCTCCTACCTGGTGTATGCATTCTATTACACCTTCATTGTTAGATTCATTCTCTCTTTCTAGGATATCCTTGAGAATTTCTTGAAGTACTACTTTGGTGATCGTGAATTTCTTACGTGCTTTCATCATGGAACTATCTTATTTTTCTATATATTTTGAATCATAACTTTGCAGGAATTGTTGGCCTGTGTTAGAAATTGTTTTCTTTTAAGGTTTAAAACTCTTCATTCCAAGATTTCCCACCCTTTAAGTTTCGTGTTGAGAAGTTGACTGTTATTTTATTGGGTTCCCTTTCATAAGTGACTTGCTGCTTTTCTGTAAATACTTTGAGGATTCTGTTCTTCTGTTGCACTTTCAGGATGTTGGCTACGATATGTCATGGGGAGTTTCTTTTCTAATTATAGCTATTTGGGGTTCTATGTGCTTCATATATCTGTGTGTTAAATATTTTTAGGTTATTTGAAACGTTTTTGGCTATTATTTCTGCAAACAATTTTTTTCTTATGCCATTTGCATCATCTGATATTTCATTAATTCCAGTTAAGCTTAGATTAGTCATCTATGAGTTGTTTGATCCAATTTTTTAGGTTCCCTTGTTTTCAAGATATCTAATTTAAATGATCATCAACAACAGGCCTGTCTTCTAGTTCTCAAATTTGATCCTCTCATTGGTGACATCTGCCATGTATGGTTAAAATAGAATTTTGAATCTCATGAATTTCTATTTGAAGCCCTTCTTCTGACTCGGGTTCTTTTCTATGGCTATCATGCACCTTTTGGAGCTTTTGGTTTAACTCTTCTATCATTTTAATAATATCTTCTTTAGATTTCATTGCTCATTGGGTTTAATTGGCACAAATCTTTCTGTTTATACCTTCTGTGAGTTTGCAAAACACCTTATTGGATTCTGTTTTTCATCTCCCCTGATACCATTTCAAATAATTCGGGTATAAGAAGTTTGGTTCCTTCCCCTTTGATGGTCCATGGATGAACTTTTGGGAGTGGGGAGTTATGAAGGCATTTTTTGGTTTGTTTTCTGTTTCTATTATTTCTTGTTTTATACTGAAGCTTGTGAGTTTATTGCAGTGGCAAGTTTACTTTGTAATGTAGAATCCTTTTAAGTTAATGTATACTTTTCAGTAGTGTCTCTGCACATGCCTAACTGCTTGTCATTGCCTCCGCTCCAGAATTCAACCACCTCTATTTCCTTAAGATGAGAGATTACAGCGTAGTTGGTTTAGTATCCAATTTTCCTGGAATAGCCACAGTATTGCAAATGACCCCAAAGTACTTTAGATATTGAAATCCCAAGAAAATTAATAGCAACAGCTATGCACCTTGATTAGAGTTATAAAATAACAATTATAACATTAAATACAAATAAAATATTCACAAACTCTGAGGGTTAATAAATTTCCCCAATTCTACATATGAAAGAGTTCTATAATTACACCAGGGACACTAAGACAAGCCAAGTATTGACCTACTATTAACCTACAGTATATATTTACTAAATTGAACAACTTTACCTCTACTAACAACAGCATTGTATTCTACTGAATACAATGAAATAATGTAATACACAATAGAAATAATGTAAACTTAACTGTCTAGAAATGAGTAAAGCTTAGTCATTATAATAGTAAATATAGAGAGTTGGAGAATCTGAGAATAAAGAGGCAAAATTTGAAAAATTGATGGGTTATGTAAAGGAGCAAAAAATGAGGAATAATATGAAATTAATAATAATCCTTCTTTGAAAACAATGAACAAGGAAAAGAAGAAAACAATAAACAGCAAAAACATGAGGTAAAAGAATGTTAAGACATCATACTACAGGGAAACATGCATACCCATGTCTGTTTGTTTGTTTTTGGTCTTTTTTGAGACAGGATCTCACTATACAGTTCAGGCTGGCCTTGAGCTCACTTTGTAGCCCAGGCTGGTCTCGAATTCACAACAACCCTCCTGCCTCAGCCTTCCGAGTGCTGGGATTACAGGCGTGAACCACCATGCCTGGCTATACCCATGTCTATATCAAAACAACTGACCCTAGCTAAGTCCCGGAAACAGCTTGCATACCCATCAACAGATGGTGAATAAAGAAAATATGGCAGCTATGCATAATGGAATATTAGATGACCATAAAGTAGGACAAATTTGGGGCACTTATAGGAAAATGGATGCATGTGGGAAATGTAATTTGAGTAAAATAAAACAGAAAAAGAAGCTTGAATTCCATTCCTCTCATTTGGGTAAGACAAAGTACAAACAAAGAGAAAAATAAAGCATGAATAAAAGAAAGTAAGGGAATGAATATCTTTCCAATGGGTAGGTGTCCAAGAGATTAAGGCTAAAGGGTGAGGGTTAAGGGAAGAAAATGAGAAAATATGCAATATACAGAAACCTCTTAACCTCAATTATTACAAACATCACAACCCTAAACTTGAGCTAAGATTAATAAAATCAACCAGAAAATAGAGAAAGAGGACTCTGAAAAGCTGGGATAGAAGTGTAGAGAAAGGGCTTTAAAAAGAAGGAAGTTGTGTTTTTACAGGGACCAACATCCAAGGATGATTGTAAGCTGCATGTATGGCCAACATGTACTAATAAATAAATCAAAAATAAAAAAGAAAAGTAAGAAGGGAGAGGAAAAATAGTTGGAAGGGAAAAAGAGAAGAGAAATTCTTAACTGAAAGAAGAGAAAAAAAATCTAAGAAAGTTACCAAATCCCAAAAGATCAAATTTTTAAAAAAGATAAAAAATAGAAAAAATAGAAAAATTTTAAAAACGATTGAGTTAAAGAAAAAACTTTCTGTGTTACTGAATGAGTAATTTCTTCCATGACCTGCAGTCGTAGGATCCAGACACAATTTTCTATTCCTAGCTTTAGGACCAATGGGTCTTTGAGGCTCCCTCCTTGCATTACAGGGTCCTTTTTTATTCCTCTTATTCTGTGGTTAACAAGTAGGTTAAAGCATGTCTTTGCTCTTTTTGGAGATGGATATCACCATCAGCCGTAGGGTTTCTGTTGATTGCAGGCCAGGAGGCCAGAGTGAGAGTGAACTGTTGGACTTATTGTTGATATTCATTGGGTGTGGTTATTCCCTTCCTGCCCCAGGTATGGTTCTCCTCTAAGGTCTGGTCCATTGATTAGTCTTTGCCTCTGTTACCATTCTGTGCTCCCCCAGTGGTGGGCCCCCACTCCTTTGCTGCTGGTTAACTATGTCATAAGGGGGCAGGGCACAATCACTCCAGACCTGGTGGGCTCTGTCCTGGGGGTTGGGGTGCCACTTTCTCATATGGGATGGGGCACCACTTCAGGTCAGATTTCCCACATGGGGACATGGAATCACCCTCAGGCTCAGGTCAGCTCACTCACAAGGAGCTGCATAAACATTTAAATGACTATTTTAAAATATTTTTGACATGGAATTCTTGATTATTCTTTATGGATATTAAAATGATTAGGTAAAGTTGTGATAACAACCCTAATTTTACCCTTAGATAAAATCATTCTAAAACATTATGGGAAAGTAGACATTTTGTCATAGTTCAAAGTTGTTTGTTTTTTTCTTTTTACTTTGGAAACATTTGTATATTTTGGTTAATAGAAAAATTGTTGCTCACTTTCTTTGAAACTATGTTGTTTGAAATTAACAGAGTATTCTTCTATGAGATGGAAAACCAGTGATCAAAACCTACATATTTTCTTAAAATAATTCATAGCTTATTTCAAAGATTAAGACATGCCTCAAATCACTTGTTTCTCTCTGTAATCGAAGTAAAATAAAATGGCTCTATTTAATATCCTTGAACAATTACTTTGAAGTTTTACCTTCATATAAAATATTCTACTTTAAAAGTATAATATTTGATATTTCAATGTTATTTCCAAATTTATGAAAATATTTATTGTTAACAGGGTCACTAATCTCATAATAACTTATTCTATATCACAGAGAGTTGTGGGTTTAAAATAAACAAGTGTATTTTTTATGAATTTGTTTCTACTCATTCACAATTTGGGTATTAAACAGTTGTGCCTGAATTTACAAAGAGGCTTCATTCCAAGAATCCTCTGGGATACCAAACTCCAAGGGATGCAAGTTCCTTATACTGTATAAAATGGTGTACCTTATGCCTAAAACCTGTGCATATCCTCCTTTCTGTCATTTCTAGGATTACAGTTAACATTCAACACAGTGTAACTGGTATGCAAAGAGTTGTTAACCTGATTGTTTAAAAATAATGAAAAATATCTATAAATGTTCAGAAGAGACACAGTCAACTTGGTTTAGCTGCATCGATGATCAATGAGACAGAAGTGAACACCACTCAAACAGTGAGGGTGGATGAGAGATTGGGTATCTGAGATATGGTGTGAGGTTACGGAAGAGAATGCCTACCCACCACTCCTTCCCATGAACGGAGCATTGTGCTTAGCATATAGTCCATCTGAGTCTTGGTTTTGGAACTTATAGAATTGTTTGTCAGATATTTATCATCTATGATTGTTTGTGACCCGTGAATGTGGAAACCAAAAATATAAAGGGCTGAGTGCATGCATATTTATATGGATAACATTAAAAAGAATTTGAACAGTTTCTGTTTGTGCCACATAATGACTAAATTGATTTGAGGAACTACTATGTTTGTACATCACATCTGAATCGTTTTTACTTTCTCTTCTCCCTGCTCCTTCATTTCACAACAAAATCTATCTATCGTTCGTATCACGTATTCTTTATTTTTCTGATTCAATTTTTACATTTTGAGTTTCACATATAAAAGAAGCCATGAGATGTTTAACTGTTTGTGTCTGATGTATAACACTTACTATTATGATCTTTTTTATTCAATAGGAACTGAATATTCCTGTTTCCTGATCTGTGAGATAGAAATAATAATATTACTTATCTCCTAGACTTGATGTGAACCTTGAAAATAGTCAGTACGTACAAATTCATAGTACCTGGCACAGCACAATCACTCTGGTAAACCTGTCATTCTTAAAAATAGTGCTATCATTATTATTATTAATACTGCTTGCAACAAATTTGATGTGTGAGAATTATGTTACAAGGAGCCTGCACCTGGCTTCTGATTGCATGAATGTACTTAATACAGCTTCAAAAAGGTAAGCAAGTAACTCTTGAAAAATAATTCAGAAGTGAAAATTAACCTAGAAATAAGATCAGATTTCTAGAGTAAAACGTGTGCTCTACTATGTGTTATAACAACAGGTTATCCTTAAGATTTTTAAAGTCTTTTAGGAATAATCTAAAAGAAAGTCTAAATTTTATGTAAAAAATTTACTTTTGTTTTGTATTGTTGTTTTAACAACCCAACTTCAAGTATACCCACAACTTTTAGAGTATAATTTCAGCATAAATAAATCTAACTATGCCTTTGCATTAAATTTAATTTCAGCAATCTTGACATTGAAATGAATAAATATGTATATTTATATATTTAAAGTTAGTCTTTGAATGTTTGTGTGATTTGTGTATATATTTCAGAGCATACAATGACAGAGTAGTTTGAAACAAAGTTCTGGAAAGCTGGAAATAGCACAAATTACTCTCACAAATATTTGTTACACTCTAATTTCTGGAGAAGATTATAATTGTAGTTCTGTACTCTGCTTTTATAGATATTTACTTTTAAAATCTTAATTGGATGTAATTCATTATTATCTTTTTACAGTAGCACAAACTTACTCCTCACTACATAATTTAGAAAATAGTGTTAAGAAGTCAACTCAGAAATAAAACAAGACAAATTAGCTTTTCCTAGATTCTATAATTAAAATTATCCACTCATGTTTCTCTTAATTTGCTTTTGATTGTAATAAAGTACATATCCTAATAAAATTGTAAATGCTTAATTTAGAAGGAAATTGAGACTCTGACAAAAAGAGGATAAAATAGATGTTTAAAACTTTTTTGTCATCATTTTAGTGATCACAGGCAAGGTTAATTTCCTCATCTTTTTTTCTTCTTCCTAGCTGAAGTTAAGAAATTTAAGGATGATTACATATCTTGTGATACACACTCTGGGAAAAAGACAAGCATTATCAAACTACTCAACAATTAATTTATGTTTCTCTTTCCAAAAATGAATTTTTAAAACTTGTATTAGTTATGGAAGCAGGAAGAATTCTTAGGGTTGTTGCAGCGGTGAAGGGCAAAGCATTGCATTCTGTAAACAACGTAGATATGGCTGGGGATTTAGCTCAGCGGCAAAGCGCCTGCCTGGCAAGCTCAAGGTCGTTAGTTCGGTTCCCGGTACCGGAGAAAAAACAAAACAAAAAAAAAACAAAAAAACAATGTAGATATACAAGAATGGGAAGGCCATGATTACAAAATACCGCATGTGGAGACTTGGCTTTGTTACTATCACTCTCAAAACTAAAACAAGCCAAAATCATATGCTTCACGGAAGATTTTACTGTTAATCTTTATCTAAAAAAAAATTGCTGGAATTTTTTATTGTAGCACTTTCAATATAACTTAATCAACATTCCCTTAATATTCAAAATTAGTCTAATTTTATTCAGTTTCAAAGTGATGAAATCTTATTAGAAAACTTACATGTTATTCTACTAATGTTTTTATTTGTACCATTCTTATGAAAGCAAAACGTCAATCTTACATTCAAAGGAAAATTTAATTGGTTTCCTACTGTTGTCCACACATTTATGAAATTCCGCTGCACTTAGTACACAGAAATTTCATTACAGTTAAATTTATAAATAATAAGATCTAATCTCAATTGAGAAATAATTGAGTATAACTTCTTAGAAAGTTAAGCATACTAAATGTCTCACAGTAACAAAGAAACTATCTTTGTAAGTAGGGAGGTACAAACCCCTAATCCCAACAGGGTCGGCCTCGGTAAGTGGATTGCAAGATCTAGGCTAGACTGGTATGACTATAAGGCCCTATGTCAAAACAATAAAAAGAAAAAGTCTCTAATAGAAATCCTGCTGTCCTTTTGGATAAACAATGCCTGTTACACAATGTTTTCTCATCAAGAATTCCTGCAATGAGAAACTCTGTAAAACATAATGTTGGGTTTTAGTTTCATCTATATATAGAAAATGTAAATGTTGAGTTTATTTCCTAAGGACTGCAAGCTGTGACATGCCGTGTGTAAAAAAGATAGCTTTCTTTTTTAAAAGAAAAAATACAAATAAACACTGTCAGTGAAGAAAGTCAGACTTTACCTATATCAGTCTTTCCCATTTTCTTTCCTCAGATGATCCTTCAAAGAGCTAATCTTTCCTTCTGAATGCTTTGCTTCTGAATGCTTTTGCCTTTTGGGAAATAAATGACGTGGCTGAGACAGGAAAATATACCTAAGGAAATTAACACAGAACAGAGCTAGTCATACAGTTATTGCATCTGCTTTAACTTTTGTCGACCATACTCCCACTGAATATTCTTTTAAATGAAAGGTTGTAAGGTGCATAATAGTTTATTTGATTGAAATTTCTTCTAAAGAGATACAACAGTGTAAAAATTTGCAAAAGCATATAATCAGGTGGATAGGTGTATATTTTAAAAGAAGACTGAACTGTCTCGAATTCAAGCTCTGCCACATCATAAAACGTGGCAAATTTTTAAACTCTCAAATCTAAACTTTCAGCTAAAAATTTAGACTATTATATATTTCTCAAAAGTTTTCATGTTAATGAAATAAAATTGTTTTTGAAAAATACCGTGCACAGGGGCTGGGGATTTAGCTCAGCGGCAAAGCGCCTGCCTGGCAAGCGGAAGGTCGTGAGTTCGGTTCCCAGTACCGGAGAAAAACCAAAAAAAAAAACCAAAAAAAAACAAAAAACAACAACAACAACAAAAAAAAATACCGTGCACAATGCACATCACCTACCCAGCACTATTTTCATGTTAAAATCATGAATATATGCAATTATGATTTGAAATCATGATATAAATGTTATCTATTATACCGTTGCAAAGATAAAATAAAGATGAGTGGAGAATTTATACACATGGCATGGCAAAAGAGATTTTTTGCGCTCCTTCCTTAAAGAGTGTATTTTTTTTTTTCCTAAAGTTTATACTTCTACAATTTTTCAGAAGTGCATATTTATAAACGAGATGCCTGAGTATTAAGCTCTGGGTACCTGAGTGAATACCAGAAAGAATGCAAGAGCAATTATAGTCATTAAAAATAGAATTGTTGCACTATTTGTAAGCCTGTATTCCTTCTGTGATTATAGCTTAGGTTTTCCATAAGATCTGGGGTTAAAAAAAAAAAGAAGAAGGCATAGCATTATTTATTACCCTGGAGTTTGTCCTTTATACGACAAAAATGGCTGATTTAAGACTTTGACTCTTAGTCTATTTTCTTTTTTAGTGTCTGGCTACACAAATAAAAGAATGAAGGCAAAATTATCTGTGTTCCAACTTGTTTTTTTTTTTATTTTTGACTTGTAAGTAAACTGTAACATTACACGTTACGTACATGAACCAATTATTGCCCTGTAGCCCATTTTATATTTAAAATGATAATTAAAATAGGTAAATAATAAATGTAAACTTTGATTTTGTGATACATATTGATGCTACAATAAACAAAAGATTACATACACAATAGGAATCATGTAAAATTATAATGGAGCTGGAAAAATTCCTATTGCCTAGTATTTCCACTGCACTTTATTCCAACCAGATAGGTTTAAATACACAAACAGCTACCACTCTCTTATAGTTGCTAACAGTATACAGTACAGCAAAATGAATTACAGGTTTGTACCTGAACAGCAATAGTTTGTACTGTACATCCTGTGTGTATTAGGCTTTACCATGTAGGTTTAAGTAATTTCCTTCTATGATGTCATGCAGTGAATAAATTAGTGGTGTACTTCTCACAATGTCATCTCATTAAGAGATTTATGACTATATTTCTAGTACATTCATGGATGGTTATTTTCCTTATGGGATCCATTTAAGATGCTGGGGTGCAATCAGTATCAGAATTTAATCAGATAACATGAAGACAGATATCAGTACTGATTCTGTGGTGCAAAATCTATAGAATGTTTTTTTGGAAGCCATAGAAAACAATATATCTATAACAATGTCTGATGAAGAATGTGCTGATTTGTGTCTTTGTAACTTCACAAATAATCATGTGTGCATCTTCACTGAGGTCAATACCACAAAATATCTGTTTGCACAGGTAAGGTCTAAAATTTTAAACATTCATAATAATAATAAAGATATATAACAGCAAGTTTTTGAAAAAATAGAAAGCATTTTTACCGCATATAAAACCCTTAGTTTCTTTGTAGTAGCTCAATAGTCTGAAAAGAAATCATGATATAACTTGGCATTGTAAATATACACATCATGGCAAACAAAACAAAACAAAACCAAGCAACAGGGAGGCAATATTTTTGGTATTTCACAATGAGGAATAATAGAACTAGGAATAGATGAAATCTCTTTATCTGAGTCATCTGACAGAAAAAAAATATAACTAAAAGCTGCAGAAATATTGACAGATATACATGAAAAATATATTAAAATGTTGATAATTCTGTAAGAATTTTGATTTGTTTTGCTGTAATTGCTATCAAAATTAAAAGTTTTGTTACAAGAAAAAATACAAACAAATACGAGTGCTAATTTAAAAAAAAAAATGAACTTCACCCTTCATGAGAAGTTATTTTGTAAGCAGTCATTTAACTTGGTTTCTTCACAGAAAACAATATATGATCTTTTAAAATAGTGATACCATAATAATATCCCAGTACTTAAAAGATGATTCTACTCCTTTACCCTTTCAGCCTATTCTCAGTAAAGTTTCCAGACTGATCCTTTTAAAATGTGGACTGGGTCCAGCCTTACTTTAGTTACAGAGCTTTCAGTAGCTGTTCATGGGGCAGTCAGCATGAACCATGCCCCTGACAGTGGTCTACAAGCTTGGATATTTCTCAGACACCTCAGTAGCTCTCTGACTTCATCTCTTACTCTTACTGTTTGTTCTCCACAGATACCATGACAGCTTCTTTGTTGATTATTGAATATGCAAGTCATTGTCCCCTCTAAGTGTCTTCACATGTCTTCAGTAAAATACTCTTAACAAATACATAGAATAGAATTCATTACCCAAATCACATGGAAATGCTGGAGATTGCTCTGCTCATGATTGCTTTCATGTTTATTTTGTGTCCACTGTGCTTCTTGACCTTGGGTTCATCATATGGAAATTGTTTACTCCTTTCTGCAGTGGAATCTGTGAAATGAATTTGGTAACCTAGGGTCTTAATAAGTATTTTTACATAGACAATCTATATGAAGAATCAACTTTTCCTACAATTACTTAATTTAAATGTCACAGCAAGTCCATATGGATAATATTTTGGGATGCATTTTACAGAGGAAAAAGATGAAGTTTCTTAAAACTATGTAAATTCGCCCAATTTTCCCTTCTTGTAACTGGTAAGGTTAGGTTTCTAGCTACGTAAAATGAATACAGAGCTTGATGTAGTAGCTTCTGTATTTTCTGCATTGTATTTTGAGTTTTTTAATCAATACATAATTCAAAGAACATTCTAATGTTGTGTCTTACAATGCAAAATACAAAAAAGAAAAACTTGATCAACTAACTTCTAAATCCCCAACTCATGGGCCAGAAACAAAGAAAAAACTGGTAGAAATACATATATTTATGGCTTAAACCTCAAATACTGCTCTTTTTGTCAGCTATATCTATTTTGTCATCCACCTATGGACTTACATGGGTCCAGGAAATAATATGCAGTATAATTATAAAAAACTGAATAAATAATTTATTTCAGCACAATCTTCCACAAATTTCTATGCATTCTACTACCAAGCCGTGCTTCATAGATTCAGAAAACATATAATTTTATCCACTAATTATTTAACACACAAGTTAATAATTTTACATAATTATTATTGTTAGTTTGCTAATTTAAAGGAAAAAATAGCAAGACAGATAGCCAACATTGAATGTAAACTATAAGAAAAAAGATATGTTTACAGCTATTTAAATATCTACAAATCTTTTCAACTAACATCCTCAACTTCATTTTAATTGTCATTATTTCTTGCAGTGAAATATTACATGTGATTTCAAATATATTGGAATATACTAATATCCAGAACAGAAAGATTTTCAGAGCTTCTTTCTTTAACTAACCAGGGAACTGAGAAATAGCTCCATCAAATTTAACCAAAAATATGTTTGAGGCACTACACAGTTAAATAGGAGCAATTAATGATTATTTGTAGCTTGTACAGTAAAGAAGAGAAAAGCTTAGGCAAATGATCAAATTGAAACTAGAGTGGAATGGCCTAATAACATCTAAACATAATTAATCTTTTTTATTTTATATTTTTCTTAAGGAATTCATAAACCATCTTGTTTGAAGTGAAGAAAAGTTTGGGTTTGAATTATTTTAACTTTTCTAAAAACTGGAAAAAATAATAAACCATATATCATTCCACTTCTTAACACAGTAAATCATAATAGTGTTTGGTTTCTTTTGTAATAAGCGAATATACTGGGTACTTTAGTCATTATTTTTAGTCTCAAATGAAACATACACATGTGCCTCTAAAGACTGTATTTTTGGTTTCAAGTTTAATAGAGTCTAGATATTTTATCAAATATTCTGGGTGTTTCTGAGATGTATTTTGGAATGAATTTTACATATACATGGATGGACCTTGTGTATTGCAGATTGCCCTCTGTACATAATCTTTCATTATATGTATGCTACTCCTTAGTCAGTTGAGGGCCTGAATACACCAAAGACCAAAACACCTACCTTCCCTGAGCGTTAAAAATTCAACAATAGATGCCTTTACCTCAAGTGTAATATTCTCCAGCTCTCTAAATTCCTTAAAGCTCTCTAGATTTCTAACATGCTTTTGACCCACCTAGCAGATTTCAGAGTTTTCCGTCTTCATAATCATGCCAGCTAATTATTTGAAATAAATCTACACACACACGTGTGTGCACATACACACACACAATCTACATGATTTAGTTTTCTGGAAGACTCTGAATAATGTAGTAACTATGACTATTTGTAGTTTGTACAAAAAGAAAAAGAAGCTTAGGTAAATGATTGCATTGAAACCTAGAACCTGAACATAGATTAGCTAAAAGAAGTGAAGAAAAGAGAAAGAGGTGAAGGAATTTATTAATTATTTTGAAAAATGTATAAACTATTGAATATAGAAGGTAATAATATGTTATAATTAATTACTGTAGTCTTCTTATAGTCATTTATGGCTTAAATCTCAAACTTCAGTTCAGAACTTCAGAACTTCAACAGATTCTCACATATTTTTCTTAACAAAAGAGAAGTAAAAATTATTAAAAGAACTTTGCCTCATAGACTAATTCAACTCCTTCACATAAAGACTGGTATGGTGTATAACTCTATGACACCGACTCAATTTTAAACTGTATTTGTTTCTCTCTGATTGTATTACATATTTTTCTGGGGTTATTATCTATGTATTTTCTATAAATTTGGTATCATACTAAATAAAATATATGCTAAGATCTCGCATGAGCAATTAAAAAGTTTCAAATATTATTTGTGGAGATCAAAACTTCAAACTATGTGTAAAAAGCTAAAACTATGCATTATCAAACAAGAGCAGCATATATTAATAACTAGAAGTGGACCTATAAATATATAATATTTTACCTTAGTTTATGCAAAAGTACTCAGTCCATTTTCATTCAAATAAGCAATATTATGATTAACATCTGAAAAACCTCATCTCTACAATTGATTTATAATACTTGCAAATTTGAAAATAAACACAATTTGATGTCAAAACACTCCTCTTGAAATAATTTTTATTATTTTTTTCTTTTTAGAAAATGTATTAATCAAGGACTACATGTGCAGGCATATTTTCCTTGTGTTACAGAAATTAATATCAACTAATGAAATCATTATTTGTGTGTGAGTATTACATGTTTGTATAGTGCAATCCGCTATTACCCTCACACATTATTATTCTTGCTGAATGCATTTTCTTCATTGGCCATCATGTGCTAAAAAGAAGCCCTTACAATAAATAGAAATCCTCTCATAAAAGCTTTCTACTTATGTGGAGTCAGACAGTCTGGTTCTTACTATCCAATCCATGACCCATGGATAGAGTCAGCAGCAAAAAAGTATATTAAAGGTGACAATTCACCACAAAATCTATCATGGAAAACAGTGACTAAACTAAATGATATCATATACAAAGACATTTAATGAGAAGCAGGAATCATTTGCCATTGTTTGCAATCCAACTGTTCCATCATTTCTCAGGGAGAGTTGTCACAAACGTTAACTTAGATTTCTTGCCAATAAATTTAAGGCAGATGTCAACATTACAGGCAGCTTATGCTGCGTTGAGTAAAGTACTGGAGTATTTTTGCAAAATTGCTGATGAGAAAGCTCATAAGGAAATAAAAGAGAATGGCAAAATAAAGACAGCTTCAGGTAAACTAAATTTTGGATTTTTAAAAAATGAAACCTTTAATTTAATACTGCTTTAGTAGAAAGATCAAGCCATACCTACATTACTATTCATTTTCATGCAAATGAATCTTTTCAAACGAGGCAGTCAAATTATTCATTTTAAATAATCATTTCTTTGACTTTCAAGAAAAAAAGAGAAAATGAGTTGCCAAATGTAAAGCACCTAAAAACATGAAAGGAAGAAATTTTTACTGGCTACATTTTTCTATGTAAAGAGCTCAGAATTGACAGTTTTAGGAAGTACTTAGGGAGACTTGCCTCATAAACTAACTTTTATCCTTGCATAATCAATTTAGCAGTATGTTTCTAATAAATAACCTCCTAAAAGCATTATTTTGCTTCTGAAGTATTTTAAACACTTTTAATAACACCTATGCTTCCATTACGGGAAATATACTGTTTAACTATCTGAAGAATAAAAATTAACCTCTGCAATCATAAATAGATATTGAATATGCTTTCTAAAATTAATGAACATGTTAAAGGTAAAAGACAAATGTGGCTTGGTTTAAATTTTCTCCAGGAGGAGGTAAGATATTTTTTCATATTTCACATAGGCTTCTTGCATAGGGCATTAGTAAGCTTTCCTGTTGCTGGGACAAAACACCCTCTTTAAAAGAGATGTTTAATTTACCTAAATGTTTAAAGGGATTCTGTCTATATTTGGCAATCCCCAGGGAAAAATGCCATGGTGAAGCAAAGGTTATTGGGCTTATTAGCCATGAAGAATTACAGGGAAGAAGTGCAGGGAGGAGACACAGGCCAGGGAAGAAAAGGCCAGGGGCAGACATAGGCGTTAAGGTAATGCATCCATGACCCACATAGGCACACCCAGAAACGTGAGCCATCAATTCCTTGGGTGGATCCCAAAACCAATCAGTCTGAATCACTGCCTTGACCATCGCATTCCACCACTTGTCAAATTGACAGCTAAACATATTCCCTTAAGTCACACTTAGTATACCAATAAATGCAAAAACAAGATAGTAATTTCACCTAGTATATTACAGCTATGGTGAGTATAACCCAGCATGCAATAATCCCTTCCCCAAAGTCTTAACATTTCCAACATTTTTTTTTTTTCAAAAGCCCAAGTCCATGTCTCTTCTGAGATTCAATGCAGAGAACTGGATGCAAAGTTTTGGAAAGTTCTAAAACAAGCTACGTATTTCCATGGAACGATGGCACAGGGCAGATATTCTCATTTGCAAAGGGAGAAACATGAAGATAGAAAAGAATAGGACTGAAGAAAAACCAAAACTCAGCAAGGGAAACGTTACATCCTGTAGTTCCAGGGAACACTGTGGTAAAATTTTAGTTCTAAAGGTTACGGTGACCCCACTCCCATAACTTTGAATTTTGCAATCCACATGGCCTCACTTGGACTGCCTTCACTCACAATCTTCAGCTATACTCATCAGATAATCCATGTTTCTGGAATCTAAAACTTCCTGGCATCTCTGCAGCAGTGGTGGTTTTATTTCCACAGCGTTATGCACTGCTTGCTTAGAGGCAGCTTTCTTAGCCTTCCAGACCTTCCTCTGAAATCTGGATAGAAATCTCCTTGAACCTATAACTCTTGCATTCTGCATGTCTAAAAACCAGAGTCACATGGAAATTGCCAAGGTCTGCTATCAGTGAAAGCAGCAGCAAGGACCCTTTGGATCGCATTTACGTTAGCCTCTAGTACCAGGATTGCTGAGCATGATGAAATGAACCACAAGAAACCAATTTCCTAAAAGACATTTCTTGAATGGAGTCACAGGGACCCAAATTAGTGTTTTAAAATTTTGCATCTGTGAAACTGGCTGCATCCATGAAAGATGGAATTTTGTTGATTTCTGATACCCTTGTGCCACTTTGCTTTATGTTTCCACACAAAATGCTTAGTTTCTTTTAAGTGGGACTAGTCTTTGTAGCAAATGCTCTTCCTTAGGCTCCAAGGAACAGACATAAACTTTTCTGCTTTAGTTTTTCCCTCAGTACTCTTATTTTACACCAGGCTAAAAGTAAATAGCAGTACCAATCCACAGCCTGAAAACTGGTAGCCTTTAAATTTCCTCCACCAAATCATATAGTCCATAGCCCTTAATCTTGACCTCCTGTGATCTCAGAATATGACACAATTTCTGGACAGCATAACATACAAGACCTTTATTTCAATTGCCAATAGAGCCTTTGTTGCAACCCAAAACTTGCTGAGCCTTATAATTATTTCTATCTGTATGCTGGTTTTCTAAGCTCTAACCAGAATTCACCACCCTATTTTGCTTAAAATATTCTAGGCTTCCTTATTTGGCATTTCCAAACTTTTCCACGTGCCTGCTATAAACTAGTTTCAAAGGCTTATAAACCACATGATCAAATGATTACATTGATTCCATTGCAATGATTCCATTCTTAGTACAAATTTTGTGTTGGTCAGCTATTCTATTGGTGACACAATACATTCACACCCAAAACTTAGTGATTTAATATAGTTCACTACTTCAAGGGATTCTGGTCATGATCAGCAAGATCCAAGATTCTTTTATCATGGTAGAAGTGCATTGGAGAACAAATAGTCTTTGTTCATGCACCCTTAGCAATACATCACAGAACCAGTGCCAGAAAGATAGGGGAGAAGAGCACATGTAAACACCTGGCCATGTTTCTAAGGTACATCCAGAAATGTGCTCCAGAAATCTCTCAGACATTCTACTTTAAACTTCAAAATTATTGTAGTTTTTCTTTTTCAGTTGGTCTCGAGAGTTCTGTTTGGAAAGTGTCTGTAAACTTCAACCATTCGTTAGAAGAGAAAAGTAGACTTGGACATTTACAGTGTTCTTCTCTGTGGTAGTTTGAGATTTGTAAGAGGAAAAATACAAGACAAATATTTTATAGAATTATTTTATAATAGTCACCCAAAGTGTCATATACAAAGACAGTGAAGGGGGGCTGGGGATTTAGCTCAGCGGCAAAAGCGCCTGCCTGGCAAGCTCAAGGTCATGAGTTTGGTTCCTGGTACTGGAGAAAAACAAAACAAAACAAAATTATGCCAGAGGAAGTAAAAATGAAAGGTGTGAGGATTTGGGCAGGGTTGCTGTTGCTCTCTCCATAGAATGTCCTGGGGAATCATCATGAAAAATGGATCTCATTTTTCATGGGAGCCCTTGTAAAGCTGATTGAAAATCTTGCCTGGGT
>NW_004955428.1:8193923-8198382 GCF_000276665.1 Chinchilla lanigera
AAAAAAAAAAAAAAAATACCAAAGGGTCCAGCTGAGGGCCTGGATCCCACAGTAATGACCTGCATGAGTCCAGCTGAAGACTTACAACCCATGCATAACAATGCTCCCCACAAGTCCACCTGGAGTTCTAGAGCCCATGACAATGTTTCATGCAGGCCTTTTTCAAAGATATACACTGGTAAGACCCAGAGGTCAATAGTGGAAGCTAGACAGTCTGTACCAGCAAGATGATGGATCTGTGCTAGCAGGCTGAGGGATCTGTACTGGAGCCGGGAATCAATGCTCAAAGTAAGAACCAGAGTTCTCTCAAAAGATACCACAGCCATCCTCAGTGTCTTGGTTACTTTTCTCTCATTGCTGGGACAAAATATCTGATGCCCAAAATTAAAGTAGGAAAAGTTTATTTAGCTCACTGTTTGTGGAGGTTTCAGTACATACTCAGCTGGCTCCAATGCAGAGTCGCACATGGCAGAAGGCAACCATTCATGGCAGCAGAAAATAGCAAAGCAACAAGAAAAGGGAGGAGTGGCCACAAGCAGCCCCTCTCTCTCCCTTCCATAATCAAAACTACCCACCCCAGGGTGGGTATAGCACTTACACCCATAATCCCAGCATTGGACCATGGGTGGATGATAAATTTTAGAAGCCTGCACCCTTGACTACATAAGGCTTTGGGGGTACATGCAGACCAGACCATAACACTTAGCAACAGTGAGGTCTTGAACTCCTCTAATGAAAAGCCAAGTTCCCATTAGGAAAGTTAACATGCCAAGCTTCCCCAGGAGACTGAGCAGTGCACCATTTTCCTCTCTGGAGCCAGAAAGCAATACTTAGAGTGGGGACGAGAGCTACCCCAAAGTGAACCAAAGCCATTCTCAGTGAGAAACTTCTGAGCTCCTTCAGTGATGATAGCAGTCGAATTCATCAGGAAAGCCAGCTCTTCCAGGAAAACCAACAGGTCTCTATAACTTTCCAACAGCTTCTCAACTTCTTCCTCTCCAGTTCTGCTGGCAGCAATCTTCAGGTTGGCCTCCCATACCAAGCACCATGTTGGCTCAATTCAGCTGGGTGTTACAAGTTGGCCACCAGTTGTCAATCCACCACATTCTCATAGAATTTCCTCACTTAGAGGACAGCTTAATTCCTATAAATAAAATGGAATAGAAAAACGAGGCCATAGTCAACTAAAATGCAGTCAGTTGATCATTGGCGAAGGACCTCATGCTGTGTTGATACAATCAATAAACAGAATAAACCTAAACACAAACATATACCTTAAAAATTCTCTCAAAAAAATCAAAGAGATAAGTTTAAAATACAGACTTATAAATCTTGTAGAACAAAAAAGGATAAAATTTAGATGGCATGGTTTAGTAGTGAGTTTTTTATCTAAACACCAAAACCACAGTCAATATTTCAGAAAAAAATTGACAAGTCAAACTTTGTTAAAATTACTAACCTATAATCCATGAAAAGGTTTTGTAGGAAAAACAATCTGACATACAGTAAGATATGCATATAGAATTTCAAATAAGCATGACCAAAATAAATTTAACTCAGGCATATAATAATCAAGATCCCAGAAATTCCACACAAGAATAGAATATTAAAAGCTATTGGAGAATAGAAACTGATCACTTATAAAGGAAAGCCTGTCATAATTACAGCAGACTTCTTAATACAAACACTCAAGTCAAGAAGAGCTTGAAGTGAAGTATTTCAAGTTCTGAAAGAAAAAAATTTTCAACCCAGATTGCTGTACCTTGCAAAACTACCTACAAAAAAAAAATTTTGTTTTGGTCTTTTTTTGAGATAGGGTCTTGCTATGCATTTCAGGCTGGACTTGACCTCACTTTGTAGCCCAGGCTGGCCTCGAACTTGCAATGTTCCTCCTGCCTCAGCCTCCCGAGTGCTGGGATTACAGGTGTGTGCCACCGCACCCAGCTTGTTACTTACAAAATTAATAGAGAAATAAGATACTTCCATGAGAAAGAGCAACTTAAGAATTTAATGACCACCAAACCAATTCTGCAAAGGGTACTGAAAGATTTTCTAGACAGAGATAAAATGACCACAATTCCAAGAAAAACAACAGAAAAAAACCACCAGGTAAGGCAAGCAATTAAGCAGAGGGTAAAAGCAGGGAACGAACAGCATAAAAATATCATGACAAAGATAAGCTAATACATAACAGTTATAATCATCAATATAAATTGCCTCAATTAACCAATCAAAAGAAAGAGACTGGTCAAGTGGATCAAGAAACAAGATCCAACAATATGCTGTATATAAGAAACATGTTTAACTAAAAAAGAAAATGACTGATGAAAGTCAAAGGATGGAAAACAATATGCTATGCAGCAGGAACAGAGAAAAAAAGGCAGGGGTGGCTATTCTGTTTGCAGACTATGTGACCTTCTAATCAAGAACCATCAAAAGAAATTAAGAAGGTTACTACATACTTGCTAGGGGAAAACTTCAACAGGAAGAGAGAACAATCATAAAAATGTATTCAACAAATACAAGAGCATGCAACTATGTAAGACAAATTTTAACAGATATGAAAAATCACATAAGCAATAACTCAGGTATAATATGGGATCTTAATTTCCTACTGTCACAAATAGATAGATCAACAAGACAAAAATTAGCAAAGAAATACCAAAATTGAACCAAATCTACGAACAAATGGACTAAGTAGATGTTTACAGAGTGTTCTTCCCAAAAACATCAGAATATACATTCTTCTCAGCTGTGCATGAGACACTGTCTAAAATAGACCACATACAGGACCATAGAACATGTTTAAAGAAATGCAAAGGAGTTGAAATACTTCCATGCATATTATCTGGTCATAGTGCAATGAATATAGAAATTAATGGCAAAAAACAGGAAAAACTTCATAAACACATGGAAATTAACTCCCTCATGAGCAATCAATGAGTTACAGATGAAATTAAAGGAGAAATAAAATACTACCTACAATTAAACAAAAATGCAGATTCAACATACCAGAACCTATGGGTCACAATGAAAGCAGTCCTAAGAGAGAAATTTATAGTGATGAATTATCACATCAAGGAAACAGAACAAGCACAAATAAACTACTTAATGCTTCTCCTCAAGCTTCTAGCAAAAAAGACCAAGTCAATCCCAAAGCCCAAACAAGGAAGAAAATTATAAAGATCAGAGCAGAATTTAACACAATTGAATCAAAGAAACAATATAAAGAATTACTGAATTGAAGAGTTGGTTTCTTGAAAGAATAAATAAAATTCATAAACTCTTAGCCAACATTAAAAACAAAGGAAAGACTCAAATTGAAGCTCTGAGGAATGAATAGGGTGAAATCACCAGAGTCTGTGGAGATTCAGATCAATACCTACTTCAAAAATATTTCATTAGATGGAAAACACAGAAGAAATGGACAGATTCTTAGTTACATATGAATTTCCAAAGCTGAGTCAAGAAGATATAAATATTCTAAATAACCCAGTATCAGTCAATTAAATTGGAAATATAATTAAAATTTTGCCAACAAAGAAATGTCCATGTCGTGATGAGTTCAGAGCTAAATTCCACAACAAATTTAGAGATCTAATGTCAGTACTCCTCATATTCTTTAATGAAATTGAAAGGGAGGAAATACTTACTAACTCATTCCTGGAGGCAAGTATTACCTTGATAGAAAAATCACAGAAAGACCCAGACAAGAACGAGAACTATAGACCAATTTCCCCAATGAACATACATGCAAAAATACTCAATAACATACTAACAAGCACAATGCAGCAAATCATCAGGAAGATTATATGTTACTGCCAAACGGAATTTTCTGAGGAATGAAGGAATGATTGAACATACACAAATCAATAAATGTAACATACCATATTAACAGAGCCAAAGATAAAGATCACATGATCATTTCAATAAATGCAGAAAAAGCTTTTGACAAAGTCCAGCACTTATTCATGACAAAAACCTCACAGAAAATCAGAACAGATTGTCCTTACCTCAACCTGATAGAAACCATCAATACTAAAGGGACAAAAGCTGAAAGAGTTCACTCAAAAGTAGGGAGCAATATCTGAGAAGAGTGTATTCATCTCAGCTGCCCATTTTTGGATTGGGTCTTTGAATTTTGGGGAACTGATCTTTTTTAATTCTTTATATGTTCTAGAGAGAAGCCCTTTGTCTGAGGGACAGTCACATAAAATTTTTTCCAAGTTTGTGGGTTTTCTTTTTACTCTGCTGGTGATTTCTTTAGATGTGCAGAAACTTTTCAGTAGGATAAGATACCAATTGTTAATTCTTTGAGGTGTTCCACGTGCAGTTTGGTTTTTGTTCATGAATGCTCTGCCTAACCCTATGTCTTCAAGGTGTATACCTATTTTCTCTTCCACTAGATTTAGTGTTTCTGTTTTAATATTGGGATCTATGATCTATTTTGACTTGAGTT
>NW_004955428.1:8198565-8199456 GCF_000276665.1 Chinchilla lanigera
TCTTCCAGTCTGTTCCATTGATCCTCAGGTCTGTTTTTTAGCCAGTACCAGGTTGATTTTATAAAAGGAACTTTGTAGTATAATTTCAGGTCAGGGATTGTGATTCCACCTGACTTGTCCTTGTTGGTTAGGATTGCTTTTGCTATTCTGGGTCTCTTCTGGTTCCAGATGAATTTAAGGCATGTTTTCTCTAGAACTGTGAGGTATGCTAATGGTAGCTTAATGGGAATTGCACTGAATCTCCACAGCAGTTTTGGGAGTATGGCCATTTTCACAGTGTTGGTTCTTCCTATCCATGAGCAAGGAACATAATACACAAGAAAATGTTCAACATAATTAGTCATTTGAGAAATGCAAATTAAAACAACCTTAAGATTCCACCTTACCCCAGTAAGAATGGCTAGCATTAAGAAATCAACTAATAACAAATGCTGGTGAGGCTGTGGAGAAATAGGAACCCTTCTCCACTGCTGGTGGGAATGCAGACTGGTGAAACCACTGCGGAAATCGATTTGGAGATTCCTTTGAAAACTAGGTCTAGAGGTCCCATTCAATCCAGCTATTCTCCTTCTGGGTATTTTCCCAGAAGATCTGAAAACATCATATCGCAGCAATATATGTACACCTATGTTCACAGCAGCACAATTTGTAATTGCAAAAATGTGGAAGCAACACAAATGTCCATCCACCAAGGATTGGATAATGAAATTGTGGTACTTGTATATAATGGAATAATACTCAGCTATAAAGAAAGATAAACTTGAGGCTTTTGTAGGTAAGTGGTCACAGCTATAGACCATACTCATAAGGGAATTAAATGAGACATGCATGTGCAAGGACCACATTGTCTCACTAGTGTCAAACCTGAAAGTTAATTTAAACTTGGAGGTA
>NW_004955428.1:8199556-8200740 GCF_000276665.1 Chinchilla lanigera
GATTGATCAATATTGCATGTCTCTGTCTGTTTTCATGAGAAACCACTTTGAAGATATCAATATGTAATACAACAAACATTGTTAATTTCCTACCACTTTGTTTGTAACTCTGTATTGTCTGTGCTGTTCTTTTGCTATTTTGTAAAAGGTTGTCTGTCTGTTAATGTTTTCCTCCTTTTATTTTTAAAATAAAAAAATATTTGCACATGATATGATACTCTACATACTCCATGAAAACACTTTTAATTTTAATAATCAAGTTTGGTTGTGTAGCTAGATGAAAAGTTAACACTCAGACATCAGTATCATTCCTGTACACCACCAACAACCTCACTGAAAGAGAAATTGGGGAAATAGCACCTTTCATAATAGTATCCCAAAAAATGAAATACTTAGAAATCAAAAAGAGGAAGTAAAAGACCTAAATATTGAAATATTACAATACTCTGAGAAAACAAATCAAAGAGGATATCAGAAAAAGGAAAGACATCACTTGCTCATCAATAGGAAGAACCAACACAATGAAAATGGCCATGGTCCTAAAATTGTTATACAGATTTAATGCAGTCCAAGTCAAAATACCATTAAAATACCTTACAGAACTAGAGAAAATATTCCTAAAATTCATTTGAAAACAGAAGAGATCCAGAATAGCAAAAGCAATTCTGAGCAACAGGAGCAAGGCAGGTGGCATCCCTATCTCTGACTTGAAATTATACTACAAAGCTACTGTGATAAAATTAGCATGGTATTGAAAAAAAGAACAGACCGGAGGATCATTTGAACACATTAGATGATGAAGACACAACTAGAAACACACTTAGTCACCTTATCTTTGACAAAGGGACCAAACATGCCCACTGGAAAAAGCCTCTTTAATAATTTGTGCTGGAAATACTGGTTCTCTACATGCTGAAGACTAAAACTAGACACATGTCTTTCCCCATGCAGTAAACTGATGTAAAAATGGATCAAAGATCTATATCTTAAAGTAGAAACACTAAATCTAATGGAAGAGAAAGTAGGTAGAAATCCTGAAGACACGGGTGTAGGCAGATAGTTCATGAACAAAACCCAACTTCACAGGAAAGTGCGATATCACTTTACTAAGAACCTTTTGCACATGAAGATTTTACCAACAGAGTGAAAAGATAACCCATATATTGGGGAAAAATTCTCAAAAA
>NW_004955428.1:8201314-8216199 GCF_000276665.1 Chinchilla lanigera
TATATATATATACATATATATACACATTCATGCTTAGAGCAACACAGCTTGTAACAACTTGTAATAGTTAAGGCTTGGAAACAATCCAAAGGCCCATCAACCAAGGAATGCATAAAAAACATATGGTATTTTATGCAATGGAATTCTACTCTGCCATAAAGGACAAACTTGAGACTTTGGTAAATATAGGTAAATGGATTCAATTTAAGACCATACTCATAAGTAAAATAAATCAGATTCACATATGTAAACGTTGCATTGTCTCCCTGGTGTGAGAAGTAGAAGAGTAAGTCTAAAATGTACAGTAGATAATATAAAATGGGAAGAAACTGTTCAAAATGCTAAAGGAACTAGGATGGATGCAAGCAAAAAGGATGGACAAAAAAGGGAAAATATGCAGGTCAGTTATACTACCAGTGTCTCCCAGTTCACTAAAAAGGAAGGTTTGTGCTAGAAGTGATTGGAGAAGTTTGTATGCTCACGTCTTATACCTTGAGCAATTACTTTAAATATAACAATGTGCATTGCATTAACTTGTGTTATTCTCCTATTATTTTGTCATAAAATTGTGTTTTATTTTTCCATAAAATAAAAAGATACAAAAATCAAAATGTAATTCTCCGTGGAAAGAATATATTTTTGAAAGATATATTTCCTGAAAGTCACAGATCAAAAATATTCAAATAACATGTAAAGTTCAACAGGAAATGTACTAAGAATTTATGGGACAAATAAAGAGGAACAGGAAATCTCACTCACCACTAGAGTGAATCCAAAATGGAAGACTTTGGAAATCTTTCTGGCAGCTGCTTACAAAATTAAACATAGGGGCTGGGGATTTAGCTCAGCGGCAAAGCGCCTGCCTGGCAAGCGCAAGGTCGTGAGTTCGCTTCCCGGTACTGGAGAAAAAAAAAACAACAAAAAAAAATTAAACATAATTTTCCCATGTGATTCTGCTATCAAGAAGCAAAATATTTGCCTAAATGATTTGAAAATATTTTCTCCACAAAAATTGTATATAAACATTTGTAGAAAAGTTATTGAAACCATAAACCTGGGAGCTACAAACATGCTGCATGGATAAACTGTGTTATATACATCTCAAATTTAACTAATCAATAGTAAAAACTGACTTTTCAAAGCTCAAATATATATAGGTCAATTGTAAATGCCAATAAGTGTAAGCTATTATTAAAAAGGGTATATATTGTTGCTGCCAGTTGTATAATATTGTGGAAAAGGAAAACTTATGGTGATGGTAAACAGATTGATAATTGCTGCATTTTTTCCCAGGATACAGTTTTATAGATGACACACAGAATTTGTTTTAGGGTAATGAGTCCATCATACAGGCTAGTTTGTTTGTGGAGGTATGACACTATTGTTTATCAAAACCAATAAAGTTTTAGAATACAAAATTAAACCTTAGCATATGCAAGTTTAAAAATAGTGGAGGCTTCTGAGGATCCCAAAACAGAAAAAAATCTGATTGCCTTAATAATGCCTGCAATAACTTCCCTGGAGATGGTGGTTGAAGAGGGGTTGACCTAAGTAATTTTTGGAATGAAAAAATTGTACTCGAGTTTTATGGTTTAATATAAATGTTGCAGCAGGTGAAGGAGTACCAGACAGGCTTCTAAATTCCTGTATGCAACAAGGAAGAAATTGGAAGTAGAATGCAATAGTAAGGAAAAAACAGCAAATTTAAATGAATTTTAATTAGGCAATGGCACAGTCAGAGTCAATGGGTTTGTGCAATTGTAAAAGATAACAGCATGAGCACTGGATATGTTGGTTTTAGGGATTTAAGATGTTGCACTGGGTCTAGGATGCTTCCCATCAGGTCTTCCAGAGCATGATTAACAACGTGATTGGCAAAGTGCTTGATCATGTCAGCTGTGTCTATGTGCATGTCATCTCCCATAACTCACTCTGATACACTTGGTTGTATAAGATACCGTCCATAATGAACCTTCAGTGAACCCCAAGTGAAAGAAAGTAAATCTGGTCCTGCAGAATGCACTTTATCTCTACCTCTGAAAAGTAAGCCTTATGACACAGGTTGGAGGATCAGCTCTGGGGTTTGCCCAGATTCAGATGAGTGAAGAGGAAGTGGTCCATCAGCAAAAACTGTCCTATTTATGTTACTAAAAAGCTGTTGCACGTACTTTGATACTAGAAAATAAGTAATTGAATGTTACAGGGTCTGGGTGACATTTCTCACAATTATAGGGAGAGTGCATGATTAAACAAAAAGACAAGACTAGAATGATATTTGACTTTATATCCAGCTACACTGCTGAATTTGTTGATTAATTCAAGGAGTCTTCTTGTGGAGTTTTTGGGGTCTTCCATATAAAGTATCATATCATCTGCAAATAGTGATAGTTTTACTTCTTCCTTTCCTATCCTTATTCCTTTTATTTCTCTGTCCTGTCTAATTGCTCTGGCTAGTGGTTCCAGAACTATATTGAACAGGAGTGGTGACAGCGGACACCCTTGTCTTGTTCCCGATTTTAAAGTAAAACCTTTCAGTTTTTGTCCATTGAGAATGATGTTAGCTGTTGGATTGTCATGGAGGGCTTTGATCAGGTTAAGGTAGAGGCCATCTATTCCTATTTTCTGTAGAGTTTTTATCATAAATGCATGTTGGACCTTATCGAAAGCTTTTTCTGCATCTATTGAGATGATCAATAGGAAACCACTGAAGAGTAAAGGGCAACTGGGATGTGGGAAAAGAGAAGGGAAAGAAGGAGAAATTTTGTATGCATGTATATACATGACAGTTAACATGGTTGTTCTTCTGTCTTCCATTTCTATGCTGAAAGAAACTGTCAGTGAGTCTTTGGTTGACCAGTATTGCATGTCTATATCTGTTTTCATGAAAAGCCACTTTGAAGATATCAATATGTAATACAACAACCATTGTTAATTCCCTACCACTTTGTTTGTAACTCTGTATTGTCTGTACTGTGCTTGTGATATGTTGTAAAATGTTGTATGTCTGTTAATGTTTCCCTCCTTTTATCTTTAAAATAAAAAAAAGAATGATATTTGAAATGATAGAGTGGACTTATACATCACAGTAACTACTCATATTTAGCTTACTATAGTTCACCCACACTATAAAAACATTTTACATGTATGTATATGTAGAGGTGGTAACACATGTGTTTCCTTAGATATTCAAGTGCAATGACACCCCAAAGCAACAACTACAACCAGTATCTGAACATTGTTTTTTAATCCTATTTTTAGTGAATAATTTTAATATTGCAACATAGCCAGGTAAGCCAAAAGCATTTTGAGGTATAAAATATAAGAAAATGCTAAACAAATAGATGGTACAGTGAAAAGAAAACTTATAAAAATGACAGGAGCATATTCAATGTATTTAGAAGTTCAAACAAAAAACTCCTAATAGCCAAAGCAGGAAATATGTGATGAACTAAATCAATAAAGTACAATTGGATTATAATTCAATCTATGAAACAAATGTATATGAGTTTTTACTGGTGTGAATAAATGACTAACATAAAAAAATACATAGTAGAAAAAATAAACTTGTTCTGTAACAGAATTCTAAGTATATTGACAGTCTAACAGTGTGATATATGACTCTCTATCTATCTGCTTATTTGGACAGTATCTATTCTCAATTGTCTTAATCTTTAAAAGTTAGACCTCACATGATTTTTAATTCTATGTTACAGAGCTAATATTTGATCTGCACCCATTGATAATAGTTTTTCATATTTCCTCTGGCTGTTTAAAATATAGCCATGTGTATTTATGAAGAGCCTTCAATTTACCTATGATTTTACTTAGCAGTGCTGATACAGTATAAAAGAAAGACAAGTGCTTGTCATAAACTATTCAGTTCCTGAATCTAGCTAAATTTATGGCGTGAACTACATAGATTTGTATTTATATTGAAATATTTCAAAAATTTTCATGTTTTTATTATTATAATGGATAATATAACATCACTTAGTATTGTTTATGATTTTGTCTCATTTATTCTAAAATTTTTGCCAAAATATGTTTTTTCAAAACTCATTTGTGTTTAAATGATGTAAAAATATTGCATGAGAAGATAAATTTTTATTGTTTCATATATGGCTGTGTATAGGCTCTGTGGGTGAAACATCAGACATGTTAAATTCTGTATAATAATCCCTTTTTCCTTCAAACTAGTAAGAGTGAATTATCTGTCGTAAGGAAAACTCACAGCATAAAATTTCATTAGAGTTAAAATTTATTGAAAAGAATGTAATTTTGAAATTGCTAAGTTTTTCACAAATAGTATTTTTTTAAGTTTATTTACTTATTTTGGAGACTGACTAATTTGGAGGTATTCATTACTCAAGAAATCTGCACAGAATTTTTGATATCAAAGTGCGTGCATTAGCTGATTAATACTCCAAGCCCTTGAAGCTGACTTTTGGGTGTTGTTATTTGCAAGTTTATTTAAATGAACCTTTACACCTCTTGTGCTGTAAATTTAGCAAACTAAACACTGTACAATACAAGGCTCACTAATACAAGAGGAACCTAGGAGAAACATGGCCTTGTGCAGCAAGTTGAGATGCTGGGGGACCACTAATTATAGAAGACTGTAAACTAGTCTGCACTGTTCTTTTGCTATTTTGTAAAAGGTTGTCTGTCTGTTAATGTTTTCCTCCTTTTATTTTTAAAATTAAAAAAAATTAAAAAGAAAATAATAGTTTGGGTTTGGAATAATGTATGGTATATAAAAATTGAATGCAAAACGTATATATTCAATAACAGATCATTAAAGGTAACATTTTCAATGTAGTGTGGAGACAAACATAACTAGTCCTTTAATATTCTGAGTAAGTCTAAATAGAATCAAGTAGAAGACACTTAAAGAAATGAACTTTAAAAAATTATCTCTTATCAAAGGAGACCAATACTCCCAACTGTGGTACTATCTGGAAATGAAGTCCGGAGCACCACAGCAAAAGCAGGTTTGAGGAGGACACTGGATTCCTTATTCTTCTGACAGGTTCTGCAAAGTAATGTGCAGCAACTGTTCTCTCAGTTTTGGACATACAGCCAAGACTCAATCGCAGAGCAGAGGGGTGTAAAGCTTGGGAGGGGAAGTGAATTGAATTCAGTTCCACATGTGCTGCCTTTCCTGCCAGTGAGAACTATAAAAATTGAGTAATTTACACCTTTAAAATATCTGAGCTTCAGAAAATAAACAAAAATAAGATATTCACATTGAAACAGCTAACTTTTCCAAGTAAAATAAAAGAAATAAATGTATTTAGTAAAAATATTAACTAAGATAAAAATTAATATGTATTAATAAAAAATCTCAGATTTAAAATTTAATCTGGAAAGAATGATCAAATTTTTCTGAACCATTTTGAAGTGCACTAGTTTTGCTCCTAACTACCACTTCATGTACCAGGAAACTTGTGCTCTTGCTTTCAACTATTATTTCAACTATCACTCTCCTGAATGTGTTTATCATGATTATTGGAAAGGGTCAATGTTATTGTAACATTCTGCAGCAATGTATTCCACACAGCTCTGAAATTATGAAACCATACAATAAGTCCTCCCTGAGTACTTTGATATCCAACACATGAAAATTAGTTTAATATTCTAGTAAAGTAAACTAACTTACCTAAGCAGTTATAGATAAATTTTGCTTCATGAAAATATCATCATGATGTGTTTTGCAACTGACACATTGGCTTTACATAATTCCAAAACCTATATAGTAGGACAAATGTATCTCCCCTCATTTATATTACATAATGAGAAAACTTTGTGAATAAAGAAGAATTGAAATCAAATACATATTTCTTATTTTCTCTGTGACTTTTTGTGTATTAATAAAAATATGGAAAATAAGTATAAAAACATTTCAGAGGACATATGTTCAAAATTATATATATATATATATATATATATATATTTTAAATCTGTGTTCACAAACACCTAGGATGCTGTCTAGGATGCAGTAAGAGTTTAAAAATGGTTGCTTTGACTAAAAAACAGTCAAAGTGTGCTCACTTCGGCAGCACATATACTAAAAAAAATTGGAACAGTCAAAGTATGTCTTTTAGTGACATAAAAGCACAATTTTTAAATGTAATCAGTTACTAAAGAGAACACTCAAAGTCAACACTCTTATTTAAAAAATTGCTATATTGGTATTATAAGACACTATGGATTCTCATGTCAAAAAATAACCTTGACTGAAAAAATACATATTTTTTAATACAATGAAACTGGACTATAAAAATACGACCAGTAAGCTAAGACTTTTGTTTGCCCCTATTCAATTCTTAAATTGCACCAAACATATTTTCCAGAAGGTAGATGGGTAAATTCCACTCTAACTCAAGTTATGTTACAGTATATGCCTGGAGTTAGCCAGCAACATTTTTCAAAAAAATAAAAATAGATGAAAATGTAAAAGTAGCTTCCAGTCTAAGATTGGGAAAGGAAAATATATAATGTGCTTTTGAAGATGTATATTTATGGCTTTCATGCTCTGGTGTAGCTGCACGGTATGAAGTGCTTAGATTTCATTCTCGTTAGAAAGATAACAGCTGGCAGATCTGGCAGGCTTTTGGTTGCCAGTCATTTAGAAACTGCATTTGTCTCGATTAAAGCGGCACCAGTTATTCAACCTGAGCCTTGACATCCAGGAAAGTCTGGTTGCTTTTAGATGGCAAGTGAGGTCTGTCTGCACCAGAAGGAGGCATAGTTCCTGGAGGCACTCTCTTAACAGTTAAGAGGCCAGTGAAAGAACTCTACTCTTCCCTCAGTAGAAGCACATAGAAGCTGAAAATTTTAAGAAATCAAATTATACAGGTAGAGACAGAGAGAGATATTATAGCAATGACACTCTTTTAAATCTTCCCTATACTATATGGGCACACAGACACAAAAATTGAAGATAGTTTCAACACCTTGCTGGTTAAAAACTTGGAAATAGTTTTTATACCAACAGAAGAATGATTAAACTTGTAGTCTATTGTTTAAATGGAATTGTACTGAACAGTAGAACGAGTCAACTATCAACATGTGGAATAATATGGAAGTAGTCTGTTGTATAAAATACAACACATTGTATAAATCCATGAATGTAATTTCTAAATCATATAAACTTTATAGAGTGGAGTAAACTGAATTTGTGAGTACCTCTGCTGCATGGTGAAAGGTGTGGTGCATGACTGGGACACAGCATAAATTTCAAGGTAAAAGAGGTGATCTATGTCTTAATCAGCATAGCAGTTTCATGGATGTATACATAACTTACTGCCGTCGTAATGTCAATTTTATTGATGTAAATGGCGCTCCATCTACATACTATGTGATTTCAAAAATGTGCTCCTAAAACCTCTTTCAAAACAAACCATTGTCAAATATTATTACATCTCTACTATCAACTACTATATTTTGTGTATTTATTTTGTAATTACACAATTATTTCAGAATGAATATTCACCGGTTTCCTTGGTAAAGTTACAGTATCCAAACAGTAAGAATTGTACTACAGGCTATAGAATACATTTTCAAATTTTTCTTTCAATCTTCCAATATGCTTTCCAGGAGAATCAATGTTGGTGATTTTCCTTTATAGCTCGATGGATAATTTTAGGAGTTTGAGATGGATAAAGAGTTTGCAAACCCTTTGAAATTCCACTTCTCAGGCTTTAGGGCTTATGATCCCCTTCCCTAAACTTAGGCTTTCTTTAGTGACTGAGTTGTTGCTACTTTCACAAGTTATTTCAGAAACAGTCATTCTAGCTGGCTTACTTTAGAGGTAACCCATCTCCCACAATCAAATGTATCGCTTACTATCTGAGATCACAGTGATACAGAAGACGTTGGAAGGACCTCCTGCCAGTCACCCAGATAAGACCATCTGATATCCAGCAGAAATATGCGAGTGTGTCTTCTTTGATATTGACCCCAACATAACTTGCAGATCACTGTACCCTGCTGACTAACTGCATTTTACATGAGGGACCCAAGAGGGAAAATCTAGTAAATCCCTTCCTTGATTCCAACATCCGGAAGAGTGTGAACAAAATGTGTATGTTATTTTAGGATATGTACATATATATATAATAGCTGAAAAATCATTTTTATAATACATATGTTTACAATCTGTATAAAAAGTAATAAGTGATTATTGTCTCCCAATTTAAGAAAATCAAACCTGTTTAGTATTTTGTTGTTTTTCTATAAAATATCAAGTGGCTATCCTCATATATCCCTCCAGTAAGTCATGAACACACAGTGATAGGATCAGTTCACAGAAGGGGACTTACAGAATCAAAGTATAGAACTATTTAAAAATGTTAACACCGATTTCAAATTTGCCTTCTCGTAGTATTTTGTCTATGTCTTCACTTGAAATTTTTGATAAACATTGTTTCCCTAATAATTTTACCAATTTTTTGTTAGCAAATTTGAATTTCTGCCAATCAGCATACTTATTGTTGACAATATTATTTATGTGTACTTCCTATCGTGTGTAATTTTTAAAATTATACTCCTACTACACATGGGAGCCTTGTGCATTTATGCATAAACTGTCTGTTTAAAATTACACTTATCTTTTTGTATTCAGTAGTAGGAAAATATATTCCGTATAGTCATGTACCACATAATGATTGTTCAGTGAACAGATTAACTATAAAATTATATAAGCCATAAAGCCTATAGGTACATAGGTTTACACTGATTTATAGCAGAGTACATCATCTTTAGAAAGTTCCAAAACAATCTGAGTGAATTTCTCAAACTCTATTCTTGATGTTAAGCCATGTGTGACTATAATTATCTCTCATAGTTCCAACAATAGTTTGTCAAGGTGTTGTTTCTTTTTATTTTAAAATTTTTATGGTTTTTATCTTATCTAATTAAATTTATCTATCATATCTTTTGTAATATTTAATATTTCATTCTGTATTGCCAAGCATTACTACCATATGTTCCATAAAGGAATTTTCCAATTTCTGTACCACATTTTAATACTTTATAGTTTTTACTAAAGTCATATATCTTTTTGTTTGAAATAATGGTTTAAAATTATGCTTTTTCCATGCAGCAATCCAATATCATTTTTTGAATAATACACTACCTAAAATAGGTTGAGACACCATATTTATTTCATGCTTAATTCTCAAATATATTGCTCTTTACTTTTCAATCTTTCACTTGAAATGTATCTTCTAATATATCACTACAGTACTATTTTATTATAATTTTATATTATTTTTAATTCATTTATATTTTTTCTTTATTTCTAATATTTGCATTACTTTTAACATCAGTTATATTAATATAAGAAAGCTACTCATTTTTTATATGAAGTTAGTGATTATTTTACTATATAGCCAATCATTTTGTATGTTGTGTTATTTGGTATAGTAATTTGTGCAAACCCTTCAGTTTTCTGCATATACTATCATATCATTTGTAAAGCACAAAAAACTGAAAACATTCTTTTCCTGATTAATGTTTTATACTTCCAATTTCTTTCAGGCATATAATATTGCCTGGAAATATCTAGAATATATTATTTAATTTGGCAATAAAGGACATTCTTAACTTGATGTGGTTCTAGTGGAGATAATCCTTTTGTTCACACAGTACGATTACACTGGCATTCTGAGAGAAACAGACAAATTTTCTTAAAGGTGAGGAAATATTCTGCTATTATTCAATTTTTAAAATGTGTATACATGTATATTGATTTGTCTTAGGGTTATTCCCACCAGTCCGATAATTTGTCTAATTACGTATTCCAAATAGCACCTTCCTGGGCTCCCCATCTGCTCAAGTCCAGAGAATCCAGGAATCAGTTAACCTCCTCTACACTTGTCTCCTGGTCAACAGTCTGCTTACTGATCTCTCCCTGTGGCCCGGTTATGTTTTCACCCACCATTTTTTCTATTAGGCTGTTTGTGACCTAATTACAATTGTCAACTGTACTGGATTAACAAACTCCTTGCTGATTTGCACAATGCACTTCTAGATGTGTCTGTTGAGGTGTTTCCAGAGATGACTGGCATGTAAGCCGAGGAAGCTAAGTGAGGAAGACCTGTCTTGTGCGTGACACAGTCAACAGGCTTACAGCTCAGATGGAATGAAAGGGGAAGAGGAGAAAGTTGGCCTGCATTTCAAAAACTCCTCCCTGCTTACAAATAGGCATATCTTTGGTTACTGCCGTGCTTTGTGGACATCAGCCATCAGCTTCTGCAGTCTTCCAATGCAGATTCATACCATTCACCTGGTCCAGGTCTGTGTTCTAGGACTGGTGCTATTTACTTATCTTTCTTTGCTATGGCTGCTAGATTTTGGCCTGAGCAGCAACTAGATCCTCTGGCTCAATAGTGTGTAGGCAGTTATGGTGGAGTCTCTCAGTTCTGACTTTGTAAGTCTATCAATAATTCTCCTTCCATAGATATCTGATATATCTATATAATCTTGCAGGAGGCTCTTCTGTCCTATAAATGCAGGGATAAACTTACTAAAAACTAGATGCAAGCCACCTTTATGTGATTTGCATGATTTTTACTGCAAGTTTAATTCTTAGCTTGAAGGGTATCTGCAGTTAAAGTGAAGACAGTGGTAAGTAAAGGATGGGATCCTTTAGGGTGCAGGTGTTAGGGAGGAGCCTGTGAGCCTGGGAATGTTGAGTTCCTAATTCTGATACATCTACGCTATCAGAGAAGTGGCTTAGTCATATTCAGTGTTGGGGGCTTCTCCACTTCTGCCTGGGGAAACAATTCCTACATGGCTTACTGAAAGCAGTAATGTTCTTCTCTGATGCAGTTACTAAGCAGGACAATGCCTATGACCTTCAGCATTCACGCTTACCATGTGCTTTGATTTGTAGGGCTGTACTCTGTCTCAAATCTAAGATGGCACCTAAAAGTAAGGTTCACAGCTTAATCCTTCAGGAGGTACACTACAATCCTAATGAATTCTTTGTGTTCCCTTATTCTTCAAGCAGAGATCCATGGAACAAGTAGGTGATTGGATTTTATGGGCATAGTATAATGATGAAAGAAACACAAATTTGAGTCAGGCTGAATTTCTTGATGTTCTCATATTAAGCCAAGATTCTATATTCAGTGTCTCAGCTCACAGAATTTAGCAGATAAGGTTGATGACCTGCAAGCTCACTGGAGTCACTGGTGTGAGTCGATTTTGAGAAAACAGGATACTGGTATTCATAGGTGAAGGAGCAAAATATATATCATTTAAATCAACTGGAATGGGCTGGGGATTTAGCTCAGCGGCAAAGCGCCTGCCTGGCAAGCTCAACGTCGTGAGTTCGGTTGCCGGTACCGGAGAAAAACCAAAAAAAATAAATAAATAAGTCAACTGGAGCTCTTCAAAACAGGTGCCAACTTCCTTTTTTATTCTCTTTTTCATTCTAATCAGGCTACCAACCTATTTACTGGTACCATGCATAACTGGTGTGGATCTTCCACTCAGTTTGCTGTCTTACATGAAAACCATCTATAGAAATTCTCCATAGATGCATCACTGTTTTGCTAATATGCTAGGCATTTCTTATTCCAGTTAAATTAACATCTCACGTTCACAGTCACAGAGATTTCAAAGATAATTGGGGTTCTCAGTTGGATCTGGGTCTTCCAAGTGTCTCAGTGTCATTCTTAATGACCTGATACTCCTCAAATGTGGAAGTATCCCTATTACATTTTCTGCTAGAGTCTGCACCTAACCTTATTTCCCCCATGAAGTACAGAATCACTGATGATTAGTTGGGAAAAATATGGACTATTCAAAGGGACAATAGATGAGAATTTGAAAATGTTGTGAACAGTGTCCTAGACTTTATAAATATAAGCGAGGCAACCTAAAGCTAGCCAGAAAATTTCTGCATCCAACAGAAGAAGGAAGTTTGTTACAAAAAATACAACTTTAAAACAAAAGTACCTTTCAGCCTGCTGGGGGAGTAGGACAATAAATTTTCTAATCTCTATCCTTTGGCCACCTTTCCTTAGAAGTTTCAATATTCCTTCCGAGAGGACAGTACTTACTGATGGAGGGTGGAGTCTACTGATATAGACCAATGCTATCAGAAACAAAGGACATGAGAAAGGGATGGGGTGCACACAATAAAGGAATATGTAGTACAACAATTCCCTGTCACTGTCTCCTTTTTGTGGACACCTGGCCAACAGATGCTGTAGTCATTAATGGGCTGAGCTATACCCCTTGTGCACCAAATAAGCAATTCATTTATTTATTTAGATTGAACGTTTTTCCCATCTTAATGCTAATTCTGATGGCTCTTCCATTATCTGACATTTTTAGATAATTTTTGTCTTTGTTCTACTGTCTGCTTCATCCTCCACAATCCATCTTTAATACCATGGAGAGCCACAGCCCTCTTTCAGGGCATGGATTATACCTGATTCCTAAATCTATTTCTCCTTTTTCTTGCCCCTATGAAGTGGAGAAAGCAATGTTTATTTTATGCAACTACATTTAGGGTGATTATTTTTCCACTAAATGATTTTAGAAACCTTTTACAATTTTGATTATATAATAATGATCTAGGTCCTTATTTACATTGTGGATAAGAGGAAGCTAAGAGTCTGAGAGATTGAATGGGAGTCAAGTTCATGAAGTGGTAATGCTAAAGTTAGTGGTTTTATTCAGCACTCAATTATCTATCAACACATATTAATTGCCACCTTTATTGCTGTAAATGCCCTGTATAATACTTAATACGTGGAAGGCTCCATGCTTGCATATATTATTGGATTTAATTTTTAAAAACATCTAACAAAAGAGGTATAATTATTATACTATGCATTTAACAATGAAGACAACATTTAAAAAGAGTTAATTATTGACCTAACTAGTTTGCAACTAGTAATGGTGTAAATGTCTGAAAAAAATAGTATTATGTTTATAATAATTATGTACATACCATGTGGTCATAGTATTCTTTTTCTAGATATTTTTTCATAAAATGTTCTTTCTTCGCAGTACTACATGGCTGTGATTTTCACTGTGATATAACTGGAGATTTCATTTGAATATTTCTTTTTCTTAATTTCAATTCTTATTCCAAGTGGAAAATCATTTACCATCTACTCAACTTTCTTGATAGTCAATAATTTGAAAAGTATACAAACTAATCCAAAGTTAAAGCCCACACAACTGCTTAAAATGTACTTTTAAACTGATAACAATATTTTACAGAGCTACAAAAATGTTTAATAAAATTTATATTATATACAGTGTCAGTCTGTTGATAACCATGGAGTATTATGATCGAAATGTTGTGTCTTCAGACCATTTTTCTGTGTCTGTGAGCACGGTTGTATGTTGTTCTATTTGAAACTGCTAGAGTTTTTCAAGGTAAAATATGCCAAGTACACCAAGTGGCTACAACTCTGTTAAAAACAATAAAACTTGTGTAATTTACATTAAAACAAACTTCTTATTTTGGATACTGTCAAAAGAAAGGAATTCTAATAAATATTATTTATTGTGATTTCCATAAAAATATGTATATTCATACTTCAGTGCAATTGAGATCAATTCAGTCTTGAAATTAGGATATTGGGAAATACTCTGCCCTCTGGTTTACAGGATTATATCTTTTTAAATGTTTTCATTTACTTGTTGTTGTTCTTATTACTTGTTTATTTGTGGTGTTAAAGGACTCACACTGAGCTACATCCTTTGCCCACCCCCACTTTTTGTATTTTGAGATGGGGTCACACAAAAGGCTAGGCTTTCAGGGCTAGACTTGAACTTGTGTGTGTTCCTCTTTTCTCTGTCTTCCTGAGTGCTGGTGTTACAGTGGTGGACCACCAATCCTGGCTCCAGGATCATACCTTTTAATCAAACATTCATATATACTTACCATACAAAGTGATTGCTCATCTTCCTAATGCTTTCTTGTAATGCATATCTGCCTATATTGCAATTAAGTCAGAACGGCATATTACAGGGTCATCTCAGAAGTCATTCTCACATCAGGACAGTTAGCACAAACTCTGCACTCACCTGACAATTTGTAACTGAATCTATACACAACCCAACTTGTTAGCTATAACCAATACATGTACAACCACTCTAGCATCACCCAACATGAGTGAAAGTACAGTGGAAAAAAATTGTAGATAAAAGAGAATGTTAAATACCTCTTACTCTTTCACATATATTTATCTAAAGTATATTTGCTAAACAGTATTGCTAAGGAGTTCCTCATCCATAAAAAAATGACAATGAAAAAGCCCTGAAGCATAAAATTCATTAACCTGAAGGCAAACAGCTTCTGGAGCATGGATATCTTAGACCTCATATTGTGTACAGTGCTGTAGAGCTTTCACAGGTCTAAACAATTCTGTATAACACAACTACTGATATAATTCAGAAAAGTACCATCACTACCCATTTAAATGTGAAATAATATGAACAGAAGCACATAGTAACCTCTCTACACTTACCTACTTGTCTGTTGTTTCTTTATTTCAATTTATTTTAAACACAATTTTCTAGTTGCCTTCGGTATGGTGTATGTGAATATCCAGTCAGAATAATCTCAATTTTCTTCCCAGGAATTCATTTATTTTAATGAAAATACTAATATAATATTCCCATTTTTTTTTAATTTTAAAGAGGAAAGGAGGAAAACATTAACAGACAGACAACCATTTACAAAATAGCACAGGAACAATACAAACAAAAGAGTTACAATCAAAGTGGTAGAAAATTAACAATGCTTGTTGTATTACATATAGATATCTTCAGAGTGGTTTCTCATGAAAACAGAGACATGCAATATTGATCAATCAAGGAATCATTAACTGTTTCTTTCAGCAAAGAAA
>NW_004955428.1:8219574-8263662 GCF_000276665.1 Chinchilla lanigera
TGCCAATATGGTGTTAAGGTCCCCTGTTACAATAGTGTTATTAATTATATGGGTTTTCATGCCTGTTAAGAATTGTCTTATATAATTTGGAGCTCCAATATTTGGTACGTACATGTTTATGATTGTTATCTTAATCTCTTGCAGTATGTAGTGACCTTCTTTATCTCTTTTGATTGTTGTCAGTTTTAAGTTTACACTGTCTGCAAAAAGAATAGCTATAGGTGGTTTTTTTCTGGGTTCCTGATGCATGGAGGATTGTTTTCCATCCTTTGACTTTCAGCCTATCGATTTCCTTTTGCGTAAGATGTGTTTCCTGTACACAGCATATCGTTGGATTTTTTGTTTTAATCCACTCTTCCAGTCTGTTTCTTTTGACTGATGAATTGAGGTCATTTACATTTATGGTTATAACTGATGTGTGTTGGTTTATCATAGTCATGTTATTTACTTGTGTTGGTTTCCTACTTTTTCTACCTGCTTACTTACTTCCTCTTCTTGATGTTTCCTTTCTACTGTTATTCTTGAAATTGCTATCAGACTTTTCTTTGTCCAGAATATCTTTTAGTACTCTTTGAGATGCTGGTTTGGCACTCATGAAGTTCTTCAATTGTTATTTTGAAATATTTTATTTCTCTGTTGAATTTGAGGGATAGTTTGGCAAAGTACATTAGTCTTGGTTGGAAACTGTTTTGTCTCAGGACCTGTAATACATTGCTCCAAGCTCTTCTAGATTGGATGGCTTCTTCTGAGAAGTCTGCTGTGATTGTGTTGGGCTTTCCTTTATAGGTAATCTGTTTCTCTTCCCTAGCAGTTTTTAATATTCTGTTCTTTTGCTAGAGATATGGAAACTTGACTATTATATATCTGGGTGTAGTTTTATTTTGTTTGTGGTTGGTTGGAGTTCCATATGCCTCATTTTTCTGTATATCAGGTTGTGTTTCCATGCTTGGGAAATTTTCTGCAATTTTTTTTCTGCAAATATTCTGTTTATGTCAGTTGTGCTGCCTCCTACTCTTTCATTGAGTCCTATTGGTTGTACATTGTTCCTCTTTGCCTCATCTTGCAGCTGTTGAATTGATTTTTCCTGGATCCTTGTTGATTTTACGAGATCCTTTCTTTCATGGTCGCTAGCTGCCATGCTGTCTTCAAAATCTGAAATTCTATCTTCAGCTTCAGTTAAGAAGTTTTGGCACTTTCAGTGGAAGCTTTGTTTTCCTGGAAGTCTCTTTGAATCTGGTTCATGTGTTCTAAGTCCTTTCTATATTTTTCATTTAACGTTTCCATCCATTGACTTTGATCTTCTATTTTCTTACATGTTTCTTCTTCAGATGTTTATTGTCATTTCATTTTTTGCCTGAGAGATTATTTCTGATCTCATCTCTTCTATGGCCTTAAGGAGTGTTTTTTTTACTTCCTTTGCAATCATTTCAGCAATTTCAGGCATGTGTTTACCAAGCTCTCCTATGTTGATGTCTTCCCGACTTGTTCTGAGTGGGCTGGTGCTCTGAGATTGTGTTTTAATCCTTCATCTTGTCATGTTTGATACCAGATGCAGAAAGCTCAGTTTCCCTCTTCAATGGTTGCGCAGCAAAGGCTGCTATTGTCCGTAGTTTTCCTGTTGGTCAGGTTTGCCCCTCAATGTCCGTTGAGAGGCACTACATAGTCCGGGGTTTTCTGGCAGTGGTTGATTTGTATCTAGTTATCCCAGGTCTCAGAAGTGGGCACTAGTGTCAGCTGATGGCAGATGGTCTGATTCAGCGGCCCTTACAGTTCAGGGCACATGCATGGCTCAGACTCAGGTTGCACTGTTGTGACAATCCCAGTCCAGTGAACATATTTTCCCAGACAGTTCAGGGTACAGGCAAAACCCACACATAAACTGCAGTGTTGACAGTTTGTGGACCACCTGACAGACTGCCCATGCCTGCACCCCTCCCCCCCCAGGGGATTGGGGTGCAAGTAAAGCATGGACTCGATCCACAAGACCAGCAGCTCTTGGAGCACTCGCTTACTTGGTGCAGGGCATGCACAGAGAGGGCCCACACACAAACCCCAATGAAAGCAGGTCCTTGGGTTTCTGAGTGAAGAATTCCTGTCTGCCGTGGGTTCACGGAGGGCAGACTCAGGTTTTACTTTTTGAATGGAGGAAAAGTTTGAGATAAATTACCTTCTAAGTGAATTTAAAATTAGGACACAAATACCATTTAATCTTTTTTTTTCTAGCGAACTAACAAAGATTATATTGCATATTATTATCTTCAATGTAGTTGCTCACATAACCAGACATAGGCATGAAAAACTGATCAAACAAGATAAGCACTAACTGTTCCTTTCAATAACCTAATAGAAATTAGTAGTACAATTATCTTTGCTATCTTGAGTACATATGTATATACATATTTTTTTTCTTCCTTTTTTTCTCTTTTCCCTCACCCCAATTATTTTTTCCTTTTGGGAAGTTTCCTTCCCTTTCATAATATCTATTACTCTTTGTGTAGAATATTCTGCATTTTTTTGTGTCATATTACTTTCAGATTTCTATTTTATAATCACTAGGTCAAGAAATTCTGATATCATAATACAGTCAAAATAAGATACAAGGACTATTTTACTAAATTTGCCAATATCCCTCAATCACATATCTAATAAGTTAAAATATCAATAAATAGTAGAAAAAAAAAAGCATTCATGAAAACCATCAACAAAAACTGTTTTTACTCATCATGAATTTGTGTTTATTTGTTTCTATCCTAACCTTCTGCATTAATCTCTGCACTCCACAGTCTAGCTACCTGGAGTGTACCTTTTAATATTTTATTCATTTTTACCAAATATCTTCTCTGCCATTGTTCTATGCTTTCCTTGCAGTGCTCCTTCATGCATTAGATGCATTTCAAGGGTCAAAACTGCATTCTGGGCACAGTGCTGATTTTCCATTGATACCATGCATTGCCTCCCACAGATCGGTCCTTTCTTCCTCTGTCATGGCAGTAATTAATAAGGCGTCTTTTTTACCATCACATATGTACACACCCACTTAGTGCTTATGGACAGGTAGGTTTCATAATTTTATCTGAATTATTTTCCTTTTCCTTGAGTTATTTTTCTTGTGATGGGAAAATTGTGAGTAATGTGGGCCATTTAAATACAACCTTTATTGCATAATTAGAAGTGGTTACAAAAGGTTGGAAGAATAAAATGCCAGTATTTATTTGTTCAAGACAAAATGCACAGAAACATAGAAGTGGCCCGTTGAGCCCTGGATGCAGGTAAATGTCAAAGTTAAATAATTTGTATGTGTATTTGTCATATCAAATTTATTTTCTATATAATTCCATTCATTTGAAATGTAATTTTTCAAAAAATTAAACAGAATCACATTTCTAGTAAAAACTCATGTGATTCTATTTGAGGACATATGTAAAGCAAATGATGTATTTTAGTTTTTAACATAATATATGTGAATTGAAAAGAAAGTCAGATATACTAAAATTGGAAAGCTGCAAATAAGATTAATATGGCCCCTACTCAAGAATGACACTAATTTGTGAAGTGTTCCATATTTTTGTTCCCAGAGATGTGACCACCTAGTACCAAATTCCCTTTGCTGCACCCATGACCCTTGGCACCTGAGATGGGAGCCTTGCTAATAACACATCCTCAGGTGATGTCACAAAGTTAGGCTGAGGTGAGTCAGCTCCCCTTGTGCCTTTTCACCAGGCCAGTGGCTACGGCCGGCAAAGCTACAGCACAGGTTCTGGTGACCGGACCCAGGGAAAGCAGCAGGTAGTTGCACCAAGGGTGGCTGTACTGGATCACCACAGCCACCATACCAGTCTGCTGGCTCTGGGCCCAGTAAAGAAGCATCAGTGTCTTCAGCTGCCCCCAGCCACCCTGGCAGGACTGCTCAGTCTACCACAAGACACAGGCTTTTGAGAAGCAGATTTCATGCAGGGACCCCTCCACCTTCCAACCTGTCCTCAGCCTTGGGTTCCACTGCACCTCTGGGGCCTGGAGGAGCCCCTGGCTTTGTACCCCACCATCCTTGCACCTCCTGCCAGTGCAGAAGAAGCCTTATTCTCAGCTGCTACAACTCCTCCTTCTGCAGGATATCTAGAGAGGCTCAGCACAGTGCAGCCAGTCCACTTCCCTGTGGCCCAACTCTCAAGCCTCCAAACCCACCAATGGCAACTCTCCATACTGGACCAACTAGACTACTGAGAGAGGGGTGGCTCTGGGGAGGGATTGCCTGGGCATAACACATGGAGCACATTTCTGGGAGCCCAGTGCCCTTTCCTGGATTGTTGAACCTCTGCAGGCAGCCTTCCTCTCAAACCTGCTATTGTGTGTAATGTACTTATATATGTATTTGTGAACACGATAGAAGCCAGGGCTGCAGCTGGCAGCTAAGTCTGCCCTTCCCATCCAGACCCTTCTCACTGTAGCCAAGTGAGTACTAATCCTTCTGCCTTGGGCCACCTGTCCAGTGGTACTGAAAGGCTTGTTCAGGGCAGTTTGGGCTTTAACATCAGGTACCAATGAAGAGTCACAACGTATCTCAGTTCCTGGTAAACCATTATTGGAGCTTTCTTTCCTTTGTAACTACTTTGTACCTCTGATTTTGAGAAACTGGTCCTTTTCTTATGTGTCACTGTCTGCCTTCCACCAGAACTTGACCTGGGAACAGCAGAGATGACTATTTCCACACCATGGATCTGGGCTCATGTTTGTCTTCACATAGACCCGGGACTTCTGCCCCTGGAGATTTACCATCCTTAGTCAATCATTTAAAGGATATTCTGATCTAGGTCTCAGAAAATTTAGGCCAATAAGCCCTTTAAATATCAAGGATCTTCTTCCACTTCAGGGCAAGTCCATTTCCAAGAAAGTGTCCTCCATTCCATTTGTGCTGACCTGTGTGGGCAAAGGTTTCAAGGTTTTCTCTCCCCAAAACTCCACCTAAGAATGTTCAGAGAGTAAAAATAAATAAAATAAATGATAAAATAAAATAAAAACCATGCAATAAATATTTTATTTTTTCATCTTACAATGTTATTTGCCCCTTCATTTCAATGAAATGGATTCCAAGGATCAAATACCTTAATGGAAGATATAAATAATAAAACATAATATTGTTTTCCAAATCCCATTTTAAGGGAGGGAAGGTAGGATAAATTTGTTTGAAAAAAACTATCCTTTTAAGATTTTCTATTATTTCAAAATCACATTACTATGTTTTTCAAGGTCTGTTCGCTTCACAATGAAAATTTAGATCCTACCTTACAGACTTTGCCCATCATGGAGACAAAATCCCCAACACCTGCACCTCCTGGGAGGAGACAGTTATTTGGCTCACAACTTCAGGGTTCTCACTCCACTCTTGGTCTTCTGGCTCTAAGGCAGAAAGGACATGGTGGTGGGATCTGGTAGAACAAAGCCATTCATTCGCTGGTGGTCAGAGAATAAAGGGCAAAGGGAACAGGGGAAACATGCCTTACACATTACACCCTTCTGACCTGCATTTTATGATGAGACCTCATTTTCTGACACTTAGTTGCAGTACCTCATAATCCATCCACCTTCCACACACACAGTCTTTGAGGCCATTACAGATCTAAAGTGAAACATTCCACCCCTGCTCTGTAGAAGCCTCCTGCCCTTTCTTAATATAAAATATGTTTAGTTTGCCTCCTAAAATTGCAAACATTTTAACAGCTCCAGGATTCATGAAAAGTTCCAAAGTTTTCCTGAGACTCAAGGAAAACTGTATCAGTGAGCCAGTGTAAAAAGTGAAAAAGAAAGTTAAACATCATCTATGTACAGTGGCACAGGATAAATATTACCATTCAAAGGAGGGGGAATAAGGGAAGTGAAAGGAAGGGAGCCAAGGTAAGTTAAACATAGAAGGATAAATATTAAATTCTGGAGTTCATTGTCAAGTACCCAGGGCAAGTTTTGGGAAGATATAGTTCTAAGGGGCTGGGCCAGCCCCTCCTCCACAGTATTGCTGGCTTCAGTCTTAATGGTCTCTGACTCTCTCATGCTTTCTGCCTGCAGCTTTTCATAATCAACATTTCATACACCTGGCTCACAACTTTCTAGGGTCTTCACTGTGTCTTTGACTTTAACTGCTTCACACTGCGTTCTCAAGTGTACACTCTGGCCTCCCTGGTCTTATTCTGGAACCTTTATGGAAGCTTTCTTGACCTTACCATTTTTACATTCTGCCTGGCTATAAAACCCCCAGAAGCTGTTTGACTTTGTAAGGAAAGATGGCTCCTAAGCAGGGAAAGGATAGGCTTTATTAAAAAATAATAGAGAATCTTAGTAAAAGCAGCCTTTGCCTCTACAGTTAGAGGCTAGACTTATAGCAATTAAAATGACTAAGGTAGAAAAGGAAAGAAAGGAAAGGAAAACAATACAAAACAGACCCAAAATGGCAACAGGTAGTGCAATTACCATAAGAATGTATAAAACAAGAAGGTAACAAGCACAGGGAAGTCAGAAACATAAAAGACCAGGATAATCAGCCCCCCTCAACCACCTCTAATAAAATGTAAAGGAGACAAGGGAAAGCCACCTAAGGACTCTTTTTTAAATAGAGATGATAGATAGATGATAGATAGATAGATAAATAGACAGATAGATAGTACACACACATACCAGTACATGTACACATGTATGTATACTTTCACATGAAGATCACTATATTACACTACCAGATACGCATATCACCTTTACTTACTCATTAACGCTAACCTACCTTTCTATAATACTCACCTCACACACACTTCACAAAGGGGCAAAAAAGAATCAAACTGCCCCGTAGAATGCGGACAGATGTCCCAGGTTAAAGACAGCCAGAGACCTAGATTGTAAAAATTTTGAGGTAGTCATGCAAAGAATGGAAAACAAAAAACAACAACAACAACAAAAAAAAACCAACTGGTCTTAAATAAAAAGAGCCAGAGATAAGGGCTTGGTGTATTTACTTTATGATATCCCCTACTGTTCCACAATAGTTGTCTCTCTTCTCTTTTTCCACTCTTTTCTAAATGAAGCATCTTTCTCTATTTTAAATTCTGCCTTTCTATTTCCTTACTGGTCCTAAGAATTTATGATCCCAGTACTTGAGTGTTTCAGCAAAGCGGTGGTGAACACACACATTCCACCCTGACACAACAACTTCTGGGTCTTTTGCCAGCTCAAGCAGTATCCAGGCTCACTTGGATCACAGCAGCAGAGACCTCTCAGTGCCTGGATGGCTGAGTACTGTGAACTGAATCAAGGGGAAGTAATTCCCTAGGCCAGTGGTGATGAGCCTATGGCACATATGTTATTTCTTTTTTTCTTTTTTTTAAGAAAAAAGATAAAATGTATGAATTATTTTTTTCTAAAATAAAACCTCAGTATTCAGGTTTAATTGTAACATTGGCATTGTGTGATAAACAGTGGATCTTGAGTTGCAGTTTGGGCACCCGTGTCTGATACCACTCCTGGTATCAAAAATCTATATTAGTCACTTTCATGTCATCAAGGTAAAATTCATACCCCCCAAAATTTAAAGGAGAGGTTTTTGACTTACACTTTCAGAGGTCTCATTCCAGGCAAGATCTGCTGGAAAGGTCATGAGGGAGATGTCTGACAGAGGAAAGCAGCTCACAGCATGGTGACCTGGAAAAAGAAAATGAAAGAGGAAGTGAGGAGGGAAATGTCCTCTCTGTTGTGTCCCCAGTAACACCCTTCCTCTGACCAACCCCACCTCCAATAGTAAGTCAGCCATAGACCTGCATAATCTAGTCACCTTCCAAATACATGAAGCTGTTGGGGCCTTTTTAGATATGGATCATAACAGACTCGTGAGTTCTCTCTGATACATATTTTATTTATAAAGAGGAAAGAATGGAAAGGCAAATTACTCTTTATTTTCATAGACTTATGCTGTTGGAATTATTCTTAATAATAGAAATTAAGGGGCTGGGGATTTAGCTCAGTGGCACAGCGCTTGCCTGGCAAGCACGACGTCATGAGTTCGATTCCTGGTACTGAAAAAAAATCAAAAAAAGAAAAAAAAATCAAAAAAGAAATTAAAGCCAATTTTAGATTGAATATGATCTTGATGTCATCTCAAATGAGTGGAAGCCAGTTTTTTCCAGATAACATTTCAGGCAAGGTAACACTGCAATATCAGATTCAATAATTACTGTAAATAAAGAAGGAAGTTTATTAATATTAAAACATCAATTTTAATAAGATTGACACCAGTAAATCTATTTATAGCTTGTATTTAAAAGTGAGGTATCTATTTTTACCAAATCAGTTCACAATATGAATGCTGAAATTAATCAAAATTAATATCTCAAAATGTTTCTGAAACCAAAGTCAAATTAGGTGATAAGTCTATGATGTCCAAGTGATGAAAAAACATGGCATGAACCCAAATCCATGAGACTAATCTGCAATCAGTACTGTGTAGACAAGGGGAGGAAACAAAATAGATATAAGTCCCTGAAGTGGGAGTCGTTCATCAGTGTATTATGGGATGAGATAAAAGAGGATCTGCATCTTTCTTGGTGAAGAGATATCCCTGAGACGTCTTTAGATAATGTTTATCATTACCCCTTAATGAGCAAAAACTAGCAACTTGTGTCAAAACATTTTGAATACTCTCAATTTCCCCTTTACACATTTCAGTACATACATATCTATCTTGTGACTTTACACACATTTTCATACTTTCAAGGAAGTGAGTTTTCAACTTCTGTTACATATGAATGTCTAGGGGTACAGCTCAGGGATAGAATACTTGCCTATCATTCCTAAGGCAAAATCAAAAGGAAAGAAAACTGTTACTTCTTATGGAGTCCTGAAGTCTGAGAATCCTATTATAAAAAATGAGGCATCAACTGCATTCTGATTAAAACTGTAAGTAGGGAGTATAATTTTTTGAATAAATGTCTCCCAAAGGTCCATATATTAAGAGCTTGGTCCTCAGGATGGTGCTACTGGGAGGTAGGAGAACCTTTAAGAGGTAGAACATTCTGGAAGATCATAGGTCACTGGCAGTGTATGCTTGAAGGGAATGGTTGGCCTCAACCTCTTCTCATATCTCTTCCCATGAGCTCAGGAGATGAGTAGCTCTTTCATCTTGTCACGCCTCCTCACCATTGGCCCAGAGCAATGGTTCTCTACAGTAAGGGACTGGACTTCTCAAAGTATAAAGTAAGCAACTTTTTTCTATGATATTTATAAATTAAGTATTATAGATATTTCATTATAATAGCAGAAAGCTGACGGGTGCATGGCTTTAGAAACAGACATATTTTAGATAGTATTTGTTAGCAATACATAATTATTATGTTTCTTCATGTTTATTCCTCTAATGCAAATTTCATAGGGGCTACTTAGTCCTATGTATATGTGATACTATGTAAATGATTTTTACATATTTCAATGTGCCAATATGGAAATCATTTTTTAAAAGGCAGCAAGTCATGTACAGTAACATCTGTCTTTTTCTAATAGATGTGTTAGCTTCTAAAGAATTCATGTATGCTTTAAAATAGTCACCAGAATAATGATATGTGAACTCTTTCATTGAGGAAATAAATAGCTATGTCCTTTCAGAAAACAAAGGTTAATAATTTTCCATTTTGTTAAACATGCTATTGCTTTGCACAATAAGCCTTATGTCACATCATTCGTGTCATAGCCTTCTCTTACCAAAGTTATTAAGCACCTATTGTATGTGAAGAACTATATCAGGATCCAGAGAGACAGTAAAACCCATCACTAACGTTCTAAAAAGGTACTGGGACTGAAAACAAAGGCACTTTATCCTACTCTTTTTGTTTATTTTGAGACAAAGTTCTTAACATTGTCCACACTGAGTTCAAACTGAGTAGCTGATAATTTAAAGTGTGCATGTCATTTCTGTCATACAACATTACATATCAATGCAGGCAGAGTTAGCATAGGAATAGAGAATGAGAGGGTCGTTGATAAAATGGGCTTTGGAGCCACAAATCCAATAGAATTAGCAACCAATGATTAGAGAGCAAGTGTTTTCAATTCTACTTCTAGTGTGTACACAGGCTCCAGACTGGATCGACTTTAGTTCAATGTCTCAAGAGTAGAAAAACTGTGTAAAGTCCCTATTAGGAGAGCAGAAATCCTATGAGACGGGTGTGTGATCTCTGAGAGGGCGCGAAGAGCTCCCTGGAAATCTAGGATGCTCTTTCACAGAAAGCACACTACGAGAATCAACAATAAACATGCTCCGCCCTTTCTGAAGAAATGCTAAACTTCTCAGTAAGAACCAGGATATTTATTTTCTATCTCTCATAATGTGACAAAGTTACTTAGATGCAGGAACAATACTGAAATAACATAGGACAAGAGCATGAATTAAGTGTGCAAGTATATTTGTGTGTATGCATGTGTGTGTATGTGTGTGTACCTTTAACCTAAATCTGACCATTCACCTTAAGTTTCAACACTTCTTTCCCTATTTTCTATATTACAGCTTTTATGAGTCTTGAGGAAAGAAACCAAAAGACAGACATGGAAAGAAACATGAAGAGCTAAGAATATGAAGGTAAGTAATGCTAGTGGACCTCTTGCACCACTGAAATGCTAAGGTAAAACCTAAACACGAAAAAGTAATATTTAAGCAATCAAAATATTTTTATGTCCAGACACATATCTTTCATATTGGAACTTTGGAGAAAAAATGCAGCCATAATGATTAAAATAAATAGACATATAGTCAATCTACACACATACAATGTGATTCTACTTCTCTCGGTGTGGATTTCCTTAAATGTAACTGGAGATTAATGAAATCTATATCACAGAATTTTGATGAACATTTGTACCACTCTGTAAGCATAAATCATTTAGTAAAGTATGACAAATAATAAACACTTAATAAATATTACCCACATGGTTTAGAAATCCTCATTAAACACCATACTAGATGCCACCATTAATAAGTAATATAAAAATAAATCTCATCAATGACATATCTTGGATTAGTACAACAATAAAACAAAGAATAGGGTTCATTAGAAAGTGATAGAAAAGTTCCATTATATAATGGGGAAAAGTCACATTGTTTAATATCATGTCTCTTACACAGAAGAGTTGGTGGTATTGTGATTGCATTCATTTACATCTGAGGAAATAAAAGATAAGCAAGAAGTGATGGTGAAAATCTTTCCATGTATTGATTGACCATTTATACTTCTAAGAAGTGTCTATTAATTTTGGTTGCCCACTTTTTGATTGTGTCTTTCATTTTTAAGGAGTCTAATTTTTTTTCCATTCCTTATGCATGTCAAAATAACATCTACATACAGTCTTAGCCAAGAGAAGTGGGTATCATCAAAAAATCTAATAAAAATAAATGCTAGTGAGGGGATGGGGAAAAAGGAATCTTTCTACATTGTTAATAGAAATGCAAACTAGTATATAACAACTGTGAAAATCAATGTAGTGATTCCTCAGAAAATTAGAAATAGAAATTTCACTTGGCCCAGCTAATTCCCTTTCTATATATCTTCCCAAGAGTTAAAATCAGCAACTTATAAGGATATACAATAAAGTAACAGAAAGGATGAATGGATAAGGAAAATGTGATATTTGTACACAGTGCAGTACTACTTTACCATAAAGAAAGTTGGATTTATAGGTAAATGGATACAACTTGCGAACACTGTAAAGTGAAATATCAGACATACAAGATTAAATATTACCTCATTTGTCTTATATGCAAAATCATATATATATATAATTATGGAAAAAAATAAAATACAGAACAAAAGGGAAGATTGATAAATAGGAAATAAAGAGAAGTTCAAAAATTCCCAAATAACTTCTTCCACTGTTTCAAAATATTTTAATAATAAATATGCTAATTTATTTTACTTGTACTGCTAGTTCATCTTAGTTCTTTGAAAAGAAAGTTTGTGTTACCATGTTTGTTTCTTCTTTGTAAGAAGAAACTCTTTGTCTATGTCTTGATCTCTGAGTAACTACTTTGAACACAGTAATATACATTGTATTAACTATCATTATTTTCTTACTATATTATGAAATTTTGTTTCATTTTTTTCATAAAATAAGAATAATTAAAAAGAAGTTTTGAAGCTTCCAGTCTTAGATCAGAATTTATGCCTCGAAATTTTACAATATTATTAAAAAAAGAGAATAAAGTTTCAAGTAGAGATTTTTTAAAACCTCAACTTTTCAATGAATGGGGGGCAGAGACATTTTTATTTGATTCTAAGAGTGAATATAAACAAGGTTGTCACTGAATTTTAAGGAACAAATACTCAAGGATATAAGAAGTCACCTAGTTCTTCCTTTTATGTTTCCTTCCATCAGATTTTTTTTATCTATCTCTTTTCAAACATCCCAACCAGCATTTCTAAAATTTCCCAGGGGAAATAATATGGACTTAAATTAAAGGCATACAACAATTCTCATATCTAGTAGCTTTTTGGAGACTATAGCAGAGAAGGTGATATACTATAAAATGCCTGGGGAGAAAGAAAGTAGAAAAAATAAATGTAGGTTTCTTTTTTAACCATTAACATTCTAGACAAAAAAACAACAATCTAGTGAGCATTGCAGTCATACATTATGAATTATAAATTTGTCTCCATTTTGCCTCTCTTAATAATATTATCTGTTAGAGCCCAATGAAATGGAAAGGACATATTTCCTTTTGCTTTAGAGGGAAAAAAAAAATTCTGCTTTCACAGACTTCCATTTGAAAAGGCACATGGTCTGTTTCTATGGAGAATTGCCCATTTATATATTAACATACATTGGGAACTTCATGCAATTACTGTGTCCTGTACAGTGTGCTATAAAGATAAAAACAGTACCATTTCAAAGTACCAATGGACTTGTCTTCCTCCTTTTTTTTTTTTTTTTTTTAATGACATGGAGCTGGCATGCAGAGGAATATATCAGCCCTACCTCTGAAGACTTGAAACTTTGGCCTACAATCCAGAAGATGAAGAATCAATTTCATTATTCCTCGTAATTCTGCAGTACATTCTAAACAATAATTCCCTTTCCTTACAAATATTGTTGCAAACCAACTTGTTTAGTCAAGCTGCACAATGAAATTCCTTTGCTCTCACCCTCATCTATCAATGCCGGCATTAATTTATTCATTGCATTTATACTTCTTAGATCTCTAATTTGTCTAGACCCTTTTTTCTTACTCTTGTGCTAAAAATGAATAGATAATTCAGTTAGTGCATATTTATGCAACGCTTTAAATAGCATACTTTGATTTATAACTAAAACCACAGAAAGCCTCTTTTAAAATGAAAGCATAAAGCAATCTTTTCAATATTTAGACTGTTTGAATGAATGGCTACATTGAACCAGAGGCTAAAATCATTTTTTATAATGGTTGATGAAAATGGACCAGAAACTACCATTTTTCCCTAATTTACAATATTGTGAGGGTCTAAAATTGTAATATATGTTAAAAGCACTTTCTGAAAAGAGTAAAACATTCTACACAGCTCTTGCTATCAATAAACCTATAATCGCTTCTATAAATATCCAACGAAAACAAAAAAAAAGCAAGTGCTAAAATTAAATACAGTGAATATGCACACATTCTCCAGAATGGGAAGTAATGTGCTCAGCAACGTAGCTATATAATAGGGAGAAAATATTTCTTTCTCTGCTGTTACCACTTTATTCTGCTTCTCATTATTAAAACTATATTTAGCAGCACTTATATGTGCAGTCACCTCCTTCCAAGTTGACTTATTGTATGTAGCATTATTTTAGATAATTTAGTGAGCACAAAGACACCTGAAATACAACTGAGGTTACCAAGGTGTTCAATACATTAAATTTTTATAATTTATTTTAAAAATAAAAGAAGGAAAACATATTAACAAACAGACATCCATTTACAAAATAGCATAAGAACAATACAAACAAAACAGAGTTACAAAGTTGTAGGAAATTAACAATGGTTGTTGTACTATGTATTGATATCTACAAAGTGGTTTCTCAGGAAAACAAATAGAGACATGCAATATTGATCAAACAAGTAATCATTAACTGTTCCTTTCACTAAAGCAATAGAAGACAGTAGTACAACTATGTTAGCTATCCTGTATATACATAAATACATAATTTCCCCTTCTTTCCCTTCTCTTTTCCCACACCCCAGTTGCCCTTTGTTTTTGAGCATTTTCTTTCCTTTTCACAGTGTCTATAGTACCTCCAAGTTTTTATTCACTGTTTCAGATTGTCACACTAGTGAGACCATATGTTGCTTACACATGTAGGTCTGATTTATTTCACTTATGAGTATGGTCTCTAGTTGTGACCATTTACCTATAAAAACCTCAAGTTTATCTTTCTTTAAAGATGAGTAATATTCCATTATATAAAAGTACCACAATATTTTGTATTCAATCCTCAGTGGATGGACATTTGGGTTGCTTCCACAATTTAGTAATTACAAATTGCACCGCTATGAACATGGGTACACATATATCGCTGTGATATGATGTTTTCAGATCTTCTGGGAAAATACCCAGAAGGGAAATAACTGGGTTGAATCGGACCTCTAGACCTAGTTTGCTGAGGAATCTCCAAACTGATTTCCACAGCGGTTTCACCACAATACATTAAATTCAATAATCCATGTACACAGATAACATAATAAAGGCAAATATTTTTTAGAAAAGAGAAATAATTCCAAACTAAGAAATGCAGGTAAGAGGGACTCCAAATGAAAGGACTCAAGAAATAGAGAACTAAAGGGCCTGTTAAAAAGTTGACAAATGTGCTTTTCCTAGAGAAAAGCTGTTACAAAGGGAAATAACAAGGAAAAGCATCCACAGAAGAGTTACAGGCAGAGAAAGGATTCAGGATATTGAACTAGGGATATGGTCTCATGTACATGAGCAAATATCAGAAGCATTTTGTAAATGTGCCACTACATTTCTGAACGTGCTGCTCAGAGAATATTTGCCCATACCAAAAATTAACTAGGACTCCCAATGCAGGTCATAAAATCGGTATAACAGGAAATGTGACTAATGTTCCACATAGGCTTCCAAAAGAGGCATCAAACAGAAGATTATATGCTCTACCACTTGGAGTTTTTCTGGAAGCTTTTAAGAGAGTATGATTCAATTTCTGTCTAAAAGAAGAGAGATACTCAAAGTGCAATAAATGAAGAGTGTGGAAAGCAACTTTGACCCGAAGTAAACTTTAAAACCACCTTCCTAGAGAATGCTGGATAGGTGTTCCAGATCTTTCGTTTAACTATATCGCATTCATGAGGTTTCACTTCTGTGCTTACAAAAGCAAAACATCATCACAAGAATTATAAAAATTTCCCCTAATGAATGAAGATGTTGTAAGGAACATGCCTACATCCTACAAGTTTCTGGAAAATTGTCCACACAGTATACAGTGTTTTCCTCTATTTTTCTATTTAGTTTTCTGATATATTCATCCGAATGCATTTATATTACTGTAAGTATTTCAGCATTTTTAGTTGCATAAATGCAGCATCTGATCGTGTAAAATGTTAATGTTAAAATATTTTAAAATTTTGGCAAATGATTCTATTATGTAATTTTATTAAAGCTATTGACTTTTCCAAATTGATTATATTTAATACAATTCTTATCTATTCCATCTATCATGTAGAGTATTTTAATTCTTTGTTATTAGAATATGTTTTCAATAAACAATAATTACATTTATCTTGGGGAACTGAGATATATATAGATAGATAGATAGGTAGGTAGATCGATAGATATTGCATCTTGATCTTTTCCTCCTTTCCCTTACTGTCTTTCTCTTCCCCCTTTCAACTATTTTTGAAAATAAATTTTGTGAATGTTCCTACTAGTAAGTTTAAATATGTTTGTTGTGTGTTTATGTTTATCAGCTTTCTGCTAATTTCAATTTTATTTGTGTTTGCTATGTCAGTAATGAACAGTCACTTATTTTACTTTAGGAGGTAAAATGGAAGAGTTAAAATTGCAATGTGAGCACTCATTATTTTATGAAAGCATTAAAAATAAGTTTTGTATTATAATGTCAGTACATTATTCTTGGAATAATAATTTTAATTTCTACTATCGTTTCTGAACGAGTTTTCCATATAATAAAAGGAGAGAGAAAATAATAAAACATTTGTGAATATAAAAAATATCTTAATTTTTCAAATTGCCAATGATTTAGTAGTTATTTAGTCGATCAGTATTCTCAGGTGAGATTCATCAAAAATAAAAAGACAGAAAGGCCATAGCTGTAAAGCAAAATCAATTTAACTTGTGGTTTGTTTGTTTTTTTTTTCTTTTTTGGGTTTTTTCCGGGACCGGGAATCGAACTCATGACCTTGTGCTTGCCAGGCAGGCGCTGTGCCACTGAGCTAAATCCCCAGCCCCCTTAACTTGTGCTTTTAAAATAAATGATTAATTTAAATTTAAATTATAAAGAACATTACATATATCATTAAAATCAGGAAAGAGCACAGAAAAAGGCTGCTGTTATCACTGTTTTTCAAATATTAAGGAAAAAACTAATGAATATATTTATAAATTTTAAAAAGTAGTCAAAATTATATATATTGTATGTGATAAAACATCAACAAAGCATAATACAAGATATTCATATATTAATATTCAAAATATCAATTGTAAACATATTTGTACATGTCTAGTTTATATTTATTTACATAATACTTTACATACCTATATTTAAATACTTTAAAATAGAATTTGGTAAAGCTCTTTGACAAAAGAAAAATTTCACAAATTCCAGGAGCTTATGTAAACTTAAAGTACAAATGGGATGATTGAAATTCTAAATAAGAAAGCAGCTACTTAGCAAAATGTACTGTATAAATTAAATATATCATATAGAACTCAGAAACATATACACATATATAGACAAAAACCTTATGTAAATTTAGAGAGTATGATAAATGAGCATATGTATATTTTTTTTCAGAATTTCTCTAGACAAATTTTTCTGTAGCATATCTAAATGAACCAATGCTTGTCTTCAGTGAAGTTTAATGACTAAAACAGTTTTTTATCCTTAATCATACATGAAAATACAATTCTGATACAAGATTTATCAATCTCTGTGTGTTCTGTAGCATAAAAGGGCCAGCAGATTGAGTGTGCAGTACTCATCTCAATCGCAACTAGAATGTACACAAAACAAAGCAAGTACAGTCATGTAGTATTGTAGTGGAAAACCAATTCGTAATTTACAAGTCAAAATAGGTCTTCATACCCTTGCTGATCAGTGCATATCTCATCAATAGTTCTAATTTTCACTGTATGCTATTTATTTATTACTGACCACACTTCCATTTTACATTCTCTTTGAAGGAATATTTTCTTAAGGCGAAGTGCAAAATCTTAAAACCTGAGAAGTAGTATTTCTCTGGAGACTCCCATATCACTTTTCCTTTCACAGAGGAACCCAAGTAAAAAAAGTTTCTGATTAGGAAAAAATTCTTTTGAGATTTCCCTGCAGAGAAAGACCTTGCCTTGCACAAATGTCCCCAGTCAATGTGAAAAGCCACCTGGAAGAATGGTTTGTCTCTGGAGATACAATTCAGCCTGGGGGGAACAGAACGGAGAAGCTTACACTATCTGACAGCAAAATTGAATTTACAAGGAGAGAGATATTTGATATACTTCAGAAATTTTTAAATTTATATTTTTAAATTTGTATGTTCATTGTTACTACTGTTGAGAACAACTATAGGTTGTAGTGAAGACACAAAAAATGAGAGTATGTTTTCATCCTGAATAATTAACATGAAAAATAATCAAATCATTGTGAGAACATTCAATTTTACTAAATGAAAATATTATAAAATGTATATTTTTAGAGTAATATTAACTTTTCTTTTACTGTTATAATCCAGGGATACAATTAATAATCCTGGTACTCTTGGGGACTACTTCCTTGATCTGGATAATGAATCATCTATAAAGGAAAGAACCCCAGGGAAGTAAATGTAAATCATTTCTCTATGTAGGATGGTTTAAACATTTTAGATTAGATTACATTCCTGGTGGGATACCTAAATTCCTAAGGGTATAATACCCTCTAGCTAGATATGACTGAGTTTAACTCTTTTTAATTAGAATAAGAAATAAATTATAACAATTTCTTTTAATTTAAAAAAATATATTATTACCATGAACTTTAGAAACATCCAGAAATAAAATAGTAATTTTATCTGGTTATACCTTGTCTTGCTATATAATCAAGTAATATAAACTATAATTAGGCTTTCTTATAGCTGAATTTCTTTTGAAGGAACTAAACAAAGAGCTTCAGGGTGGGGTGGAATTTTTGTATAAAATGCTGTGTTTCTATTGTGCAGAGCACCAAAATGTGTGGGTAGTGGGATGATACCACCCGTGATTATATGAGCCTTCTAAATGTATTCTAAATGTCAATGCCATAAATATATACTCAAGTATCCCTTAACTTAAGCCCCTAAAGTCCAGTGAGTAATTCAATTCTGTCAAACATAAGGAGTGTTGGTGTAGAAAGGAAAATCACAATGGATAAAGCAAAAAATCTTACGTTCAAATTATCTAATTTGAAAGTAGCCATATAAACATGATAAAGAAGGATCTCTAAGTCCTAAGTTTCATTTTATTCAAAGTAATCTACCCTATTTAATTTTGTTATATTGATTGGAATATTTTGAAAAAATTTCCCGGTGGAGAGTATGATATGAAATCAGTAATAATTGCTTCCCATTTCACAATATCTATCACACATTTTGGACCTTATTTACTCTTTTAGCTCCTCACACCAGGGAGACAATACGGTGTTTACACACGTGAATCTGACTTCTTTCACTTATGAGTGTTGTCTCCAGTTGTTCAAAAGGAAAAAGAAACTAGGAGGGAGGAAAGGGAAACAGAAGGAACAAAAAAGGGAGCAAACAAAATACAAAATAATTATATTACTAGTTTCGCTTTTTTCATTGATAAGAAAGTTTTGTGCTAATATTGTTTGGAGAATTTTTTAAACCCATATCTTATATTATGATTAACTGCTTTAAAGATAAAAATACTCAAGGCATTAACTATTGTTATTTTCCGATTATTTTGTCATGAAAAACAGAAATCAGTAATAGCTGCAGGGAAAAGTCATCTTAGGACATTTTGCCAGTTCCTATACATCCCCATATGGTTTGCTGGATTGCTAAACTTTAAATTTCGATTTTGCCAGGTTCTGGTGCTTAAAATTTTGGTGTGAGTATGAGATTGTTATATAATAATTTCTAATAACCTGTCAACTATAGAAAAACATTTGCATTAAAGTTGGATACTAAACTAAGCGTGATGACTCATGCCTGCAATCCCAGCACTTGGGAGCCTGAGGCAGGAGGATCCTTGCGAGTTAGAGACTAGCCTGGGCTACAAAGTAAGTTCAAGACCAGCCTGAACTACATAGCAAGACCATGTCACAAAAAAGACAAAAATAAAATAAAATAAATTAAACTTGGCTATTATTTGAATATTTGACAGGTCATTACAAAACTTATATACACATATATGTTTATGCAAATGAGTAAGAACAGCAAAAATATATAGGAACTAATATAAAAATACAAATTAAGAGACAGAGTAATCATAATTACATCGGGAAGACATGTAAATTATTTTTAAATCATCTAGCTTCTACCTCCCCTCTATACCCTTAAAATCTTTCCTGGCAGTAGTTTAGTTACATTTATTTCAGTTTTGTTTATGCAATCATTTAGGTCAAATTCCTAAGTAAATGCAGAATACTCTAGTTATAAAGGTGAATTAGAATGCCTAAAAATTCTTTTACCTTGTTAGGTAGGTCATTTTAAATATACTAATATATAATTTTGTAGTTGTAACTTTAGTAATTATATGCATTTAGGATCATTTTTAGGAGTCTTGAAGTTATTTTGGCATTAGAATTTCAAACCTCAGGTGTAATGAAATCAATAAATTTCTTAGGTATGTTGACATTATCACAAGTTCAAGTTAATTCTATGTTTGCCAAATGCAACATCATTCAATTTATTCCTTTTGATATATTAGTTTCCAATAAATTCTAATGATCTTTCTAATATTAGTTTTAAAAATTAGATATCAGTAGTTTTTCCTAAGGAGATAATGCTACAAATATAATAGAATGCTTTAATAGTTCAAAAATGCAGTAACTTCTAAAACTTAAGCATCATTTTAAAATTATTTATACCCCTCAGAAGTATTTTTTGCTGAGAGTATTATAATCATTTCTTACTCCTTAAAATGAAAGTGATGAAATTGATGGCATCTTCATTGTGTTTCACGAATATCATAGGTAATTTTAAATCAGTCATTTTGGTAAGATTTATAAGAACTTTCAGGCAATTTAATAAAGTAAAATACGGAGAAATTGATATTTTGAGTTTTACTTGGTGTGTTGCATTTATAATTTCAGTCATTCATATCAAAGAGCTCATCCTTTCTCTTTCTCTCCCTCTTTCTCATTCTCTTTCCTTTCTATTTTGGTTGTTGTAGGCTATATTCAAGCATAGTATCTGAGAGCAGAGTTATTTCTCTTCTTTTTGCCTCCCTATTTTCTAGCATCAAGTAATTTCTTTGGTGTAGCAATTTGAATATTCTTTGCAAATTCATCTGTAGATATTTCTTCTTTATAGCAGGCTTTTAAAATCACATTTCTTTAGGACTTCTAATCTTTGACAATGGAAGATAAAGTCTTTCACAAAGTTAGTGAATAGAAATTTATTTGTACTACTTAAAGCTAATAATTCAGAAAAGCAAGTATGGAAAGAAATGTTATGTTACATGGTATAAAACATTGATAATGACAGAGGAAAGACACTCCCAGCCCGCTAGATGTCCGGAACAAGTTTGTGTTCTCTACAATCGAAGAATGAATGTTTGGGAACAAAGGAGGTTAAGAGCAGAATATATTTATTGAGGGAAAGAAAGCTTCTGTCAGAGAGACACAGAAGGGCACTCAGGTGACCTGCCAAGGAACCTGCCTTCTGTAATGATTTTATAGAGCAAATCCACGACTCAAGAAGGGTTCAAGGGGCTGGGGATTTAGCTCAGCGGCAAAAGCGCCTGCCTGGCAAGTGCAAGGTCGTGAGTTCGGTTCCCGGTACTGGAGAAAAACCAAAAAAAAAAAAAAAAAAAAAAAAAGAAGGGTTCAAATTGGGAAAAATGGGAAATCACAAGGCGGGCATCAGGAGGGACAAAACTATGGTCAAGCAACAAGATTACGAGTATAATTGCTCAGGTAAAATTGATTAAGTCAGGATCACATAGAGAAGCAAGGCACGTAGCAAGCGGACATGAATACAGAGCAGGGGCTTTTCCTCTAGGGCTTGGGTTAGTGACTCTTTCTGGCTTTCTCAAGATGGTTGATAACTATTTAGATTATCAATCCCTGATATTTATCCCTAGGGAGGTATATGGGTGCATTTTTTAATCTTTTGTATTGAGGTCTGTCCCACAATGGAGGAGCCTGTCTCCCCCACACTGGTAAGGTAGCTCATCTTCTGCACTGGCTCCTTCAAGGGCCTGGCCCTATCTGACTACTTATAATATTTCTAACTTAGCTGCCTACAGCAGTACTTGCATATTCAATTTGAGTATAAGAATTTGTACATTTATATATATATTTATATATAATATATGTATATAACTGAAAATTAAATATATATATAATTTGAAAATTGATCAATATAATGTGGAAAATCTATAGGATGTGAGATTAATTTCACAAAGTTACAAATTTTGACTTTATTTGAATTAAGAATGAATAAATAGATAAATATTTTAAATTTTCTTTATAAACATATATACTAATAATTACTACTACTGGTAATTTGAAACCACATTGCACTATTGAGCAGATGCACATTTTAGATGTATTTTCCACAAAGGGAGGAAGCTTGATGCAGAGTAATAAAGCACAGTGATTAACAGTATTAATTTCAAATCATATAAATCTGTGTGTAAATTGCAGGATTAGCACATTAGAATTTGTATCTATAATACAAGATGATGATATTTTTTTGTTTTTTGTTTTTTTTTCTTTCTGTTACCGGGAATCGAACTTATGACCTCGCACTTGCCAGGCAAGCGCTGTGCCGCTGAGCTAAATCCCCAGCCCCTCAAGGTGATAATTTTTACTTAGAATGCTTTCAGTGAAGATTACAAAGAGATAATATATGCTGTAAAAGTTTTTATAATAAGCTACAAACATAGATAGCACTAAATTTGCTACAAATATGTTTAACAGAATCAGATTTACCCATAGAATTGTTAAAGACTTAGTTATATTTTCTATTCATCTATATATTTGCCAATGTAAATTATTTAATTTCAGCCCATTTGTATTCTTACCTAATTCTGTACTGGTGATGGAGAGCTCAATATTCAGGACACATGCACAAGTAAGTAAACTAAAGGTTAGCTTTTGAAAGGAAATACCTTTCGAACATTACAGTTATTTGATTTCTTTGAATGTATTATGAATAGAATAACATTTACTGTTTGAGAATCAGTTGCACATCATAATATACTCCTTGGCATGCTACAATCAAATCATTATTTAAGTCTTAGAAGATCGTAAATCAATTCAGCTAGGCCTCCAAACGTCGAATGCCTTTTCAAATATTCAAAGAATTTTTATTTTAAAGCAATATTACTCCTGTGCATTGCTCATCCATCATATCCAGCAAGATGATAAGCCCAACATTTTACAGGTTTGGGAACACACGATGGGTTTAGAAGAGATCTTATGTCTTCGTTGTAATCTGAAGTAGTATTTAATCTAGCCAACTACAGAAATAATGGCCTCAAGCTTGATCTCATTGTTTGACATGAAACTATAAATTTTAATCCATAATGCAAAGTTGATTTGTGATATATAAATCTTCACATTGGTGCCTCAGTTCTATATTTTCCAATGTATCACCTAGTAGTACATCCACACATAAAGTGCTGTCATTCTTTCCTAATATTGGTTCACTTTTCTCAGAACATCAGCTTAAATTTATGTTCCAGTAGGAACAAGCTTGAAATAAATTTTCCCTAAAACGGTATCTGGTATGGTGTAGACTTTCTACTACTGTCACAGGAGGCAGTGTGTTTTGTGTTGGTTTCTGTTTTACCCTTCGCCTAAAAGTGGAACACGAAAGAAGGTGTAGGGTGGAATTTTAAAATCTGTCAGTAGTCAGACATCAAAATGGAGTTGCACTGTGTATTACAATTGCAAATCCATAAATTGCATGAAATACTAACAAGTGATAATTTGAATTAACTTGTAGTCTTTTCTGAAGACCGGATGACACTGATATTAAGCTTGCATTATTTAACTGTTTACAAGAATGTTTTTTCTGGCTTATGAAACCAGCAAATTAGAGTTCCCCTTAACTTTTCTTATCTGTACAAACCCTTTCAATTAGAATAAGTAAAATTAATTGTAAAGAAGAGCATTTTTATCTAAATATGAAGTTATACTTCTGTGAGTGAGGTGTAAACGCACACACCCTGTGTCTAAGCACATTATGTAATCTTTTTTGAGACAACCACATTAAAAAGTAACTGCTTACTTTTGAGGTAGTTTTGTGCTTCAGCAGATCTGTTTCTGCTCACTGTTATTGATGTGCTATGTGCTTTCACAACATCCCAATAGATAGTATTTAAGCTATGTTATGGAAATTATTATTTGTCCTTAACTCCCTTCGGAAGAGAAACGTAATAATTTAGCGTTAAGGATTAGCTTCCTTTGTATTGGTACACTACAGTTACGACTGTTTTAGTTACTCCTTCCATTGATAACTGACTGCTTGATATTTTTAAAACATCCTATGGATTTTTAACCTATAATTTTTCATGTCTCCCTCTGACCCCACATAGTGTATCAGATACACTGAGGAAGCCACATACTTAGCCTATCTGACACTATTCCCAGCAGGGACAGCGGCATGGGCCATTAAAGAGGAAAAAGAATTAGTTTTCAGAGGCTTGTGCATGAGTACGGATGTTTTAAAGGCTAAAAACCAAAATCCTGTTTGTAAAAGGCAGATATTAGCTCTCTGTACCTGCATGGGGTTTAAGAGGATTCATCACTATACATGCACCCTTCAGACAAAAAACAAAACAAACCAAAACAGGCAACCTGAAACCATATGCATATACTCTTCACATTTCACTAGAAAAAAATCATACTGGAAAATGGAGAAAGTGAGGTTCATGAAATCTTACCTGCTATCTCAAAGCAGCTATTATTATAATATTTCACAGAAATTAAGAAGTGTTGCACTAATTATAAGCTGAATGGCATGCTAGAAAAGCAGTGTAAAAAGGAGTTGTATTTAAAAAAAAAAAGTGAAGTTCATGGCACTCCTAAGAAGTTGGTAGTATTATCATATTGAAGAGTAGATATTGCTCTCAGCATCAAGGCCTGCATGTTGATTCAGACATTTCAGTGTGAAATCACAAGTTCAGGGTAAGCACAGAGTGGGAGATTTGCACATTCTGCAAGACAATATCTCAAGGGCTGAGGACATAGTTCAGTGTCCCATACCACAGGGAAGAAAAAAAGCTTGCATTCTACAGCAGTTCATCATAATGTCAGCTTAAAACAGTTACAATGTGCTAACTAAAGTCACTAAGCCTCTTTGAAAGGACTGAAGAACAAGTGGCAAGACATGAAGACAAGAGGCTGAAGTTTTAGCACCAACCTACTCAGGAGGAAATCGTGTAAAAGAACAGCAAACAATGTAAGATTTTTGCACTTATCACGTTCAGTGCACCAATATTAGTGAGTTTACATCCATGTTTATGTATTCAGACATTTTGTTAAGTAATTAAATTATCAGGAACTGCTGGGTCCATGACAACCTTTTTGAACTTTGTAGAGACAGTGATGAAAGAGAACAGTCTCCTAGAATTCACTGTATAATGAGTGCAAGCTGTCTAATAAGTATAACCATTTTATGAATGTTTGAATGCTCCATCAGTAAAAACATTTAAACTTTCTTTAAGGAGTTTATTACACAGCTTGGAAATTCCAAGAAAACCAGAATCACTAAAGTAGAGCGATCAATGGTGAAGAGATAAGACGGTGCTCTAAAGATGTTTAGCAATGTTCACTTCAAAGAGCCTTTGGAATCTACTATGTACGGAGTCCAGCCATAAGATTGAGAGCCTTTACTAAAAAGTTTAATCATAAAATTGACTTTTATAGTAGCTGAGTTTTTTAAGTGATCAGTCTGAATTTCTTAGAAAATGTATAGATTTACAAGAGTCATAGCCAGGGATACAGCTCGGCGGCACAGCGTCTGACCGGCAAGTGTGAGATCATGAGTTCAATTTCCGGTACCAAAAAAAAAAAAAAAAGTCATAAAACCAAATATTCAGTGAACGTATAGCATATGGTAAGGACTCATTTTAGGGGTGTGGCAGAGCTGATGCAGTATAATTGAAATGGCTGCACTACAGAACAGTAGAAAGTAACTCTTCACAGTTTGAACTAGGTAGGGTTGAATGTGACAACTGTGTTAGTTTTATTAGGCAATTAGACATCAGCATACAGGCGGGATGAAGTAGGGTTTAAAATAGCATGTTTTGTAGGTTACATTGAGGAAAGAATCAAAGACCTCAGTGTGTAATACATTTGCAGTCATTTGTTTGTGTCAGACTCAAAGTGATCCCTCAGAGCACACCAACATTTTAAATTTTACACCGGGCACATTCTTTCTGATACCTGACCATCTGGCCATCTGTTCCACAACGTCACACAGCACATGTGGGCTCCATGGTCTACCCCCATGATGCCAGGAAGGGACGCATTCTTTGGGCTGAGACCTGACTTAGATTCTTATATGATTAAGGCCCCTAAGGGAACAATGACCATCTGACAGGAAGGAGGACATTTTTGAATATCAACATTTCAAACTATTTGTCTCACTTGAATTCTTTTTATCAAGAACACAAGAAACCAAGGACCAAAGAAGTGAGGGGCCGGTTCCTCATAGCATCAGACCCAGGCTTCATAGTAACACTTTGCTGAGGTTGAGTGGTTTACACAACAGTAATTTATAGTAACACAGTCCTGGAATTTAGGTGTCCAAATCCAGGTATAGGCAAGTGTGCTTTCTTCTGAGAGTTGAGAGGGAAGAACCAGGTATAGGGTATTATTATTAGCCTACAGAAGAGGCTATTCATCGGTTCATGCCCCTTTGCATTGTTTTCCCTGTGTGCCTCTGTACCTGCACATGACTTTTAATGACCATTTCATACTTATGTATGTACTCATCTTATTCTAATGAGAGCACACCATAACTTAGCTAATTACAACCGTGGTGCCTTATTTCCCAATAAAGTAAAATCTTGAGATAGTAGGGGTTAAAAAGCTAATTTATCAGTGTTCAACACATAACCATATCTAGACAGAAGAATATGAGTAGTTCTTGGCATTTATCATTCAGAATCACAAGGGTCTGATAATTAGAACAAAGAAGAGTGTGCATTTGTAATTGGTTCAAGAGACTTTTCAATTGCTTTAGAAGAAAGAAATTGTGTGTGTGTGTGTGTGTGTGTGTGTGTGCATGTGAGTACTTCTGTGTATACAGGGTTGTCTGTCCGTGTATGCACATGTGTATAGAAAAAGTAAATGTCATCACTATCTTGTTCTGCCTTAAGTATGAAGGAAAAAAAACCCTGAGATCATCATATTTTTGGATTTCCTGATTATCAGAAATATCAACATCTTTTGCAGGAAATATGTCACTGGCTATGGAGATACGGCTCAGTGGTAAGGTCTCACCCATGTGTTACGTCTTGGGTATGATCACTGGCATAGCGTACACACATACAAAAGGAAAATATTTTACAGAGTAATTCAGGCCAACAAAAATGACATACACTTTTATTTTTATTAAAAAGCCTTTTAGTAGAATCTACTTTCTCTTTGTGGAAGACAGAAAATAATGGTGAATAGAGAGATGGAAAGTTATAAATGGGCAGGTTTGGACAGAGTGGAGAAAATTTTAAGTGGTCACTGGGAGTGTAATGGTCAGCTGCTTCTCTACAGTGTTTAAATATTACAGCGGGCAGCATTATCCCCTTCAGTAAGTGGATACTTTTGCTCTGTCTAGGCAAAAATGAACTGAGAAGTTTCCATAAATTTTATCATTTAAAAGAGTAGGTTCACCATCTCTATTCTTGTCCTCGGACTGCATTTGGCTTTGACATTTTCTTTAGAGGTTGTACAAAACATGATTTACCTGGTTTCAAAGGAAGGGAGCTTTGACCTTTCATAATTATCACCGCTTCCATTGAGTATAATTTTGTTTGTTTGTCTAACTTCTGCACGGATAAAATTTAACATTTCTGTGAGGAGTAGGATCAAATAAAATAAATCAAACCAAAAAAATCATAATTTTTAGCAGTACTGGAAGCTATAATAGCCAAACTCCTGATCTGTGCACTGTTATTACATGAAATAGTTGAATTACACAGTAGAAAAGCAAGAGTTAAAAGCAGCAAGAGGAAATCATGTAATAAATTGGTGACATTAGCATAAGCTTAAAATAGCTACGTTATACCTTTTGTTCCGTCAAACAAAAGCAGCTATTTAGTTATCTAAAGTAAGGTAGATCTATTTTCATCAGTCTCCTTTCTTATACATTAAAATTTACTCTTTAAAGTATTTTTTAAATACGTAAACCACATGCATTCCAGAGGTTTAGCCAGTTCCCAAACTGTATTGAATAAGGTTTCTTTATGTTCAAAATATAAAGATAAAAGCTGGAAGCTTTATCTAACTCATACTTACAGAAACTAAATTTAGCAACTTATCAGAGAGGGTAATAATTCTTATTGATTTAAAAAGCTATCATCATTTTTGTATTTGTTTAATATCTAATGAAATGCCATATTTAATGCATCATCTCTGGTTATTCAGGCAGTTATTATTATAACTTATTATTTCACTATTATGTAACTCTAGCACAGAAAATGAGATTTTGTGTGTATTTGTTATTTATTTCATTTCCAAACTTAAATACATATTACTAATGCATTAACAAAGTGCCTCCCAGGTCTGACTTATCCTTAGATTGGCTGCAAATCCTAAGACAAAGCATGGCTAAACCCAAAATACAGGATAATAAATGCTATTTTTCATAAAATTATTTTTAGATTTTATTTTAATACCAATTAAAAAAGTAGGAAGATCTTGCAATTCAGCAACATTATGAGCAAATAATATGATAAATAATGCTTACATAAGTTTAGCAATATAAAACCATAATTTGTATTGTGGAGAAATATGCCCAAATTTGTAGGATTGATTGCTTTTCTCTCTCTCTCTCTGTCTATATATATATATGTATATATAGCTTGTTCGTATATCCTATGAGAAAAATTAAAATACATTCATTAGCCAGATATAAAAGAAAAGTTTATAGTGACATACACATTAATTAATTTTGGTTTAGTAAATTTGTTATTTTGTGTCAGCAATAGCATAATAAAGATAATTTATTGGAAACTCTACTCTAGATTTATTTGCTGTATCATTATTCCAAATAACAAATCTATGCAATGAACATCATATTACGTATCCTTCTGTTAGGTCACAATGTTTTATTTGTTGCTGTTTTGTCTATTTGAAACAGGATTTCTCTATGTGGTTCAGGCTTGCCTTGAGCTCACTTGTATCCCAGACTGGTCTTGAAATTGCAATGACCCTCCTGCCTCAGTCTCCTGAGTTCTGAGTTTACAGGTGTGTTCCACCATGCTACATATTATATACATATATATATATATATGTAATTTTTTTTTTTTTTTTTGGTTTTTCTCCGGTACCGGGAACCGAACTCACGACCTTGCGCTTGCCAGGTAGGCGCTTTTGCCGCTGAGCTAAATCCCCAGCCCCTATATGTAATTTTAAAGAGAAGAGAAAGGAAAACAAATGACAAGATAAAAATAAAACAACACAAAACCCTATAAAAACAATTCAGAATTTTAAAATAAGATGATGAAAAATTAACAATGATTGTTATATTACATAGTATTATCCTCAGTGAAGTTGCTCAGGTTACCAGATGTAAGAATACAAGATTGATCAAACAATTAAAGAGAATAAAAAAATGAAAAGCATTAGAAATGGTACAAAGTTTCACTAGTCAAGATGGTAGGAATTCAACAACCGTTGTTATATTGGGTAATGTCGGGTTTTTTTCTCTCTAGTGTAAGAATCTGAATGAGTAAATAAAACCCAAAAGGTATAATAGATACTGTGAAAGGGAAAGAATTTGCTCAAAGGGAAGGAACAACTAGGACGAGAGAAAGAAGAAAAGAAACAAAGAAGGAAGGGGAAAATATGTATGTATGTAGAAGGATAGCTGGGATAATTGAACTACTGACGTGTATTCCTTTATTGAAAGGAACAATTAATGCTTGAATCTTTCTTTTGATTAATTTTATCTGCTTACATCTGGTAATCTGCACAATTTGGTAATTGATTTTTGAAAACAAGGATTTTTCCCTAGCTTATTTTTCCTGTAGTGAAAAAATAAATACATCCCACAATTTTTAAACCAAAACAAAGTAAATGAAAATGTTCAACTATATGATTCTAATTATGCTAGTTATTCTTAATAATTGCAATATTGTAATACAATATTAATACTGTATCAGTCTTTTAATATCTCTGACAAAATACCATACACCCACAGTTTTATGATAGAGAGGATTTATTTGGTTCAAAGTATAGGGAAATTCAGTCCATGGTTGGCTGCCTCCAAGAGAGAAGCAGCATCATAGCAAAGAAAATATGCTCACCCTATAGTGACCAGGAAAAAGAAAGAGGGGGAGAAACTTACTAACAGACCTTTCCAGGTCATGTTTCCAGTGATCTACCTCTTCCATTCATCCCATACCTATGAATAAATGATTTGTTCAGAGATCATTTTAGAGCTAAACTATAGCATATAAGTAACTATATACCATTAATGGCAAGCATATATTATATAATTAATACATGACAGGCATTTTGCTGATAAGTTTATATGTATAATCTCACTATAATTATATTGATGCAATAAAATTATCATTATTCCTGTTATACAGGTAAGAAAATAAATATATTGGGAAGCAAGGGAAGCATAAAGAAGTCATTGGAAATAAGAAGTAGAGTGCTTGCAAGAGACAGAACCAATAATAACAAAAATTTACTGAAAGCAAATGCAGAAGTAATGATCCTTACCTCTTGTTCTGATTTAGAAACAGAACAAACAAAATATTTGTGTAGTACTACTTACAAGAAACTTGGGAAAGAATGTATGAACCGAGGACATGAGATCCAGGTAAGATTTCTTCAACTGTCAAAGTAATCAGAAACTATCTTAGAATACAGAAGAACATTGTTATTTTCTATTCAAGGTATCTAATCCAGGAAAGAGCCTGGGGATTTAGCTCAGAGGCACAGCGCCTGCCTGGCAAGCGCAAGATTGTGAGTTTGGTTCCTGGTACCGGAGAAAAACCAAAAACAAACAAACAAACAAAAAAACCCAAAAAACCCAAAATGGCTATACAAGCTTCGACATTAATTATTTTCCCAATTAAATTTTGAGGTAAAACCATCACAACCGGGGTCCTGGTCTGGAGCATTATATGTAAATACAGGTAGTATGATGAAATAGAAAATATGCAACTGAGAAACTGAGAGACAAAGTGGAGATTAGAATAAGATTATTGCTTCTGATGTACAATGTATGTCAGTCAAAAATATCCTATGAAACCAATGTGACAGCCAAAACGTAGGAAAATATTTTTAAAATAGCAAAACAAAAATAACTGTGAAAATGAAGGCAAATATTTCTAAGCACTGAAAGATCTTTAAAGTACAAATACATAGCAACTGGTAAAACAAAGGAAAGAAAATAAAAAATAAGAAACCAACAAAACAAGTAAATGCAGCACTCAACATAACTGCAACATTAATTAGTGTCACATATTTGAGAGCAGCAGCACAGGTATGTCAATACATAAGTGGATTTAACTAACCTACAAAACAACAACAACAATAGATGTGCATGAGGAAATCACCTTCCTAAATGAAGTAATGTCATCACCGATGTAGTGTGTTTGTTATAAAAGCACAAGTTAAGCCCTTTATTGCCCTTTTCCCACCCTCTTACTCTGCTATATACTGATGCAGCAAGCTACTTGCCATACTCTAGCATCTTAATCTTCTACTTACTGTTTTTGATTTGTTTTGTCTCACTAGGGAAACTGCTTTATTAAATATGATGGTTGTTTTGCTGTTTGTTTTTTAGCATATTTTCCCAGAATAGATATTTCCCTATGAAAACCCATTCCCAAAACACACTGTGTGTTCATACACACAGACACAAAGAAAGGGAAATGATACATTCCTGAGGATCAATTTACTAATTGAATAAGAGAAGACAACAGTTTACCTCATTTTGTTTTAATTTACATCATGCACAACACTGGTTCAGCCATGAAAACTTTCACATGGTTTTTAGGCACACAGATATTCTCTAATAGGATTTAATTGTTCTTTGATTTTGTCATTTTAGGCTTGTTTGCGTTTTTCTTGCCACATTGTAAGAGAATTTAATTCGAGAGGCTTTTAACCTTTTAACATTTGCAAACAATATTCCTTGATTTTTCTTTATATTATACCTCCTGGGGCTCCATCATTCAAATACTGAGCACTTAGACTGGCGTAACTAGAACATCGCCCATTCTGTCAGTGCAACTGTTGAAAATCCATTAAAGCAGCAAAGATCAGTTTTTCCAATTAAGCGGCTGCACATTGCTTGTAGTATTCAACATGGCCATGAAAAATGAACTATGAAATTTGGATTTCATTATAATTGTCCGGGTATCAATTAAATTTTGAAACTAAGAAACATTTAATTGAATTTATATTATAAAAATTCAATATAAAATAACATTGAAGATTTTTGAAGGGATGTAAGAGTACAGCATACACAAGTGATAAAGTAAAATGTATTTATGAGCTGGATACAAATTGATTTGGAGCTACTTTTGATATGGGGCAGCAAATATAACACTTCCTCTTTATACTTCTAATTGCAGTGATTATTAGTTGGATTAAAATACTATTTACTTAGAAAGTGAAGGTGATAAAGAAATAGAAGAGGAAAAGAAGATGCACAAAGAAGGAAAAAAACATTTATAATCTCTGATTCTATATATCAAGTACTGTGATACATATATATACATATGTATGTGTACAAATGTGTGTGTATTCTCTTTTAGAATTTACAAAAACTCATGCGGTAGACACTATAATTCTCACTTTAAAATGATGAAAAAGATCTAGAGCTAGCAGAGTCTTTTTCAGCACTTTGGAGAAGTCACCAGTAGGTATGTAATACCATTCCCTAGCCCCTATCCCAAATAGCACCAAAACAATTTAAGTGGTTTTGGTTATGCAGAAGTCATCATGGTGAATGACTAACAGAGAGTCTTCAGTCAGATTGTAAATATGACCTGATATTTCATTTATCCACTGAAAATTTAATTTTATAAATGGTGCTAAATAATTCCTTATTAAAAACAAGGATGAAGAGAGCATGGCACATAGCAAAAGTCAGAAACTCTTGGTTTACAGGTTAGATTGGCTTGGTATAATACATTTATTTTTGAAATGAGAAGTTTTCCCCACAAATAAGTTCTAAAATAATATGAAAATACTTGCTTAAGTGAGATAATAGAATCCAAAATTTAGCAGAAAAATAAAGCAGCATTGGATTTGCATCCCCATCCTGTAATGAATGGAAAGCAGCAAGTAGTCCCTTCTGTGCCCCTGCAGTGTGTGTACCCTGAGTTTGATATCAGTCCCTCCACCCTGACAACTGTTCATTCCCTTTGCACAAGCATGTCTTCCCTAACCCCCTGTCTTCTCTCATTCATTGTTATCTATACACATTTGACACTTCTGTTCTAAGCCTAAGGATTGAATCAAGAATTAAAAGTCTGAAACATGAAGAAGTTAAATTTAATATAAGCAACAAGATTATTTCAGGAAAAATAGAGAAATTAATTGTTATAACTTCTCTCTTCCTAAGACTGTCACTTTAAATGTTTATTTCATTCATGATAGATGTGTGGATGGGGGAAATATAATTTATTTCTTACCTCTCATAAATTCTTGAGAGAAATTCCTCTTAACAAAAGCCAGATTAAGGAGAAAAAAGGCCCACTAATTTTATGACATATGAAGCTTATAGCAGGAGGAAGAAGAAGGAAATAATGCTCTTAAATCAATGCATTAAGCACCTCATTTATCAGCATTTTAACAAAAAAACAATGAATCGTAGAGAAAATGCCATGGCAAAGAAGAGCAGTCCCAGACCTGCAAAAGGTGGGGAAACTATGAGAAAGTTTACCGAACTAAATCTATTTGTAGACCCTGCCGGTGTCATCTCTGGCATCCCTGTTCTGCCATTAAGTGAACAAGAAAGGCAGAAAGTTCCACTGACTTTTAAATTTATTTTGTGTTCAACAATCTTAAATACCGTAAGGATAGTTATTTTGATTGTCTTCAACACTTCAAGGCATTTGAGTATAATTTTGAAAATATTTACATAATTTGATGACAAAGAAAATAAAGTTTTGTAATTGGAATAGAAGCAATACAAATTGAGATTCAAGATAATTCCAGTAGCTATCATGCTTTGGAAATCCATAATTTTATTAACTTTTCAGATTATTTTGCTGAGTTTTAAATCATAAATTTATATAGTTATACCATCAGTAGAAAAGTAAAAGAATATATTACTATTGTCTCACACTTTTCCAAGATTCTCAAATCACTTGAAAAAAGTTAGTGTGTCTATACTATGCTGAGTTTATCTGCAAAATCAAAAAAAAAAAAAAAAAAGAAAGACAGCTTCAAAATCCCTAGACATCCACCCAGCTGTTTCTAGCTTCTGTTATATTTACACTGATTTATCTAGCATGGCATATAATTAGCTGTTTGGGTATCGAATAAACCCTGGCTCTACTTGATTATGATTCAGAACACATTATTTATATTGTCATTATGAAGGCAGTTTTGGGCCAAAGTGCATTTCAATGCCTTTTCATTTGAGAAAAACATGTAGAAAAGGTGATACACAGCCTTTCCCCAAACATTGTTAATTATTTCCTGTATATACTTAACACAAATATTATGGTTTTAATTAACAATGAATGCTTTTACAGGTTTCCCTTAAAATATTCATATCCATATAAAATATCTGCCTGTAAGAGGCTTTTGCATCCTTTTAGATTAACTGAAATTCCATGTTTATGGAACTCTTCCTGGGGCATTTAGTTAAATGGAATTAATTTACCTTTATAATGAATATGGAACATGTTTTATAGTTCCACCTACAGGTAATAGCACATCCAGGAAGAGCAAATCAAGTGGAGAAGAGATCTGTGTTGTATGAAATACAAACCTCTGAAGGGTGGAAGTGTGGCTGTCATGGGTTTATGCTCCTTGTAGATTGGTGTTTAATGTGTGCTAACTTGTGAGAGCATAATGCATCACCCAAAATCCAAGATGATAGCTTGCTCACTGTTCTCCATGTCAGTTTTCTAGATTGTCTAACAGGGTCTGTAGCTGTTGCTGATTTTACCCCCAATCTCTGACAAAGTACCATCTAATTTCAAAGCAACTGAAGTCAATCTACTTTTAAAAGCAGAACTGGTACCTATGAGATGACTGGCACATAAGTATTTAAAGAAAGCTGTCAGTTATAGTAACCCAGGAACCGAACAGCCATAGAATAATTTATAAAAGTTATAAATTTGAGACTAAAATTTGCCATGTAGTTTTATCTCCAGGATATCATTAAAAAGTTACAATAGTTTAGGAGTAATAAAAACCCTAAGTATCAAAGCCTGCTTTCACAGCAGCTAACAAGCATGCTAAGCATTCCCCAGTGCTCGTGCCAGCTATATGACAGCAATGCTAAGATTGATTGCTTTAGCGCTAAGCCTAACTCCTGTATTGTAAAAGTTAGATGAAGACCAGATAAAAGTGTGGGTTAGTTTGCAAGTATATGTTTATACATGGAAATGTCAAACTATTGCCATCTATTGTGATAAATTAATGTTTTCACCTATTTTTTTTCAAAACTTCCCGGTAAGAATTGTAATGTATTTAGAATATTGTACTCTTTAGAATGAGTGAGCTCTGATCTTTTTATTGTGAAATTTGATTTAAGATTTTCAGAATTAGTACTATTCTTGCTTTTTGAAGAAGTCTACTAGGAGATTTGACCAACAAGAATCTGGAAATCGATGTACCTAATATAATACTCTTGAGAAAATTAGTTGGAATCCCAAAGAGATGGCCTTGATATCTAAACAGATGGATGAAGCCAAGGGTTAGGCTTTACAGCTAAAGATATAGCTTAAGAAAACTTTCTACAATACAAAAATGCAAAATTGTGAGTGACTAATATTCCCACTCATAAAATGGAGCTGAGCTATATTTGATTCTCCAAAATAATATGAGCATATTTTTAGCCCTTAAAGATCTCTAAGTTGAAGTCAAGAAAACTAGCATGTTTGTTTAAAGCAAATACATCTCATGAAATAATGAAAAAGTCCCACAATAAATTAACCTGGGTATAATAACTATTACCATGCAATGTGCCTCCCTTCTCAAATCCTTTGCCTACTGCCTACTCTCCTTTACTGATACCTATTTGTTCTGAAGGCATCGCTACGGTGAGAAATCAAAGAACTAAACTCTTCTGTGGATTCTGCTTTTTCCTTACATCCAAATTTGTCCCCAAATTCACTATCTTCTAGTTCTTTCAAGACTTATTTCCTGAGTTGAGATTCAGGTTAGTTTCTTCCACAAAACAGGGTACATCCATTAATAACCATCATAATAAATCTTATTTGTGATTACAAAAAATGATTAGTGCCTCATGTACAATGTCACTTTGCCTATTTGATGTCAGACTACATATTACATTAGTCAGCAGCAGGGGCCTTATTATGAGTAGAATCATGTTTATGATTAAATACCAAAAGGTGCAACAGGTAGAGATGGGAGAGCTAGAAAGAAACCAATGAAAGGGTGGGTGCCCTTCTCTTTGGTCAGACTTGGAATCATGAAGAACATTTGGGGTTCTAAGAAAAGCAAAATTATATCCAAGAAAGAATTCTAGATTCTTTATTCTGCAGTCAATATAATAGACTCCCATGACTGCATTTTATGTCAATCTTTATACAATCTTTTTTGTGTGAAGTTCAGTGTATGTGTATATTGATTCATGGCCTAAAAGACTGAATATTCATGTTCAGGTGGGCAGTTAGGAAAGTGGTTCTCACACACACACACACACACACACACACACACAGAGACAGAGAGAGAAACTTTAATTAGAGTCTCTAATCTCCAGTGAAAATAAGGAAGTCATCCTTAAGACAAATTTCTCTTCTCTCCTCTCTCTCCCCTTCTCTCTCTCTCTCTCTCTCTCTCTCTCTCTCTCTCTCTCTCTCTCTCTCTCTCTCCCAGTCTCCCTCTACTTTTGTCTCTTCTTTTCCTCAGAGCAAAATTTCTATAGCCTTTTGTGCACAGAAAATTTCAAGAAAAGGCATCTGCTCTCAAGATTGATTGACAATTTGTAATAATTAACATCAGGAACAATAGGTTGCTTGCCTTACTCCCACTCATTCAGAAAAGTATTCAAAGTCATTGAACCTATTTGAGAGAGAATAAGGACTAAAGAACTTGCAGGTGTTAAACCCAGAAGCAGTGAACACAGCAGTCATTATACCACCTTAATTCGAAGCAAAACAATCTCCCAAACAGTTGCGCAGAAGTTTAATGGTGACTCACTCAGAGGAGAAAGGTTCTTAAGTGTAGCCTTGAGCTGTAAACCTTTGGAAGGAAGATTAGTAGGCAATTTTTGGCCTCAGAGTTATAACCTTTATGGCTGATTCCACTTGAAATTTGGATTCTGCCTTGCTCTATCTTGGATTCCTTCGAACACCTGTGTGCCGGAGCTTGGCTACAAGGGTACCATAGCTATTTGGAGGAGAAGAATTAGGCCAGCTACTTTGGAAAGGGTAGGGGATCTATTTGACACAAAGAAAAGTCTAGGAAATGAGAAAGAGGGAGAAAACACACAATCTAGTTTAGGAGTCAAGCTTTTCCTGTCACATAGATGAGATTTTCTTTCCCAGGGTTGTCTTTTTCAATTCCTCCTTGAAATAGAAGTAATACTGAATTCTGATGAAACAACACCTGTTCCAACCCCAAGGCAGGCTTTCGGGCAGTAATCCTTTTGGATACCAATTCGTTCAAGTCTGCTAAATAACTAGAGAGTCAGCTTTCCTAGTTGATTTCCATTCCTAGGAGTAATATTAACAGTTCTCTAACTTGCATCATTTTATAAGAATTCTAGGACAGAACTTCTAGCAAATGAGATCCTACAAAACCTGAAATTGAAAAACACTTCCACTCTGTTGAAACTGTGATTCTTAATTTTAAATTATTCTATAATTAGAAAACAATCCCCTGTACATGTGCTTGAATTATGTGACTTTACGGGTCATCTTAATCATGGTAGAGGGGCTGGGAATTTAGCTCAGTGGCTCAGCAAGTTTTTACAACAATGCTTATATTGTTAAGTATTTTATATATCTTCTATTATTTTAATGCCAACACTTAGAAACTTTGAAATAACATGTAAATGATGGCACGTATTTGTAGATATTCTGTGAACTCTTTTATCTATAACACTTCTTTTGACTGGAGCAATATGACAATAAATATCCCATTTAGTGCTATATAATCACACAATTTTAAATTAAATAGATCTGAAATTTCGCATACTCTATTTCATAAAAATAACTATATTTATTTATATATGTGTAATTTATAAGACTGCAAGTTTTTGTCACATAAGTTAAATGCTTCTTACTTGACATATATACTTTATATTATTCAATATATGAGACATACAAATAATACAAAACCTTTATGTATTCTATAAAAGATCTTTAAAATGTTCAGAAAGCAAATCTCACAAAACAAAATTAGATTCAGTTACTACTTGAGGGTAAATCTTTGGGCTAGTTGCAAGAAGATGATAAAAATTTTTAAATAGATCCAACTAAAATATTACTTTTTGTCAGTCGTGTTGAACAATGACACATTGAAGGGCATAAATTGACTTTCTGGTCCTCTTGACTCTCAGCAATACACCTCTTGTATTTTCACTGAAACTCATCTTAAAGAGATCTTCAGTGACATGCTTTTAGAAAAATCCAGTAGAAACAACCTGCAATAGAGAATTGAAAAAATGTATGGAGTTATATGTTTTCCATATAAGGAACATTAGGCAAGTGGAATAGTTGTTCCAAAGAATATTTTAGAATGTGAAATACACTTCAGAAGCAATTGATAAAGTACATTGACTAGAGTGCTTTAATTATTATACCATAACTAAAACATAATATTAAAGTGTAAATGCTCATTTATGTCCAAAAGAGCAACAGAAAAACAGGTAACAACAGAGAAAATAAGAATGATATATAGAAATTTGGCGAAAAATACAAAAACCAATTTCTAAATTTTTGACAATGGTTATTTTTAATCACTAGGTTTTAGAGTGAGTTTTATTTTTGTACTAGCTGTAATCCTTTATTTTAATTTTTTTTAATCAAATGTACTATATTCACAAAGGGAATAATAGAATTAAGTGACATAGTATGAAATAGAAGACAATAATGTTGAAATTATAGCTAAAGAAAATTTAAACTTTTCAACTTTCAAATTTAATTGTTAACCTTAGCATTTCAAATTTTATAATGTTAAAATGCTGATAGAAAAGATCATCATTATGTGCAAATAAAACAGATCTCAATGTCAGTTAAATATTTTATGCACTTAACCAGAAAGTATGATGATTAATGTGTCTTGCATTTTCATACACATTGTCATACTCACCTAATACAAATTACAAAAATTAAATTTTATGAAAATAATTTTAACATAATATTTTAACATTTTCATCATTATGTTCTTACTACAATTACTGCAGGAAGTGAGCACTGCTTTTGAGGGAGAAGAATGTACATATGCTAAATTAGACACTGCACTTTTTTGATAATGTAGATCATGCAAAGTCGTCCTCCTCTCAGTGTAGAATATTACTGGAATAAAAAGAATTTTATTAGATAATCTCAGTTTTCCTGAAAATTAGTGAAGTATAAGCATATTTCCCCATACCATGGAACTTAAATATTTCATATTTCATGTAATGTAAATATTTAATAATACTGTAAAATAATATGAAATGAGCTTTTGGTTCATTATGCAATGGAAAATGAATAAATTTAATAACTCCCATAAAATAGGGTTTAATTAGCGAGGATTTATTTATACCAAGGCTTGACAAACACGATGCCACTTTCCTTCATATCAAGTGTCTGTCTTTATTTTTCACTCTTTCAAGTGAATATATTTTCACTGTTACAGAGACCCTGTAGTCACTTGGAGTGTATTCTCAGAAGGTTCAAAATACAACATTAGATTTCTATTTCACTTTGATATTTTATTTTATGTCAGCTATAACAAATAACCTAAGGTGGTTCATTTCTGTGACAAGGGAGTATTAATTCCCAGGAACAGATGTGAATTTCTCAGTGTTTCAGCCAGGTACAATTTGAAAACTCAAGTTGCTATTTTTTTTCTACAATTTTACTTTTGCTCTTTTGACTCTGCCTGGCTATATAGCTAGAGATAATATACGCCTTTGATAAAAAAAAAAAAAAAAAGAAAAGAAAACTAAACTGTTCAGAGGGGACTTTCAAATCCTGTTTTATGCTGTTGCTGTTGTTGTTAGCTGATTGCTGTTGTGCTGAACTGCCCATCAGCCCTTTCATTTGCCATGTAAATATTCCTGAAAGTGATGATCAATTACAAAGTCCAAGGCTAACTGTGAAATTTAGGATCAGCAGTCTGCACAAAACTACCCTCATATCTGACATCATTGCGAGTTTTGGAGACAGGATATTTTCTCTGTTCTTATATTTGATTTCACTTGAACTCACATAATTTATTTAAAGATTTTATTTTACTCATGGTTACAGTTTGTTTTAGGAGAAATGATACAGATAAAAAGCAGCAAATGGATGTAGTACATAGGTCAGACTCCAGAAAAGGTGCCAAAGTAGAGCTCATTGTCCAAAATCCATGAAGTCATAGACAGACTTTTCAGGCGTCAATGTGTAATAACACACATTAAATTGAATATCCTTAATCACAGTCACTCCTGCGTCTCTTTTACAAGAGTATTTACTAGAGCTCAATCACATACAACTTGGTTGGTTGATATTTAGTCTCCTGCCTTTGCTAGAGATTAGTATTTTAATTCTCCATATTCTCCAATGGTAGACCTGATGCCATCTGATCCAAAGATCCCATTCTAAAAGACAGAGTTTTATTGTTCAGTCTTCAAAGTTGTCAAGGAAACAAAAACATTCTCTTGAAGGGTATGTTCCAGTGGTTTAGAGCTCACTTTCCAGTAGGAAAGGCTGAAAGACAAACCCATCATTAAATAGGTTAATTCATTACAACAGAACAATCAAAGTAACTAGAACTGAAATCGCCATATATAACTCAGTAGGAGTGTGACATAATGATATTCATCACTATTTCTATCATAGTTGGTATTTGTAACAATTTCTGTGTCTTAACTCACAGAGAAACATTAATGAGACCTTTCATTATAGATTTAGATCATCTCAATTTTGCATTTTTTCTCAGTTAGTAAACCCAGAAAGAAAGTGCTGTTCCATCTTGTTTCCAAAATGAGAATGAAATGAAATGAAATTCCTTAAATGAAAATGAAATTCTCATGGGTACAGCTGTCAAATACCACTTCATAAAGACAGTTATTTCTGTGATTTTATGGAAAACACATGATTGTTCTTCTACCAGAGGCTCAGAAAAGAGCAAGAACACACACCAAAGCTTATTTTTCAACTTGATTTTATTTGCCCTTTCAGCTAAAAGAATGTTTTTTTCCTTTTATAGTAACTACAGCTAATTGACTGGCAGTTGAAACACGTATTTTGTTACCAACAATAGTCTCACATCAATCAATAAATAGCACATTAAGATTTAAATTTGAGTTGAGCCCCCAACACATGCATTGAAGGCTGCTGAGGCCTGGGGAGCTAATTGGATCACAAGGGCACTGACCTCATCTATGAATTAACTCATTGATGAGTTTACAGCCTAATGGACCATTAGAAGGTAGGATTGAATTGAATGAAGGTGGTCACTGGGTATTTGACTTTAGGAGTGTATTTTTCTCTAGCTCTTCTGCTGTGCTCTGCTTTCTGGATACCACGAGGTAAGCAGCTGTCCTGTGCTTGCCTGGCCTTGTTTCTTCCATGCAGTTAGAGAACATGGATTAAACCTCTGAAACCCAAATCTGCCTTTCCTCCCCTAAGCTATGTGTTTCAGGTATTGTATTTTAGCAACAGAAGAGTGGTGAATAAAGAACAGAAATGAAGGTAAGTCATCTCAAACAACAAGGAACTCTTAAAAAAACAACAGGAAAGAAAAATCACCTTATGCAGATTTGGAAAAATACTCAGAAGAATTGTACAAAGAAGAAATGCAAAACTAGTACCTAAAAATGATGCTTAGATATACTAAGCAGAGCAACACAAATCACAACAACAATAAAAATTATGTTTTCTAGAAAAGAATTTCCAGGAACATGCATTTCCAGAACATGATCATTGGGATGAGATAGTGAGATTTATTTTTCGATGCACCTTCAAGAACTAACATGTTAGCCTATATATAACACTGAGTTAATAGTCATTGAATAGAATTTAAAGTATAAATATGGAATAGATACATTTCAGATCTGATTGGAACTAGTTCATAAGTTTTGATTATTGACTACAAGGAATGTAGTACTAAGAATTATTATGGAATTCATATATAAGTCAGCACAGAATTGTAATACCTTTGAAAAGCTTCAAGTAACAATAGCTCCTTGCATGTATAGAATTATTTAACTTATGATGCAAATCATATCTTTGAAATATTTACGGTATGAGGTTTGCTCACATATATTATGAAAAAATTGAAAAATTTACTCCAAATTATTTTGTGATATGATCAAGGTATAGAAAATAGTGGAACTGGAAATCTAAGTTAGCCTTTTACCTACCAGTCTAGTAATCTTCTTCTGTGTCTGTATCATCTTGTTAATTCTCTTTTTTTTCTAACTTAACTATTGAAAACCCAGAATTTATATTTACATATACAATGTAACATGTAGAAATACTATGATTCTAAAATAATTAAGGCAGAAATAATATTATGTTTCTAGATATAAATTTTCTAAAAGTTGCTAATCTAGTAATTCTATATATGAACTTCATAGCTATTGTATACAACTAATGTTTACATTGGAAATTATAATTTCCTATAGCTCATGTATGCATTGGAAAAGAGTAAAACCAGCTATTTTATATTTTAAAGCTTTATGGAAACAATGTACTTATTTGAGATATGAAAAACTTGAAAGTTTGACGTGTATGAAAGGTATAATGTCAGAATCAAGGTAATAAGTACTTATATTTCCTCAAAATTTTATCATTTCTATTGGTTAAGAATTTGATGCAATTTTTGCTGGTTACTTTGAAATATGCACAGATCAGTGATAGCAAACCTTTAGAGTTTTTAGTGATACAAACAGCCCTCTGTCCCATAGGTTTGCCACCACGGCCATAGATTATTGCAGATAATAATTACCTCACTGTGGAACAGGAAACAAGACCTAATCATCGTTATTGAACTGTTTCTTTACCCCTTATCTAATCTCTATCATCCTCCTCACTTATCCCCATTCTGATATCTAGGGACCACTTTCCACACCAACCTTCCTTTTGATCGTTTTTATTTTCACAAGTGAATGAGAATATGTGATTTCCTTCATTTAACATAGTAACTACAAGTTCAACCCATGTTACTGCAGATGGCAGTACTCCATTATTTTTTAAAAGGATAAATAGTATTATATTTGTAAATGTTCCACATATTCCTTCTCCATTTGTTTGTTGAAAGACACTTTGTTTGATTTGAAATCTCAGCTATTATAAATATTGATGCCTTAAATATAGGAGTGTAGCTATACCTTTTATGTAATTATTTTCTTTCCTCTGAATATACATGCAGATATAGGATTAGATCATGAGGTAGTTCTATTTCAGTTTTTAAATGAATCCACATATTATTTTCCATAATGGCTATACTGACCTCTCTTCCCCACATTTTCTGACTTTTTGATAATTGCTATTCTGTCATTATATGATACTGAATTGACAAAATTTTGACTTGCATTTCCATGATGATTAGTAATACTGACTTTATTTATCTGTTGGCAGTTTGATGATATCCTTTAAGAAATATGTACTTTTACCCCATTTGCTAAATATTTTTATTATTATTTATGAATTCCCTGGGAATTATTATATTAGACCCTTCTCAGTGAATATTTTACAAATATCTTTTATCATTCTGTAGGATATCTCTTTCCTTGTGAATTATTTCCTTTATGGTCATAATCTTAGTTTGATATATTTCCATTTGTATATTTAAAATTTTATTGTGTCTACTTTTGAGATCATACCCAAGAAACTCTGTTTACATCAGTGTTATTAAGTGATTTCCTGTTTTCTTTTAAGAAATCATAATATGAGGTCTTACATTTTGAATTAATTTTATATGTATCAAAATGTTAGGTAATAGTGTCATAAGTGTGTTGAGTTTGCCAACAATATTTATTAAAGCAACTTTCCCTTCTCCAATGTATATTAGTAGTGACTTTGAAAAAATTTAAATTGTTGTGCATTCATGGATTAAATTCTGAGTTTCCTGTTTTCTTTCATTTATCTGTGTATGATTTCTTTTTTTTTTTTTTTTTTT
>NW_004955428.1:8263762-8390483 GCF_000276665.1 Chinchilla lanigera
GGAACTGAACTCACGACCTTGCGCTTGCCAGGCAGGTGCTTTGCCGCTGAGCTAAATCCCCAGCCCCTATCTGTGTATGATTTCTTTTATGCCAGTGCCTTGCTGTTTTTGTTTCTATGGCTTTATAGTTTGCTTTGAAGTATAGTAAAATGTCAGCACATTTGTGGGTGTGTTCTGTTGAGAATCACTCTCACAATTCTAGATATTCTATGGTTCCATATGAATTTTGGGATAAAATTTTCTATGGAGAATGTCACTGATATTTTGATGTATACTGCATTGAATCTGTAGATCACTGGTTGTATGGTCATTTTAACATTTATTCTTCAGCCTATCAACACAGGATCTTTCCTTTACTGTTTGTCCTTTAAATTTTCTCTCCCAACTACTTTGTAGTTTTCATTATATGTGTCTTTCACTTTCTTGTTTAAGTTTATTCTTCAACATTCTAATTATCTTCTAACTTTTTGAGTGAGATTTGTTTCATGACTTCATTATACAGCAAATTCTTTACTGCTCTATAAAAATGACACTCTTTTCATATGTTAATTGTTTAATCTTGTGACTTCACGAGTTTATCAGTTCTATCATATTTTGATGTAGTACCTAAGGATAAACCAACTTGTATGAGAACTTTCCCCCTTTCTCTCACTAGACTATTGCTTCAGCAGTTTAGTTTTTGTTTACTTATTTGCTCAACACTATCTTTTTCAGAGAGGAAACTTACATGTGTTTTATACATTTCTTCCAAGGATTGCTATAATGTCTTCTGTTAGGCTCATCTCAGCAGGGCTTCTAGTCTTTGCACCTTCCAGTATATATTTTGAATTAAAAAAAATTTACAGAAAATTGTCACACTCAAATTTAAACAAAATGAAACTTAAAATGGAAAGTTGTTATATATTTCAACTACTAACAGTAAAAATCATGATACACAATATTTTCAAATCATGTATTAGAAGAACCTAGGTTGTTTGGTCTCTTTTGTATGAAAACACCCATTGAAACAAAAACATACATTTTGGTAAACACATTTGGCTAATTCTTCCAGAAAATCAGTACATTTTAAATGGTAAAGTTGCATTAAAAACTCACAATCTCATAATATATTACTTTTTAAAAATGGCTAGCAAGTCTTAAAAGCAGTATGTTTCTGATCTGTATGTCTCACATACTGCAGTGTTGTGAAATTAAATACGTGTATATTTATATATGTATTCTCATTTGTTTTCCTCAAGGCTAAGCATGTACAATGAGTCACTGACTTCTGTTTTTCCCTACAATATATTTTGTTGGTCATAATATGGATGGCTTCACATTACAGGAAAACGTGATTTTTCATTACTCAAAATGTTTTGGGTGAGTTCAGTTTCTGTTGGACTCATAGAACTGCAGCAAGTTGCACATTCTTCTCTTTCTCTAACACTGCATCTGTGTATTCTTTGCCATTATTTATCTTGCATCTATCTTTGTCAAACTGTATTCCTTTTCACTTCTATATAGCTATTCTATCCCAGAGAGCTAATAAATATTTGTTTAAGAAAACAATGTAAATTATTTCTTGAGAAGTTATATGAGGTTATAATGTACAGCACACAAAAAGTGCCTATTCTGCAATCAGCTAGAGACCATAGGGGGGAAAAAAAACTAATAAAATATGAAACACTAATGAACTAATCTTTAGTGGTGTTTGAATTTGCAGTGTGATATGTACTCTATCCTCTGAGAAAAGTACCACTCCTTTGTTGATCCACTGTGGTTGAAAACAATGTAACCAAAAAGCTAGCATTAGTTTAGAACAATATAGTGAATATATTGTTAAAACCTGTACCTTTCTTTTAAAATTGATTTCAAATGCATTTAATACATTTCAAAGGTCAGAAATAGACATTGTATTTACTTAAGAAGCAATAAAAGTAATGTGATTTGATAAAGTCCATGAAGAGAATGGAAGTTAACTACGGAAAAAATTAGTTTGCAGATGTAGCCTGGGAACAAATACACTAACATTATGAAGACAATAATTTGTAAATGATGATACAAAGCAGCACAGATGACTACTTTGTCTTATAATATTTTAATTGAACAATTTAACTGCTGATACAAATTACAGTGGAAGGATATATGAATAGGAAAACATACTCTATATTATAATTTATGGGTATACGTTTAATAAAATAAGGATACCAATTAATTTACTACATGTATTAAAACACTGGTGAATTTTTAATATCAGTTAATTTTATTATAATTCTAAATATAAAATTATATACCAATAACAAAAAGTACCAGTAAACAAAGACAAAATCTGAAATGGTAGATAGAATTTTTAAAATTATGTACTATCTTGCCAAATTGTTAATTATGGTCTGATGTAAGTTTATTGAGATTTTGAAATAGGCCAATATGGGATAAACAAATCCTAAAAGTAATTATAAATACTAAGGCAATGTTTACACAAAAAATGTTGATTGTGCACAGGGGTTTCTGCTAAGATGAAAAAGTAATATGTATAACTCAGCCAGCAATATAAAATTATGGTATTGTAATGCAGGATTCATTAAAATATTCAAACTACTGGTCATTTAATAATCATTTTAAATGTCAGACATGGAGGCAGACAGCAATCCCAGATCCTAGGGTGGCAGAGGCCAGAGGATCACTACTTTCTTTTTGGTAACAGAAATCACACTCAGGACCTCATAATTCACTTGCTGGGCAGCCGCTATGCTGCTGAGTTATACCCCCAGCCCGAGGATCTCTATTTCAGTGCTAACCTGGACAATATAATGAGAGGACACCCTAAATAAAAAGATAAATAAATCCAATTTAATACAAACTTAATAGTGAAAAAAATAGAATATTTGTTTTCCTTTATTCATTCCACCTGTAAAAAATTTTAAGTACTCATAGTTAAGTACTCTTTCTTTTAAATATAAATGCAAATCTAATTACTCTGAATTTTCATATTCAGATATAAAATAGTCTCAATGCAAAGATTAATAATAAACAAATATTAGTATAAGAATGGAAGAATCAAAGAGTCAACAATATTTCATAGGTTTGTAGGTGCAAAAGACTATGGAATTCTTATGCACCTGGTTAGTTAAGTAAGGTAGTACCACAATTCACAAACTTAATTCTTTCCACAAGTCTGGTTGCAAACCAAACTGGATGAGAAACAAGTCTTATCCCCCCATAAGATTTATATTGAACCTTAGCCATTGAATTTGATTAATTTTTTGTCCAATTCAGTTTTCAACCAGAATTGTGGAAAGAATTAAGTTCATGAATTGAAGTACTACTGTAAAGTACTAAAGTATACATAAAAGTATATACAATTCATAGAAATCTGAAGGAAGAGTTTCTTTATGGCAGGCATACAATTTATGCAATGTATGGATCTATTTCCAACAATTAAATGGGACAAGTTAAAGTATCTATTCTTCTAAATTTTGTAGGAATAGAAAAGGAAAAGTACAAGAGAGAGATTTAGGAATCCTGCACTGTGCCTCATCTAAACATATTCTCATTGATCTTATTCTGTTTGGTCTTTTTTAAGCATTTAGTAGAATTTGAGAAATACAATGGCTCAAATGTAGCTTGGGATATTAATTCTGCTAAGCACTTAAAGTATTAGTAACTTTATAGGCAAAAGAATACTCATAAAGCTTCTAAAGAATATTGATTCAGCTTCTAAAACCAAATTGATTAAAATCTAAAATATGAAATATGTCTTTTTATCAATATGAGGACAGTGTAAAAGTAAATTCCTGTTTGTCCTAATGAGACTAGTGGAATAAACTACATGTGTATTAATTTATATTCTTTCACTAATATACTGTTGATTGTTATGTCAACAGTTTTTACAAAAACTGCCCAATACATAACTCTTTCAAATATAATATTTGAAATATTCATTTAGTTAACTCCTATGTGTTTTTAAGCAAAAAAGAACAGAAGAAAAATATCATTTTTTTCTGAGTGAGACATTTCTTACTGTAGTTAAAACACAGGAAAAAAAAAAAAAAAAAAAAAACACCTACGAAAGCCTAGATTATTGCTGGCTGGAATGTGATACAAAGCCAGATGCATTCATGTTTCTAAATTGTTCATCTACATTTCAAAGGAGAACTTATAATGCTAATTAGAAGTTTTACCCTTTTTATTTTATATATAGCCTTTGTCCATTTTAACAACTGCCTGTTGTTAGATAGTTTTATACTGGAGTGTGCTCTGAATGATTAAGTACATGAATCCAAGCTAAGCAAGATAGACTTATTCCCTCTATCTACACTTATTATTTTGGAATGAATAGTTTATATCCAAGTAAATTACCTTTGGTATTCATCTCTGTCACTTGCCCCGTTTCTCCCCGCCATTCCTTCTTCATTTCTATCACTCTCCAAACAGGGTGAATCTTAAATTGGGTGCTCAAGGCAACTGTTGATTACTAATGCCTAATCTGAACATCAAATACAGGAGTGAATTCAAAGGGAAGAGAGCTTCCAGGTTTCCATCCAGAGAAGTTTTCCTGTGCTTAAGATTTTCTTTTTTTTCTAACTGGAGTTGACCATTTAAATTTTAAATGCAAATACAGAATTTCAAATTGAGCACAATGTATACCTCTTAGCCTTTGTATTCCTCTGTCAATGTACTAATATGAGAAATACAATTAAAATATATAAACTTTCTGTTATGGCTTGTATCTAGATGTCTCCCTAATGCTTCATGGGGTCACAGGTGGGGCTTTTCAGATGTGGCTGGATCTAAAGTGTGCAATGCTAGGAGCAAGTACGTGATGCTGGGATTGTTTCATGGTATGGTACTAGAATAAAGGCTGCTCCAACCTGCGTGTGAGTGCTATCATCCCTAAAGACATGTATCCTGGATAAGATATAAGGGACAGAAAGAGGATCATTGCTTGTCACTTGTAACTTGCTGCCTTGTTGCCTTCTGCCTGCAATGAACTTTTTCTCCTCTCCAATGCCCCCCTGCCATCATGCCACCCTGCCTTGGAGCCAGCTAACTATGAACTGAAACCTCTACAAACTTTGAGCTAAATAAAACTTTCCTCCTTGAACTATGTGTGCTGGGTTTTTTGTCTTAGCAATAAGAAAAGTAACCAAGGCACTTTCTACGTAATACATTTTCAGAAGTCTGGTAATCAATTTATTCTAATTATTGAAAAGAATTGGGCTAAAAAGTAAGCTAATAAAACCTCCTGTTTATGCCGCAGAAAACTAAGATCTGCTTGTCTTAGTCTCTTTTGTGTGAAAAGCCAAATCAATATAAAGTATGTGGGTTAAACAACAAATAGTCAATTATTGTAGTTTTGGTGCCTGAGAAGTCAAAGTTTCAAGCTTCAGAAGATTTGGTACCTAGAGACAGCCTGCCCTGGCTCCTGGATGTCTATCTTTTCTGTGTGTATTCACTTGGCAGAAACGGTGAAGCTATCCAAAGGTCTCACAGGGGGTGCCAACCTCAGTCATGACAGTTTGATCTTATACTTACATCCCAATGGTCATCAAACAAGCCCACATCCATCTAAATCCATCACATTGTGGGATAAGTGTTCACCCTAAGAATTTGGAGAGAGAAAACTTTCAGTCTATAACAATACCTGGTGGAAAACAGGTAAGACTTCTTCTTTTATTTACTTTTTAATAACTTCAAACCCCAACCCATGACCCAATCTTCTATATGATATTAAAAAAAGCATGCATTTTAATTGGAAACTGAAAATAATTTGTCCACATGGCATTTTAGGTATAATACTTAAATTCTTAGGTTAAAAAGTTAGATCAGATGAGGATTATTGTGAAGAGTACATTGTCTTGATCATCCCAGTCTAGTGGATTAGGTTTAAACTGACAAATCCACTCCATTGTTCCCATACCTCTAAACCTCTAAATTCTCCCATCAGCAGTAAACTGCAGAATTTCAGGCATCTTTAATTCATTTTCTGTGGGCCATCTGTTGATCGATGTTTCTGCCAGCCAGTCAAGTTAACTACTAACCCCCTTTATTAACTCCATGAGCTGCAACAATAAATTTCAAATCTCTGCTTAATGGAGCCACATCAACAAACTCAGCCCAATCCAGGTACTATATGTTTTTGCCACCATTATCCCATACACATAAAATCCATTTACACAGTTGCTTATCAGGCCTGTGTTTCTAAGAGTTAGAAAACACAAGAAGACTTTTTTCTAAAATAGTGGATCTCCACCTGATTTGTATAGTACCTTAGGTCCCTTCTGTGATTTGAGCCTGGTTATAGGCCTAGAGGCAAAAGTTGCTGATGTAGGTGAGTCCCAATCAGTGTCAGCACTATCATGCTTGTTCAACACAGAATTAATTTCCTCAGTTATATTAGGAGAAGCCAATGCCACAGAGGATTGGGGTGGGGATGCCTCCACCACTGCAGGTGGGGAAATCTCTTCTTCTGACAAAATATTCTCATTAGAGTCTAGGAGTTTACTAGCCTCATCTTCCTCAAGATCCTCCCAAATACCACCATCCCAGTTTATGGGATCCCATTCTTTTCTAATCACTACCCTCACTTTATATACCCTCCATTTAACTTATGCTAGATTTTAGCCATTCAAATTATGAGGGCCTTTGCAAACTCAGCCCTGTAGCCAAAGGAGAGCAGATCCTTTCAGACCACACTTGGAAACTTTGAAATTCTTTGTGTATATCAGCAGTTGGGAGTTTGAATTTATGAAATCTCTGTTTTCCTTTATTAATTTGTCTGCAAAGTCAGAAGACTTTAGATTTCCTGTGCGTTTATTGTTTTCCATCACTAGCTTGTTCAGAGATGACAACAGAAACCATCATTATATTTCCCATTCGGTCAAAAGTATTCAAAAGTATTATTTAGGTAGTTGCTATATGTCCTACACCTCACAAGTGGTGAAGTAGGATAAAGCAATGGATCTACATTGCATATTCACACCAAGGAATATCAGTGTTCCCCACATTACCAGGAGAGACCAGGCCATTGTTAGATCTCATCAAATTAGAGCACTAACTCGAGAAACCAGGAACCACAACAGACATTAAAGAGTTTATTTTTATAATTCTATTTCTTTAGAGCAACTCCCAGTACTAAAATCTATCCCACTCAGTGCTCACTACAGAAACAGACTTAATGTAAGATATGTAAATATCTAAGGATTTACAAGGTAGGCTTACAATGGCTGGCCACAGAGTCCAATGTTTAAGAGTGCAAAAGGGCTGTCTGCATGCTAGAGAGTGGAAGAATCCAGTCAATGGGGAAGGCCTGGAACTCTATGCAATCTCACATATGACCCTATCAGGAAGTCAAAAGGTCTGTTTAGAAGCCAGGGATGATATTTAAGGTGAGTGTAAAGACTGGAGCTCCTCTGAAGAAATAGAAGCAAGCCTTCCATCTTTGTTTTCCTTTCATTCCATTCAGTGGACAAACCTACCCAGACAGAGTCATCTGTCTAAAGTAAATCCCCTCAGCCACACTCAGAATGATGTTGATACAATACAGTTGGGCATTTCCTATGCAAGTTGGCACCATCAGTTAACTGTCAGAATTATGAAAAGTAACATTACAAAGTGAGATATATTGGTGACTTCCCCAAACTAAAATTATGTCAAGGATGGTAGGATGAATTAAAGCAGGAGGTGATATAGAGATACAGATATAGGTGTAAATATAGATATAAACATATACATATGATATAGATGCAGATATAGATATAAATGTAGATGTAAATATAGATATAGATATATAAATATGTACACATGAAAGTAATGTGTTCCTCATTGAGACAGATGGAAAAACTAGGGTTAAAATCTGATTAAAATTCTATATCATGAAATCTACATGAAGCAGAGATTTGCCAGATGTTGAAAAAGAAAAGCTACATGTAAACCTGCTTTTCTATGCATATGTGAACATTTTATTCAACCACAAGAGACATGGATAAGAGAGGAATCCATGCAATTTAGATATTCATATCATGATAAGCAATCTCTCAAGGTTGAAAACTGTAGGAGATTATTGTGTTAAAAATACAAAATTGAAATTAAAAGCAGAAATCAAACAAAAATATTAAAAGAAATGATGTCTTGAAAGTTTACACATTGTGGTGAAACTTTTGTGCAAATCAGTTATTACATAGAAGTAACTGTAATATTTTTGAGTCTCCTTTCAAATTTGTACGACAAACATACCTGGGTGTCTTGGTTACTTTTTTCTCGCTGCTGTGACAAAATACCTGACGCCCAAAATTAAGGACGGAAAGGTTTATTTCTCTTACAGTTTGTGGAAGTTTCAGTTCGTACTTGGCAGATTATAAGGCAGAGTGGCACATGGCAAAGGGCTGCAGCTCAGGGCGGCAGCACACAGCTAAGCTGCAAGCACACACCAGGGTGGAATCAGGGAGGAATGCCCCAAGCACTCTTTTCCTCTCCCTTAAATATGCAAACTATCCACTCCCGGCTGGGTGCAGCTCTCACACCCATATTCAAACTCTAATAGCCTGCCCCTCAAGTCTGGCCGCTTGAGGCTTTGGGGGGACACACAGATTCAAACCATAACACTGGGTTTTGCTTTATTTTAGTGTGTAAGGAATGCAGTATATTATTGAATAGCATGAATGGCAAATCACATGCTTATATAGTTTCTGATGCAGGTTTGGATACATTTCAGAAAAATATGAAGTATACAAATATTTTTTAGATAATTCAAAATGAATTTTGCGCAAATTGTGTAATATATTGATATAGAACATGATATCATCCTATTGACCAACAAAAGAAAATCTTCAATAAGTCAAGGATCTATTTAGCCCAGCTAGTCCTCTTCTATCTTCCCAAAACAGTTAAAGACATTTATATTACAGTAATAAATGCATATCAATTTTATAGCAGCATACATTTATACTTATGTTAGTATTAAAATCTTGGACATGACCAACATGTTCATCAACAGATAGATAATAAAATAAGGTGTGCAATCACGATGAAATATTGAGTCACTTGTGAAATAATGGATGTACCTTGAGTCCACAGTGGTAAGTAAAATAAAAGAAAGCACAAGCTTAAATATTTCATCCTTCTGTTATATGAAGATCCAAAACTATAAATAAAGAACAAAATAAAAAAAAAAATAGAATTTATAAAGGTGAATCTTTTGCAAATAAAATACATGGCCTAAAAAGTAGAGGGAAGGGGAAAGTAAAGGGGTAAGACAGAAAAAATGTTAAGATTTATTAGGGGAAGTAACAACTCCCCATAATGAATGTACTCATGCACTGGAAACGTAATAAAAAATTATTCAAGGAAAACAAAACTTTAAAGATTGTGTTTATTATAGTTATTCTATAAATTGATTGCCAAACTCATCAACAAATCAGTAAGATATTTTCATAGAATTTCAGGAATCATTTCCTAATTCATATTTCCTAAATTATTAATAAACTCTTCAAAATTAAGTAAGCTCAACAAGAATGAGAAACATAATGCAAAACAAACAATTTGAATTTGTAACATAGTGAAAAAGGGACAGTTTAAAAGCCTGGTAATATCAGCACTTTGGAGGCTAAAGCAGGAGGATCGTTTGGAGTTTGAGGCCAGTCTGGGCTACTTGGTGAGTTCAAGGCCAGCTTGAACTACATAGTGAGACCCTCTCTCAAAAAAAGTTTGATAATATCAAGTGGTGTTACAGATATGAAAATGTTTTCTGGCAAATGTTTAGTAATTACCTGTCGAGTCCAGTTTGGACCATGCTTCATTTGTATATCTATTTCATTTGTGTTTTATAATATAGATAGATTAAATTTTGAAATGAAAATTATGTTTTTAAATTAAACCATATATATGTTAGAAAAAGTGTTGCTCATTATAGAACTTTTATCTCAACCTCATTATAAAATATTTTGCTTATAAAATAATTGTACACAGTCAGGAAAGGAACATATAAATTTTAGAAGTCTAATGCACTATCCATTGTGCGACAGAGCCACCTTAAACATATACATTGTATAATAGCTCTGAATTAAAATATTTTAGCAGTGAAATTTCAGGTTTTTAAGAAAAACAAATATCCCATTAGTGGAACATATAATAAAATTGGAAAATTTAAAGACATCATCCTTAGAAAATATAATAAAGTGTTATAGTTACTTTTCTCATTGCTGAGACAAAATATCCAATACCGAGTTAAAGCGGAAAAAAGGTTTATCCTGCCTACAATTTCTGGAGGTTTTAAGCCGTAACTACCTGGCTCTAAGGCAGAGTGGCATGATGGAGGGCCATTGCAGAGGAGAAATAGTCAATGGCAGAAGAGAAGGGGGCAGCAAAGCAGTAAGCATCAACAGTGGCCATCTTTTTGTCCTTTGCATTCTATTCAGGCTACAAGCCTATTGATTGGTGCCACCCACTCACACTCTGGATGGAGCTTCCCATTAGCCATACCATACCCAGAACAATGCTAAACCACTCAGTGGGTCTATCTATGAGTGCCTGAGGCTTTGGAGGGACATCTACATACAACGTATAACACAAAGCAACATCATGGATGGCACAACAGAGAAAGAAAGATCTGTATCATTGATTACATAGTTTACCCATGAGTGAGGGTAGCCTGAACCTGAATGGACATATGGGCTTCAGAGCTGTATGCTCCAAAACAGCTACTCCATAGCTTACCTAAATTTAATTAAGGTTTTTATAATATTCACCCAAAACTATTCTAATATATAAGTTAAAACATATACAATATTTGTAAGAATCAAGTAAGCATAAAAATTTAAAAGCAGAAATATATTATTATGGACAGAATGTAGATGTTCATTGTCTTCCTGTTAAGTGTGTCAATAGCCAGCTAGTTTAGAAATTCATTTCATCAGATAATTTTATTCTTGCAGAACTTTTTTCTTTTCTAATTTTCAATCATGCATGTTTAGTACAGTTTTTGCAAGTTGAGGTGATCATATGATTTTCTTATTATTCAGTTAGTCTAATTAATAAATGTTTGGTGATATTTTCCCATTTAGCATTGTTTGCCTCTATGTTGAAAAAAAGAGATTGTCTGGATAGTTTCATGCTTTTGCAATGTGCTTAAGAGATTCTGCCGGCAATAACACTTAGGTCTGAAGAACAAAGTTAACGTGCTCAGTCTTCTCCTGTACTGAAGAAAACCAGTTTACTTAGTGCAAAGACAATTCGTATACAGGTTGTATTTTTATTTTATATGAATTGGGAGAAGTTTGGTAATTTTTAGGATTTTTCCATGTATTGAAAAGTACAAATATGCAGAAAAAGCATGTAAAATATATTTAGAGTTCTTAAATTTGATGTAGACTATTATAATATCCTTTTAATGTTTTTGCTAAATCTAATAAAATATATGATTAACAGTTTTAGCTTTTAAAATAACTACAATGCCACTACACTTTTGACTTCCATGGAAATATTATTTTATTTCATCTTAATTATTTTTGCTTTTACTTTCTAGAGGATTGTCTGAGGTTTCTTTATTAAATTTTATGCTCAAAAGCTGAAGTCATTGATTTTCTGCCTTTCTCTAATACATATAGTTTATATTATAAATTCTCTGAAAGTAGAATATTGACTTCTCATAAAAGTTTTATTTTGTCATTTAGTTAAAAGTATTTCCTTATTTGCTTCCTAGTTTCTCTTTTGACTCATATGTTACTAAGACATACACAACATGAGTTCAAAATATGGATTAATTTGTCTAATATTTTTTATTTTAACCAGGGCATTATACAACAAATAGTCTAAATTAATTTTAGCATTTGATACCTGCTGTAAAAATTATCAGTTGATTTATTATATAAAGTGTCCTCTGTGACTTAAAAACAAATGTACATAAATTCATTTCCTTGTGTTTATCATACATTCCATAGTTATTGAACTTATAGCACGCTTTTTTGAACTATTGCTGAAAGAATTAACCTTTTCACACATAAAAAATTGATTTTGTGCAGTCCATGTTTATGTTTGTCAAATTTTCCTCTTCTTCATTCCTAGTTATGTTATTAAGGGCATAGAAATTTGAAATTATTCTTTTTTATCTTTTATCATAACAAGCCCCTCTTTATCCAAAATAATGAGTATGATTGGAGTTTAACTATTGTTAACCCTAAAATGTGTTTTCAATTATACTTAATTAAATGTCTTAATTTCAAAATTTGTGTTCACATATGAAAATTGTTCTTTGAAATCAAACTAGTTGTTTTGACTTAGTCTTTCCTATCTTTCAATTGCAGTATTCAGTTTGTATAAGAGTCTGTATATGGAGACCAATGTGTCTAACTGATGCATATATATTTTTTATATGAGTAAATACCACATAATATTTATTGAATGACAGAGCTTTCCCCTTATTCTGGACTTTGTCTGAATTAATTCTTTTAAAATTTTATTTATTATTTTCTAATTTAAAGAAAAGAAAAATAAACACTAAATGCTATAAAATTTCAAAACAAGATTGTAGGAGAGTAATAATGGTTAGGATATCTTCAAAGTAGTTGGTCATGTTACAAGATGTAGGCATGAAACATTGATCAGATAATATAGGCATAAAACTTTCCTTTCAATCAGCTTATAGCAACTAGTAGTATAACTAACACACACAATATAGTTAAGATAGTTATACTATGAATTGTATTTATTTATCTATTTCCTTTTCCCTTCTTTCTTTAGACCTTTCCCCTATTCCAATTTCCTTATCCTTTTGAGCATTTTCTTCCAGTTTCACAATATCTATTGTACATTTTGGGTCTCATTTACTCTTTCAGCTTCCTATTCCAGGGAGGCAGTATGATGTTTACACATGAGACTGATTTAATTTACTTACAAGTGTGGACTCAAGTCATATCCATTTCCCTATAAATGTTTCAATTTTATCCTTCTTTATAGTTTAGTAGTACTCCATTGTATAAAAATACCACATCTCTTTCATCCATTGCTTGGTTAATGGGCATTTGGGTTGCTTCCAAGATTGTGCCATATAAATTGTGCTACTATAAACATGGGTGCACATGATGATTTTAATTATTCTTCAGTATTAATTTATTAATTACAGATATTTTAACTACTATATAAGTATAGTAAAGATTTCAATAATCTTCACTCACTTATTAAAATATTACCTAGCTGGTACTTCACTTCCTGGACAAAATACTTTCTTGTCATGGACCATTTAAAACACATAATATTTATTTATCCCTTCCAGATATTATTGCAATTTTATGTATTATTTTATAACTTCACTCTCCTCATGTCATTTTTTTCTGTTTTTACTACTCAAGAAGATATAACGCCATATCTACCATTTTACTTAAATTTACTTCTCTCATGATGTCTTTCTGCATTGCAAACTTCCACATGGAACTGTGACTTGAACTTGAAGAACAGCCTTTTAACAACTGCTGTTGGGTAAATTCTCACTATTTCATTTTACCTGTAAATATCTTTTGAAATACATTTGCCTGGATCTCACTTCTTGATTAGCAATTGTTTTTTTTTTGGCACTTTCAGTATAATATGTAGTTTTACACTGGCTTCCATTTCTCCATATACAATTTAGCTACTGTTGTAGCATTTATTCTTTACCACATTTGTGTCCTTTTGCTTTACCTAAGATTTCTTTCCTGCTTATGTATTTCAAAAGGCATAATATGATTTGGCCACATGTCTGTGTTTGTCTATCTTTGTGATTTGGTTTTTTCATACCTCATAGTAGTTCTTGAACTGATGATTTAATGCCTATGATTAGTCTTTAAATTATCTTAACTCTTCAAACTACTTCTGCCTGAATTCCTTCTGTCTTCTTCCTTATGTATTCTAATATGTGAATAATAGGCTTTAAAAATATTTTATATTGCTTAATTATTTATCAAAATTTCAAGTTACAGTGGTACCTTGTTTCATGAATTTAATTTTTTCCATGATTGTGTGGATGATGGCAACGGTCATGTTCATCATGCAGTGTGAGCTTGCAAGTGGAAAAAAAGTTTGCCAAAGGTTTCAGTTCATGAAACAAATTGTTCACAAAGTGAAGCATTCATGACCTGATGTTTTACTGTACTTTTAGTAAAATTTATTGTGTATATTTTCATTTTTTTCTGTCACAATTTACTTATACTTTGTAGCTCAGTTTATCATACCATTAAATCCATTTATTCTCTTTAACTTCAGATTATACTTTCAGTTCTGTAATTTATATAAGATTCTTTCTAAGACTTTCTCATGTTCCATCTTGTCAATTTTAGTTGCTGAATTATTTCAGTCATTTTTAAATAAAACTGAAAATTTTGTGATTCTTTATTTATTATCTTGTCCATTGAATTTGGGAAACATTATATTTCTAATGTCTTCTAATTTCCAGATACTGTGTTTATAGGACAGTGGCTTTGAAAGTATAAAAAAGATATTATATGTACATACTTATTGTGATCTTTTGGCTGTTGTCATCTAGATGTCCTCACAAAGTCTCATGCTGTCACAGGTGGAGCTTTCTAGAGGCAGCTTGATCTTGGGTGTGTGATATTGGGATTTAATGTGTGATGCTGGGATCAGGATGTGTGATTACAACATTAATCCTCCAATTGGTTTGCCATAGATCTGGATGTGGACAATGGTAAGGCCCACTGGAGTGGATTGGTCAATTGGATGGTCAATTTATAACTCTCAGCTGAACTGAGTAAGCATGGTGCTAGGTGTGGGAAGCCCACCTGGCGATTGTGGTCAGCAGCACAAGAGACAGACCTGGAAAAGGAGAAGAAGGCTTTTGGGAGAGGAGAAAGGCTGTTGGGAGCTGACAGAAGCTGTAAGGTGCTGTTGGTTGTTTTGGAGGAGCTCGTCACGCTGGCTTTCCTGATGAACTCAGATGTTTCCATCCCCCAAGGATCTCGCCACCTCATTGGCACTGAGAATGGCTTCAGTTCACTTTGGGGGAGCTCTGGTCCTCACTTTGAATAGCTTCCTGGCTCTGAAGGGGAAGATGGTGCACTGCCAGTCTCCTGAGAAGCTTGCTGAGTTGGCTGCCCGGCTGGGAACTTGGCCATCTTGATCATCGAAGGAGCTTGGGTCCTCACTGTTGCTGAGGATGGCTGTGGTACCTTTTGGGAGAGCTGTGGTTTTTCTAAGAGTTGCTTTCAGACTCCAGTGCAGATCTCTCAGCCTGGTAGCATAGATCCTTTATCCTGCTGGCACAGACTTCCTAGACTTCATCACTGATGTTTGGGCCTTCCCAGCACAGATCCGTGAAACAGGCCTGCATAAGACGTTGTTGTGGGGTCTGGGCTTCTATTTGGATTCATGGGAGGCCTTGTTATGAGCTCAGCTGGACTCATGCAGGACATTTCCATGAGATGCAGGCCCTCAGCTGGATTCCTTGGTCTTAATGTGGACAGATTTCCTGCACTCTTTTGTATATCATTCTTTGGGTGGCTATTGTAAATAATCTAATAAAATATGTGTCCTCTATTGTACTGTTTCACCTCGCACAATAACCCCCAAACCATAACACCTACCCTGGGTATGAGTGGCACCATCCAAGGGGCAGGTAACCTGTAAGGGATAAAAGGGGCAGGCTGCTGCTGCTTCTGCTTCTGGGCTACTTCACTGCTTTACTGCCTTCCCGCCTTCTGCCCATCATGAACTGTTTATTTTATGTGATGCCTCTCTGACATTCCACCCTGCCTTGGAGGCAGAGAACTATGAACTGAAACCTCTACAAACTGTAAGCCAAAATTAACCTTTCTTCCTTTAACTTTGGGTGTTGGATATTTTGTCTCAGCAACTACAAAAGTAACTAAGCTGTTCATAACAGATTGTTTGTCTATCTAAAATGCAGAGTATCTGTCAGATAAATATTTATAATTTTTAAATCTATTTAACCTGTGATTTTTAAATCTAAGTAATATTATCTCTGTTCTAGAGACTTTTTTATTGTTTGAAGCAGTATACTGTTAAAAATTTAGAATCTAATTGTGTGCTTAGTATTCTGGGAATATAAAGAACTATTAGTGAATGGCAATAAAATGGAAGGTGACAGAAAAGTACACTTAAAAATACCAGACTAAGCAAATTTAAACAGACTGATTTTGTTATTGTTTCAGAGATATTAATATGGAAATGAGTTAATAAATCTGTGAGATATTCTTAAACTATCTGATTTGTGAGCATGTTTGCTCACATAAAAATGTATAATAAAACATCATCCAGAGTAAGATTTTGTGCCGTACACTTTTGGGTATCAGACCAAATGAACTTGAGATAACTTCTGCTTTTTCAGGACATGAATTGAAATAATTGGATTTAAGATCAAATAAAGGATCTCGTTAGCAACTGTCTTCCAGTGTATGAACAATTTTTCAAAGAAAGATACTGACCATCTGTTCATTTGTTCCACTGAGAATAAAACAAAAGCATGTGAACCTTATGTTTAAGATAGGAAGAGGCAGGTTAGATGCTAGAAACAACTTACTGACACTGAGTTGTTTAAACACAAAGATGCACTACCAAGGGAACATATATGATCCCTTTCTCTGAACATCAGTAAGAATAAGACAGACAACCATCTGTTTCAGTGCTCCAGTTGCTAGCCCTACTTGAAAGCACAGCTTTGGATTAAAAGGTGTCTGGAGAGAATTTCCATCTCATAAAGATAACTATGTCTTGGAAATGGAAGAAATAAAAACTATAATATAAAGAAAGTGATCAGATTAAAGAATATACTCAAAACAGAACTCTCTCATGAAAATCAAAACTAAACATAAAATTTTAGTGAAGTTTTAGATGGATTTGTGTTAGTAAATTTTCATTAAATATTAAAATTCAGTTAGGATCTGGTGGCGCATACAGCTGCGACTACTGAGAAAGCTGAGGAGTTCGGCTGTTTTATTCCGGACCAAGAACATAGCGAGATGCGTTCTCAAACAATATACAGAGAGATTAGATTGTTTTTATTGCACAGAATCAGCATTTCAAACTCTCTTCATTTAGATTATTTTACTTTAGATACTAAAAATCTGTTATTTTTATTTTTTCACTTTATTCTAAATAATCTTCTTTAAATTATAATTCATATGTAAACAAATATTTTTATCTATAATAATACAATCCCTTAAAATAGCAGTTACAATAATTATAACATTTAAAGATTTTTTTAAAAAAATGTACATCCAAATAAAAGGGACAGACTTTTCTTTTAGGTAATTACAGTTGAACCCAGATCCTTCATACTGAAGTATACTTCTTGTCTTTTTTTTTTTTTTTTTAGACAGAATCTTACCAAGTTACCAAGGCTGGACTTGAATTTCCAATCTTCCTGCCTCAGCCTCCATGTTTGCCAGGATTATAGGATTCTGTCACCTTTCCAGCTAAAAGACTTTATCAACCCAGGCAACTTCTTCTTATGCAAATCTACCTCAATTACTAACCTTTTAGAAGTTAACAATCTAAATTAGATCACTGCACATTTATTTCATTATCTATTATGAAACCATAAATAGGAATTTAATTCTTTTCTTGTTTTTGCCCTTTATTAGAAAATCAACTGTAAATAATACTGTATAAATATTTTTGATACATTTGTTCTAATTTTATTTTGTAAGGCAACTATGAGGTGAATTGTTGGGTGTACAGTAGTTATAGTTTTAACATTATAGGTAGATACCAAATAGTTTACACAAATGCTTTCTCACTTTACAATTTCACCTGCAAAGAGCAAGAGCACCTGTTTTTCAATATCTGTGTCACAGTTTTCAGTCTCTCTAATTTTAGCTGTTCTAGTAGAAGTTAGGGGCATCTCCATGTTATGACTGACATTAGCATCTTTTATGCCTCATTGGACATTTGTGATTATAATTTTGTGAGTTGTCCATTCAGTGTTTAGCACATTGTATTTTTATTCATGTTTAGGTTTTTTAATATTGGTATTGAATTGTTAGATACAATTAGTACAGTAGTTATTATGATGCTTATTTTGTCTTCTCATTTTCAATTTAATGACCTTTTTGAGAAATTTCAAGCTTTGGTTTAAATGCATGATATAATTTTCTCTTTTATAGTACAGATTTTTTGTATCTTGTGGTTATCAGTGGTTACACAAAACATGTTAGACTACCTAAAACATTGTAACAAAATCAAGTATGATTTTGCTTTGATGTTTGGCCTTGTTGATTAAAATTATTTATCACAATTTTATTTCTTTTTATTTCATATTTTATTAATACATATTTGCAGTATAATGATCATATTTATTATGAAGGATTTTTACATGTATGTAACACATCTTAATTCTGTATTTTGTCCCTTTCTCTTCCCCTCCCCCAGTCCTTGTTCCTGTCCCCATTTACAAAAAAGAATTGAAGGGAAAATAATGCAAATACAGCTTGCTTTTGCCTTTTCATTTTGCTCCGTATTTGATTTATGTATTCTGAAGTTCACGTGCTAAGTGCATATGTTCTTGTAATGACTTCCTGATAAGTTTATATTTTTTCATTATGAAATATTCTCCTATTATTTTAATGCTTTATACTGGATAATATTTCATGTGGTATTTATATAGATTCACGTAGTTCTTCTGCTTACCAAAGACAGGTAAAAATTTCTCTGCTCTTACTTTCAAGTGTCACTTCTGTATACTGCCTAGTAGTATATGCTGTATTTGCATATACTCTGATAGTATGTCCCTTTTATTAACATATGTAGTAAGTTATTTGTAATATAATTATTGAAATGTGTAATTATATCCATCATTAGCTGTTTGTTTTTCTGAAGTTATTTAATGTCTTTTGAATTTATTTATTCTTTTAAACTTAACACTATTTTATACTCCAAATTTTACTTTATATGAATTTCACATGCATATAAATTTGACTTTGTGAAAAATAAGTTTAAGCCTTCTTTTAAACAATCATTTTGGGCTGGGATAGAGCTAAGGGGCATAAGATATGCCTGGCAAGCGTAAGGTCCTGAGTTCGATTTCTGGTACAAAAAATATTAAATAATCATTTTCCTTCCATAGCAACAAGGAAAAGAAAAATATAGTTTTTTATGTTTACCTACACAAGCATCATTTCCAATGCTCCACACATTTTCAATAGTTTGTAAGTATAGTTCTAGTTTTTCATCTGATGCTATATATTTATTATATAAAACTAAGACCAAAACCAAAACAGCTTCTTTTAGTATTTTTGCATTAAAGATATTCTGGTAAGAACTTATGTTTTGGTGGTTTTTTTCTCCTAGATGGTCTGCATAATGTAGATTAATGGCACTGGGCCATGTCATGTGGCAAGGTAGATACTGTATGTATTTACCTTGTGTGGATATCGCTGTCCACCATAAACTTCCACACTTGTAGGTTGGAACTTGGGACAAAGTTTTAAATTATGTGTTCAACACATTAATTTTTTCTATTGTTTTTGTTTGTTTGTTTTCTCAAATTGAAACTTGTTACCACTATGCTAGGCTACTTATAACCACCTCTCATATCACTGAGAAATTTCCCTTTAATTTTCAGGATTTTATGCCACATTTTTTAAATTTGGATAACTCTTAAGCTTTTTTTTACATTCAGCCTTAAAAGGATGATCAGAACTATGTGGAGGAACAAATGTGTCCAGAAGCTCAAAACCTTGTTAGAAGCTAGGAAAAAAAAAAAAAGTTTCCATCGTACTTCCTTCTGAGAGCCAGGCACCTTTTCCATGGCTCGGAGAGGCCTGTCTTTTCATTTGCCAATATGATTGATTTATGTACAATAAGGTTTTTATCAATCACATAGAACCACCCAGGGCTCTCCATCAGGAACGTAAAGGCTACATGGTTATCCAACGTTACTTGCATCAAAAAAGTGATGTGATCTGCTCTGCCTTCAAAGCTAAAATAGTATGTATTTATGACCTGGGCAATATTCGGGCATAGAATATTCACATTTTTAATGAGACCACTTCAACAAGGGGAGTAAGTACACAGATTATACGTAAGTAAAGAGATGTAACAACACTGACAAATTCCTTCTTTAACTGAGGTCGTACTCCCAGGTTACACTCTATTGTGTAACATGTCCTATAGGAGGTTGAGTTTGGAGAATTTGGTTGTCACTTAATGCTTACATATACTTGCTCCATTCATAGGAAGAGAGCAAATGTAAAACTATTTTTAACAGGAACCTACATAAAGACTAATCTGTCTATACGTGTACAAAAGGGAGGTGCATAAATGAAAGGAGAGGACAGATAGTCTAGTTAAATATATGGTGTAAAAGAGAGGCACTCTTGTAGAACTGCTATACTGAAACTTCTGACTGTGTGAGATATACTGTCTGTGTTTAATTTTTCCACTCCTGCAACTACTCAAGTTAGTCACTGAGTGTTTGTTAAAATATCTTAGCATTTCTATAGCTCAAGGATGACAAAAGGCGTGGGGTATTCATTATATGCCCAGACTGAACCTATTCATGGTTAACTTGGTCTGCCAATATAGGAGCATTAGCAGATGCAGTATGCTCAAGGAAGTTAAACAGGAGAAACATAATGCAGTTGTATAAGACATGAATATTGTGGCATGACACAGAAGAATGCACAGGAGTGGCTAAGCCAAGACTATAGAATCAACTGTAGTCAGAATGCAGGAGATTCCACTGAACAGGGGTGAGAAGATCAAAGAGTTAAGTGCCAAGAAACTCCTGACTTAAGGGATCTGTCCAAGTGCAGTATTTTTAGCCTTGATCAGCATGTGACGAGTGGAACAGGGTTTGCACACTCTTTCAGGATCTTCAGTGACAATGCAGTCTGTAAATGTAGGTTCCGTTGGTTACTTTCTTATACATATTTACATGCTCAAAATAAAGTAGCATGCACTCAGGTAAAAAGAAACTCACTACAGAGCAGGGCTTTTCTCTGAATGTCCTATTTCCAAAGGGGGATATGCTTTACATGTTTAGTATGAGTCTGCCCAGTAACTAAACAGGCTTTTACCCATAGCCAGGGTCAGGTGATATAGGGTGGTTTTTATACAGCACTCAGTAAAGGAATAATCACGCTCATGTTGGATGGCAGCTGCATTGCTGTCCAGATGAGACTAGGCACTTTCAGGGTGGCATGGCTGTAGACTACATTGCATCCTAACTCCATAGAAACTAATTAGAAGAATCCATTAATGAATAAGTTCTCATGTGATCTGAGAAATCTGTATAGCTGTTCTTGCTTGGCTAGTGAAATCAATTCCTCAGGTATATTATCCACACAGTGGCAGGTCACTGCAGAAACCTTTTAAAGGAGTTGTGAGATAATTATCTGGACAAGATTCAACCACTGTTCTCTGAAACATTCTTATTTCACTAGCAAAAGCTCCTGAGCAACTCTCTGTCTGAACCACTTCCAGCATGAAAGAGGTAAAGCCTCTGCCTTATTTTTCTCATTGCTGAGACAAAGTTCTGGCACCCAAAATTAAAAGGAAAGATTATTGTAACTTGCAATGTGTGGAGGTTTCAGTTCATAGTTGGCCAGCCCCAAGGCAGGGTGTCATTAGAGAGGAGCATTGCAGGGAGAAATGGTTCATGGGGAGCAGAAAGCAACAAGCAGCAGAGGCGTGAAGAAGCAGCAAGCTGCCTCCTTCCTGTGCCTTGTATTCCACCCAGGCTTCTATCTAAGCTTTTCTTCTATTTTAACCTTAGGGTTAGGAGCACTCAAAACCAGGACAGGGTGGCCTTAATGCTGACATCAGGTCATGATTATATACTTAATCCTAACATCATATACTCTGGATCGAGCCACATCTGAAAAGCCCCAGCTATGAGTATATGAGGCTTTAGGGGGATATCCAGACACTAACCGTAATAGCATCTATTCAGACACATGACATCACTGGGTTTTCTACCTACAAGAGATACGGTTTGTATGTTATGCAACCACTACAGTCCAACAACAGGCCAGTAACTGACTCTGAAAATGTGTGTGCCTTTTATTTAACTGCAGAAGTTTGTGTACGGTCCAAAAATCCTAATGAATGCCTCAGATACATGCTATCTTTGCACTACATGTGACAATCAGACAACTGAGAGATCACAGAGAACTATAATTCAAATATAATGTGGATCTCACTGATATCCCAGGAAAAAGAAACATTCTTTCTATGACTAGTTAGAGGACCTAAAGAACATTTTGCAGGTCAGGATCCTGTTTAAATTAAGCAGACTTTCTGGGAACTTGATATCATCTGTGTCACTAAATGGGAAATACGAAAGACCCAGTAGCTAAATATCCCCACCAGTCCTTGGCCCTCTTTGCATTGTTGGGACAAAAAGAGGAAAACGATCATGTGAAGTGAGGTATTAGCCACTTTCTAGATTGTTTCCAGTGTTTTCTCTTGAGTAACATGTCCTTGTACTTTGTCTGTACTAATGGCAGAACCATATTACCACATGCAGGTTAGCAGAGCATCCAGGCCTTCTTGGACAGCATCTTAATCTAAGCTCAGCAGGAGAATGTCATCAACGCAGTGGGAGGCACATGGAGTGGGCTTATTCTTAGTCACAGCCTAATCATTAAAGGCAGATAGTCAGGGACTTTAGACAGACTTCTAACAAGACGTTATCAGTGTATCGCAATATGGTCTGCATAATGTACAACTGGTTCTTATCATCCACCTGGAGAAAGGTGTTGGAAGGACATTTTCAATGTCAATTTCTAATTTCTAGTTCCTTTAATCAGGGAAATAGCTTCTATGATTAGCACTCCCAGAGCAAAGGGCAGTAGCATCATGTTGATCTCCCAACAACCAGAATCTCTAGACACCTTATATAGAGGTCAGTTTAAAGTACTGAATGGACAAATAATCTCACCAAAAGGTTTGCCTTCCTGAAGATCAACAAGAAGAATGATTGTTTCTCTTTGCTCTTCAGGTACCTGATATTATTTTTGAGTGAAAACAGAGCTGTGTGCCAGAGAGTTGGGTAAGTTCCCAGCCTTACACATCGCTGCCCTAACTGCAGCAATTCCTGTTAGGGATTGAAAGCAAAGGTGAGTGAGGCTAAACACAGATAACGGATGTATTTCAATGATACATGCAGTAAAGGGGACAATAACAAAGATTTGTTGGATCTTGAAGGAACACACCCATTGTTAGTCTTGTCTAAGGATCCCAGGCTGGGGCCCTAGGATCAAGGACTAAAGTATTTTTTGTTTATTCTTCATCTAGAAAACAGGAATTGTGGGGATTCCACATTAGAGGTGAAGTACCTACATCTCTGAAGTGTCTTCCTCCTCCTGGACAAAACATATCTAAAGGGCTTTATACTAATTTCTTTAAGAGCACCAGTCACAATAGCTTGCTCATCACTGGCTTCCCAATGGTGCCAATGACTGTGCAAAGCCAAGAGGAATCACTGGGTGTCTGTCACTCAGCTAAGGCCTCTGACAACTTCTGTCTCCACTTGTAGAAGTGGGATGAGGAAAAGCAGAAAAGAAAGAAAGAAGGAAGGGAAAATACATATAAGGAAGGGAAAATATATATAAGCACAGAATAGCTGGGATCATTGTACTGCTGATTTCTTCTGCCCTATTAAGGAGCAGTTAATGCTTATTGTTTTTCTTCTCTTTAATCTTCTTTGACCAACTTTGCATGCTTATATCTGGTAATCTGAACAACTGCTTTGAAGACAACAATATGCTATGTAATAACCATTATTGAATTCTAATTGTCTTGTTTAGTAAAATTCTGTATTGTTTCTAATCTTTTTTATTATTTTAGTTCTCTTTAAAATAAAAAGAATAGAAAAAACCCAATAATCCGAGAGCTGGTTCTGCAACTACCTAAGGACCAATATGTTCGATGTCTCCTTTGGCACAGCAGTGTGGCACAGCTGGGGTATTTGGGGCTAATCAGAAGGATGAATCATCCAGTTTAGAACTCAACAATTTATGTAATAAACTTATATAAATAATAAATGCCCTTGGCTTTCACTATGGGTGGCATTACTAACAGGAACACTTCTCAAGACCCCATAGCAGGGCTGTTGAAGTGCAGGGGCGGGTTCTCACTCTTCAGAATGATTCTCTAGCATGCCCCAGTGAGTGGTCCCTGGACTCAAGTAGCATCCTGGAGTTCAACAGTGTCTCATGCAATCTTCAGGTTTCTTGCTTTTCCTGGAAAGCACATGTTGAATTAAAGCATTCTGCTCACAGTGCCGTTTTTAGAGCTCTCATAGTTGTAGACATGTTAAGATAGGACACGTCAAACTGAAATCAATCATGGAAACTTTGTCCATTCTCTGCACAAGGGACTGCAAGAGGCCCACAAGGGGAATGTGGTGCCAACTCTTGCAAATTGCCAGTTTTCCCAAGGAAAGGCATAACTCATGAATAAGAAGGACTCCTCACAGAGTGGGTGGCTATTAGTGGGGCACTACTGTCCCACAGTTGAAGAAACTACAATAATTATTTCTAGACATTTTATGGAAAGTAAAGAGAAAGACAGACGGGTAAATGAAACAACTGAGGCTGGAAGAGTGTTGAGTGTGGCAGAGAAAGAGCCTTTGAGGCTGATGGTGAGGCTCCATGATGAAGGTGCCTGTGCTAGGTAACGGTATGGCCATGTCTATGGCAGTGACTACAACGTAGCTCGTAGGTTTTTGACCTGGAGCTGGGCTCTTAACCCACATGCAGTTTCTATTAATATCTTATATTAGTTTGGTACAACTGTTGTAGTCCTGTTCCATATTAACACATATCTCTAAGATCCATAGTTTGTCAGATTTGTTGAGTTTTTACCTATTATCCCTTTTTTATTATTGTTCCAGGATCCCATTGCAGGCACTATGTTGCATTTAGTCATTTATCTCCCTTCAGCAGTTCCCCAAATTACTTTTTTTTGAGATTGTGATAGTTTTTAGGAGCTACAAAATTATGTTCCTCTACTGAAATTGTGTCTAATTTATCCTGAGTTTTCAAAAGAAATATTGCCATTTTTATCCCATGATGACCATTGCTATAGACTGTGTACCACTGCTGACCCCATGATAACTAGGATATATATTATGTACATAAATTATAACTTTGATTACCTGCTCAATGGTAGGAGAAGAGGAGATAAGGGTGGGAAAGGGTAGCAACTAAACCACCTGAGAGTGAAAAGTGTTGACTTATTCCTCAACATGAATTTACTCTTTCTCATTGTCATAGTGCCATCTTCAGAAGACAATAACTTTGTACAGTTGACGTTTTAGGAGTGAGAATATGCACTTTCCTCCTTCACAGTGACAACTTTAACAATTTCTTTGCAGTTATTCTTTTTTTTTTTTTTTGGTACCGGAAATCAAACTCAGGACTTTGTGTTGCCAGGCAAGCACTTGTATGTCTGAGCTGTATCCCTGGTCCTCATATATTAATTTATACACTAATTCATTTATGTAAGTATACATGGTTCACATTGTGAATAATGACCCAATATATTTTATTTTTTCCTGCTGAAATTATTGCATTTGTGGTGGCAGGGCATCATTTGAGTTGGTTCCCCTGTCATTTTGACTTATTCTCTTTGTTCCTTGAACATTTGTTTCCTGTTTTTGTTCCAGTAAACGATGACCTGGACATACCCTATGTGCTTTTTGACCCTGTCCTAGAGTTTGCCATTTCTTCTAAAATCTTACATTTATTGAGATTAAAAGCCAAAATCTGAAAGCAAATATGTTATCACTGTTAGAGTATGATTAATTTTATGTGTTCTTAGCTGAAACAGCGTTCTTATATATTTGTATATAGCAACTTGTGTTTATGTAAATCCAGTAAATATTTCTATGTATCCATCAAGATCTCTGTTAACGTAAACATGAAACAGCACATTTCCAATTCTAGTCCATTATCACGTATATTGCCTTAGTCTTTTCCTTTGATATGTCTGTTTTCTCTCTCCTCCCATTGGAAACTTGGCCCTAACACCGATCTCTTTGTGCAACTGTTCCGTCTCAGTGAGCATGTATGGCAATATTATAATTTTTAACCTACAGTCTCATGGTAGAAAAATTTATCAACTAGTATTTATGTTCTATGTCTTTGATTTTACTCCAAGACCCCATTTCCAAAGATGGTGCATCGGCCCCTTTCCAAAGATGGTGTATCTGCCCTTTTCCATTGCAATTTTCATCGATATTACCATATCAGAATAGTGTGAATCTATTTTCACAAGTCTACGTTCTTTCTTGGGATTTTTCAGACTCCTTAAGGTTACTAATAGCCATAAGGCAATAGTTATGCTTTACATTGTACAGTATATTGCATGTTGTTTTATTTGATTTTGACAAATGCATAATGCCATTGTCCACTATTATCACATCAGATACAGCAGTTTTACACAACTACATCCAAAAAAACTGTTTCATCTTTTAGCCCCTAGTCAGTATCTTCAAGAGTGCCTCTCAAAATTTAATCTTGTTATTTCTATTGTTTTGCTTTTTCTACTTAATTCTAAAATCAAATATTACAATGATGCAGTATGTAGCTTTTAAAGACTGGATTCTTTACACAATAATATGAATTTTATGCTCCTCTACTTCTTTTGTAAGTTGATAGCTCATTTATTTTACCACCAACTACTGCTGTATTGCATACATGTAGAACAGTCCATTGGTCTCTCAAATGATATTGCATTGCTTCAGTCTTTTTCAATTATGAAAAAGGTATGTAGTAAATATCAGTGTACAAGATTTTGTATAAATAGTCATTTTAAAAATTGTTGGGCAAATAATGATGAATCCAATACCTACTAGATATTTTACATGGAATCTTTTTTTCTTAAATGCTAAACTTTCTTCAAATTCTCCTCTCATCCTGTTTTCTTTTCAGAAATGATTGAAAATTCTTGCTGTATTTCCTTGCTAATATTTGATATTGCCAGATTCGTACAGTTTATCTATTCTAGTATGTAGTATCATCTAATTGTAATTTTAATTTGCAATTATTGAAAGATAAATGATAATGACTAGACTCAGAGATGCCCTTTATTAACTAATCTTGAGCAAATCACATAGCCATCCTAAATCTTAATTCATCCATAATAGGAGTAAATTTCCATATGTTTATTTTCTACATATATATCTCCTTTAATATCTACTCAGATCTTTTACCAATTATTGGTCTATTTGTATTCTTAAGATTGAGCTTTAAGTGTTTTTATTATTTAAGTAATTTAGATAGAAGCCTTTATCAGATTTATATTTAGTTGTTAAAATTTCAGAGTAGCTCATTGCAAGATGGAGTAAAAATACATTGAGTTCATGTATAAATCCTGATTCTACGCATGCAACCCTTTCTTACTACCTCATCCTGCAGCAGAATGAAACATTTGTTAAAATCAGTGAACCTCCCTTGACTCAAAATTATCAACAACAGTCTATAGTTAACATTTTGGGGTACATATTTAATGTGCTATGACAAATGCGTGCTGCTATATGTGCTCCATCATTACAGTGCCATACTAAATAATTTCACTGCCCTAAGCATTCTGTTCTGTGCTGATTTCCCTCACTCTAGCCATAGCTTTTCCGTATCATTGGAATCATAGCATTCAGGCTTTGTGTGCTGGCTTTCTTTCCCCTCAGTAATGCTCATTTAAATTACCTCTATATCTGTTCATGACTTAAAATTTCACTTTTATTTTTAGTTGTGAAATATATTTATTATATGTATGTACAACTATTTCCATGTTCACCTACTAGCACATCTTGCTTCTTCCTATGATTTGGCAGTTGTGAATAAACTAATACTTTTATGCAGGTTTTATATTACCTTAAGTTTCTATTCAAACCAAGTAGAGATCATGAACTCAATTTCTGTGCTTAGTTTTGCCAATTGGCTTTACAATTTTACATTCCCAGCAGCAACCAAGAAACACTACCATTACTCCACATTTTAAAATTTGGTAGCAGGCTGGGGATTTAGCTCAGCGGTAAAAGCGCCTGCCTGGCAAGCGCAAGGTCGTGAGTTTGGTTCCTGGTACCAGAGAAAAACAAACAAACAAAAAAAAAAATGTGTAAAATTTGGTAGCGATTTGCTTTGTTCTCTTTATATATATGATTTGCTTTGTTCTCTTTATATATTATCATGAGAGATATTAGTTTTTAATTTTGCCTTATCTTATTTTAGTATTAGAGTAATATTAACATCATAAAATGAGTTAAGGTTCTTTTTCTCTGTTGTATTTTCTGGATGAGATGATAGACAACTGACATAATTTTTTTCATTTAAATATTTGATAAAACTCAATGATAAAATAAACAGGCCTGGAGGTTTTTTTATTAGAAGATACTGTTTAATTCAACTTGTTTAGTAGGTTAGGTCTATTTGAAATACCAACATACAATTGTGTAAATTTTGGAAGTAGTTAAAGAAATTATCTGTTTAATCTAAATTATTAACACCTCTAAATAGTCTCTGTGTCTATTGGATCATAGCTGATTAACACAGGTTCATTTTTAACATAAATAATTTGTATCTTTTTTCTTAATTTACCTTCATTAGGCTCACTGGAGAGTTATCTTTTTTTGATATCTACAAAAAACTTTTGTTTTGCTGTTTTTTCCTGATTACATTCAGTTTTGGCACAGATTTTATTACCTCTCTTCTGTTTGATTTGGGCTTACATTGTTCTTTTTCATTACGTTCCTAACTTAGAAAGTTGGATTATTGATTTCAGATACTTCTTCTTTTCTAATACATTTGAGCTCACTGCAATTTTTACACTACACACAGTTTTCAGATTATCCCAAAAAACTTGGTAAATTGTTTTTCTATCTTCATTTACTTCAAATATTTTTTACTTTGAGGACTGTTTCTTTGCCCCGTGTCTTTTTTAGAAATGTGTTATTTAATGCCCAAGTATGTTATGACTTTCCAACTTTCTTTCCTTCATTGTCTCTAGTTTAGTTCCTTTTTGATTTGAGGACACACTGTAATTCTTGTTGTGGAAATCTGTTCATGTCTACTATCACCCAGAATCTGTATGATTTACCTTTAAAACTTTTATAGAAAGCATGCAATTTATTTTTAATCACTTCTCACAGTGTCAATGCTTTTATTTGCTTACTTAAACCATTCATAAAATCATTATGTCATTTTATTTTATTTATTTGTTTTTCTTTATCCTTTTTCTCATTTACTACAACTTCTCATTTAAGTATTTTACATGATTCCATTTTCTGTATACTATTATCCTATAATTTAATCCTCTTTTTAGAAGTTTAGAGTCATTGTTCTAGAATTTGTAGTATGTGTTTGCAACTAACTTAAGCCTGCTTTAAATAAAATTATACTGTTTTACAAGTAGTGTGATACATAAAAGGTAGTGTGATACATTAAAAAGCCCAGTTTAAATTCATTCTCCCAACTTCTAATTTAACTGTTTTAATTTATTCACTACCCACAAGCTGTAATCACTCAATATATAATTAGTTGTATTATGACTAATAAAAATGTATTTGCTAGATAAATTATGAATAAGAAACAAGTTTATTTTAATTTTACTTAGTGCTTCTCTGAATGTTTCCCTTTATTGGTACAGATCTAACTTTCTGAATTAAGTCATTTTCTTCTTCCCTCCAGCAAATTTCTTCCACCATTTCTTGTAGAAGGACTACTGCAAACAAATTGCTATATTTAATTTTTCTGAGAAAAAAAACCCTCCTTTATTTTTGAAAGAAATATTTTCTTGAATATTGAATTCCACACTTTTGGAGTTTTGACCTTCAAATCCTTAAGTATTTTGCTCCATTCTCCTATTGCTGGTTTAATTCCAGTGGGAAATGCAGTGACAGTCATCAAACTGTTCCTCTGTTAGTCAGACACTTACGCAGTCCACTGGAGTCCCACCTTCTCCCATATTTTCACTTTTTCAATGGTCATTCTGCTTTGATGTCTACTTTGGGAAGAATCTGTCATTCCTTGTGTTTTCCAAGATTCTTGAATATGAGGTTTTATATCTAACATTAATTTTGGAAAATTTTCATCAGTATTGCTTGAATTACTTTTTTTTTGTTTTTATATTTTTAATTTCTAGCATTCAGGGGATAAGTATGTTATGGCTTTTCTATTCCTTTGCTTTCATTGTTACTACTTTGCATTTCATCTTGCATTGTTGCCATTGTAATTGTTTTATTAGTAGTACATATTTTCAATAATTACTGATTACATTCAGCTTGGGGGTTGAATACATATACATACCCATTTTGACCATTTGTTACTTACCTCTTTTTCCCTGTCCTCCTCTCCACTCTTGCACTCTTCTCCACCCCTACATAGACCTCCTTCCTTTCTCTACTAAAACTATCTTCCTATTTCTTAACATGGTTCTTTATTTTACTCTTTCAAATGTTTATATTTGTAGGTCTCTAACATTAGAGATACCATATTATATTTAACCTTAGTATTACGATCTCAAGACCCATACTGTATTATGAATGATTCAATGTTATCCTTCTCTATGTTTGAGTAGTACTGCCTTGTGTATATATACCATGTATTCTTTGTCCACTCATCTGTTGATTGGTGTATAAGCACCTTCTATGATGAAGCAATGGTGACATTGCCATATTTTAATCTTATAGATTTTCTTCCTTTTCCATGCGAAATTAACTGTGAAATCAGAGATTTCCATCAACTGCGATTCAGGTTTTTTTAAAATTGCTTTTAATTTTTTCTTACCATGTCTTTAACTTTGGTTGCTACCTATCCATCTATCTATCTATCATCTGCCTATCTATCTGAATGTTGCCTGTCTCGATAGAACTTTTAAAATGTTCATCGTATTTTAATTTTTCTTTGATAATTTCAAAATCTATATCATATTTTGAGGATGGTTTTGATTCTTTGTCTTATACTACTGCCATTTTTCTTGCTTGTTAGCGTGTTTCTTAATTTTATGTTGAACTTTGTATGAGGCTAAGATGACTGAATCTGAGTAGAGACCTGCATTGTGAGTTTTGTTAAAGTGGCTAGAAACTAGGATATCGTTAATGTTTAGTGTAGACAGGCTTCCCAGAGGCTGTAAATTCCTCTAGGTACTTGTTTGATTTTTCCCCATTTTCCCCTCTCTCATTGTCTGTGGCTTGCTCTAACGGAGTCACTCTGGCCCTTTAACAGAGTATCTCTCAGCCCTTTCTGTTGTCAGCTTCTGTTGCGAAAGTACAGACATATTGGTTTGGTGCTATGAGGTGGAAGAGTATACACGTATACATGAGGTCTTTGTTGGGATAAAGTCCCCAGACTGTAACAGTTAGACACTATTCACAGCATTCCTGTTTCTAAGCGAAGTGAGACAAGTGCCTACAAGTGGATGTAATCTGCTTGTTACCCTTTCCTGGGGTAGATAATGCTTTGCAGGGGACCATAATGTTAAGTGAAATAAATGATACATACACAAATGTATCACATGGTTTCTCTCACATAAGAAACGCAAAATGTATGAATAACCAAGCATAAACAATAGGTAGTAGGAAAGTAGACTTTCATTCAATTGTAAGGGGAGCAAGAGCTGGAGGGAGAAATGATGAAGGCAAGGGGAGGGTATGAAAATAGAGTATTGAAGAAGTATTACTTACATGTACCAACTTCCTACAAATAATGTAAATATTATGGAATGCAAACACATGCTAATAGAAATTTAAAAATAAAAACATTATTAGCTGTACAAAAATGATGAAGTCTTTTGGTCATGTAAAATGATCTGACAATACAGGCGTATGCAAAAATGTGCATCTCCGAAGCACCAGACAATTGATTTTGTGTAATCTCTACCCTGTTTGACATTCCTGGAGATAAAATCCTCAGAAGTGTGTAGCTCCTCTTGAGAGCAAGCTTGTGATTTGTAGCTACTGAACAAATATCTCAGAAGTGAATTATAAAACATTTATTATTAAGTCTGTAGCTCCTCCAGATTTAAATGTGATACCCCATCCCACAGGTCTGTGAAATGTGTGTGCATTTCTGTGCCTCAGGGAAACAATTTTTGATCAAACTTCCACTTCTCCTAGTGTGTGCTCCCTTAGAGATATCACCAAACTACAAAAGTGTCCTCTGTTCTTCACAAGCGCTTAAGTGGATCTAAATTTATTCCTTTGAGATATCACTGTGTCCAACTCTTTTCAACAACTTTAAACTAATTGTTTGTTGCTTACTCTGTAATTTCTTACTATTGAATTAGAGTAGCACTCTTTATTAATTTCAACATTCTAAATGAAAAGGAATTCTTTTGTTTTATTATTGCTATGATTTAATTTGCTGTATTTTATGTTTACTTCTTTCATTGGTATCTTACATTCTATTACCTGATTTTCTTTGTTTTCTTAATAAAGCAAGTTTTGGTCAATACACTACATTAAGTACAGATATGTGAATACAAGTGATTATGCTTATTGATGTTAAAGGAACTAGACTTACTCCTGTGGCTGTTCTTTCTGTTTTAGGAAACAGTTGCTGTGATTATTATATATTACTTTGAAATTACCCTAAAATTTGAATTTTTCCAATTTTGATGAATTGTTTTCCCATGGATCAGAAAACACAAGAACTAGGACACTGTATGTTAGAATATATTTAAAATTCTGCAGTTTCTAGAGACATTCTAATTTATGTGTCTTTTAGAAATCCATTACCCATAGTGCTCTATCATACATGATCCAACACCCATGACTAAGAAAGTCAATTTATTTAACATGAACTTAGTCTTTCTAATTTGGCTCTCTTGCCTTCATTACTAAAGGGCAACAAAGTTGGTAGACTTAGAAACTATTGATGGTTCTTCAACATTGTGCATGTGTGAAATATAGAATCTCATAACTTCACGTGTTTCTTCCCTAATTTCTGCTCAGGAATTATTATTTAATAACTGTGAAAAGTGATATCACTTGCTACTTACGCCGTGATGATTCTTGAAATACCAAGCAACTATTCAGATACTCACTGGATAAATATTTGGAATCATTTATTTACACATTATGAAGAATAAAGGCACTTTTACTCTGATGAAATGTATAATATTTTTAGGAGAAAATAGGAAATAGTAGCAGAAATTGTGATAAGAACATTGAGAGTGTAAAGTACTGACTAAAAATGCATCCAATATTTTAGGGTCATTATTACATATCAGATGTCTCTGAGCACTATAATGAAATTTCACAATTTGAATAGGTGGAAACATGTGAAATTCATTGGTGCATTTTTCTGCAGGACAGAAGTCGGAAATGAATGAGTAGCAGTGCTGTGCTCCCATCAAGGAATCCAGGGAAATCTTTCTTTGCCTCTTCCTAGCTCCTCCTGGCTTGCTGGGAATGTTTAGCGTTCCCTGCCTCATAGATCCATCTCTCTACATTCACATAAGGTTAAGGCAAATTAATAAAATATTAATATCAAAACATGTCCATGTCACATGCCCCTGGGTATAAGACACAGAAGTGAGTTTTGGTGTGGCTATATTTTTTTCTCCCTTCTGAATATTAAAAAAAAAATACAGTTAAAATATTTAAATATTTATTTTGTATTGCATAAGAACAAATTGCAAGCTTTAAGACCAAGAAATGGGTGTAATTAAATATAAAATATATTTTAAAGCATCCAGAATAAAGAAAATGTAATAATGAATAATGCTTGTCCCAGAATCGAACTCTTGTAATTTATCAAGCTTTTAATCATTAAAAGAACTCAAAGGAGAGATACTCTAACAGTTTTAAGTGGTTTTAAAATGTGTATGTATAAATTTTAAAAATGAATCTTTGATGTGTGTCTTCTTTTCACTTTTACAATTAATTTTAGCTTCTGAAACTACTTGGAATTTAATTTACACCCAGAGTATAATATTATGCATTAACATAAAGACAGACCCTTATTTAGCACAAACAAGGTCAGAAGATCAACAGGATTTGAGACAAATGTTAATTTCAAATGTATAAACTCAACCTTCTTGGTGTTTTTAAACCAACTAGCACATTTGTTTCTAATCAAAGGTTTTAATCATCAGAGACTGTAAGGTGCTTTTCAATTCTGCCTCTCATATGGGTCAGACAAGCATTTCTCATCACACAATTTGAGAAGAAAAGATCCACAGATGAATCTGAAATAGAAATCCAAGACACCGAGGAGTTTTGATTTAAAATTTACTTCTTTGAAGTGAATAGCACTAGTAGCTGAAAAACAGACGTGAGAACAAAGAGGTTGAACCTGGTGTTTTTCTGGAGTAGGAGGGAGAAAACCTTTTACTGTGAAAAGTCCTCTACTGCACACAGTGGTGTGTGATGCTCTGGATACACATTCAAAGTGAGCAATACCCTGTACAGATTAAGATCAGAATGAGCCAAATCTAGGTCCCTTTCCTTAGGAGGGACTCTTGCAGGAGTCCTGCTACATTCCATCACAAACTCTCATAGGCTGTCAAAAAGTGGTGAAGACAGCTTCTCATTATCTTTCAGTTCATCTAGCTTCAGTCTGGAATTAGAAGTATCATATCCTATACTCATTAAATTACCAGGCAATTAATTTTGTAGATATAAATTCTGAAACTGATTTCATTCTTGTTATATTGATCAGGCCAAATGTCACAATAATGGAAGTTCAAATGCTAGTCAAAAACTATTTGACATATATCATCAAATTTGCTATCAAATCATTAGTATGAAATATACATTAAGCATCTTATCTGCTATGGTTTGTGCCTGAATGTTCCCCCAAAGCCTCATGCAGCCATGGGGTGGGTTTCTAGAGTTTATGATTGATTCATGGTCCAGTGCTGGGATTATGGGTATGAGTGCTGCACTTACCCTGGGGCTGGTAGTCTGCATAAAATATAAGGGAGGGAAAGAGGCTTGCTCTTTGCTCCGAATTTGCTCTTGTTGCTTTTGCTGTTTTCTGCATCCATGAACTGTTGCCCTCTGTCATGTGCCACCCTGTCTTGGAGCCAGCCAGATATGGACTGAAACCTCCACAAATTGTGAGCCAAATAAACCTTTCCTTCTTTAATTCTGGTTGTCAGGTACAACGAGAGTAAAAAGTAACTAAGACACTAACATAAGGATAAGCATTTATTCAATGAGATATTGATTCAAAGGGTAGCTTTTGAAGTTTACGATTGTTAACCCTCTGAAATTCTGCAAGTGCAATCATTAATGCTTCTGTGAACTCTTACCATCATCTTTACTTTCTGGCTTTCACTAGCTTCTCACTTGTCTTACAAATTTTAGAATTGTTAATGATCCTTTCAGAAACACCTTTAATCAAGTAGTGTTCTCAAGTAGGCCAATGCTTTTATCATAAAAATCCCATTTTAGAATTCCCCTTAAAGAACAAAGATCATTACCCATGCAAAATTTTTTTAAGAATTGTTTTACATGAAGTGCAGTATCTAATGAGATTCGTTCGACAAGGCTGGTGCCTTGATTGATACAAAGATTGTTCAGAGTAGCATTACAAAAGGAAACCTCCAGGAACACGCTTCACGTAGCAGCTACACTTCCACTTTCCTTTTAAAGTATTTACATTTATGAATCTTGTAGAAAACAATGACCCTGTGCACATTTGCAATGAGCTCTTTTATTCATTAGTTACATTTGGTGAGCACTGCTTTACACTTTTCATCTGCCACTGCGTTCCCTGAATAAATGCAAACAGTAGAAATGAGCAAACAGATAAAAGAAAATGTAAACAGCATCAGAGAAAGTCGTATATTAGAGAATCATCATGGATAAATAACATGGAAAATGCTTAAAGCCTCCCAATGAGTTTAGCTGGGCATGTTGTTAAATATTTTGCATACAATCCCTTTTTGTACTTAATAAGATATATTTAGGAAAGTAAAACTATACTATCATGTTTTCACTTCTAGTTTTCTTTAAGTTAGGTTTTTAAGAAATGCATTGTTCTTGATACCAAAATTATCATATCTCAATCTTAAAAATTGGTTGTTTCAGAATTTTGCTTACTTGATATTTATGAAATTTTTCCTTTTATCAATTAAAAATTGCCATTATCTAGGGTATGATTGCTTTCTTAAGGAGAAAATAATTTTAGAAATAATAGCTAATTATTTTTAGATATTTTTCAGTTTATAAATACTAATATTTTTCACCTTTCAGGAAATAATATGTACCACTTTACCCATATTGTACTGGAACTAATGTGCCCAGGCAGAATTATAATTTCTAGAATTCAATTTTTAAAACTAACAGCATAAATGTAAAACATGTCCTTTCACTGAATTAAGCAGTGAGGTCTACAGTATGAATGACATGTATGAGAAGTCCAATACTAATAATACTTAAGATGTACAAGTTGAGCTACAAAAATGAATTAGGAGGTAATCTACTACTACCATATTATGTGATACATATATCTTTCCATATATATATATATGAATAAATGCCATATAGAATATTCCAAGTGTTGTTTTTCTAAAAGTAGAATGTAAAAATAACCTTTTGTGTTGGTTTCTGGTTATGGAACCCAGGAGCACTGCTACTTGGTACTCAGTAAATACACTCTTATGAAGACCTTTTTAGAAAAGAAGATTCTAGAAAGACTTATCAACACAATGTACTTCTTTTAAATTTCTGATTTATGAATTATCTAGTTTAATTTGTCTGGCCATTTCCTACCTCATTTTCAACCACCTTCAACATTCTTTAAGTTATTAGAGAATGCTTCCCTTTTTTTTGAAGCCACAGATTTCCTTTCATACATTCTGTAATAAAAAATGACTAAAGAGCTCAAAAGAGTTAATGCTGTTTGGAAAATGTTCCCAAAGCTTTCTTGGTATATTTATGTCCTCTAATAATTAACATAACACAGCCTCAAACTTGCAATATAAACTGCTAAAAATGAAAATGGAAAATATAAAGTATAACAATGAGTTCCAGAATGAATTCTTAGTTTGATTTACTATTAAAGCCCATCCCTTCCACTGCTATCAATATTGTGTATAATATCCAGTACATGCATTTTGTACAAGAAGAATATTTAAACTCATGAATTTCAAATTATGACTCATTTAAAACCCATCAAATTACAAAAGAAAGAGCTAGAAGCCCAAGCCTCACAAAGAGCACTATCTTCTTTATGGTCACTCCACATAAGGTATGGAAATTTAATTATCCTCCAAAGTTCTTTATAGTTCAGGCATCCAGATGCTATGATACAAAATGGACCACGTTAGCTCTTTGCTGCGTATCTTTCTTCATTGTCATAGAGTTGATCTACACAGTTGATAGATGCATTATATTTCAAATCCAGACACTGGGTAGAAAGTTTGCATACAAAACTGCATAATATATTCCATTAGAATTTTGAAATATTTAAACATGCAGCATACCTTCATAAAATAAAATAGGTAAATTGGAAAAGGTGCTTTAAGAAGCAAGTGATTTATTCTAGATTGATAATTATACCCAAAATTTGCATAGTATGCACCGAATGTTTTGGAAATTAAATCAGTTTTATAGGCCACATAATTATTAGCATGCTATTGCAGAGAACACCTCAGTACTAAGCTAATTCTATTCATTCTCCCTTCCCACCAATACTGCAGTCATTTGCGAAAGTACCTCAATCATTCACAATGCTTGTGGTCCTGTCATAGAAAATATTTACTGACAAATATCATCAGTTCACTGAAAAGTGTTGAGAATTCAAAGGGAGAAAATTCTTTTCATATGGTAGTGTGTACATTTAATATTAAGTAGGTAAGTGTCCAATAATGGATAGGTACCTTTGCCAGCAGTCTTATAAGTATGACACAGAGTAATATTGCGGGACAGAAAAAGACCAGATAAATGCAACCATAACTAACCTCTTAAAGACCAAATCCAACACTTAGTCATGGAAATGTTCATTTTCAGATTTCTAGGTATCAACAATACACAAAGTTATCTTCACTTGAGTGTTTTAACCTAAAGAATTTATATTTGAAATTTAACTAAATTAAATTGAAGAAAATATTAAATATTAATTAGCAAACATTAAATATAAATTGGAAAACTATCAATAATATTCACTGCAATTTCAATATTGTCTGCATTTTCATCATCACAAACTTTGACAATCCTTTGCTAAGTATAATTATAGGCACCACTTCATTTTTCCATTGTTTAAAATAATTCTCTTCATTTTCTTGATTTTATATTATCCACTGATTTTCCTTTATAAAAATATTTGTAAAAATAACAAGATTCACTAAAGCAAAAGAAAAATATGTTTAAACAAGATAATTTATACTTAGTTCTGCAAAACTAGAAAATGGGTAAAAGCAAAAAAAGTGAAAAAAAGTAAAGAAAAATATGAAATACAGATATATATATACCTCTGGCTTTTAGTGTCACATAAGTGACAAATCTTAATTATTATTGGGTGATATATACAAAATCTATAGAAGGTAAGAATTACCATCATGTTGTTAATATTTTAGGCATATATTTTAGACATATATTTTTATAATGTGTTCTATAACCCTTCTTTGGGCACAAATTTCATTCATTACAGTTGCAGAAATGATTTTTGTTTTCTGCATTTATCTAGTTCTAGCTGCTTCTCTCTTTACTAGATAATAAGCAAATCAGGTGCACTGTAAAAGAACTCTCTGTATTTGCTTTTGGCCTCAACATTGTCCATCTTGTGCTAAATCCTTTTCACTAGCTCCCTTCTCTGTGCTGAAGTAGGACTGGGCAATGATTTTATAGTCAACTTCATCATCTGGCAAGACAAAATTTAATTCAAGCTGGGTTTAGCCTGAAAAAGCCACCCGGCAATGAAGAAGTCATTGATTGCTATTGCTTCCTACGTCACATCACACATTGTGAAACATCCCCGTGGGCTGCTGCAGTCCCTGACTGTGCCATTCAACTAGTTCCCATCTATTCTGTAATAAAATAATGACCTCTTTGCAGTACTTTTGCCGTATCTATGATTTTGCCATTGTTATCTCAGTAAGTATAATAATACATCAATAGAGAATATGTTCTGAAACCCATGTCTAGCTTGTCATTTAAGCCAGGGAAAGGGAGATTTTCTAGTAAAACCCTACTGACTACTTTGTGTATTGACAAAAGGCTATCCTCCACCTGTGCTTTAGTTTTCATTTTTGCTGGCCCTGTGAGATGAGCACCAGGACAATCACAGAGTTTGTTCTCTGGAATATGATCTGAATGGGACTCCTTGTCCTCAAGCTCTCTATTCTATCCAAATCTAAACATCCTATCCACACTGAAAAATCTTCTAATGCAAACTCAGATTTTATTCTCTGCCTCTGCATAGCCTCCAATGCTTCAAAAAGTTTGGATTCTGCATTATGAAATGATAGCTCTTCATCATCCATTTTTTACCTAACTTTCAAACATAATCTTAACATTCCCTTTGTCAGATGCTCCAGGCAGGTTGGGAGAGTCATCACTTCTGTGCACAACGTGCAACTTTACAGTCATAATGTGAAGTCCTGCTCTGTTTTATCTTTAAGTGGTTGTCTGATCGTCAGGTGCTCAATCCCAAGCACTCTGTTCTTGTTGCTGGTGATCTTTTCTTTTCTTGGTACCGGGAATCAAACTCATGACCTCACACTTGCCAGGCAGGCACTGTGCTGCTGAGCTATATCCCCGGCCCTACCAAACACTTTTATTCTTTACACCACAATTAAGTTTCCTCCTTAGTCAATCTCTCTTATCAATTTTCTTTATTAGAATAAATCTGAATCTGTTAGCTCAAAATTTATTGGATTTGTATTAAAATTACTGGATTTGTATTTAAGTATTTTGAAGGCAAATATCATGCACATTCTTTAAATCTTCAGTATCTAATGTGCCCTGACTTACTTGGTTCACTTAAAGTTTATTGAGTTGCACGGAAAGCATATTTTGCTATGACAATAATTTAATTTGTTCTAAGCATTTTTAAATAAGAAGACAGGTTTTATGAGATAATATATTAAAAACTGCTCTTTATAATATTGCCATTTTTGAGATGTAGGTTACTTACAGGATAAAAATAGATGTGAGTATTATTAATAAGACAAAAATAGTTGATTATCACAATAATGTAAATATATAAAGGAACTTAAACCTTTAAATGTATAAATCTAAAAATTAATTAAGAAATATTGCAATAATTTATTTTAAATAATTCAACATACTTGATTATTTTCTATTTTCTTCATCATTTCAAAATAGATGCCAACTATCAATTACATTTTTAATTCTAGATTGCTGTTTCATGTTTTGCTTTCTCTGGGTGTTAGGATGACTCTCACTGTTTTGCTATAATTCACTACATGAATAACTTGCCTTATCTAATACAAACTCTGGATATGCTAATGATATTTGTGGGAATTGCAGTGAAAGAAATGCTACCTCATTCCTAATCCTATACTACAGATCTCTTCACATAACAGGAAAGCCACGGCTAAGGAATGATACACCAGAGGCTCACACTCAGAAACTAACAAAAAGATTACATAAGATTATCTCAGTATTATAATTTTCATATGTCTACCAAGTAATCATTGTCCTAAGCAAGTATTCCATTACAGAAAAATGGTATAAATAGAGAAACAACAGATAATTTTTCTTTTTAGGGGGGAATTACGTGTTATGAAGTCATAAGATTCAAGTTCAACATGTGATAGTTGGAAAAGTAGTACACAAGGTGCCAACAGACAGACTGGAAGCAAAGTCTATGAACCGGTGTTTTGAGAGGGGACTAACAGTGAATATGCATGTTGGATGAAAGCAGTAATGGAAATACCAGGATATAAAGTACACACAGTTTTAAGCATAAATAATGCTTAAATGAGTGAGCTATTCAGGATAAGCTATATAAGCAGTTCACATCACTATATTCATCCTGTCATTAGGTCATTCATGCTACAAACCTTTGCTGATTCTTATATTGTAAACTCCATACCAGGTGGCAGCATAATTTATGCAAAAGAGTTGTTCTCCTGCCTATGTGAATCTCATGGGTAAATGTAAAAGATGTGTAATTAGAACTTAGGAAAATACAAGGAATCCTGATGCAAAAGAGAAATACTGCATATCATTGCCTAGAAATCAAAAATATAGGACGCAGTGGAAGAATTAAGGAATCTGAGGAAATTTACTTCTCTCCCAAATGATAGATATTCGCTTGCCAAGTGAATAAAGGAAATCTGGACAATTTGGACAAATATACTTCAAATTCTTCAGTTTATCACAGGTTGAATGTGAGATGAGTGTACATGGGATGAGTTCATATGTGCCAAAATGGACTGCAGCAACAGAAACATCTTATATGTGTCTATTTGAAATGTTTAAGTTCTCTTAAAGAGTTCTTGATTCTGGTTTCTCTCAGTTGTCTGCAATTGCTTTGGTGTACTGCCATACATATATGTTTAATTGTTTTTTATTAGTTCTTATCAGTGCATAAAACTATTGAATTTGAAAAAAATCTTAACAAATTATTCAGTTAACCTTAGCAGAAATTCCAAGTGTTAATATTTTTCTTTTCAAAAGAAAAGTATAATGCACTCAATGTTCAAAGACAGGTTTCTTGGACTTAGCATTAATATTTATATGTGAAGATTTTAAGTCTTAATCTTCAATTTGAAGGGTCAAATTAAAATAAATTATATAATTTGCCTGAGTGTTCATGCTAAAGAATTGGAATGATGAAGCAATGTTTATATGAAACTCAGGGTCCTGCAACAGGAGCTGAGGTGGGTCAGGGAAATAAGGAAGAAGACTGAAGTAAATTAGTTGGACAGAGAGGAAACAAATTCATAGAGAGAGGTGGTAACACATTGCTAGGAGATAGCTTGAGGCAAAATAGGTGAAAATCACAAGGAAGAGACGGAAGCACTGAAAGGGAAGCAAAATTTTAGAGGAGTAGCAACAGCAAAGGCTTAAGAGCTATTCTGAGTAGGACATGTTGACAGCATGCCAAAAGAATTAGGATCTAATCAGTCTAGAGGCCTGAAGACTATGAGGAAGAGGTCTAATCAGATAAACGGAGTCTATAAAAAAGGCAAGGGAACAAACTGCTTTTGAAGGGAATATTATGTCCCTGCCAAAATCCCTTGACTCCAAAAAAGGAAAGACAGATGATCCTTTTTAGTACATGACAGTTGGGTCATAATCTTGGGTTTATTCACAGAAATGATTGACACTATTTTTAGTCAACTTATTGAAGATCTAGGACACCACCCATCCATCAAGGGAAGGTTTGACCCTTTACTAAAGCAGTAATCCTGAAACAGTAACTGTGTACTATTTGCTCTGAATTAAACAAGGACAGTAAGATTTATTAAATAATCCTAGATGTATGTTATTTTAGTATGTATGATTTAAGCAGTATGACTAACCATTTGAATTAATGACTTCTTTTCAAGTACAGTGAAAGCTCTCTTAACTGACTTCCATCATTAGACTCCTCACATGACTGCACAGTCCTCCTTCAGTATACTCGAGAGACACAGTTCACCCGTTCTCAAATCAGCAAACACATTTCTGCCTCCACTGAATATCTTTACACCCCCAACCACAACAGTTCCTGGATTACATCAACTTTTGTAAGAAACGCAGGACTGAATTGGATCACCATAGTTCCTGGAGTGGCTCAAGGGATTAAGTGAAGGCAGAAGACCCAGCTGGGTAGGAATGGTGCCAGCCAATAGGCTTATAGCTTGATTGGAATAAAAAGACTCTTCAGGATTGTGACACAGATCCTTTGGCCTCCTGACACGGACTTACAGGAGACACTACAGTGAGCTCCAAGCCTTCAACCCTTGAGTGGATCCATCAGATATCCAGCATGCAGACAGCCCTTTTGCAATCTTCCATATCTGACCCTATGGGTGGCAAGTGTAAGCCTTCCTTGTAAATCCTTATATATTTATATTTCTTGCAGTAAATCTGTTTCTCTAGTGAGCATGACTGATACACTAACTTCAGTTGCATTTGTTATCTGATTTTGTTATGAGAACAATACCTGTAACTTAAATATTCTAGTACTATATAATTATACTACTGTATATATACAACAATTCAACATACGATTCAAATGTATTCACAGATATTTTATTTATAATTAGTAAAATTGTGAAAAAATCATGTCAAGAGCCAGCATTATTCTGATAATAAAATCTGATGAAGCCAATGACAAAATTGTCATAGTCTTGCCACAAGGTAGTGGTGGGTAATTTAAGACTAGGAAATTTCACCTATCCACAGACTAAGAGTAATAATGACAAAACAGGGGGAAAAATTGATGTTCACTTAGTTATCACATTTGCTTGGAAAGAACACAGCATTTAATATTTTATTAAAATAAAAAAATCAAAAAAGGTAATTTTCTATTATCTCAAAGGAATTTGTTAATAGTGTTATAAAAATGAAAAGAACATAATTAAGTGTGTGAAAAAGTATCATAACAATTCAATTACATAGTTTGCACCTACTTGTCAACCCATGTTTTCATGTATTTGAAGTTGGCATTTGAGGTACAAAATTTTTATCACTTTCTTTTGCTTTAAAATTCATATTCAATTTATTGAAATAAGTTTAGAAACTACATTTAAATGGTGTGACCTTAGATAAATAGGTTTCTTTCAGAAATTAGTTTTAATTAACTCTCTTTTCTTCTTCAAATGATTCAATCTAGCAAAATTATTCAATTATTTAGAACATGCAGTATATGTAGTTAATTATCATACCAATATGGATAATGATGGATTATAATAAATATTTACTAAGTCTGGTTTCTGTCCTTCAGTCTTTATAGCAAGTATAAAATAGTAATTGTTTACATACATGTTAGGTAGTGACTAATCTTCGATACAGATTATTCCTAAAACCCAGCATTGAATATTTATACTTTCTGCTTGAAAAACTTTAATCATCTTTATCCATAATTCTAAAGACTCAAATTTAAGGAAACAGAATATTCCCAATGGATTTGCTAACACTTACATGATTTGTATCATCACTTTCATTAGTCAATATTCAGTTATGAGGGGAATATTTTCATGTATACTATACGCAGTATATGGGCATTCTTATTTCAGGTCAAAGTTTAATTTTCAAAATACACAAAATTAAAGAATTTCTGAAGTTTTTTTTTTTTTAACAAGTTTCTTAACAAATACTTCTAAAGTAAGTCCACTCATAATACTTCTTAAACAACCTTGAAATATATGCAAAACAAATAAATCAACTTACTGGAAGAATTATCAAAAGGACTCAAAGTCTCTGATTACTGTAAAATCCTTGTAAAGCATATGCAAATAGATATAGAAGTATAAATAATCAGAAATGAACGACTTCTTTGACCTTTTGGAAGAACGGAAGTTTGTGAAGTTGCTAAAACTAAAGCAATAAACAGGTTAGATGTAATTATAAGTTAAATTGCTTAATAGTTGAGCAATACGTCCAGGAAAAATCCCCAAATTTACAAATTTTCAAATTAAATAAAATTTATTTAACATGATACAGTGTTCCTTCATTAAATATAACCCTACTTAGCCTCTCCTTCTCTGTGATGTCCTTTTATTTTCATATTTTACTCAAATATGAAAAACATCCTCTCTGGCAAATCATTTCCTTACTATGAGGCCTATTAGATGAACTGCAAAACTCATATCAGCTGTGGTGTTATGTTTCTCCAGAGGCAGAGGTTTCTTAGCAATTGAGTTGACAGTAGACTAAAGAGAAACACAGGGGATCCAATTTGCTGGGAGTGAGGAAAGGCAAGATTGCATCTTTTAAAAATTTCCTGTGGATCACACACGTTGAGACTTCCACTGTACAATAGGAGCATGTCAGCTGGGGATGTAGCTCAGTATTACAGTATTTGCCTAGCATATATGAGGTCCTGCGTTTGATCTCCACCACTGCAAATAATCACAATGAAAATAAAAATTAAAAGGAATAAATGAGTATGAATCACTAGGGTGTGCTGCAACAATAGTCAAAGTATAAGAGCGTAAAGGACTGGGAACAACTATATCAAATGTTTCTAATGGTACACTTACAAAAATAACTGAAAAATTCACACCAGACTAGCAAAACTGAAGTCAGATTTGATTCCTGAAAAAAAATTAATTAAATTGGCAAGCACAGGCTTTAGAACACAGTGAATTGTGTAGTAAGACAAAAAGACAACATAAACAGATCCTTCAAGAATCATGAGGCTAGCTGTGAGATAATTCAGTTGGAGAGAATCTGTCTTGTTGTTGTTGATCTTTGTGTTAATTTGCAGCATGGACTGAATGGTGTGACTCTGGTTGTCAAAGAAGGGTCACTAAAAGGAAATAATTCACTGTATGAGTGGGTATGAAGATATTTGTCAGTGGTGTGGCAAAGGAGAGGCATCCCAAAACACAAAAGAGAAATTACTTTAGTCTTGAGAAAACATATCTCTTTTATTAGAATTGGAGAACAAGTAAAAGGTGAAGCTTCACATATATCTTATGGTCTTAGTAGGAAATTGAAATCAATTTCAATTGTGATTGCCTCAGTTAATGAAGGAGAATATCTGTTTTGACAGTACCTTGGGTCGGTAGTTTTCTGGTGATTTAAACTGTCCAGGAGACTCACATAAAGATTTCATAAGGCCCTATATATTTTTGGCTTGTGCTTTATAACATCCTATATGATTTCTAGGAATATACAGAATATTTTCTTTCCATTTTGCTATAACAGAGTCTTGAGCCAATTTAATCTTCTAAGTAGACCAATTTTCATAGGAGTTGCAAAGCATTAGATACACACTGAGAATCTGTGTATTAATTTAAAACCGTGAAATGAAAGGGATATAAAAAATACAGTCTTAAATGAAAATAAATGAATATTTGTAACTATTTTTTTTTCATGTCCACCAATAACCTTCAAATATTTTCATTCTATTTAAAACCTATCATGGGCTTTTTATAAGAATATCGAAAAGGGAAGAAAAGAATATCTAAAAAGATGGTTAATATGTCAAAGAAGAACAGCTAATTGGTGTGCAATGAACAAAAATTTAAAATGAAATCTGAAAACTATGGTTAAACAGCAATTTGTAAAACTGTCAAAGACAGGTGACACAGATATGAATAAAACTCCTTCTGCCTAAGTTGTCACCTGTAGCCCATTATGTCAGGTTCATGTATTTAGACACGCTCAATGACTTATCAAGGGATTGCAAGGTCATGTGCTGTTTGGGAACTGCGGAAGGGTGACCTGATGCGCTACGTATTCTGGTTTGGCTAATAAGCAGAACCTCGGGAAGAAAATAAGATTTGTCAGCTTCAAGATGCCCTAAACTCACATTTGCCAATGTCCCTGCATTGCCAGGAGGCAGTTTGGGGGCATCTGATGACATATATACAATGATAATTAATATGATTTAGCCTAATTGTGTCTTTTCAGTGATCTTTGCCATATGTACCTAAGGTTGTATAAACCAGTTGAGATATTTTGTCTCCATGTGAGTGAATGCTGCTCACATCAAGAAATGTGTATGATTTTTTAATTATTTTTCAAATTTAGCCTTTGTTTTAATTATAAGCCTAGGTAAAGCAGGATAATTTTACCGTAAGAAAAGGTAATAAAGTATCATTCTGTATAATTTGGCTTGTCATTGAAATTTGATATTTGGTGTCCTGTTTTCCCAAAAAAGCCTTTGCTAAATTATAATTGATACATCTCTGACACCTTAGTCTATCCTACAGTATATATTTACTTTCAGAAATTGTACATTTTGTCCATGTTTTATAGAACTAGTAATGCTAATATTCCTTTTGCTGCTTTTGGTTATCTAATAAAACTATACTGAATTACATGCTTCCCATTTTACAGAAATTTCAAAATATGTACTATACTTTAATACAATAAAGCTTAATTTTACCAAGGAAATTATGAAACACTCACCTATTTTAATCTTTCACTGCTTGCAATTGTTGTAATTCATTCTTTTTATTTCTATTTAAAGATATCTACACATGAAACCCATTTGTTTATAAAACTGATGTTTGGAGTGATAGTTGTATTTATTAAACTTTCTTTTATTTTGCTTTTCTATAGAAATCCTTACCTTCTTCTGGAAAATATTATACACATGACTTCCTAGCTACATTTCTTACTTCCCAGAGGTTCTTGCAACCATTTAGTCATGGCCATGAGACTCATTGTGAAGGGTGTGATGAGCAGCTCCTCTCAAGTCATTGGTCTTGAGCTCTCATTGGGTTTTTATTTTCTCAGGCTCTGAATACATGTGTAATCAAGACAACTGCAACATTATTACAGAAGGAGGTGCAACGAGATTCAAAGATTTATGCCCTTAATGCACTGATGAAGCTATATTTCTGATTTTGTAAATAGTTACATGAGAAACAATACATTTCAGTTTTATTTGAATGATGAGTATTTTGAGATTGTTTACCTGGGCAATTTAAGCTGTACTACAATAATGTATTTGGTTTCAAGAGGAATATGGAAATAACAGACTGTCTGAAATAATTTCCAGCTTCACCAGGAAATTTGAAAATAGGGACTATGCAAAATGTTGAGTGGTATTGCTTTCATAGCTTCAAAATTTTCTAAGGTGTATGTCATATCTGAGAAGATATCTATTAAACATAAAAGCCTCTTATTGCTTTTGTTTGAATCATTTTCAACCTGGTGGATCAGTATGTGCAAAGCTTATTTTTCTTTCTAGGTGAACAGCATTTGGGTCTTTTTATAAACTTTGTATAATTTTAGCTTTTTCCAGTAAATTAAAACACTCATTATAATATTAAAATATTTGAAGTACTGAGATACTACTTTACTGAAAAAATTACATATATCCAGTAAGTCAGTTGAAGGGGTAAAGTGAAACTGGAATGAATCTTTAATTTAAAGAAGAGAGAGTAGAAAAATAGAAAAATAGATTCTTCAAAACCAGGTCATACTTACTAATAAGAAAATAGATGATTCCCCCTCTCCAAGTAAGGCAAAAATATTTCCTTTCACTGCTGCTGCTTTACATAATATGGGAAATTCTATGCAGTAAAATAGAATAAGAAAAGGAATTAAAATATATACGAATTTGAAAAGAAGTGAAACTCTCTGCTGATTAATGATCACTATTCTAGTTTGTTAATTTTAAAAAACTAATATATTAACACACAAATTCACATAAGAGTTTGTAGCAAAGTTGTGAGCTTCAAGGATATGATATTGGAAAATTAAAAACAGTATCATTTACAGTAGGTTCAACCAAAAAGAAATACTCGGCTATAAGTATGACAATATATGTGCAAGGAAATCCAGCAATTTGATGAAAGATATCAACTGTTCAGTCAGTAAGCGGACATTTCATGGTCATGATTAGGAAGATTTAATATTTTTAAAGTTATCAATTTTTCTCTATTCAGTTTAGAGATGTAGTGAAATTCCAATAATAATGTAATCAAATTACTTCTTAGGTACCAATTATAAGTCAATAGAGCAAAATCTGTCAGTACAATATTGAAGGAGAAAAAGTTAGAAGACTGCTCTTCAAGGTTTAATGTGAGTTATTTAGCAATAAATCAATTTTGTATTAGTGAAAAAAACAGAAAAAAATAGATAAATTGAACAGAATAGTTATGCTACACTAAATCTACTCATGTATCATTTATTAATTTTGACAAAGTAACAAAGTTGTTTCAATAGATAAATCATAAATTTTTCAGTATATCTTGATAGTATAATTGGACATCCACAAGATACATAAATATGCAAAAGATGCCGGGGTAGACTTTGTATCTTTCACATAAATGGTAACCGCATAAATCACAGAAACAATGTAAAATGCAAAACTATAACATTTCTAGAATATAACCTAGGAAAATATATAGGTGCCTCTAAAATTCCCCTGAAAGTTTAACGGAAAAGTAAAAGCACATTCTATGACAAAAAACGAAGAAAAAGTTAGGCTTCATTAAAATTTAAAAAAAAATCTACCTCTAAAGGTACTGTCAAAGAGAACACAGAAACAAGCAATGGAAATCATTGCTGAATCTATGCCTGGAAAAGGATTGGGAAGTAGAATATTCAAGGAACTCTGAAAACTCAACAATAAAAAGAAACTCCAATTAAGTAGTGAAACGACAATCCAAAAAGAGATCTCACCAAACAAATATACAGATGGCAAATAGTCATACAAAGAAACAGTATTCTTTGCCAGTTGTGAATTGTTAGTTAAAAGAAGCTACCAGCCCACTTCTGTTACATGACTGCAAACCCAACAGGCAGGGAAGAACCCTGGCAAAAGCAGTGAGCAGTGGGAAATTTCATTCATTGCTAGTGGGAAGGAAAAGTGAAACAACTGCTTTGAAAGATGATTGGATAATTTCTTAAAAAGCTAATCACAGTTTTCTTATAAGATACACTGACAGAAATCCTACATATAATATCCTAGGTAAGTTTTTGAAAAAGTATATGCCCACACTAAAACTTACACACAAATTTTAATAGCAACTTTAATTATGGTTGCTAACATTTTGTAATAATCAAGGCATACATTACCATATGAATAGAAAAACAGTGATAATTCCATTCAAAAATTAATCACTAAGGAAAAATAATGAGCTGAGAAGCCAGGAAAGACATAGAAGTACTGGAAATGCATATTGCTAAGTCTGAAAATGATACATAGTGTATTATTTCAATTATATGATATTGTGAGAAGGTGAAATTAGAGTGATAATAAAAAGATTAGTGGTTTTCAAGGTTTTGAGAATTGAGGAAAGGGCTGAATAGATGAACTACAGGATGTCAGTGTGCTAAAATTACACTTTGTGAAACAATTATGACAGATGCATAATGATGCATCTGTAAATCTCATACAAACACACATAATGAAGTGACCTCTCATGTAATCTATATACTTTGTGCAGTAATAATATATCAATGTGGATTCATCATTTATAGCAAATGTTCAACATGAATAGAAAATGTTAATAATAGGGGTTACTAGGTGGTAGAGAAGCCAGGAAAACCTTCTCTGCATTTTGTGTGCAAATATTTTGTACAGCGAAAAATGCTTTAAAGAATAAAGTCCTTAAAAATGCGGCACATGATTTATGACATACTAAAATATTGATATATTACAAAACTCATCCGTTTATGTATTTGGTAATGGTAGTTTTTATATGCACTCATAAAATGTTTACTTTGGCTTTTGTTCTACTTGGAAAATTGAATGACTTATTTCTCATTAAAATAATACAGCTAACGTACTTGCTTCATCTTCTCAATATTAGTATGGAAAAAGTCTTTGGAGAAAATGACCATTTCTTCCAGGTGTAGTGGTGCACATCGATAATTCCAGAGATGGGGAGACTGAGGCAGGAGGATCACTACATGTTCACAGCCAGCCTTGGCTACATTGAGTTCAAATCCAGTCTGTACTACATAGAGAGAGCCTATCTCAAAAAAAAAAAAAAAAAAAAAAAAAAAACTGAAATAAGGAAAATGGCCATACCTAAGATGTTGAAATATATGAAATCATACTTAAGGAAGCTAAAATAAGGGAAGATTCAATTTCAGAATAGAAGTCGTGGTAAGAGTTTAATGCAAAAGATTTAAATAAAATTAAAATTAAAATTCCAGATATAATACTATGTTCTTGATCTAAGAGAATCTGCAGGAAAGAGCATTTGATGAATTTTAAAGAGATTTTCTAAATTTGAAAGCGGCATGAAAATGGAAAACCTCTCTTCCACTGGGAATGCCTCTCCGCACACTTGTTCTTGTCCACTTTTGCATTCCTTTGGACCATATTCTGCTATGATCCTCTCTGTCTTTGCTATCTTCATTCAGAATCATGCTCCCTACTGGCTTTATTTTTTTGTTGTTGTTTAAAATATTCTCAGATCTTGGTGTGTGTTGGAGAGAGCAAAACTATTTTTCTTTTTGAGGAACAAGAAACTATCTCATAATTTTGAATATTTTCATATGTGTGGGTTTGGGAAGTAGGACAGAAAAGAATCTGCAAAAATTAGGTTGAAACACTTGTACAAAATTAATGCCGAGGACCGGTAACTGAAAATATCTGTATGAGAGAAAGATGGAGAATCATGTCCCATGCACGCAGGCTTAAGGAACAAAAATTTAGGCCAGGTGTCTTTGCCGTGATGGAAATTGTGTGCTTTGAGCTGAAACTGCTGTGTGAGAATGTGTCCAGCCATATTTTTAATCATTCCTAACACTGATCTTTAAATGTACATGAAGATTTCATTTTCTAACATCTACTCAAAGACATTTCCACATAAAGATGATGTTGATTGTGTCTCATTTGCTATGAATGCTCACATCCTCCTTTTTTTCCCTCTCAATTTATAGAATAATTTCTTGGTCAACTTTATTAGAAAGTCAACATTATTTATGACTGCTTCATTTTTCTGACCTTATGTGTAAATTACAGAGTAGATTAATAAATCTGTCAGACTTTGTATTTGACATGTGGTTTTTAAAGTACTCTCAAAGGAACCAAACGTCAGTGATTTTTCTCAGTAGATCTCATTTTTTTTTTTTTTTTTTGGTTTTTCTCCGGCACCAGGAACCGAACTCACGACCTTGCGCTTGCCAGGCAGGCGCTTTGCCGCTGAGCTAAATCCCCAGCCCCAAATCTCATATTTTGTTTTCTTAATACTTGGTTGTAAGCTCAAATTGGGCAGAAGCCATATAATGTTTGTGTATTATTCAATGCTCAATACAATGCCTGGAATACAGTTAGTATATGCACATTTCTTGAATGACTTGCCTAGGTAATTAAAGGCTGTTCAATAAAAGTAAATATCCTCCGTGATTGTGGAGGCTGGAGCACAGGAAGAGTTGAAAGAGAGCAAATGGAGACTACTGCTTCTGGAAGAAGGAGGGATGTCCTATTTAAGATGTGGCAGGATGAGTCACAAGCGGTTGTAGGAATGAGGGAACGTTCCTACAGTCAAGTTACAAATGACTGCTGGCAATAAAATACTTTGCTTTTCCAATTTAATATGAAAACAAAAAAGGAATACATTTTTTAGTACTTTTGCTACCATTAAAAGTTAGTCATATTTAAAATTACTCAAAATTAACAGCTTCACTCTCTTATTAGTTGTCTAAGTATAGTTCCCACAGGAACAAGTATTACATTGTTTATGGTAATACTATTATGTAGACTAAAATTCTGTTACACATATCAGTGTTGGGTGAGCTATAATTACATCAGAGTTTAAATTAAAAATGCACCTTTGAGTGATTTTAGCACATTTATTTAAATCAGAGAAAAATATAGTTGGGAAACAGAAATAATGTATTTATCAAATATAACTTTCTAAAACTTCAAGGAAAGCAAAGCAATTACTTTTATATAAAATTTCTCTGCAGTATTTGCCCTTATTACATGTAGTTAATTCTATACCAACTCATAAACAAAAACCAACTGGAATTATCAAGTTAGTTTTCAAATGAATATTTCCTTATTGTAATACAGCAACTGTGATATTGTATTGTCAATTCATTATGAGTTTTGCTTACTATCTAAATATTGTACATGTTATGAAAATATTTATTGAGAATTTAGGTAGTGCCTTATTACTCTTATAATAATTTCAGAGAGATTTTCCATGAAAGTTTCTTTTTTATTTTAAATATAGCTATTTAAATTGAAGCATTCTTTTTGGAAACTATCACGCACACAATGCTTAACTAACAAACACTGTAAATTTTGATCCGCAAAAAGACTTACGTTATTAACTAGATGAAATTGAACCTAGTAATGCAGCAAAGTATTTTGAAATCAATTATGGCATTATTCATCTTCTCATTACTTATATATTATGCAAGCTACATAAACATGTACTCCTAGAAGCACAGAACAAATGGAAAGGGATATCAAGTAATATAATAGAAAAGAGAGAAGCAAGTTGAGACATCCTAAACTGAACTAATTAAAAGTTATGGGAGAAAGAACAAAATGAACCTAAGAAAAAGAGAGGGCTATATATAGCTTTACAATTGGCCACTTACCCGCCTCTGCACCATGTGCAATGATTAATTCTGATTGAAGAACAAAGACTACTGGTTTGATGTGCTTAACTTGCTGAATTCCTAAGAGGAAAATGAACTGACAACTAATGAGAAAGTGAAGATGTTAATTTTGAGGAGTTTTAAATATGACTAACTTTTAATGGTAGCAAAACTCCTAAAAAAGTATATTTTTCTTATTTGTTTTCCTGTCAAATTGGGAAAGGAAAGTACTTTATTGCCAATAGTAATTTGTAAGCATATAATTTACTAATCTCTCAAATTAGTTTTATCTTAATTACATTAATTAGCCATTAGTCTGATAGGCATTCTTCCTGGTCCTTCTGAAAAGCAAACATATATTATACTCACAAGTCTAAACGTTTCCTTTTTCCTCACAGTTTAAAGGTTCTGAAATGATGATGTGACTAGAAGTTAGTGTCAAAAGAATCTCTGAACTTTCTAGGCAGGAGGGTATGTTTGATTTCAGAGCCTTACATTATGTGTACATGACTAAACTTAGCAGTTCTGAAGGGCTGCCGCTGACCTACTTGTCAAGTTTATTGAATTATTTTTATTGGAGGCACAGAAACAGTTTGATTTAAGGTAAGATCCTTTCTTTAACTTAAATTATCTTCAGATGTTTTATGTATCTTCCTAATTTGGTCTTGAGAGCTCTGACTGAAAAATGATTACAAAATCTAATTCTGCTCTAACTGGGCTCTGGGAGCTTTGTCATAATTACTGTCAGTGAGTCCTTTGCACTGTGCTTTTTAACCCTAGCGGGGTGACTGAAACAGTGGCCCATGCTTAGCTGTCACTCTCACAGGGAACTTGTTTATACAGGCTGGGGCCCTCGCTGCTATCATTTCACATGAGCCCGGTTTATTCTTGGCAAGAAAACCAGGAAGAAAGTTGGTTCCTGGTATGTCAAAGGTCACACAGTAAAGGTCACAACAAAAACATGTGAAGGAAAAGAAGCAGTTTATTTCAGCTCCCTAAGATAAAAGCAGTGCAGACCAGGATCACTGTAGGGACAGTGTTCTCACATAGTGGGTACAGAGCCAGACAGAGGGTTCCCGGGGATGAGACATTAACTGAGGCCCAGGACTTTACTCAAACAGGTTTTTCTGCCTCAAATTTTTATTGTTGAAACCGGGGTTCTTAGAGGTCATGCAGTGACTGAGATCTGCCACTACAGAATCTCTGCCCAGGTCCTGTGGAGTGTAGAGTGAGTGCGCTGTGCTGGGTCATTTGTATCTCCCTGTACCAGAGGGAGGTGGTTTCTAGGATATAACTGCCTAAGGCAGATATTTGGACTGGCCGCATGTAGGAACCAGGGGAGGCACAGAATGGGAAATTATGTTAAAGGTTACTAAACAAGCTTCTCCCATAAGAAACAGACTCCCATATTTAAAATGCATGCTGAAGCAAAATAGAATTACAGAAATTCACTAAAAAATGTAGTATCAATATTGGAAAGAAAATCTCTTGACACATGCTAGACAACCTACATGCGATGTTTATATACCTTCCTAATTGGGACGCAAGCACATGGATTATGCTACAGTATTCTCAAGGTCAGAAGACACTCTTGGGACTGAAACATGTATTGCATAATGTCGCCATCAGAGCTGAAGTTTATCCTGTGAAACTAATTTATAACAAGCACAAACAAGTTAAGAGAAGAAAATGAAATAACATAGTCACATAGGATAAAACCATAATTTAAAATAACTAGAATAGATAGTGATTATGAAATTAGTTTGATATATTTGGGTTTTAAGTGGTATAAGTTAATATTAAATTAGAATCATCAGCTATCTTGCAGTTAGATAAAATTAAGGTTAGGAACATCTAGTATACAGCTCTAGTAGATAGCTCCAGTATATAGCTCAAATGCTTGAGCTCTTGCAAGCTTGATTGTGGTCTAATTTCTGCTTCTCTGTGTAACTGATTAATTCTTTTCTCTCTTCTATATTGATTCTCTTCACTCTCTATGTATTTAGAAATAAAGGTTAATATTTTGTCTTTTTTACAAAGATAGAGAGAGGAAGAGAGAAGCAAGTGCTCCAAAATTATTTGACATTTGAAATTTGAAATCCTCATGAACCTCTTTGCTTCATCCTAACACAAGCAACTATCCCTAGCCCAACTTTGGTGAAAGGAAAGTAAATGCAATTAGTCTGAATGCAGTTGAGTATCACCCTAAAATTAACCAAGTATATAGCAGTAGTTTTGTTTATAAATATGATTGATCGTAAGTAAAGCTTACTGTTGGTGGGAACAGTCATGATATGAGCTAGTAGCCAGACCCCTAGTCTTAACTGTTCCCTACCTCTACCCTATATCTACCAGATATTTACCTGATGTCTGCAAGAAACAGGAGCTGAGATCGCTGGTTGGAATTGGCATACTGTCAGAGAATGATGGTGGTCAGTGGGTGGGTCTCCTTGCTCCTGCAAATTCAGAACAGCAGCACACTTCCAGAGTGCCAGAACAGAAGCAAACCAATAAAGACAACTAGTGCTGCTGCATTTGCTGTACATATAGAATTTATTTTTTTTTTATTTTAAAGATAAAAGGAGGGAAACATTAACAGACATACAACATTTTACAACATATCACAAGCACAATACAGACAATACAGAGTTACAAAGAAAGTCGTAGGGAATTAACAATGGTGGTTGTATTACATATTGATATCTTCAAAGTGGCTTCTCATGAAAACAGATATAGACATGCAATACTGGTCAACCAAAGGCTCATTGACAGTTTCTTTCAGCATAGAAATAGAAGACAGAAGGAGAAATTTTGTATGCATGTATATACAGGATAGATAACATGGTTGTTCTTCTGTACATATAGAATTTAATAATGAGAATACTTAGGCCGCTGTAAAATGTGTTTTTTAAGTTCTTTGGGGTGTAGCTCGGGGGTAATATGTTCACTTAGCACAAACAAGGCACTTTGTCAGCACCACAAAGAAAAAGTATGACAGAGTGAAATGAAGGAAGGAAGGGAAGGAAAGGAAAAATAAAGGAAGGAAGGAAGGGAGGGAGGGAGGGAGAGGAAATTTACATAATTAAAAGTAAAGTAAAAAATCAGTAATAAAATAGAAATTTAAAAATGAATTTATGAATAATAATCAAGTACAGTTTGATATAGTGTACATTTTATTCAGAATAAAAATTTGCATAGTTAGGGATATATCATACATCATTTTTTGAATCACTGATGAAACTAAATATTTTATAAAATAAGATTTAAAATATTAACAAAATAAAATCTCCTAAACTATAAATATAAGAAAATGAGTCCAAGCAAATTGAGAATTTCACTGGAGAAATTATAAATAAATATGTGTCAAATAGTCAACATCTTCTATGGCATTAGACCGGCACTTATTTGGTGATGAATTGGTACAAACCTTTCAAGACAAGTATTTTAAGAACAGACAACAGAGAAGAATGAAACTCAAAATCAGTTATATGACTATAAAACATGATGAAACCCCTAAATAAAATAACACAATCAGTAGGATGACAAAAAAATTGTGATTGATAAGTTAAATCCCAGGTAGCAAGTATGCCAGAATTATAACTAATACAGACGCAATTCACTATTACATTAATACATTAATAGACAAAAGGACAAAATATATCTGATTAATTCCATAGGCAGAAAAAAATCAGGAAATTCTTTACTGATTAATCATGTAAGGGAATAATTGAGAATTGAAAATAAAAGTGTTCTTCCTAAGTTGAAAAAAGCATTACACATAAAGAATGACAATTCCTATCCCATTATTCTTTTGTAATTATAACTAATGCATTGAATCAAGAAAAAGAAATTAGAGCTATAAAGATATAAAAAGAAATTCAAGTTCATCAGACTCAATAATATAGAACAGTAGTTAAAGTTAATCACTTAAATCTGGATCCAAATTGCCTAGTTTCAAATCTTTACTATGTTGCTTACTACCAGATGACCTTGAGAAATCTACTTAACACTGTTATGAGTTGCTTCTTCATCTGTACAATATGATTATTGTTAATAATAACAGTATTCATGATAATAACTGCCTTGTAAGGCTGCTTTGAAGACTGAATACTTTGCATAAAAAGGCACTGGTAAGTACTGTGTAAGTAGTGGATTTTATTTATAATATTTACATGCAACATGAACAACAACCAAGGAAGAACTGAGATTCAACTGACAAATTTAGTCAGGTGTTTTGAAATGTAGCCAGAGGGAATTTCAAAAAGTAGACTTTAGCCTTCAACTTTAATGAGTTAAAAATCAAAATGGAATAATCTCATTCCTGTATCTCTAAGGGCATTCTTCACCACTGAACTGTGTTCCCTGCAGTCTTCTGCAGCAGAGACGATAGTAACATGGTCCAATTACTGAGACCAATGAGCTCAAAGTTGTGTTTGACCTCCTTCCTTGAGAACCTAAGGCAATCTGTTAATAAATTTAGAATGAAATAATTTCTCATCACTTCTTTACAACCATTCTGATTCAGGGTAGCATAATTAATCACTGATATGACTTCAATAGAGCTTTACTAGTTCTATTTCTTTTTTCATAAGATTTGATCTAATTCAGTTTGAGATATGGTATTAACAAGTTGCCTAACCTGGTTTTGCACTTGTGATCCTCCTGCCTTAACCTCACATGTAGCTGCAATTGCAAACAGTTCTACCTTTTAACTATCATTTTCTGTTATTTCATTATTAGCAAAATAATGTAATTCTTTAAAGAAAGGTTATTTCAAACAGCCTCTGACATCTCATTTGAAACAGAACGCTAAGACCTTAAAATTTCTAGAGAAGTCTTACACAATTTACACAATAACTTCTGTTCTGATCTCATCTCCTGTGTCTCTTTTCTTCTTGTGATCTATTTCAGTCTCACCAGGGTCTTAAATTTCTTTGAACAAGCCAAGAAATTTACATCATTGCTCCTTATTTCTAGAAAAATTGGCCCTTCATTACATACATAGCTTGCCTTCCCACTTTAGGTCCTTGTTAAAACATCCTTAGATTTCCTTCACCACCCTGTGGAAAACTGCAATCCTAATCCTCGCTTGTACATTCCCTGTGTACCTTGCACAGTTGTACTTTGCTCATAACATTTAAAGCAATGACATTTTGTGTAGTCACTTGATTGTTTTTTGTTGCTCTTGCTAGTATCTTCCCATCAAAGTAAACACTGAGTTGAGGCATATTTTTATTTGTATATGTGTTCATCAATCATTTTGTTTTGTTTCCTGAAGTTATACTTCTAGTAATTACAGAAGTAACTGGTATACCTCTAGTAGTTACAGAAGTAACTGGTATACCTCTAGTGGTTACAGAAGTAACTGGTATACCTCTAGTGGTTACATGAGTAACTGGTATACCTCTAGTGGTTACAGAAGTAACTGGTACTCTTCTATTGGCTACAGAAGTAACTGGTATATATCAGAGCAACAGAAGTCCACTGACAAGATTTTAAAAAGAGCTGCAACATATAAGGAGAAAATCATATGTATTATGTTATAAATATCTCACAGATGTTTAAATTAACATACAAATTCATTGAAAGCCCCCCACTTGAGTGATTATTTATGGAAACCAACATACTAGTTTTGAAATTCATATAAAATTTTAATGTGGAATTCTAGAAAGGAAAAGAAAAGAAACAAGAGTAAAAATTATCATACCAAATATCAAGACATATTGAAATATACAGTAATTTAAACAGTGTGATCTGGCAGAGAAGAAGACAGATCAGAATCTAGAAAGAGGTCCATGAATTGTGGATATTTGGCTTTTTGCAGATGTGGCAATTTAAAAAGGGACAGTGAAGGAAAGACTGATTCCAAAATAGGGCTGTGAAAATAAAATTCCAATGTCAAAACATGTATGCAAAAAATTTCCAGATGGTTTAAACATGTATACTTAAAGTGTGTTAAAACTGTAACAAAATATATGAAGGGATATTTAAAAAAAAAAAACACCTTCTGGTTGGAAAATCTGCCTAAGAAAAGAAAAAGAATATTTCCAGAAATGTATTGATGAATTTCAGTTAATCAAAATTAAAAGTTTCTTCAACTGTCCTTTATATCAAGGTGTATTAGAAAAACATAAAAAGTAAACGATAGATTAAAAGAAACATTTTGGAAACTAAATTGTCTTGCATAAAATTACATTTAGCTACAAGTATCAACATATGTACACTGACAATTTTTACACTTAAAAATGGTCAAATGGTAAAGAGGCAATCTATTAAAAAGAAAAAATCCAGATGCTTGGAAACATATGAATAATTGTGTGACATAATGATCAACTTTACTTGTACTTGGGAATCTTGTATTAACAAGAAAACAAAAGGTCATTTTATAGCTAGTGTTGATAAGAATGGTGGAGTGGTTGTTTACGTCAGCTCTGTAAGTTGAGGCATTAACTTTGGCTGACAATTTCTTTCTCTATGGGCATGAAAAATACTGTTTTAATAGCAAAAAAATTAGAAAATTACATAACTAATCATTAATGAGGAGACAGGTCAATAAATGTAACACAATAAAATAATATTTAAACAGAAAATTGTACCTACTTGCATTAAATTGGAGACCTCAGAATAAATTAAAGCAAATATGTAAACCCATATTCATGCTTTACTGTGATGTAAGTATGATTTCAATTATTTTGTAAAAAATCATAATGTACAATATAGAGTAATGGAAAGAGATTTCAAATAAACTTATGTGGCAAACTTTATAATAATTACCTATAGAATGAGGAAGAGTAATAGAGATTTGTGCAAATTTAGTCTACTTTGTTATGACATAAAATTTGAAGCCATTAACTTCATATATTAAGATTATATTTGTGTGTTTAAAGTTAATATTCAGATCAATGATGTGGTAAGTTAATAAAAAGGAGATATCTTAATGTTTAACGTAGGGTGTGTCATTTTCTCCAAAAGTGTTATTAAATTAACGATGTGCTTTACTTAGAGTCCATGGCATTATAAAAATAAATGAAATATAAAATTTTACCTTCAAAATTGCCTTATGGAAAATGGGAGGGATTACTACAGAGACCGAGGAAGAAAGATTGCTACAATCATGTTTACGGATCACTATGTCTAAATATCCTACCACAAGTGCATATGCATAAAGCCAGATTGTTGGAGGTCTGACTATAATAAGCATACAAATTTAACACATTATTTATATGTACCCTGAAAAAATTCTAAAGGGCACTATATTGCAAATAAATATATTTTTGGCCATAAGCTCAGTGATACATTTTTTTCTCAGTTTTACACAGTCTTCTTTTCTCGTTCTCTTCTTTCTTCTTCTTCCCTTCGTTCCTTCTTCCTTCCCTCCTCCCTTCTTTCCTGTCGTCTTGCCTTTCTATCTCTCTTCTTCTTCCTTGCTTTCCATTATCTCCAAGTATATACAATAATATTTGTATATTGAAATTGTCAGGTCCTAAAAGTCAAAGGAAATACAGTTACTAAATTCTTTTAAACCATGGGAACTGTATATCAGATCTCTATTATTATAGATACTAAATATCAACTCAAATATCAACTGACAAATTCATAATTTTATAAATTTGTACCGAAAGTTTTCAGAAACGTTGCAAAATCTACTATATATTTCACATCTAATTTGAATGATTTCTTCTGAGCAAAGGAATCCAGTATTTCCTACCCAATATGCATGTTTTCCTCAATTCTATCTACATGTAAGGGAAAGCTAGTTTGGGCAGTTCCTCATGTCCTCAACCATATCAGTGATCTCGCCAATAATAATATCAGCAGTTGTAATTATAAGAACATAGTTTTATTCCATTTTAATTGTGTATTTCCTATGTTTTCACCATAATCACTTGAGTATTGATGAATATTCTGACATCCATATTTTGAATAATTTTAATAAATTGCTGTACAGTGTTTCCAGCAAATGGCTGTGACTGTACATATGTTACTACAATTACAGTTTAGGGCATGCTTTGTTTCCTTGTGCTTTTCGCTGACATGACTTAGTTGCATGTCATACATACCACTGGAATTCAGGAGTTACCAACATCAGTGCCCACTTATTTCACCTTGCAGCCACGATGAACAACCTGTGCTCCTAAACAAGGTAGTTCTTTGTAATCTACTAGAAGACACTGGTTCCAGACATTGTGTCTTCTTTTTCTAAATCACTGTTTGTATTCTTTACACTATCTATGACATCAGCATGAAAAAATCTTCTGAGGTGGTCTGTGTTAACCAAATTAACCCAAGTCTAAACTCTGCTTTAGCTTCGGTTTTAGTGTTCCTTCATTTCCCTTCTCTTAAGACAAAATGTTCTGAAATCACATGTATTTTCTGACACCAGTCTCTTCCTTTTCCCTTGAACCCACACTTTTTTGCACTCTACCCCATGGAAGCACTTTATAGCAAGCTCCTCAGGCCCGCACGTTTCACCTGCACAGCTCCAAACACAATTACCTTGCTGGTATCAGGGAAACTTGTGACACTCTTATGCTTATTTTCTCCTATACGGAGTTTACTATTATCAACTGTTGTGTATACAGTTATAATTAGTTGTGACATTAAATATGTTCACAGATAAAGTCTACCTGAAGTGAGTTTTCATTTTGTTTTGCCAAATTCTATGTAAAATCTCAACACGACACTCTCTCAGTATGCAGTCAGTATTGTGTGAAATATGCATTGGTTGGGAAGTCATTATACAGCTGTGGGGGAAAGCGCAAGAATAAATGAGATTTCTGGGGAAGACAAACAGAACCCAGTGTGCTCATTCTCTGTTTGCAGTTTTGTTTATCTCATGCAATTTATCACTCTCTGAAATTACCCTGTTAGCTAATCTGTTTACATATTTATTGTTTCATTTCCACCGTAGTTAGGATGCATGATTATGAGAGCAAAGGTCTGTCCTGGTCATTATTACATTCCCTGTGCCTAGGGCTGTGAGCGTCAACCAGGAGACACTAAATAAATATTGAGAATTTTTACAGTTGATTGTCATTCTCTGAGGATAATTTGAGTTGATATTTAGTATCTATAATAATAGAGATCTGATATACAGTTCCCATGGTTTAAAAGAATTTAGTAACTGTATTTCCTCTGACTTTTAGGACCTGGCAAGCATTGGAGGCAAATACGAATACATTTTTATTCTTTGCAGCATATTCACATTGAAACCTCTTTTAGAATCATGAGCCATTCATCCCCTTCCTAGGACTGTACACAAGGAAGAATTAAACATGTGTTTTGTTCTTATGAATTGCATGGAATGCATAAGGAATTTCAAATTGTTAATGTTTTATGAAGCTTATTGATTCTAAATGTGAATGGTTTGAAATGTAAAAATTAACCCTCAGGAATGAAAACATTGAAGATACTGGTCCCCCGACCCTAAAGTTTGTAAGAATACAAAAATTCATACTCTTACAGTTCCTCCATGAACACTGAATGGAAGGGATACTAGCAATGATGTCCCACTAAATGTTTACCAGCTATCTCACTATAGGAACAATTGAAAATTCAATGACTTTCAGCATTCATTTTCCATGCTGAAAATATCCCAACCAAAGTTGATTTCAACATACTGATGTGTCAGTGGTTTCAAAACTTTGCAAAAATATTAAGCGTACCTTTCTAAATTATCAAATCGGGTGCTACCAAAATATTGAATATGTTTGGCCATAAGGAGCAGAGAAAATGATGACGATATAAACTTCTTAAAATTTTGTGTTTAAATCATACTTTGCTTGACATTTACACTTACAAGCCTGGAAAGAGTGCTACATGTGAAAAAAATTGTGAGACTTTTTACCATTTTAATGAGCTTTGCAAACTCTTTTTCTACTGAAATTTTTTTCTAGCACTTGAGGAGAATCACGACTTTAGAGAAGATGGTTCTAATACTTTCAACCATGTAATGATTAAGGAAGTAAATTCTGTGTTGTCCCTTGTTGCTTGAAATTGGATGAAACATCATGAAATGAAAAGAGCTATATAGGAGTTAAGAGACTTCATTTGCATTCCAGTCTTGCTTGGTGAATATCTGATGGTTAAACGTGGTCCCAGTCACTGAACAACTTACAGTATTCTTATAAATAGTTGTTACCTAGCTGAAGAAGAGTGCCAAACTGTATCTTCTAGAATACTTATTTGAATACAAAACTTTGATGACTGCCTGGATACTTGTCTTGGTGAAAAAGAATTCAGAATCATCGGGAATAGAATTCAAAATATGCTCATAATAGAGATAAGACACAACATATTATTGTTAAAATTGGTAATTCATATGTAACATAGGTCTTAGTATATATTTAAAATTAGAACATTTTAAGAGAATATAATCACTTTTTAATTTACAGATATGTTTAATATACATATACGTTAGATATTTTCATCCATTTTATATACTTAAAAGACATGATCTATTCCTTTGTTATAAAAATTATGATAAAACAGTTCACCGGGAGATATTGGATAGACATAGATAGATATATGCATATATGTCATAAAATATCTTTAACAGATTCTTAATCACTCATGTGAAAATATATTCCAATTACTAACAGCATTTCACCTTTGATGTTTTATTGGTTTGCATAAAAGTTATTTCTAAATAATTTGCTTTGCTAACACGACCCCAAAATAGAGGATTATTTTTCCCATTCACTAACACTTCTTCAAGAAGTAATACATAATTTTATAAGATTTAATTCTTCCCAATGTATAGAATAGTACAAGCAAATCTCCTACAGAATAAAGTAACTACTGCAAGAAGAAGCTGTTACATGAGAAATACTCAAAAAATCAAATAGCTACACAGCTGAGTAAAAAAAAAAAAAAAACGAGGGGAGAGAGAATAATTTTTAAAGGTTATATGTTCCATCCATTTATCCTCTGATACACTATTGTGAATAATGTGAATGTGCTTTAATGAATCTGAGTGTACAGATGAAAGAAACAGGGTTGTGGAAATATACACAAGGAAATACAATTAGATCATAGAAGGAGGAAATTACATTACTTATAAAAACATGTTTGAACCTAGAAAATACTATGAAAAGTGTAATAAGCAAGACAAAGAGTAATACTCTCCATATACACAGAATCTAAAAACAGTTAAACAGATTATTTACAGAGCCTATGGAGGAAGGGGGTAGGAGGAGAGACTGTACTAGTCAAAGAATAGAGAATTTCAGTTTGGCAGTCAGGAATCATTCTATGGAACAGAGGTTGAACACAGTTAATAAAATATAGAATATATTTTAAAATTGCTGTTGGAGTGAATTTTAAATATTCTCATCAAAATAAATTCTTAGTATATGATGTCAAGGGCCTAATTAAATCACTCTAGAATCTATATACTTATAACATCTAATGTATGCCATGAATGCATATAATTAATAATTGTCAATCTATATATTAAATAAGTAATTTTAAAAGCTAATTTTAGGTATAATGAATCATAGAAGATGGGAAAGACAGGTTCATGGATTTTGCAATTAAAGCAGCTATTCCCTGAAACTCTTATCAGAAACTTCCCTTCATCTTGAAAGTAACCAATATCTTTTAAATTTAACATCAGTTAAATTTTAAAGCATTTGAAAATGAAAGGGGAGAATGTTTTACATTTTACTTTTAAGGTTTCAAATATACATGTGAGATTTAGAAGTCGGTGAGTATGCAAACTTATGCCTAAATTTTATTAATATAATATTATATAAAGAAAAAAATTATGTTAAGAGTAATTTAAAGAATGCCTTTTGTTTTTAAGAACTGTAAACCTGAATTATTACAGGAACAGGAAAATTAGTCATTTATTTTGTCTTCTCATTACAGTAACATGAAAAGGTAAGAGTACAATATTTTCCGACTTTGCCTATTTCAAATACAAATGTCATTAAGAACTGAAAGCTTTGCTTTCTACTATCATGACATTGTATAATATAATATAATAAATTTTATGCAAATATTGATGCCTTGATTAATGCCAGCAGTAATAATAAAAGGAAAATTCAACACATGTTGAGAAAGTAATCGCAAATTATTTTGTGTTAAAAAAAATAATCCTCAAGGTGACTTCCATTAAAGCTAATGTAGTCAAAGTATCATATTACTTTGTATGTCTAGTAAGTGATCTGTAGTGATCAAAGAAATCATCATAAATGGGTAAGAGGTCAGCATACTTGCATCAATCCTAAGATTTAGTTTCCAATTAGGTTATTATAGATACATTTATCAGTGTGATAATATAGCAGGAACAAGATAAATAGTAATAATAACAAATTCCCCCTTTTAAAGTAAGAAATTAAATTTTAGCATTAACATATAAGTGGCAAGTAGTAAAAATGCATTGAAGCCAACATGCCTGGTTCTGCTAAATTGTTAAGTGTAAATCTCTTCTTTTTTCTTTTTTCATCATGAATTAATAACATATTTATTTGTCTTGAAAGCAAACAGGACCGAGTTACTTGTCTTTTTGAGTTATTTCTTTGAAAATCTCATTTCTCTCAAATTTTCTGTGGAATAAAACCCAAGCTATTTAATTTCTTCTTTGCACTTAATAAGAGGCGGCAGAGGGCTCAGGATAGATTCCTGACAATCTAGTCAGAAAGCACTTCAGAAGGCTCATAATCACCTGCGTTTTCAGCTAACTCAGTGTCTAGCTCATCATTCCTTTCTGCACATCCAGGTTCATCTTCATCTATAAAATAAGTAGTAGGGCTAGTTACTTTGCACCCTGATTCAGTTAAGTCATTTTCAAAGTCCAGCAGGCTGGAGGGCAGGTTATACTCCAATGAGGCTGTCAGGCTTTTCAGACGCGTTAGACCAACTCAAAATTTTGCTCCCGTCTCTTCTCATTCTCTAACACCAGTCTGAACCTCTGGTACATCCCCTGGTCACAGCCACACAGAGTGCTGTCCACGGTGTAAGTTCTCTGTACTCCTATTTCCCGCCACACCACAACCCAGCCAGGAACTCTAGATTTTTCTGCTAGGAAGCTACGGCTTCTCATACAGAATGCTGAACTGTTCTTAAGTCTAAAGCTAATTCGTGCTGGCAATGAATGTAACTAATGGCAAAAGTAGAAGGTAAAACTGTTTATTGAGATAAAAGAATTGATGCTATTCATGTCTAACCTAATGAAAAAAACACGCTTTAGTAACGCCAATCAATGTTTTTCTTTACATTTTTCTGTAACTATTTGCAGAAAATATTCTTTCTAGCATGCTCCCTGTCTTTCATTTACTTTTTAAAATGCAGTTAAACTCTTTTCTCTCAACACAGTGATGGTCAGAAACAGGAAGAGAGCCTCTGTGGAGATGGGAAGAGGATTAGAGGGGAGGAAAGGGAAAAGAAAAAGGATCAAGGTGAGATATGTATATGTACCACCTCCCTATGAGGAATGTATTCATTATGAATGGCAAAAATATGCTAATGAAAAGGGAAGAGGAAAGGAAAACATGGTTGTGACCATCACTCAACTGATTATTTCCTCTTATGCTCCTCTAATCACTTTCATTATTTATTATTATTTCCTTTAAGGCCATAATACCTTAGTACCACTGTCTTTGAATAAAAGTGTTGACTATACTAGGTAATGTTAAAATGCAACATATATATATATATATAATAAATACCAATACTTAGCAGAAGACTAGTAAATGAGTCAATTTTAGCAGTTATTTAGCAACGATTTTCAGTTTCATAGCAATAATAGAAAGGATCCTGCTGATCAACTTTATTTTTACATTTGATTAATTCAATATAGACAAATATTTTATCTCCACTCACAACAAATATAAAAAAGATTAGGAATTATCCTATATTTTTTTATTGTGTCTTTAAATCAGGTGTATATCTTAAAATACATCTTAATAAAGTGTAAAAATTTCCAATAGTTGAAGCAAAATGCAATCCTGCCCAAATAAAGAAGAGTGAAATTTAACATATATGTATACATACATAATTCAGAGTTTAAATTTAAGGTGAGTCAAATATAAATTAATTCCACCATCACCCTTGTCTCATTTTGAGTACTTGGTAGGTACATATGGTTGGTGAACATTCTCCAGGACATTTGTGCTTCAGACAATAATGTGGGAGGACAATATGGAGAGAGAAAAAAAAGCTATAAAAAAATAGATGTTTATGTTTAGATTTTTATGGATTACACAAGTTAAATTTTATTCAACTGCTTCATGAAAAGTTACTGTACATTCTGAAGTAAGTCACATAAAAATCTGGCTGTATTGATTACATTCATGTTTTTAAATAAATGTTTTTCTTTTCATACTTAATTTTGTGTCATAAAGTTAACATTTTTTATTCAACTTCATTAGACAGAAGGTTTATTCTAGTGTGTTCACAGGTTTGATATCAGATTATGGACAAGAAAGAATAACTATACAAATAAAAACTCAATTATGAATAGTTCAAAGCAATTGTAAATTATTCTTGTATTTGATCAAAGTGCAATCATAAGTTAATCATTTAAACTTTTTTCAGCTGCACATAAATAATATGCATTGTGTTGTACTTCATGAAAGAAAAGTTAGATGTATTCTATGAAAGGGATACTAGTGATATGTAGTACATATATAGTGTATATACATATGTATATATATATATACATACATAAGAAATGCAATAGTAGTGTTGAGTTATTGTTTAGTATTTCTTTTAGAGAGAGATATGTTTTGCTACTTGCAGATTTAGTTGCTATGAGTAGCTACTAATACTCCAATGAAGTTTCACTGACTTATGTAGACCAAACTGCCACATGTCAAATCCACTATAAATAACATTTCCTCTGCCTCCTGAAACTGTTCCATTTTCTCTTTGAGCTATATTCTTTCCAAGAGTGTAGTTCAGATACTACATCTGGCTCCTTGCCCTGGATGCTGACCAGTTTGCCTCTGTGACATTAACCTGGTGCCAGAGAGTCTGAGTGTCAAGAAGGTTGACTCATTTACAGTTTTCCATTATGTAGCTCTAACATTTTACGTTGTTTCCTAAATAATAGATGGAGTGTAGCTGGCTCAGCCACATTTAAAATGCTGCTAGTATCTCTTAATGGCTGGGTAGCAGTGTCCCTCCTGATAGAAGGATCATTGTTTTCTTGCTTTTCTTACTTTTTGTTTAACTATGCTCTTTATAAAAATATTGGAATTTCTACAAGGGATGAGCTCCCTAAACACTTTCAACATTTCCTCATTACTAGATCATGTGAGCAGGAATTTATTCCACTTTAATATATTTTCATATTGATATGAGTTACTTCGAACAAAATTGATTATTGTTATATTAAACAAAAAGCTACAAAATATCAATTGATTTAGAAAAATAACTGGTATTCATTTCTTTCTTTTGTGCATTAGTAAAGAAATTGTTTTCAGACAGAAAGTTTAAATCTCAACCCAGATTTTGATCCAAAATCAGGTGTGTGTATGCTTCCTTATTTCTGAATCAAAGAACATTTAATTAGGCTGAAACAAAATGGAAAACAACAAAATAACAGTAAAACAAAACCATTTGAAAATATATTTTGAATGTGTTTTATTATTTTTAAACTTAACCATGAAAATAACTATATTTAGCTTAACTAGAGACGCCTGTGTGCATTCTTTAACTTGAACTTTGTTTTCCTGAATTAATACTGCAAAAAGGGTGTAAAAGTACAAAGAAAACCTGATTTGACATCATAAAATATATAGTTTTCATTTTCATTGTAGCTAGAAGAAAATAATTATTCACACATGGAATACAGTTTCATCAGTATCCATGGAGATTTGTTCCAGGAACTGTTGAAGATGAAAAAAATCACAAGTCACTTAGGTGAAAAGGGGTAGTGTTTACCTATTGTTATGATTTGTTTCTGGATGTCCCCCCAAAGCCTCATGCTGTCATGAGAGGCAAGCTTTTCATAGGTGGCTGAATCTTGAGTTTGTGATTGGTTCATGGTTCAGTGCTATCATTAAGAGCGTGAATATTACACCCACCCTAGACTGCATACAATACAAGGGAAAGAAAGAGGCTTGTCCTCTCCCCTCCAGTTGTTGATTTTGCTGTCTTTGCTGCCATGAACTATTGCCCCTCTGCCATGTGCCATGCTGCCCTGGAGCCAGCTGATTATGGACTGAAACCTCTACAAACACTGAGCTAGACAAGGCTTTCCTCCTTTTAAATCAGGGTGTAAGGTATTTTGTCTCAGCTATGAGAGAAAAGTAAATAAGATACCTATAAAGTAATAATATCCCCCTATAATAGCTTAAATCATCTCTACATTAATCATACTACCCAATACAACTTAAATTTTATATAAACATTTGTTATACTGTGTTGTTCGGGGAAATATAACAAGAAAAATGTAAGTACTCAATAGGTGCACTTTTTAAAAAAAATCATACTTTTGACACAAATTTGGCTGAATCAAAAGATGTAGAATCAGTGGCTATGAGGAACCAGGTTTACCTGATTCTAAAGCTACCATTAAATGTTTTTTTCAATACATACTATATACTATGTATGTATAAGTATGTACATGTATGTTCACATGTACACACATTCATACATACATTATACACACATATATACATGCATTCATACATACACCTAGGAGAGAGGTGCAACTAACTTTTTCTTTAGCAGGAATGTAATAGTGCTATGTTGATTATGATTTTTAAATTCTTAAAATAATGTGACACAGGTAGACAGAACATTAAACTCTTCCTTCTTCAGCGCTCAGCTAGGAGTTGACATATCTCTAATGTGCTCCTCTTTAGTCACTGCCTCTTGTCATCACTTGAAAATGTGCCTGAGTATGAAAAGCTATTTTTCAAGAAGACATTCCATTATCAACACTTGTTCAATTGTAATTCAAGTTCTTTTGTCTTTTAAGAAAATTGCTATTGAATTATAGTCCCAGACCATCTCTCTAATAGCACAGTTACTAAAACTGATTTTTCATACATATTCATAACTAAAACCATAAAGACCATTGCAGATTTCAAAATGATACATCAATCAATGCCAAATTCCTGCTTAGCAACTCAAAAGAAAAGAGAGTATAGTTTAAAATTTTCTTTGTAAAATACTTGCTGGGCACTTTTATGAAAAACATTATCTAAGCAACAATTTGTCATGTACATGCAAATACATCTTTACATATAGCAGAAGTACAGAAGGTTGAGAAATAAGCAAAATTTTAAAATAAAGAACTGTTCATGCAGCTTTCTGCCTTTCAAAGTCAACACCCTGAGAGGCAAATAATAGAGTTCTGAAGCAAAAAGAACGTAATAATCCATAAGTTAGGATATTGTTGAACTTGATTTCGCCCAAAATAGCAGGAACAAATGTAATTTTGAGGTGTTTCACATCTTTCAATGATCCCTCAGTAACACACTTTTTCTTTCCCATCAACTCTAAGACTTGAACCTAGTGTAGAAAATTGTAGATTAAAATTTGTTGAGTTGAAATACCAGAGAAGAAATTGCTTTATGGTTTCTTTTTTTCTTAGCAGAAAAAAACCCTGAAAATTCATCATAAGTGCAACAATAAAGAGATATTTAGCACTATGGAAAAGAAATTTCTGCAGGTATTTAACAGTTAAATTACAATATTATGAACAATGCTAATAAAATATCTGTTGTTGTAACCTGACCATCTTATTAATGTTGAATTTGAACTAGGATTTATATTTCTGACAAGTGAAGGAGTTTCTTTTATCACATCATTTTGCTTTCTTCTCCATGTTGAGTAACACAGGTTAGATCATAACATATTACAAAATGACACCATAACAAATCTTTACCATAACACTTATAGACTTGGTTATTGGTAGATTGTCATATACCAGAGGCTGTGCTAGTGAGTCAGTCAGTCCTTCCAGTACCTGTTATTTTAAATAATGAATCCATCCTTTGTCATACACATACCTCTGAATTCAAAATATGAATAAGAATTCCCACTATCAGATTTTGTCAAAGCTGAGTATTAAGTAGCAAAAGGAAATATAATCTGATAAGCACAGATATCTTGTTACTTTGTCTATAGTTAATCTCAATTGTTTGTTCAAAATGGTTCTGAACTATTTTCCATATTAAAAATGTCGTTGATTCACTCTTGAGAAATTTCCAATCATGTAACAGTAATGAAATTGCTGTTTATAATAATGAGACTCCATCTCAGTCAGAAAGAATGGCTTTCATCAATAACAAATGTTGGAGATGCTGTAAAGAAAAAGAAACACTTCTCCACTGTTGATGGCATTGTAGACTGCTGCAACCACTGTGGATATAAATCAGTGTGACAATTCCCAAAAAAACTAGGATTAGAGGTCCCATTTGAAATGGCTGTTCCCCTTCTGGGTATCTTCCCAGGAGAATTAAAAACATCATACCTCAGCAATATATGTGCACCAATGCTCATAGAAGCACAATTTTGTACCAATTAAATCTTGAAAACAACCCAAATGCACATGAACCAAGAAATAGATAAAAAGGATATTTTTTTATATAATGGAGTACTACTCAGCCATAAAGAAGGATAAACTTGAGACTTTTATAGGTAAATGGATGCAACTGGAGACCATACTCATAAGTGAAATAAATCTGACCCACATATGTAAACATAATATTGTCTCAATAATGTGAGAAGCTGAACTAGTAAATGAGACCTGAAATGTACAACAGATATTGTGAATTGGGAATAAATGCTTCAAAAGAAAAGGGAAACTCTGATGGGGGAAAGGAAAAGAAAAAAAATATATATATATACACATATACACAAGATAGTTAAAATAGTTATGCAGCTAGCTTCTCTTTGTTCATTGAAAAGAAAGGTTTGTGCCAATATTGTTTGGATGATATTGCATGCCTATATCTTATACTTTGAGTAACTAATATGAAGATAAATATGTAATACATTAATTGTTCTTACTCAATTGGCCTGTTTGGAAAGTCTGCTTAATTTTTATTTTTTCTCTTTAAAATAAAAAATTATTGTTTGCAATATTATAACTATTACTCTTCCAAATACATTTTGACAATTAAAATGAAGACACTAGAAAACAAAGAAAAAATTGTTAATAATGTGAGGTAAAATTATATAATGGTTAAACTTATAGTTTTTAACAGGTAATGTTTTATGTCTGCAATAGTGTAAGGTTAGCATTCCTAATATGAAAATCTGAAGTCTGAAAGTGCTACCAAATTTGAAAACTTTTGAATGGCACCATGATAGTACCAATGGGAAGTTCCACAACTGACCTCAATTGACAGATCATTGTCAAAATAGAAATACTCTAAAATTACTGTTAAAAAATACATTTAAGCTATATGCATAAGGCTTTTAGAAATGTAAATGAGTTTAGTACAGTATTTCCACTCAGGTCCAATTCCTAAAATATTTTATTATTTGTATAAATGTATTCTAGAACCTGAAAAAAATCTAAAATCTACATTTCTGGATCCACACATTTCAGGTAAGATATATTTAATTTGGATCAGTGATTACATGTCAAATCTATTTAAAGTATAAACATCAAACTTCTGTGATTTGTAAGTCATTTATGTATACCTACTGATACAGGAAATATATGCAATTTACCTGTAAATAATCACTAGGTGCTGAGAAATGCCTTTAAATGTTTGTTTTTCCCCTGGGAAATTTTAACTCAGCAGTCTCTGGGAAAAATGTATTGCACACATTCTGCCCTTTCTTCACATACAACCTGTTTTAGGTGAGGTAACATGGCTTTTGAAAGTGAAAACATCCCAGAATTAAACTTATACCTGAAATATTTCCCACAGAGTTAGGTAAGAGTGAAAATTTAAAAGCAGTGATGATAGTTTCTAAACACAACGGATATTTAAAATAGATTTTGAATCTGTGCCACACCTCTTAATTGAATATGAGTATTCTAATGACTAATCCTATGATTCAGATCTAGCATGTTCCCCAAAGTCTCCTGTGTTCAGTGGTTGGGCTTTTGGAAAGTGATTTGGTTATGGGGGAGATATAGTCACTACTGGATTAATCCACACATGAGTTCCTAGCTGAAGAAGCTGGAGGAAGCCGGCCATGGAGGCCATGCTCTGGAAGAATGTATCTTTGTGTCTGCTTCTCGCCCTCTCTCTCTCATTCCTGACTGCTGTGAGGTGAGTAGCATGCTCCACACATTTCTGCCTTGGAGCCAGATGACAACGGGATGTGACTCGCAAATCCTGAGCCATATTAAAGCTCTCATCCACTGTGTTGTGGGTGTTAGCTGATTTGTCCCAGTGACTGGAAAACAGACTTATACTATCAGTAACTGTGGCGATCTTCATACTAAATTACAACAGACTAATTTAATACCAATATTGCTAACAGTTTGAGAAACTTTGTACTAAATTTATAATAATTGAATAGAATCTCATTCTGTTCATTTAATTTATTTTATGAACAATTATACCCACAAGCCACTCTAATTTTATGTCTCATTTACTTACTTCTATGTAACTTACACAAACTGTTATATGCAGTATTTCCCTTGCAATGGCCATTCTGAACATTCCAGATTACTTTTTACTGAGGACTTAAGCTTACGTATATTCTCTCTCTCTCTCTCTCTCTCTCTCTCTCTCTCTCTGTCTGTCTCTGTCTCTCTTTCTCTTTCTCTCCTTTCTCACTCCTCACTTCATCCCTCCTTTCCTCTCTGTAAAGACAAATACGGCTACATTTTTCCACTGGTAAGTAGAAAATAGACTTTAAATACTCTGAGTACTAAGGTAGCGTATTTCAAGTATTGTTTCAACTCTACATATTTCTTCAAAATAGTTGGGCCAAAGTAGGAGAAAATGCTCTGCAGGAATTACTTCAGTGCTTTATGTAATATTTATCTATTGTAAACTATAGAAACAAATTTAAAAGAAGATAATCTAGTTTCTACCTGTCAAGATTTATACAGGATGCATGATTTTCTTGAACTTTTAAATTCTAAAGTCTAAACTGACAAGTTAGTTTGTTATGATTTTATCAATATTCTTGAAAGATCCAAAATTCCTGATATATAGGAATTCCTATATATCCAGATATATAGGATTTTATCAGTCACAGAGAGACAGTCCCTGGAATTTCTTAGTGTTTTTTGCCAGTTCCGAATATCCCTGAAGGCCCATAGAGGTGGTGCAAAAGGAATCATCATGGGTTCTTCAGGTATGATAGGGCGTATTTTCATGGAGATAAGAGATTATTTTACAGTTTTTATGTTTCTGGGAATAGAAGCTAAGGCCTCACACATGCTAGGAAAGTATCATGCTGTGAATCCACCATAAGCCATAAGATACGTCTTTATTAGTGCAATCTAATTCATTAAAACATAAGCATGTGGACATACATAGGCACTTTTTCTAAAATAATGCTATTTTTATATCCACACTGAAATATTTAAGCAATTTAACATTACTTTAAGGAAGCATTGTTTTCTTATGGTATTTTCTACAAAGACACTAAAAAAGACTAAAATAACTTGATTGAACACTTGTATCTTTTAAAAGAATAAGATTTCATCTGTTTAAATCTGTCCTCATCTACTTGGTTTGTTTCAGGGTAAGAACTTCCTCCTCACACATGGCAAGATAATTTGTCACCCTGGAAATTAAATTACCCTTTCCTGTTTACCTTAAGGAATTTTATTATACAATACCAACTGCTCTACTGCTACTACTATAATAAAATGCAGTCAGTTCTGTGAGAACATGTATTGTACAATCAAACACTATTGGTAAACTTAAATAACACACAAGTCCTGCAACTTGTCTCACCTGAACTTGATATATAGGGGTAGTATAATAAATTTCAAAAGAAGTACCCACTTAATATTGTCACCTCTTATGTATTGAATTAATATGTGTACATTTAACAGAGAAAAGAAAGAGTTTATTCCATAATGTATTGACTGAATTTGAGTTCAAAATAGATCATATTTTGTAAATATTTATTTGTGGGCTTTGTAACAGTAAATATAAATATGGTGATAGCTATTGCTTTGTTGAGTGGAAATATTGGCGATCTATCTGTAACTATTTCCAATGAAAAATACTTCCTATTTTTCTCTCAAGTTTTATAAAATGTTGTAAACCTAAATTATTCTCCATCTCCATCCTGTTTAGATATTCAACCCTATGTAACTGCATCTACTTCCCTTATTATTTTAAAAGGTATTGTTAAAGTCTTATAGGTGGTATGACTTTCCAATTTTATGGCAGGTATAGATTTACAGGGAAACTTAAGCTAAATTACTTTAATGGAAAGAGTTTCAGGTGTTTAGTGTCACAAGACAGAAAAAAGTTTTCCAAGCAAGTAAAGCAAAAAGTACTTTTATCTATTTTCTGTTGGTAATAGTGTTTATGAAGTATGGATAGGCAATCACTATGTGATTTCCAAGAAATGAGAGTCAGAGAGATTCCTACTAAGGAATAAAGAATAATGTAAGACTATTTCTTGATAAAGCCATAATCAGGGCTGGATTGTACCCATCCCTCAAATTTATTGAAGTCTTAATTCCCATTATCTCAATATGACCTTATTTGATAACAAGGTCTCTTTAGATACATTTATTTAATTAGATACATTACATGAGGCCATAGTCCAAATATGGCTGGTGTTTTAGAACATATGTACCTGTGGGAGAGGCTGTGTACACAATCACACAGATGCTATCCGAGCACGACAGCATTTGAAGTGATGTACTAAGTTAATCTAACAGCCCATCTACTCTATAGTCTGTATCTCCTATTTTACAAACTACTAGAATTTTTTCTGAAATGTTCTGCCAGCATTCCCCCTGCAGAAAAAGAAAAAAAAAAGTGTTTTTTCTTGTTACAGTGTCCGTTAAAAAACTTTTATTTATAACAAAAGCTGTTTCCTTTGCATATAGAATTTAATTAAAACTTTTTCTTTTGCTTTGTCGGAATGGAAAAATTGGCTATTATTTAGTTTGATTTTCCCTTTCTAATTTAATTAATTAATGAGAAATTTACTTTTTGGAACTTTTTTGACATTTCCAATATTTTAAAGTCTTGAAAATAAACCCACTCTTATTCACTGAAATGACTGTATTTATTAGTTCACCAGTTAGTAATATTTTTCAAATATCTTATGAATAATGATGAAGTATTATGTATATTTTAAAAGACTTCATAATTCTTCTAAATTGTCTCAATTCATGAATATAAATATGGATGAAATTGTAGAAATTGTTACATTTCTCTATGTCTCTGTGTCTGGTTATAACTATTATCACCTTGGGATAAATTGTGATCAGAATTTTTATAAATTTGAAGAATCATTGTATACTGTTTATCTAAAAAGGAATCACTTCCAAAACAGTCCTTAGAAAATGTGAATATCCTCCTTTGGAGAACTTTCATTATCTCGTCGATATATTTTCTTCATTTAAAAAAGAAATCTTAGGGCTGGGGATATAGCTCAGTGGCACAGGACCTGCCTGGCAAGCACAAGGTCCTGAGTTCGATTCCCACTACAAAAAAGAAAAAAAAATTTAAAATAAAAGAAATCTTCATTGAAATTTTGCTAAAATACTGTAAACTTTATGCCACTTTTAAAAATAAACATTAAAAAATAGAAAGAAAACATTTTAGCTCGTTTCCTTAAGCTATATTGTAAATATCAGAATATGAGATGTTTGATTGCAGAAATTCAGGATACATAAAGCATTAAACATATTATCATATTACCTTCATTTAAAAAAGTGACACTTTCATAATTTGATAAAATTTATTGTTAAAACCGGTTGAGCTCTCCAGCTATCTGTGCTCAATCTAAGATCCTTCATGCCTATATTATTTTATGATATTCAGTTAAAGTTACATTTTCAATATTATTTCAACAGGATAAAATATAATCCTATAATGTAGACCCATACAGGAACTTTGCTTAACAAAATACAAACACCAAAAAGTTATTATTGTTATAAAATGATATGTTTATAATTTCATTCAATTATTATGCACCTTTTATCTCTACAGGTTAAATGTAAATATTGAGAAATTTAAGAAAATATCTAGGTCAAACAGATGTGGTGGCACAAGCCTGTAATCCCAACCCTTGAAGGCTGAGGCAGGAGGATTGCTGAGAGTTTGAGAACATCCTGGGTTACAAAATCAGTTCAGGACCAGCCTGAACTATATAGTAGAGACATATCTCAATAAAAAAAAATTAAATTTAAAAAAAGAACATATTTAGAAACAATTTAGCTACCTTTTCTCTATACTTGTAAAGACAAAACCAGACACAAAAATGCCTATATTATAGAATTCATAGTAAAATAAACAGTTTTTGCAGAAATTTTGCAAACCAATCTACAAGAGTTTTTTTTTTTCATTTTAATATCATATTCTTTTATACACTAGAAATCTTTTACATAGACATTGTAGAGGCTCCATAAGGATTGTGGTTTTTACTTTTTTAGATGAAAAGGTGTGGTTTTTCTATACAATGGAGTATTACTCAGCTATTAAAAAAGATAATCTAGAGGCTTTTGTAAGTAAATGGATGCAACTAGAGACCACACTCATAAGTGAAATAGATCAGACCCAGATAGATAACAACCATATTGTCTCCTTGGTGTACAAACCTGAAAGACTAGGTAAAACTCAAAACATACAATAGATGATAGGAAAAGGAAAGAAATTGCTCAAAATAAGGAATGACTGGGAAGAGGTAAAGAAGAAAAAGAAAGAAGGAACATAAAATATAAATATATATACATATGAATAGTTGCGATAAATGTATTGCTGATGTCTGATGGTGTATTGAAATGAACAGTTACTGATTACAATTTTTATGTTCTGATCGATTGTGCATGCTTGTGTCTGGTGGTCTGAGCAACTGATTTGAAGGTAACAACATGCAGTGGAATTACAATGGTGAACTCCTACCATCTTGTCTAGTGCAACTGTATTATCTCTACTGTTTTATGGAAGAATTATTTTCTTATTCCCTGTAATGGTTTGAGCAATATTTCATTTTTGCATCTGATAATCTGAGCAATGTAGTTGAGGATAGTGATATGTAATGTAACAACCACTGTTGGTTCGTATTATTTTGTTTTGAGACTCTGTATCACTTTGAATGTTCTTGCTTTAATTTGTTTGTTTGTGATACTTTTTTTTGTGATACTTGTATGCTGCTACTGTTCTATTTCTTTGTTCATCATATACTGCTCTATTTAAAATTTAAAAAAAAATCACCCACTAATTCTTAAATAACCAACAGATCATTCTCACCTATTTTGACAATTGTAAACATTTGTATCACTTTTAAGTCTCTGTATTCAAATATTTTAATATTTGAGTAAATATTACATAATATTAAGTAAATATTTGAGTAAAAATGTTTAAATACTCCAAGTTTAATCCTCAGTACTGCTGTTTTAGAAAGTAATTAATAAATTTGAGTATATCATGTTATTTTTGGTAATTATTTATGCATCTGTATGTAGTAAGATATTTCTTGAATTAGTTTTGTAGTCATAAAATTTTACTCCTTTGCATGAATGCCAGAGAGTACACTTGTTACCTAATATTTTCAGAATATATTTAGTTAGTTTTGCAAGAAATTAGCATCCTATCTTGATAAACGGCTTTGCCTTTTGGCGTTCCCCCCAGCGGTGGATGGGAGTTTCATTACTTCCATATATTTACCAGCATTTTATATTTAAGTGTTCTGAATTTTGGTCTTTTGAATATATGTATAATCATTAATGTTTTAATTCATACTGCCCTGATATCAAATGATATGGAAGAATCTTGCCATGTTTACTTGGCATGGATTTCTTTAGCGAGATTTCTCTTAAAGGAATTCCCCCATTTTTCAATTACGTTTGTGTTCTGTTGTTTAGTTTTAAGAGTTCTCTGTACTTTGGACAACAGGCTGTTATTAAATATATCTTTCTCAAACATTGTCTTCAAACTCTGGCTCATCTTCTCATTCTCCTGACATTGTATTTCACAGAGCTAAAGCTTTCATTTTCAATAAAGGGTAGCTCATCAGTTATTTATTTCATGGAACTTGATTTTGTTCTTTTATCTAAAAATCATTACTACATCTAAGGTCAATTTCTCCTCTATTGTCTTCTAAGAGATTTAGAGTTTTGTATTTTACATTTAGCTCTATAATCCTTTTGAATTTTTGTGAAGGCAAGAGATCTATGTCTACATTTATTTTTTGGAATGTGGTTATCCTACAATTCTACCATAATTTGAGGAAGGGCTGGGGATTTAGCTCAGCGGTAAAAGCGCCTGCTTGGCAAGCGCAAGGTCGTGAGTTCGGTTCCCGGTACCGGAGAAAAACCAAAAACAAAAAACAAACAAACAAAACAAACTCCATAATTTGAGGTAAAGACAATATTTCTTTGGACTGCCATTACCTCTTGTGCAAACAACCTGTGAAATAATAAGTTGAGAATACTTTTAAAGTATTCATTTGCTGTGAAAATTACCACTCTACTTGTAAAAAAGCTACCTTTAAGTTTCCACCATTATTGAACATTTTTTACACTGTTATTGTAAATAAGGGGTAATGTAAATTAACAGAATCTAAATGTAATTTACATCTTAATTGTAAACTATTATCTCTGAATGTATAGAAATTCAAACATAATTTTATACATTTTTTATTTTTAAAAAGTTTTGCTAATTATCATGCTCTTTCAAAGCTAGGAACATGGTCTATATCTTAAATGAATAAATGACTTACTTAATTATAATTAATCTTGTGTAAATTCTGATGACTTACCTTCTAGTACTTATATAAATGGTCTGTTTTAATCCTCATAATAACTCTACAGGAGAGGTAATACTATTATAGTTATTTCATAGCTGAGAAAATTGAAGAAATGATTATTAATATACTTTTTTAAAATACACACTATTGAATGAGGATATGGATCCCTACCCAATGATTCCAAAATTTGGTCTTTTAACGACGAACATGAATTCATTCATAAGAACTGCCTCTAGTTGCATATTACTGTTAAATGTTTTAAAAAATAACTCGTGAATGCAGGACAGATTTGTTTCTTTTAATATTATTCCATATAACCTATTTTCTGAGAAGAATTTGAAAGGACATTTACTGGAAATAAACAGAATAATTTAAAAATAACAGATTAACACATGAAGGCCACGTCGTCACTCACTGACTTTGTAGCTAGAACATGCAGTGTGAAGAGAGTGCGGGAAGGAATAAAAGCTGCTAAATGTACATTTGCCCAAAGTTATGTTGCCCAAAAATAGATGGAAAAGAGAATGAAATGAATAACAAATAGGAAATGAAAATTCATGCAAGACTTCAAAATATCTACAAATAGGTTGCAGAGGTATCTGAATGGTAGAGCACTTGCCTAGCATGGGTGTGGTCATGGGTTCAATCTCTGGTGTAAAAACTGATTATGAATAAATGAAGACTTTTTAGGTGTCTTTAGTTTATATTTATCATAATCCTATAGAAGGTAATTTAAAAGTCTGAACTGATGATTTTAAAGCAATTTTGAAGTCTGTTTAGATGCATTGATATATTATTTTAAGTTGCAAACAATAGAACAGATGCAAAGCTACAAATTCCACTAGCTCTCTGCCTAGCTGATTCTCATTTGTTCTTGCCATTCCATTTCACTTGAAGTCCCAAGTTTCTTATTAAATTAAGTGGTAGGGAATGTGGGTAAGAAGACCTGTGTTCCATGCATGTATAGAAATGTCACAATGAAACTAAATAATGTATACAATTAATATGCCTTAATAATTACGCTATTTGAAAGATGACATTTAATGCATTCATTTTAGCTGTTTGGGAAGACATTTCTCTCATAAGTTTCACATGTGTCAGTAATCTTTATCTTTTATCCTTCTGATCTATGTTTTACTAGCTAATTTACAATGATGATCAATTTGTCAATCAATTATCAACATTGGAAAGACCTCTGCTACAAGTATCTAAACAGTGATTGATCTTATGTTGGTACAGGAAGTGCTTTCTTCTTTTCTTCCTTTAAATAACTGATACAGAGAAATATAAAATCACTTGTCTATTTTTTCCAGCACTAAGGGTGAGCCCAGGGCCTGATATATGTTAGACAACTGCTTTTCCACTGAGTTACATCGGAGGTAAAGCAATAGATATTGGGTTCTACATCAAATTTTCTAAGTAGAGTACTTTGATTTTAGTTTTTACATAATATATTTTTGGGAACCCTGAAAGAACAAATTTTTCTCACCTAAAAAAGTTGCTCTCTGCAAATACATAAATGTATACATATGTAAATAAAGGTTAATATGTCTGTGGAAAATATTTGTAAACTAATTTTTCTTCCTATCTGCAATCTAGTAATGAACAGATCAAGTTATAGAATCCCCCATATCTCACTGCTGTGGGGAATCGGGTTTACCACCCTGCCTTCTTTCTTGCTCATTTCACATATAGCTTCCGAGGATTTCCCACCTTTCAGCCTTCGTCTAGTCCTCTACTGGTTGCAGCCCACCTTCTGCTCACAAACACAGTGCTGACAAAGAGATTTCCATATTTAAACAAAACACTTGCTCTTGTTTCCAGGTCCAATTAACTTTGCTAGGCCATTTCTTCACCTTTGTGTGTTTTTTTTTTTTTAATAAAAAAATGGTGAATATATCCTCTAAGTGTTTTACTACTGAAATGTATACTTGGAACTATTCATGTCACTTCCTTTTCTGTATGTGTAGAACTATATGGAAACATTGAGAGAGACAAATGTGGCAGTGTGTTCTAGTTTGCTGTTATTCTTTTATATAACTGAGGAAGCCTTACACATAATTTTTCTTGTAAGATTCTTTTGTTTTTTTTTTTTTTGGTCTCTTTGAGACAGAGTCTCACTATGCAGTTCAGGCTGGACGTGAACTTACTTTGTAGCCCAGGTTGGCCTCATAATTTCAGCAATCCTCCTGCCTCTGCCTTCTGAGTGCTGGGATTACAGATGTGCTTCCTAATGCCCAGCATCTTACATATTTTTTGCACAAAATAACCTGCATTTGTTCAGTTGTTTGCTTGATTGGCATTCTTTCCTCTCTGAGAAAACATATTTTCCTCTTATCTTTTCTTCAATGCTTCACTTGCATCCTTTCTAGTTTGTTGTTCTGACTATATTCTTTGTTTACTTTATTTTATTTTATTTTATTTTGTTCATTTCATTTCCCTTGTCTCTTTTGATGTTTAGCATTTGGTTAAGAATGCATCTACTTTTTTTGTACATCTCCACAGACTAACCCCATACCAGCTTATTTTCCTTCAGTGGCCATCATCAGCGTTATAGGTTGAGAGGTCATCAGTCCTGCTCCTGTACCACCATTATATTATCCTTCTATTTCTTCAGCAGGTGTTTTTGCTTAGTGTGTAAAATATGACAGAAAGTGGGATAAGAAATTAGAGTATCCAACAATATGTACTTAGGTCCGTTCCCAATGAATGTACTACAATTTTTTTTTCAAAATTGTCTTTTCTTTGACAAGAAGAGCAAAGTAATTCGAATTATTATTCAATTGCATCTCCAAAATTTTGTTATATTTTTCATCTTTCAATCTTACTTCAATTCTTGAATAAGGGGAATTGTGCTTATAACATTGGTAATGTACTATCCTAAATCTTCCTGGACATTGTTCTCTCCTTTGTTGTGTTTTCTGTATTTCACTCTCAAAGACAGAATTAGATGTGGAAACAATAAAAGTATAGAGTCTAGACAATGGCAGTGAAAACCAGAACAGAGGTGACATTTAAAAACATGTAATTATACAAGGGCTTATTTATTTACAAAAATGTAACTTAATTACAAATATGGCAAATGTTTATTTTTGTTTGGTTTTTTTTTTTTTTTTTTTTTTTTGGCTTTTCTCCAGTACTGGGAACTGAACTCACGACCTTGTGATTGCCAGGCAGGCATTTTGCCGCTGAGCTAAATCCCCAGCCCTGCAAATGTATTAAAGAAAAGTATACTGTTCACCCTAATCAGCTACAATGGAGCGTGATTCAGGGATATATGTTTTAACCTGAGATATAAAGTACAAGAAACAGCTATATAAGAAAGCTTTAAAGGAGAGAAACTTACAAAAAGGCAAGACATTTATCTTCCCCCTCTGATCACTGTGAAGTGAGGGCCCAGTACGATGATTATCACTCACAAGAAAAAGTCTTGTAAGACAGAACACACATAAAGTAAATTAGGTGAAGCAACCTTTTTATTCCCAGATAGGCAGCAAGGATTGTTAATTGGTGGGAACCAGCTTCCCAGAGTTCATGAAAGTTGTCCAGGGGAGTTGGGTCTCACTACTCACTGTGTGTCTCTTATACCACCACACCTTAAAAACCCTGGCAGATTTTTTGCCTGCGGTTTTATACAACTGGAAGCCTTTGGGATCATAAGGCCAAAGTGTTGCTTCATGTCTTATTCTAGAAGGAACTGGAACAGAGCTTGAACTGTTCCAAATATTCCCACCTTGTCTCAAGATTAAACTTTTCATACATGGTGCAGTTGTCCCAAGAACTACAGGCATGGGTGGGAAGAGGAAATGAGATTGACTGACATCATCTAAGGACATTATTTTCTTTTTATAATAAAAACATTCTTTATTGCTCAACATTGGAATTATTATTTTAAGCCTCATCTTTTATACTCAACTGCATTCATGTTTTTTTTGGAGGCTAGTCTTAAACTTACAACTCTTATACTACAATTTTTTTTTCAAAATTGCCTTCTTCTCTTCGACTAGAAGAGCAAAGTAATTTGAATTATTATTCAATACCATCTCCAAAACTTTGTTATATTTTTCATCTTTCAATCTTACCTCCATTCTTGAATAAGGGGAATTTTGCTTATAACATCAATAGTGTATTATCCTAAATCTTCCTGGAAGTTATTCTCTCCTTTGTTGTGTTTTCTGTATTTCACTCTCAAAGACGGAATTAGATGTGGAAACAATAAAAGTATAGACTTTAGACGATGCCAATGGACATCTGAATAATAATCTACCGCTTACTAGGTATGGTGTCTTGGACAAATTCTTACATTACTTTACAATGTATTCTTAAAATTAACTGTATTGTGTGTAAAAATATACTAATATTAATATCTCTTCACTTTGAAGGTGAAGTGATACTTTATGTTAGCTGAAATACAAGTGATAAATAATGTCTGAATGTTTTCATTAGCTTCTATTCTGAAGTAGCACATCATAAACTTTAGAGTATTAATTCTAAAGCCCGTTTACCCTTTAGCTTATGTTCATACATAGTATCAGGATTAGATTCTCTGTTGGTTTATATTCATATGTAGTAGCAGAATAAGATTCTTTGTTATATTTCATGGATCTTATCTCTTGTAGAGAAATGTTACACTAAAACTAATAAACTCCTCTGGAAAGCAACTCATTTTTCCAGAAATTAAAAAAAATATTCCCATGTAGATGCTCCACTCTGAAGAGTCCAAAAATTCTCACTGTTACCTTTCTCGGAAAGAGTGGGATTAGTGTAGGGTCTCTAGTGCTGTGACCATATAGTTTTGATTTTAATTTTTGTCCCCCAAGGGCTGATAAGCTAAAGGCTTCTTAACCAACCTGTGGACCAGAGAGGAGGTGAAACCTTAGGAAGTGGAGTCTAGGGGAAAACAATTAGGTCACTGGGGGCGTTTGCCCTCAGGGGTTTCTGGGACCTGAACCTCTTCTTACTGAGCTCTCTTGCTTCCAGCGCTGTGGAGTAAACGGCTTCTTACACAGCCTCCAGCGGGGCAGTGTGTTCTCTCACCACATGCCCTATGCAGCAGGGCCAAGTAACCTCTCATTGAAACCTCTGAACCTGTCAACCAGATAACACTGTCTTTGTTTATCTTGGGTGTTTAGTTACACCAACAGAGAGCTGCGTAGCACCAAAGAATTCCACTGTATGCTTAGTGGTCACTAGAGTTCATAACCTAAGCTTAGAGATATTTAAGAAAGAGAAAGTATTTTTGAATATTTTTTTTAGCAGGAAACGGTCAACCCCAGCATCCCTGTAAACCAGGAAGTAAGTACTCCAGGAACGGTCCACGTGCATGGATCCCTCAAAGTGACCTCTGTCAAGGTAACATTGTGAGCCTGGCTTCAGTGACATAACCCGAATGAAAGTGTAGGAGCTTTAGTAACTACAGCCAGAGGGGGGCGCTGCACACCTGAGTCACAACACGGGGACTGGAGAAAGAGTATAGCCAGCCTACCAATTAGCAGCGCAAGTTGAGGGACAGAGCGTGGGTCATTCATTAATGATCAAACGCCTCAATGGTCTCTTCCAAGGAAAAGCCGGGAAGCAGGAAACCCAGACTACAAAGAGGAAAAGATTTTTCTCAGTTCTCTCTGGCCATTGGCTTGCGTCAACTGAGTGTATCGTAGAACAAGAAACCCTGTCAAAGGTGGCTTGCTCTATTTTGTTGTGTTGTGTTGCGTTTTGTTTGTATCTTTTGTTGTTGTTACTAGAAAGAAGAAAGAAAGAAAGAAAGAAAGAAAGAAAGAAAGAAAGAAAGAAAGAAAGAAAGAAAGAATCCAATATTATTAATTTACAACATATTATAGTAAAATGCATATCTGTTTATGACAGTTTGTTATTTTTAATATCAACTTTTCTATTGTTTTGAAGAAAGTATGTTTTCTTATATTTTCAAATGCATGGTACTGATGTTTAAAAATCTTCTGTTACATACATCTCCAGAGAGACTGACTATGATAGAATATTTGAAGGGAAAATTTTCTTTTGTAGATATTTAATTTTCTGTTCACATTCACTATAGCCAGTAGCTAGGCCCTTTGGTTTCACAGTAGCTCTATCTTCTGTTTACTTGGATGCTAACTCTATACTCTACCAGGTCTGCTCAAGAATATTTTGACCAACACACATATTTAATTCTCAATGTTCAACAGGAATCCATAGGTCTTGTGAAACTTTGGATAACTTACATAAGGTCTGTTCTAGTTTTCCATCTATAAATAGGATGATCAAATTCAAGAAATTCTTCTGAGGAGTGAGTGTGTTAATGTAATAGCAATGAGACCGTCCAGCATCTGTTAGACATGTCCCTCGTGACTGCAAACTCTCAGAGTGTATTGACTTCTCACAATGCATTTTCTCATTCTCTGATTATTTGAACTATTAATAAAATTACCCCAAAACTTACGATGCTCACGTCCCTTCTCATTTTACTTCCTAATTACCTATAACTACTCACCTTTTATTCCTCATCTTTACTGCTCAAAAATCTTAAAATGCTCTGCAAAATCAAACATACCATTTACGTTGGTGACTTTTGCATTTTTTACAATAAAGTAAAAAATTATATCTGTCACAGAAGTGGTTGTAAGCCAAATGAAATTTTAAGCTGATATTTTAGTTCATTTTATTTTTCTGTCACAAAACAATATTATATGTTTAAGCACCTGATTTTATTAAAAATTGTGACAAAGTGAATTTGGTCACATGTTGCTTTTTCAGATTGCGTTATAAATTATTTCCAGCACAGTCAAATTACATTTTGTTTTTCATGCTTTCGTATCATTAGAAATTGAGCATCTGTAAAGAGTATCCTCATACAACAGCCTCTATTTCTGGAAAATAGGTTATTTCATTTCCTAAAGTCCCCAGATGAGATTTCGCTCTCTCGTGCCATCTGGAAAGATAATAAGATAACATCTAAAATCAATACTTTAATATAATCCTGGCTAAAAAGTAGCTTCAATGAGAATTAATGACATATGGCTGAATCTTGAGGGGGAAAAAAGAAGTAATGTTATTTTACAAAATGTACATTCAACAGAAATCCATAGGTCTGGAATGTATCTTAGAATGTAGTTTTAGAAGAAAGAAAATGAAATACAAAGATGTTATGTTATTCTGTTCATAGAAACTGGTTTATTGTGTATCTCGAAAATATTAATAAAAACCTATTAAAGAAAATATTTCATTAATTTGCAAAGTATGTAGCAAATGTTAGTAAAATTAATTTAAAGATGAAATGTGATAAATGTATTCAACCAATACAAATATATTTTTAGTAAATAACACCTTAAAAATGAAAATAAGAGTAAAGAACATGGATATTAAAAGCAACACAGGGGCTGGGGATTTAGCTCAGCAGCAAAAGCGCCTGCCTGGCAAACGCAAGGTCGTGAGTTCGGTTCCCGGTACCGGAGAAAAACCAAAAAAATAAAAATAAATTTAAAAAAAAGCAACACAAATCCTATATTTGTATTTCTGTTCCATTTATACATATATTTTAGCATCTTTTAATATTATATGTGTTCACTGGGGATAGAACAATGATTGGGACTGATATTTTGCTTAATCACATTGTAGTTTGTGAATAATATCTCTATAATTTCACCTCATGTGATTATTGATTTTTGCTGTATTATCTTCTATGTTACCAATACTCTAAAATCTCCCTTTGTGAATGAAAAGATTGTCTTATGTAGCTCATTATTGTGAAATCACTTGTACTGTAGATCAAATTTCTCTTTCCTGTTATTCAAGTTCCTTATACTCCTAGTGAATTTATTTTATTTGATTAAACAATAAATTCCAAGAGTATGTTAGAAGTTTTAATAAGAATTGTGGCTTTATCTAAACCTCAATGTATTTCTGTTCATTTATATTTTGTACATTTTATTCTGTATTATTTTTCCTGACAGGTTTAGAATTATCTTGCCTTTTTGTATTTATATTGTTTTCTTTGTCTTTTTCCCATACTATAATCTTTATCTACCAAAACTATGTTGTCCCAAAGCTCCTTTTTTTTCTCTGTTTTGTCTTACATTAATGTCTCAACTTTGGTTAATATTTGTTTGGTATATTTTTATGTAAATTTATTTTCCTACATTGAGTACTTTAGTTTTGTATGTGTTTCTTAAAAGTATCTATCCCCTTTTGCTTGTTTTTATTTTATTAATTGTAAGCTTTTTATATTTGAATAAACATTTATATTCATGGTGATGAAATAAATCTTAACTTACAATGCTATCTTTTCTAATTGCTCCATTTGTTATGTTTAAGTTTATATGCATGTTTTTCTTACTCTTTATTTACAAATTTGTGGTTCTGTAAACTTTAGCGTGCATATTTATCAGTTAATTTACATTTTAGTTTGAAACACATAGACCTCAAAGTACTTTCATGCAAATTAAATACTATAAAATCTTTTTAAATGACATGGCATTATTTTCAGTGTTTAAATTTGTGTTAGATTTATTTATGCATGACTGACAAAACTAACACATGTACAGTGAAAAATGTGATATATGTGTTCATTGTGAAATGATTACTACAAACCAGCTAATTAATGTATCTATCTGACTTCCTTTATTACACCCCATGAAACATTATTTTTATTATTTTACAAAATCAGGATTTGAACCACATGTGAATATATTCCGAGAACTACAGAAGATTTAGGCAGAAAGATCTCAAGTAAGACTCTTGACTGAGAAATTCAGTGACTTACACACCTGTATGAAAATACCAAATTAAACATGACATGGCTCAGTGTGAAGGCTCTGGATTCAAAACCCAGCACTCAAAAAAAAAAAAAAAAATCACAATTTGAGTGATTCAGTTTATGTTAGTATTCTTCTCTGGTCTTTATTATCTTTGCATTTCAGGTTTTTTAACCATTATTATAATTCTTTTTTGAGACTCTGCCAGAATTATTATTTCTGTTTTCAAATTGTATTCCCCTTGTTACAGACTTTTAGGCACATATTTTTCTTATGCCATTAAAGACATCACTATGTTGTTTTCTGGCTTCTGAAATCTTTGAGACCTTTATTGGTCTAGTTGAAGCTCCTTAAATGGTCATTCACTTTTTAAAAAATTTTTCATTTATTGTTTTCTTGGATGATTTTGTTTTCTTTGGGGCTCTGCCTTTTCATTATGCTGTCTTCACCTGGATTTCTTTATTCTGGTCCTGCTTGGAATTTTACTGGAGTTCTTGACCTTGTGGATTACAATCTTTCTTCAACTTTGGCATTTGTGCTGTCACTATAGCTCATATTTTTACTATCACATTCTCTTATTTTCCTTCTGAAACTCCAATTAAATATATGCTGTACTTTTCTGTCAGTGCTTTGTGAGACTTCACCCCTTACATTTTCCAATCATTTGCTGCTACTGTATTCTAGTTTTTTTCTTTGTAATTTAATCATCTAAGTCATAATTTTCTTTTCAGTTATGTCTAGTTTATAAATCAATACTATTTTATTTTTATATTTTAAGTTTTAGAAATTCTACTTACTTCTTTTTGTAATTTTCTCACTTGTTTATTAATGTATTTTCTGGTTTTTTGAAAGACAACTGTGCACTTGTTTTTTTGTTTCTTTACTTAAATACTGCATGTTTCTTTGGGTGATTGTGAGTCTGTCTTCCAATGTTCATGCAGATCTTGCGTCGCTATGCTTTGTTATTTTATTTCATGACTGAAAATACTTTCATGTCCATTTCCTCAGTAATTTATCTATTGGAAATACTAAAATCTGATAAAAATATATATTATGATATATGCCTGGAGGAACTGTTGTTTTATAACCAGTTTTCATAATATTTTCACATAAATGGTCATGTAAATTAGGGCCACAAACTCTTATGAGATATATAGCAATAGACCTCTCAGGAAATGTTTTCTTTTCATTTCCTAAAGGAATCCCTATATACTCTAATGATTGAGATCATAATACATTTATGTGTGCCTTGTACTTCAACTTGTTTAATTATGCTCCTAAGACCATACAGCAGGAAACTTTAGTCTTTTTAGGGGCAAAGAGCAGGGTTTTTTGCTTCATCCTATTTTAAAATATACGTATTTGGTATGATGAAAATATATTTCTATCCAATATCATATTTAAATGGATATAGTACAGAAACTCTTTAATAGAAATCTTTTAGAGTTGACCACAAAAATAATGATAATGGAGTATACCTGCTGTGATGGTTATAGTTTCAAGTTCAATATCTTCAGGTTAGTCATGTGATTAGATTATCATTTGGGAGAGCTCATATTTGCTGCAGTGTGATGTTTGTTGCTGTAATACAGTAATGGAGATGGAGATTAAATGCCTTGACTGAACAATTATAGAGCAAACGTTCCTAAAGTTAAGACTGTGAGTCATTTGGAAACTTACTATGTCCCTGATCTCTGAACCTCACCTGCAGAATTCTGACTCATTATAGCTAAAGTACAGTATTCAAACTGGCATTTTTAAAAAGTTTTCAAGTGCTACTGGTCAACGTGGCAGAGGAGAGCAACTTGTGAGAGGCTGATCCTAATGTAACTTACTAAGGAAAATTGAAAAATGAGACTATTTGCATCTGTCATCAAACGGTGCACTGTGATAGCACCTGAAGATAATATACTGAGAACTGTATAAAACAGGGTATTAATGAAGGCACTAAATCTGCTGGTGAAAACTGAATGACTGCTGTTTACTAAAAACGTAGCAATAATAACTTTATTTCCATATAAATAATACTAAAGATCGACTGGAGCATTGCAGTCACATGTGGGATGCCTACATGCATGCACTCTGATTTCTTTTCAATAATAATAATCATTCACACATATAATGGCATATTCTCTTGGGTATTGTTCCTCCCCCATACACAAAACTTTCTGGAGTATTACATTAAAAAAGAGATTATCTCAACTCTCTTGCTCTGATCTTCCCATTGTTGTGTCTGTCTTGTTTTTTTTTTGTTGTTGTTGTTTGTTTGTTTTTTTTTTCTGTCTCTTCTGTTGTTTTTGACCACACAGATCATTTCTTGCATTGGTTCATGGTGCATATTTCCAAGCTATGCTGGGATGTTACTCTATATACAAGTGAAGCAAGAGAAACTACTTTGCCCTTCTCTAATATGTCTGCAAAGAGGATATGAACCCATGTCTTCCATCTACAAAGCATACGTTATTCTAATGCTACTTACATGCATACTGCATTCATCATGACTACTAGACTTCTAAGAATTTTCTTCTCCATGTCCGTAGAAAATTCTTCCAATTATCAAAAAATGTGAAGGTGGATAATTAAAAGATATAGTTCTTACTAATGAATAATCAAACCTGAGGTTTGCACACTTTATGAGTATTGGTATTATAATTAAAAATTGTTTCAGCATATATTTAGTTCTCTTTAATTAGAATCACATGTACATGTACCAACTATGCACAATGAATGTATTTGTGATGTACATCAAATATGTACTTAAAAAAAACATGAAATTGATGTTTTAAAAGAATTCCCGTGTTTCTAAGGAGTGGCGTGTTGTTCCACAGAATATGTACTCTTAACTTAGCAGGTAGGTTATCCTGCTTCTATGTAACCCACCTATATTTCCCATGTTAACACCACAAATCAAGGTATAACTGAGTCCTCTTCCATTTTTCACTCTACTATTTGTATAAAGCTTTCCCACTCCTCCATCTGTTTTTGAAACTACCAACTAGAAGTGATGATCGCTGTACCCTTGCTGTAGCTGGCTGTTAAACAGCCTAAGACTGTTCACTATGCAGTCATGGAGGTGCAACCTGGACTGGTTCCTGGCTTATAGGTCCTGAAGACTCTTTCCAGTACTCTGCTGTCCTGAAGAAAGAACTGGATAAGATACAGAAGGTCATGAGGATTTACATTTATTGAAAGCAGAAAAGAAATATGGTGTGTGGAGTGGCAAAGTGACAGTGAGCCTGTGAAGGGATCACAATGGCCAGGAAGCTAATGACCTGGCTCCTCTGTATTTGCAGTTCTTAGGTTGCTTCTCCCTCATCAAGCAAGGGATCTGAGATGGTTATACTATCAAAAACTCATTGGCTTGACATCAGAATTAAGCTGATTGTGTAGCAGACGTAACTGAAAAATTGAAGGTATCACTTTCTGATTGGCCCCTTGCCCAGGATTTACAACTGCATAGTTATTTTCTCTTCTGCATTCTACTCTGTTTCCTGGGTCTCCATGATGGACAAGTCACACCCACTGACAGGTCATGCCTGCTCATCAGTTTTCTCCACCCACTTCAGTACAGTGCTATGGAAATAAACCCAGACCTCTCTCACCCTGGAGAGAAGAATCCAAGGCTACTTATCAACACCTGGCCACAGCAGGGGTTAAGCAATCATTAGGCATGCTTGGTGGATTCAAAAACAGGCATAGAGATGTGGAAGTGTTATACAAAATGTAGAGTGAAGAAAGAAAACACCTCAGTGATGCCTTAACTGGTGGCTGTTGACACTGGGAAATTTAGGTATGTTATTGGAAGCTGGATATTGTGAGTCATAAGTAAAGGGTATATATTTGACTTTCTCTTATTGGTCCTAAACTGGAGAAGAGGTAAACTGTGGGAGCAAAACCTACCCAGTCCCAGTAGTTTGGGGATGACCACTGCCAGCATTATTGTTTTGCTTCTTGCATTGTTCCTGAGATAGAAGTCTGACTTCCTGGACTGGCTACCATGGACCACAGCCTGGCTTCCTGGGCTGGTTCCAGCAGATAACAGGTCCTTACAGACAGCTAGCATTTTCTTGATGTTGGTGATGAGCCTTTTGAAAATTATAATTTGTTGTAACTACTTCCTATTATGCACAAGTACCATCTTTTTAAATTTTATTTTCATAAGTTTTATAACATTTCATAAGAATCCCAACCCTCAGATTTATAAGCTCTGGACCCAGATTTTACCTCTACTTGTACTGAAAGATTTTGGTTTGTGTAACTGATTCATTGGTGTCATTTATGCAAGTGATAGAAGGAAAGAATTTGGAGATCTGAATTTACAGTGGTCAATTGTACCCTTTCATATGTAGGTATTTACTGAGCACTGAAAAGGACATGTCAGATATTTTCTGAACATTAAATTGAGGAACTTATTAAGATATTGTGCTGGAATTGATCACATCAGTAAGTAGTGCAGCTAGAAGAGAGAAAAGAGCCTAGGATCAAGATCTGAAGTCTGCCACCCTATAGCAGTTTGATTGAGGGAAAAGATTCTTTTAAAAGAGAGAAGGTTTGTGAAAAAGCAGTGATATCTCTCTCTATTGCTTAGATTCACCTTCAGAGTAAAGGAATCTCTTGTTTGAATCAAACACTTCAATGGGTCTTCTCTGTTCAAAGTTAAAATCAAGATCCCATTCAGGAATGTTCAATAGGATGCTAACTGCTCTGCATAATAATATAAAAAGATTTCTTTATTGTGTGCTCTGTAATAGGTAACATCTTTCAAAAGTGATTGCCTTCAGGTGCTTTTTACCTTTGATATAGATTTGTACGTTGCTCCCTGTGTAAATTGTTATTAGAAGCAATTGTATTCTCTCCAGGAGATGAGAAGCAGATTCATAGGAAATGGGGCTTATCTTGAACTCATATTATTTGAGCACAGTGGCATTGACGAGACTGGTAATGTCAAAGCATTCTGGACTCTTTTACTCTATTTCTCATGTGATAGCAATCCAGATCGAATAACTCAAGCTTTGCAAAATGCACTATTGTCAGGATTCTCTTTTAGTAAGGTCCCCCCATGAATGCTCTCCCTGTCAAAAAAAAATTACAAATTACAATTCAGGGTTACGCTACCTTAGTGGGAGGGGTATTTGTCAATGAAACAATATGTCCCAGGGCAGAAGCATTTGGGAAGCAGCATAGAGGAAAAGGCTGCAAACAGATTTAGGGTCTTGACAGAAATTTCCCTGATGCAATGACGCCATACTCAGTGTATGACAAATTGGTGCAGGGATAAGGTTGTGGACCATTTTCCTGGCAGAAACAATGGTACATATAATTTGTACAATTTATACAGTTTTGTATATTGTCTTAGTATTGTCTGAGAATTGTCTAAAAATGAACATTGATATCCATCACCCATTCTCCTTTTCCTTTCTTTTCTCTCTGTATCTTTCTATTTGTAGCTCAATCTCTCTCTCTCTCTCTCTCTCTCTCTCTCTCTCTCTCTCTCTCTCTCTCCATACAAACTTTGAGGGTTGACTTTGGACAAAGAAGAAAAAAATCAGCTGAAAAAGGATAGATTTTTCTCCAAATGATCCAGCAACTAATAAATTCTCATATAAAAAAAAACAAACTGACTGCCTCAAATATTATATAAAATTAAGTCAAATGAGACCTTGCACCCAAATGTAAGAAATAAAATTATAAAGCTTTTAGCTCAACACCTAGCAGAAAAAACTCTGTGATGTGGGGTTAAGCAACATCTAAGTGATATTTTCCATAAATAAAAATCTAGAGTTTAACATCACCAAAATTTGATTTCTAAAGGACTCTGCTGAAACAATTAAAACTGTAATGAAATTGGCAAATCCAATATCTAATAGACAATATGCAGCTAGAATATGTAAGGTATTCCAAAAGTCAACTGTTTTTAGTCAGCTATTTAGAAACAAAATAGTCACAAACTGTCAGAATATTTAAGAAATATTTCACCAAAGAAAATAGAAAATACATAAATAAAAAGCTGCTCGGTATCATTAAACCCTAGAGGAATCAAATTACAGCTACAGTGAACTGAGACTATGTGTCCCATTACACAAGAAGGGAAAAACCTGACAGTGTCTATGTTACATTTGGAAAAAGATCCTGAACACCTGAAACTCATGAGTTCAGGGATTTGGGTAGCCCTACTTAATCAGTTTTTCCAGGTTTGGCTTTGCATCTTTGGGCTGATTTGCATCAAAGATGAACCTCTGACGTTGTCTGATGTTGTAGGAGTTTGTTGTCACTGTTGTTACAGGAAGGCCAGCAGGCGACCAGTGGCTTTGGACAGGTATAGTCAAGGGTTAAGTGATTGTCTTACCATGAGGGTCTGCATCTGAAGACCATTCATGTAATAGGAAGGATTCTTCCTTCATGTCATTTCATATCCCTGTGTTCAGTCCAAGTCAGTGAATATGTGCTTTTCTGTTGGTTTTGTCTTGTTTTTGTAAAGGAAATTAAAACTAGTCTAGTAATAGTAAGCTTTATAACAGTTACATCTGTATGGAGATGGCTTTGTCTCTCAGAGATCCCTGGGACATATTTGGAAATCCCCAGGACAGTTCATGTCATATTGTGCAGTAAGTGACACACAGCTTAGGTTCTGAAAGATGTTTAATTTGCTTTTGGGCTATCATTAGTCTTACAGCCACAAGGTATACCCTAGAGAATAGTGTAAAACTCTCAGGCACCAACTGTTGAATGTGAGATAGTCAATCTGGGTGAGACTCTGGCAGCTTCTTTAAAAGGTAAACATGTGCAACCTAAAACTTGTGGAAATCCATCTGTAGGTATTTTCCAAAAGAAGAGATATCTAGGGTTCAACAATATATATATATTTCCCTGATCAATATCATGACCTAGAAATGACTGAAATGTTTCTGGCCTGGAGAATGGATGAACAAAAGATAACATATCAACAAGGAAAGATACTAAGCCATAGAAAGAAAGAAAACATTACTACACAAAATAAATTTACCAGCGTCATAAATTGCAGAAACTTTCCTGCAAAGGCAAGAGCGTTTTTAAAATCTCATTTTAGTAAGTGATTATTCTTTTAGAAACAAAGAGTCTGAAGTTTTCAAAGTTCCTCAGAACAGAGACTGCCATTTATTATACTAAAGACCTCTCTTCCTTAGGATAGTAAGTGAACAGGAAACTGATATGCATTTGGGCTATGTGAATCTAAATTAACATTTTTCCACTTTTCCAGTACTAATTAGCATTGTGTTCTAAATTCACATATTATGATTTAGGCACTATAATAGGTATCTAGAATGTAATCATGTCTATAAAGTTAAATATTAGACTAGCACAACATGCAAAGAGAGAACTTTACTTTTCACACATCAAAAGAGCTTCACTGTCACACATAAAAAGTAGTTTTTTCTATTACTATCATCTCCACCATACAGAGCACAATAAACAGCCACAAGACTAATAGTGTCCACTTATAAACACTCTTTCATCTCTTCCTCTTAGACACAGAATTGCTTATTTGTATACTCATCAATGGATGAGGATAAGAAAACATCCAGTATCTGTCTTCCTTGTATAAGATTCAACATTACAGGGAATGACAATACCTAATTCAGTCTATATAATAACTTCATGTGGTAAATTTGTGATTTGTGAAAATGAATGTTCAGGGATTTTACCCTATCTAGTGTTATGCCTTTGATCTAGACTGTCCCCCAAAACTTCATAGGTTCGGAGGTTGGGCTTTCAAAAGGTGATTGAATTACTGTGGTGCAGTATATCAACCAGTGATGCACAGCTTAACCCACTGATGGATCCATAACTGGGTATGTTGTTAGTACATGGAGCATGGTCTGAAGTGGTGGCTCAACACAGGCATGACCTGGAAGGAAACATCTGCCCCAGCTCTACTTTTCATGCCCTGCCTGGCATTGATTATTTGAATACCTTCCTTCTGCTGTGCTCCTTTGCCATGACATTTCTATCTTGCAGCCAGTTTACTATACATGGAGACTTCTGAACCTGTGAGCCAAAAACATGTGAGACTTCTGAACCTGTGAGCCAAAAACATATTTTCTTCCTTTCAATGATAGGTGTCAGATATTGAGTCCAGTGATTAAGGCAGATTTTGGTGGTGGTAGAAGGGCCATGACTGTACCTGACAAGGTGATTTAGAAACCACTGGAATTGGTTTGCAAAAGGAATTTGGAAAGGTTGGGAGATGAAGAGAAGCTCTAGAATGCTGTGAACTGAGCAAGAATTATACTGAGAATCAGGAGCAAAAAGCTCCTTTGAAAGTTTTCACTTTTGCCAGAAAAGAAGCACCTGCAAGGGAGGCGCAAAGGATAACATGGTTGCTGGAAATACTAGCATTAAAAGCAAATTACTTTGCATCAGGACAATAGTGAAATGGCTTGATGACATTTTGATATGTTTTGTGTCTGGATGTCCCCTAAAGCCTTGTGCAGTCATGGAGAGGGCTTTTAGAGTTTATGATTAATCCATGAACCAATGCTGGGATTATGGGTGTGAGTACCACACCCACCCGGGCATGGGTAGTTTGTATATGTAAGGGAGAGAAAGAGGATACTTACAGCCACTCCTCCCTTTTGGTCTGGCTGCTTTTGTTGTTTTCCTTTACCTTGAATGGTTGCCCTGTGCCACGTGCCACTCTGCCGCACAGCCAGCCTAGTACAGACTGAAACCTCCACAAACTGTGAGCTAAACAAACCTTTCCTTCATTAATTTGAGGCATCAGGTGTTTTGTCTTAGCAATGAGAGAAAAGTAACCAAGACACATTTCAAGAATCAGCAAGATCCTGCCTTTCACTGGCATAGGTGTGTGGAAGAACAAATGTAAACTTCCTTAAAAGACTTGGCTTTAAGGGACCCCTGAGGTGTCCTGCCTGAGAAGGGCCATCAAGGGAAGAGTTTCCACAGGACTGAGTTCATATTCTCATTCATGCTATCTTTGCCTTGAAGCCAGACAACAATGAACTGAAGCTTTTACAACTTTGAGGAAAAACAAGTCTCTCCTCCTTTGACTTGCAGGTGTTGGATATTTTGTCCCAGTGACAGGAAAATCACTAAGATATATGAGTTCAAACAGCTAATATCTTTTGGAATGTAAACCCTACATTATATTTGCTAATATCTCAGAGACACCACTTTAATTTAAAGACTTTAAAGAATAGTTATGCCAAGTCAACTTAGTTAAATTTATGTAAATCTGTGAACAAAGGTATCAGAAAGAAATGGTTGAGTCTTCTGACAGCCTGAGAACTAATACTGAGAAAAGCTATTAGCACTTTTTAGGCAAATTGTATTTCTAAATATTAGGCATAGCCTATCTAGTCTATGCAGTGAATGTACATAAAATTTCCTATCTTATCTCTGGGCAATATGCATATGGATATATATATATATATATATATACACATACAAAACATACATGAATTTATACAGATATATACAAGTTTAAGATGAATCACTTTTAAATACTAATTTCAAGCCAATTATTTTCTCCATTGGATGAACTTCAACAAAAGTTTGAGTAATTATGAGTAATTAACACCAAAGCTATCTTATTTAATTTTAGAGCACATTATGTTTTTTGTCTTGTTTTACCACATATTGCTGATATCTGCCTCTTTTTCATAGTGAGAGACTGAGCTGGCTGCCAAGACAAGGAAAAAGAGAGATTATAGAAATAGATTTTTTATAGTCTTATAAACAGCATTTATAAGCTGAGCTTAACATTAGAATGGAGTAATTACCTGCTGGGAATGGAAGGAAGTAATAAAATATGTCAAGTGATAACTTTAAACCACTACATCTCCCTTTCAGAGTTTATATAGTCTGGTTTAGCTAGTTTAAATTTTATTTAACTATTCAAAATTGAAGGCTAAATCAGCCTCTACTTAAACAAAATGCCATTCAGGAAGATAGTACAGAATTAAGGTACAAACATCAGGTATTTCCAAGTCCACCACATAGTTGAGGTATTTTCTTTTACCCTGACAGGAAACTTTTCTTTTGATTCACAAAAGTGGCAGAGATCCCAGTGCAAATATAAGTCACACTGTCTCTAGAAAAGTCACAACTCTTACAATGATAACAAGATTTAGTGAGAATCATGTAATGGGAACTGGACCATGTGAAATACATTATTTTGTACATACATTATATTTCAGGGTATGTTCCAGTTTAATGAAATGTATTCATTAGAAAGTTGAAGATTGCAGAAATTAAATCATTTCCATGTAAGAAGTTAAAACTTAGATCTTCTCAACTCTAACAGCCTTTACTTTTTATGTCTTTAAACAGGGCCCATCTATACTACAGAGGCATTTTAACAAAAGGTTTTAGATGTTCTGAAATATCTATTGTCTTGCTACACTTTCCAAGTGAGTTGTTTTGTCATTTCATGGAGACAAGCTATTTTAAAGATTAACGAAAACTTTACATATATTTGTTACTTCAACAAGTTAATCTCTTCCTTGCTTATCATTTCTTCTGTGTGCATGTGTGTGGTGTGTGTGTGCATGTGGGGGGTGTTGCATGTGTGTGCATGCATGAATGTCTGTATGGGTGGTGTGTTTACAATTTACTAAGTTTTAAGACAATATGAACAGGCAAGGAAGTGCTTCAACACTGGTTTACAACCATAGCCCCATTAAAACTGTGAAACATCATCTTGCTAAATTATCCAGGCTGACCTCAAACTTGCAATCTTCGTGTCTCTGCTTCTGAGTAATTGAGATTACAGGTGTGCAACTCATTGCCCAGCTCTATCCTTTAAAGAAGAGGTACTGGTAGCTATGAAGATAATAAAATTATATTCCACATTCACACAGCAAATTTTAGCACCAAGGTTAGAATCTAAATTTCCCACCTTAATTAACAATATTACAGTTAGCTTTATTAGTGGAGAAAATGATGAATATACATAAGTATAATAAAATATATTAATTATTAGGAAATTGCTTGTCTAAATCTATATTAAGAAGTGGTTTATATGTCTTCAGTTAATATTTTAAATAGATCACTACATCAAGTGATGGATAGAATAACATTTCTATGCTTGAGGGAAGAAATGCTGCTTATGGCTACAGGAAAGTAGTCCAAAGACATCCATCTAAGCAAGATCATTGAGTACCCTGGTCCTAACTTACTCCAGTATTCAGTAATCAAAAGCCCAGCATGTCTCCAACTTCACTGATAAATGTTCAGCATACTTTTGCATAGGTTCACTTTTTTAAAAATATCACAATAGTTTGATTCTCTCTGAAATGAGGGGAGCTATTTTCCAAAATGACCCAAATGCCCCTCCTTCACTGGACTGAATTATTCCATCACAGGCAACAAAAATGTAAGCATGGGGCAAAGGGTGCCTCTATGAAGCGATTTCCTTGCAGAGCTTCTATTTGTGTTCCAGTATGAGTTCTGGCACACAGGTTAGAAAGTGTAGTGTTAGGGGGCTTCTAAGATGGCAGGGGCTGTGATGTACAGCATCATTTAAGACACTCTCAAAGATCTAGAATTGCAAAATCTGGAAAATATCCACTTAGCAAAGAGAAAAGGAGGAAAAGCTCCAGGAATCAAGAGAAAGCCGACAAGAAGACTAGAAGTCATAGACAAACTGGCAAAATTGAAGACACTGCAGAGAAAACAACAGAGCGCACTGGAGTGCTAACTGCAGTTCCTTGGGTGAAAAAACTCTCTTCACAAACACAAGAGGGAGTCTAGAGCAGCCCATGAGGGAAACAACAGACTGACAGCATGAACCCAGTGGAAAGCTCATGGTTTTTGTAAACTGTAAATACACTGTAGAATTATACTCTGAAAGAACTTCCTTCCACTTGGGGGGCTAGAGTTGGAGAGAAAATTCAGTGCAGCACCAGCTGTATTTGAAATTGATGAATTTAGGAGCCAATCTGGGGAGGGCTTGTTTGAGACTGAAAGACTCTGGGAATCAGAAGTCACAAAAGAGCTACAGGTCAGTGTTTCTAGGGTGACCCTACCACAGTGCCTAGTGGAGAGATGGTCACAAAAGATAGAGGGTTAGTAATCATAAATTCCTTGAGAAGTTAAGAAGTGAAGAGCTCAGGTGAGAAAGACATGGTGGTCCTACCCTCTTTAGTGAGAAGCCAAGCTGGTTTTACGTGGTCTTCTGAAGGGGCTGAGTCTGATATTCAGCCCACTCCAAATCTGTCCCACCACTGCTGCTTACTTCCAGCACAGAGCTTGGTGATCTATTTATTTTCTATATCTACCAATGTGATCGGGGTATGCCTTGGCTTGGATAGTTGCCTGGGGTTCTGGAGAAAGATGGATATCTCAGCAGCCTAAAGACATGATTTTGTTTCTTTTCCCTTGTTGATGAGACAAAAATACCTGACACTCCAAGTTAAGGAGGAATAGGTTTATTTGTCTCACAGGCTGTGGAGATTTCAGTCCATAATCAGCTGACTCCAAGACAGGGTGGCATGGTGAGGGGCAACAGTGCAAGGGGGCAGAAGACAGTGAAAACAACAAAAGCAGAAAGGGAAAAAAAGGAGGAGCAAGACTCTTTTCCTCCCTTATATTGTAGCTTGCTACCTGCCCTAGGACAAGTGTAGCACACACACCGCTAATCCCAGCACTAGACAATGAACCAATTACAAACTCTAGAGTCAGCTGCCTCCAAAAACTCACCCCCCATGACCACATGAGGCTTTGTGGGGAAATTTCGACATCAACCATAACAAGACCATAAGGCCAGGTAGGACAGCACTGGCTTGGCACACACAAAGATGCACAAACACTAAAAATCAAAGGAGTGAATATAATCCTAAGGCAGGCCTATCAGTGATAACCCTGCTGACCAGGAAAGGTGCAACTGGACTCAGCATACATATCAAACAATGGGCATGAAAATAAAATAACACCTAGTGCTGACTCACTGTTCCCATAGTATATCAGCTAGATTCGAATACTGCAGCCCTGGAGAATAACCACTTACCTGAGCAAAGGTAATTTTTTAGGACTTATTTTTCTTTTTGCTCAGTTTCTTTCACCTTTTGCATAATTACTTTTTCTTATTTTTCTTTTCTTAATCTTGTTTGTTCTTTTCTGTTACTTTTACTTAATTATATTAACTTTCCTTTATTTTAATTGGATCTCAATTATCTCCCTTTCATCTTTTTCTTTCTTTTTCAAATATTACTTCATGTTTTCCTTTTCCCACCCTTCCATTTTTATGTGTAGTTATTAAATTATGTTTTACATAAAGTTGTTGCTATGCTATTATTGCTGAAATTTTTTCTATTATTATAGATGTTACATCAAGTAGATATTTATGTCAATATATGATTTCTGTAAATTTTTTGTTGTTATTTTTTTTTCCAGTATCAGGAATTGAACTCATGACCTCAGGCTTGCCAGGCACATGCTGTGCCGCTGAGCTAAATCCCCAGTCCCTTATGTGCATTTGTGTCTTTCTATTTATATTGTTATTACAGATCTCTTTTCTTTGCTAAGTATTGAATAGTATTAGCTTCAATTGATTCTTATGATATCTCAATACCCATTTGTCTTTGATTATATATTATTGCTGATTTATTTGCTATTGCTGGGGTGGCATTTGTAGTTATTAGTTTTTACTGTATTGCAATATCTAGCTTATCTTTGTGTGATTGCCCTTATTTTGGTTCATTTTCTCTCTTCTGTGTAGTGCTGGGAACCAAGCCTGCAAGAAAAGACTGGACACTAAGAAGTCCCTCAAACATGCTGAGTATGCTGTTGAGGAATGTGAATGTGAATAAATAACAAAACACAAGAACACATTATAGGGAGACCAGTTTTAACAAGAGTTCTGCAGAGTAGTGAACAAGTTTCTATCTGAGCTGATATTCAACTGCCAGCACAAAAACAATAGAAATATGAGAAAACAAAACAACAAGGTGCCTTTTAACACCCTTAACTCCCCAAAAGCTGATTTCATGAATACAGAAGTAGAGGAAAATGTGTACAAATAACTGAAAAAATGTTTAAAGTATTTGAAGGCCTCAAAGAAAGAACATGTAAACAAATTCATAAGACCTTAAGCAACGTTAAAAAGGATTTTATTAAACAGATAAAGGATTTTCTAATAAAATATTCAGCAAGCTTAAGCAAAAATTAAACATTAAACTAATTAAGTTAAACACCACAAGATCTGAATGACCATGTTTTTTTTTATTTTGGTTTTTCTCCGGTACCGGGAACTGAACTCACGACCTTGCGCTTGCCAGGCAGGCGCTTTGCCGCTGAGCCAAATCCCCAGCCCCCTGAATGACCATGTTAATAAAGAAATAGAATTAATGTAAAGAAAGCAACCAGAAGCACAAGACATTAAAAATTCAGTAGAAAGCATGAATTCCAGATTTGAATATGATGACACTATGAGAAATTAGTGTCAATGTGGAAGTAGCAGATCATATACTCAGTAACAAAGAGTGAGGACACATGCAAGCTTAATCAAAGTGCTGCTAGAGATTTCAAGAAAATAACATCAAACTTATAGAAATAAAGGACAAAATGGAAGATGATTCAGAAGACACAAAAAAATTTACTCATTCAAATCACAGCAGAAAACTTTCCAAATGCAAGAAAATATTATAATACCCAACTACATGAATCATGTGAAATTCCACATAGCCATAACCAGAAAAAAACTTCTCTATGACTCATAACCAACATTCCAGAAATTTATAAAAAGAAAAAAATACTTAAAATTGTTAAAGAATAACTACAAGGTGTCTATAAAGGCAGGACTATGAAAGTTACAGCAAATTTATTAACACAAACCCTAAAGGCTAGAAACATCCCATGACAAAAAAAGAAAAACACTTCTGTTGTTGTTGTATGTTTGTTTGTTTGAGACAGGGTCTTGCTATGTACTTCAGGCTGGCCCTGAACTCACTATGTAACCCATACTCACCTCGAAATGGTGATCCTCCTTCCTCAGCTTCTGGAGTGCTGGGATTATAGGCACGGACCAAGAAAGACATCCTGACTGAGAAAGAAATCTCAAGAAGATAACATTCAAGAGAAACATAGATCGAGACAGTGAGACCACAAGTAACAATGATCCCAAAGAAAAGGGTATATCTGATTGGTAGTGTAGCTAACCAAAATGAAAAAAAAAAAAAAAAAAGCAAGAAATCAGCACTGGAAAAATAATGCAATGACAGGACTCAATAAAAACTTTACAATAGTAACTCTCATGATCATCAATCCTAAAGACACAGACTAACAGAGTGAATTAAAAAACAAAGAGCAAACTTTATTGCCCCAGGAGACAAACCTGATCCAAAAGGAATCTCAAAGACTAAAAGTAAAAGGATGTTGTTATGGTTTGTGTCTGTGTGTCCCCACAAAGCCTCATGTGGTCATGGGGCAGGCTTTTAGAGTTTGACTGATTATGGGTGTGAGAGCTACACCCACCCTGGGGTGGATAGTTTACATATGTAAGGGAGAGGAAGAGGCTGCTTGCTCCCATTCCTCCCTTTTGTGCTTGTTGCTTTTGCTGTGTTCTGCTGCCATGAGCTGTAGCCCTCTGCCATGTGCCACTCTGCCTTGTAACCTGCCAAGTATGGACACCTCTACAAACTGTAAGCAAAATAAACCTTTACTTCCTTAATTTTGGGTGTCAGGTATTTTGTCCCAGCAATGAGAGAAAAGTAACCAAGACAGATGTAAAATGATACTCCATGCCAGCTGAGCCTGAAAGCAAGCAGAAGTAAAGATCTTATTTTCAGATACTGCAAACTCTGAGCCAAAACCTATCAGAAAAGAAAAAGATGGCCACTAAATACTGGTAGGGGGAAAACTCCAGTAGAAGAAATAACAATTGTAAATATATATGCACCAAATTTTGGTGCATCTAACTTCATAAAACAAAAGCCACTCAACATAAAATTAGAAACAGATACCAATACACTAATAGCAATCCTACTCACTATGTCAACTAGAAAAAAAGATACATATATATATGATACATACATATGATATGACATATACATATATATTATATATATATATATATATATATGGATGTGCATGTATCACTCTTAGATAATATATCCAACCCCTTGAGGAAAATACCTCAAAGAATAGATGGTTGAATGGAATTTCTATTTGCAGTATTTTAAGTAATCTCTCCCCTGATTACCGTGCAGTATTGTACTAGTAGTACTAGTATACATTCCCAACAATAACATAGAGCAAAGTTTATAGCTGTGAATACCCACATTAAAAGAATAAACATGATGATGCATCTCAAGTCCCTAGAAAAATGACAACAATTCAAATTCAAAATTAGTAAAAGAAAAGAAATTATAAAGATGAAAGCAGAATTCATAAAGTTGAGACTTAGGAAGATTTAGTCAAAATTCCAAGAAAGTAAAGAAAAAGCCCATACCAATATAAACAGAAATTATATGGATAAAGTCACAACCAACACTGCCAAAATGCAAAGCACTATGAGAAAACATTTTGGAAACTCACATTCTAATATATTGAAATAACTAGAAGAAATAGAGAAATTCTTAGACACATATGAATTACCAAAATTGAATCAAGAAGTTATTAAAACCAAAAATAGGCCAATAGCAGACAAAAAGTAGAGGCAATAATTGGAAATCTATTAACCAAAAAAATGCCTAGGACCCAGTGGATTCTTCACAGAATTCTTTGAGACCTATAGAGATGAACTATGGCCAATATTTTCCCAAACTTTTTAATGAAACTGTAAGAATACTGCTAGATTCATTCCTGAAAGGTAGCAATGCCCTGATAACAAAAATGAACAAGTACTTAACAAAAAATGAAAAAAAAAAAAAAGATAGGCTAATCTTTTCAATGAACACATATGTTAAATCAGCAATATACTGGCAAAAAGAATGCAACAAATCACAATAAAGATCACACATTGTATGGAATTGGCTTCATACCTATGATAAAAAGGTGCTTTAATATACATAAACCAATAAATGTACACATCATATAAACAGAAATAAGAAACATACATATGATCATGTCAATACATACAGAAAAAAATTTGACAAAGCAACATCCATTCATGATTAGAGCCCTCAAGAAAATAGATATATAAGAACATTATCTAATTCTGATAAAGATTCATACTGACAAATCCACTGTCAGCATTTTAGTGAATGGAAGGAAACAGAGAAATGTTCCTCTAAAATCAGGAACAGGACCCAGTTTTCCACTCAGCACTTCTATTCAATACAGTATTCAAAATCTTAACCAGAAAAACATAAAAGGGATACATGTAAGAAGTCAAAATATCATTTTTCATAGAAGCTATGATCCTCCCACAGATGATCCAAAAAGAAGATCCAAAAAAATTCTACCAAAAGACTTGTAGAACTAAGAAACAATGTGAACAAAGCAGTAGGATACAAAATCAACATGCAAAAATTAATGGCATTCCAATGAATCAACAATGAACCCACTGAGAAAGAAACTAGGGGGAAAATCCCATTCTCATTAGCTTAAGAAATACCAAATACTTAGGAATTAAGCTAAGGAAGTGAAAGACTGCTATAATGAAAGTTATAGTATTTTGAAAAAGGAAATTTAGGAGGACAACAGAAAATGGAAAAATACTCCCTGTTCCTCGATAGGCAGAAACAAAATGGCTATATCATCAGAACTTAAACATAGATTTAATGTGATCCCAATCAAAATCCCAACAGCATTCCTTCAGAAGTAGAAAGATAATCCTAGAATTTGTATACGCTAGAAGAGACCCAGAATAACAAAAGTAATGCTGGCAACAGGTACAAACCAGGAAGCACTGCAATACTATATTATAAATTATACTGTTAAAACTACAGTGAGAATAGTAGCATGGTACCAGTACAGAAAGAGGTGTAGATTGATGGAATAGACATATTTACACATCTGATCTTTGCCAAAGGGTTCAAAAACATACTTTGGCATAAATCGCCTCTTTAAAAGATGGTGCTAGGCAAATTGGTTATCCACATACTGAAGACTGACTCTAGACCCATAGATCTCCTCCTCTGCTAAAATAAAATGATTAAAGATCTAGATAATAGATCTCATCCTGTGCTAAATTAAAATGATTAAAAGTCTAGATAATAAAGTAGAATCACTTAACCTGCTGACAGATAAAATAGGTAATGATTAAAGATCTAGATAATGAAGTAGGATCACTTAACCTGCTGACAGATAACATAGGTAAAAAGCTTCCAGACATAACAAGGACTTCCTGAATGGAACTCCAGCTATAAAAAGAATGTCAGTTTTCAATAAATGGGATTATATCTAATTAAAAAGCTTCTGCACAGCAAAGAAAACAGAATATATAAATGTTAGACCCTCCCCCAAAAAAGACCTAGTCAAAAATGTGCAACTGAATAAACACTTCTCAAAAGAAGTACAAATGGCCAATAAGTACATGGAAATCTGTTTAACAATATTGTGCTTGAAGAAATGCAAATATAAACAACACTGACATTCTATCTTCCTCCAGGAAGAATAACAATCACTGAAAACTCAAAAATCAATAAGTGTTGCTGAGGTTGTGGGGAAAAAAGATTTCTAATGGTTGGGAATATATACTAGTACTACCACTACAGTACAGTATGGTAATCAGGAAAAAGATTCCTTAAAATACCAAAAATAGAAATTCCATTCAATCCAAATATTCTTCTGGGTATCTTCCTCAAGGAGCTAGATATATTATGTAAGAGTGATACATGCACACCCATATTCATATCAGCAAAACTCATAAAAACTATATCTTGGTAATGGACTACCTGTGTACCAACAGATCAATGGGTAAAGAACAAATAGTATTTACACAATACACTGCTAAGCCACAAATAAGGATAAATTTGAGTCACTTGTAGAAAAATTGAGGTACACTGAGACCACAACACTAAGTAAAATTCATCAGATATAGGTTATGTATTGGATGACTTCTCTTATATGAGAAACTCAGCATATAAATAGTATAAAGTACAAAATGAAAAATGGAACAAAGGAAACAGGGAGGTAGAACATTTCACAAATGCAAAAAGGGTCTAGAATAGAGGGAGAGGAGGAGGAGATTTGGGGCAGAGTAAGAGAAGGAGAAAAAGTATTAAGATGCGATGTTAATGCACTAACTCCCTGCAGTGAATGTACTCATTATACATCACAAATGCATACTAAATAAAATTTTTAAGAGAAAGTGTAATGTTAAAATTACAATCATGATTTGATATTGCTTTTTAGTACTTTTTGATTATTTAGTTACTTTAATTTTGGTTGGATATTATATGATAATTAAAGAGTATATTAATGATCAGTAAATCATTAAGTACTTCTTAACAATAACAATAGCTGTGAAATGAAACATAATTTCTAGGATAATATATTATGATAAAATTTCTATGCGATACATGTAATAAGTGATGGCTGGCTGAATATCTTCTGTCAAACTAGAGGCTCTAGATCTTTAACTTTAATAGTTCCGTGGAAGATGAGAGACTTTACTGCATCCCCTTGTTATGACTCTAACATGGGGATCATAATCATAATTGCCTGTTTCTTTACACCCACAGACATAGTGCTAATTGATCCTATGTGATAAATAATGATCTGAATATAATATTGGTGTGAATTTTCCATTTAATTTGCTATTAAAAAAACAGCAACAGTCAAAGAAAGTGTATTATAAATATGTATTTTTCTAGAAAAAAATACAGCTGTTAGTAGTTTTAGACAATATTTTACAAGAAACTTCATTGTATTTAAAAGCTCAGATGCCTCAGAATATCAGCCTGACATATTTATTATATTTCATTCTCCTTTAAATCAAATATTTTATGCTAAATAAAAGAGGAAGAAATTGTGCTTATTAGTTTTGTTGCAACATAGTTAGTATCATTTTTGCCATGGATGACTATTTAGAATAATGTTGGGATAAAACTATTGATATTACATGTACTGAAGAAATGGATAAATAGATCAAATTTTAGTTATGTTGTCTATATGTACGAATACCAATATTAAAATGTAATGCATTACATGCTGGGTTTACTTTAGCACGTGTGAGAAAAGAGGCTGACTTTCATGAAATGTCTCTTTATTTAAAATTATGTCAGGCTAATATATATTGCAGATAGGTGCAGGAAGCTATTGTTTCTAAGGTTTTTTAATTTTACATATAGTTAAAGAAAGATTTGTAATCTTGCAATAAAGCAGATAAATATTTGGCATTTATAATATGTGAGCTGATAAAATTGATTAAAAGCTAGAAAGTAATAATTAAAAGTCTTAAAAACATGTCTTCTACTAAAGAATTTAGAATAACAAGAGGATAATAAGCAGAAAAATTGTGGATGGCAAAATGAAATTTACAGCTGAGGAAACAAATTTGTAGATAAATTACTTAGGGAAAGGAAAATAACAAAGAAATTACAAGGTTTATGCTTAAAATTGTCATTAAATGGACTTAATTTAAATGAGAAAAAAGTTTAGTGCATATTTATAATCTACATACCATTTTTTCCTAAAAATCTCTAATTGAATCTTTTCTTTAACTTTATAAATTTTGAAACTTAAGAAAAATATCTACTGAAATATTTTAAAGCATGAGAAAACTATGACCCTTGGTGAATTAGTATTTTTTAAGTATTATAATTATTAGGCTATAATAATTTATATTTTAAATAAAAAGCATCTTCTTTTAACCTTTTTCCTTCCTATTCTTAACATATTTAATCCCTTTTCATATTAAATATTTCTCTTATTCTGTAAAGAAATGTATGTATTTTTATGTAGTAGAATATCACCTATGTTCTGCATGAAAAATTAATAAACATATAATTCATTTTGGTTTTTATGTGAAATAAATTATTTGGAGAAATAAACTTGACAATAATTAAAATTTTATAACTAATTAAATTTATCATTTTATATGTAAATATGTTTTAATATTTTTAGGAATTGTACTGCTAGAATAACATTTAGAAAATAGGTACATGAAAACCCAGAAGTAACAACTGGAAATGTAAGTTGTAGATAATGTGATTTGCATGTGTATGATCCCTATAAACAAAAGCAAAAAGAAGAAAAGCCTAAGAGTGTATAGAGTTCTTAGATTTGACACCAAAAGCTAGATTGATCAGAAGGGAAACTTAATCAACTGTACCTTATCAAAATTAAAGCTTTTTGCTTTGGAAAAGAACAAAAGTTACAAAGCGAAGCTATGTCCTTTGAGGAAACATTTGCACATTGTACAGTCAACAAACTCTACTATCTAGAGTACAATAGTTAAAAAAAAAAGGAAGGAGGAAAGGAGGGAAATTCAATAAATAAACAAGAAAAAGTGAGTAGACATTTCATTGAAGAGAATATACAGATGGCAATCATATACAAGATGTGCTAATAACAATTAGAGCTTATAAGGAAATTAAAATTAAATCCACAATGAGATACCACTACATCTGTCAGACAGGCAAAACTATAGTGATAACACTAAATACTGGCAAGAATTAAGAGAATCTATTAATCGTACCAACCACTTTCAAAACTGTATTAAACTAAACGTAAAATAGCAATATTGGTATTATTGGCAGTTACTGTTAGAGAAATAAATGTTTATGTTCACCCAAAACTGTATATAAATGGTCATAGAAGCTGCATTTTTAAAGTTCAAATGCTGAAACCCAATCTTGAAGTGCTTCAACAAATCAATGCTCTAAAAAGTAAAAACTGGTAATTTCATATAATGAACTATTACTTGCAATAAAAAGGCACACACAATTGATAAATTCAGCAATTTAGATGAGTCCTCGGGAATTATGCCAAAGGACAGTCCCCAAGAGAGTCATAATATTTAAGTCTTCATTTCCACAACTTTCTTAAAATAAAAAAAATTATAAAAATGGAGAAAAAATTATTGATTGCTAAGTGTCCAAGATGGAGGAAGGGACAATGCAAAAAGGGAAAGATGATACCAGAAGGACAATGTCAAGTATTCCTCCAATGGAACTTATGAATATTTTGCCTAAATACCCTTTTCTTGGTTGTGATACTTCATTAAGATAGAAACTAGGTAAAGCACACATAGAGCTCTATATTAGCTCTTATATACTAGTTGTAATTGCATATGAATCTTCCATTATATTACAATATAAATTTAATTAAAAATTGATACCTTTCTACCAGACAGCATATATTTAAATTACATTTACATTCCTGACTTTCAAATAGAAAGAAGATCTTTTTTCTTTTAAAGTACAAGCAATTATTTTTCATTGTTACAGTAACTCTACAAAGTTGATCAGTACATTCCTCAGTTATGGACTCAGTTAAACAAAGGATGCTGACAGAATGTCCTCCTTTGAAGGAAAGTTACCCATACTGATAAACTATAAGAAAGAAGGGAAGATGATTTTCAAGGCAATGAATTTTCAAAGTAAGGAAAGGCAAACAGCCATGGCTTACTGCAGCCCTAAAATATATAACTAATATATTTAAACCCTTAGATGTTTTTCAAAATTGGGATATTATCAAATGTCATTATTAAAACCTAATATTGCTTAATATTAACTGTTAAGTATTTTATTTTCATATTAGAAATTGCATTGTTTAAAACACTCTTATGAAGAATAATACCCTGTTAAATACTCAACTTTTAATGAGTTTTAGTTGATTGATTGATGAATTCATCAGTTAAATATAATTTTACTGAAAGTACCAAAGTGAGCAAAATTTTAAGGAAAAAAGAAATAGCAACCATTTGCCCTCATGTGATGCAAGTTATTAAAGCAGGACGATTACAGGTTCCTAAAGGGTGGACTGGAAGCGAGATACTCGAAAAGTTTTCAAAACTGGGTTTTATTTTAGGATGCTTGAAGTTTAATCGTCCTATAAATTCTTCAAAGAAAACCCAGACACTAAAGTAAAGAGCTACCTGCAACTTGGATTTCAAGGTTGTGGACTTGAAGACAGAGACAGAGAAACAAACAATCAAACAAAAAATTAAGCTGAACAAATACCAGTAACTGAAAAGTAATGGAAGCGTCTTCAAACCGAGCCAAACCGTTTAATTGTCAGTGAAGGCAAAGGCTGTTATTACAGCGATTGTTAGCAAACCCGTGATACGATGATCAAAATGATTCCTTTGCTGAACGAAGAGCATATAACCAGAGGAAAAAGACTGGAGGATCAAGGACAAAAGAGAAGACAGCTGTGGGGGTCAGTAGCCGTGACCCCAAATTCGGCTGAAGTGGCGTTTGTGGCAGTGGAGTGGAGACTTTTGCGATGGCAGGTGCATGGACCGTGCCTGGAAGCTGCTTCGAAGAAGAGGCTTGGAAAGCGAATCAAGCAGCATGGCTATTAAAACTCTAAGCTCTTTTCCAAAAGAGTGCTGTCTTGTCACTTGGAATTTCTGTTTTAAAACAGCATTTTAAATGGCTTTTTCGTTCCACTTCCTTTGTCTGTCCCTGAGTTTTCCAGTACGCTTATCAGCTGTTCTTTACTCCGTGAAATCAATGGCCTCTTCCTCTGTGTGGGTCTGAGTGGAGAGGGTGATACATTCTTACATTTTGAAAGATGTTTATTTTCTGTTAAATTACCTGCAGCTACTTTCCTAATCCTATTTATCTTCTAAATTTATATTTTGTTTTTCATCTAATTTCCTTTGGATAATCTAACTGATTTTTACTTGCAGATTTTCTGTATTATACCTAGCTGAACAAAGTTCCTTAGGTTTGAACTTATCCGTATACCCTTGTAGCAAATATTCATCAAATGCCCATTGTGCGTTTTAAACTGTGTTAGCCCTTGAAAAAGCTTTTCTCCTGCTCAAGTAAGGGAACTAATATGTGCAGTTGAAGCATGTTATCTCATCATGATAGCAATTTTAACAATACCTTCATCAGGATGTTTAATGTAGTTAGTTAAATAATCACTTCTTTTGTTCTAAATACTACTCCAGGTACATAGAGAGCTAGCAATAAAATAGCTTTTACTTGTGTAATAACTATAATCCTAACTCTGTGTGTTTATTTCAATATTTTATATTATTTTCAGGGCTCACTACCAAACATTTTCTAGCACTCTGTCAATGGTATTAAACTTTGATTTATCTATTAATTATATAAAGTTGAATCACTTTCAGCTTATCTTGTGTATATACAAATATCCAATTCATATTGACTGATGACTGATGGTAAAATTCTTGATTAAAAATGTCTTAACACACTGCTGTGGATAGTGTTCTAGTTTGGGGGCAAAGCAGGTTTTTTTGGTTTCAAAATTATTACCAACCAAAATTTAAAAAAATAGAAAAAGAAGAAGAAAGAAAAGGAAAAAGAAAAGCCTCAGATTCAGCTGACTTAAGCAAAAAGGAATAACTTAGAGTACAGGGAAGTCAGACTTGTGTGGAAACTCAAGATACTGTAGTTAAATAAATTCTCAGTGTCACCATTTAGTTTAGTATTCACATGAAAGACGACCTGATTTTGAAGGGCTTAAAATATTTGGATATAATTCATCTGTATCACATGGCAACTCTACTGCTGCCAAAGATGTTGAAAGCTACTCCTAGAAGAAGCAAGGTTAAGAGGCATGAGAAATGGTACAAATCATTGCAAATATCCTACCTACCTAAAGTCAAGGCAAATACTAATTCATCTCTATCTATCTATCTATCTATCTATCTATCTATCTATCTATCTATCTATCTATCATCTATCTATCTATCATCTATCATCTTTCTATCATCTATCCATTTGTTTATCTACCTATCATCATCTCTCACCTATCCATCTATCTATCATCTATCTAGGTTAAAATGTCCCTGTTCTTCACAAGATATCTGCTTCAAATACATTTGAAATTCTCTTATTCCATTTACACGAAGAGAAGACTCAACATCACTTGGGGTTGTTTCCAAGATCATACCAGCTTTTTGAGTTGTATCCTTCTTTCTTGTTTCATTTTCAGAGCACCTCATTGTTCTATGACCTATGAAGAAAATCAAGTAACACATTTTATGTTTCATAATGCTCAAAAGTAACTAAAAAGAAAGAATATATATATGTACATATATGCATATATATACACACATCAATATACATATGTATATAAGGAACTGCTACAAAAGATTACAAATCTATGAATGATTGTTTTCTAACATTTATTTTACATATTTTATCTTTAGCCAAAATAATCTCTTCTCATATTTCTTGTTTATCTATGATTGTTCTTTGAATTGATCCAGATAGATGGCAGATAGATGGATAGATAAATAGATGATACATAGATGATAGATAGATGATAGATAGATAGATAGATAGATAGATGATAGATAGATAGATATTCAAGAAATGAATTTGCCAAGTTTCTCATTTGCATTTTTATTATGGCAACAAAAGAATTTGGGAATCCTGGTTTTCCTGTTGGAAAAGAGTTTAAAGTAATGCGTAAATTCTCTTAGGCTATCAGCATATGCCTAAATCCCCCTAAGCAAATTCTCTCCTTATTTATAAAAATAAAAAATATATATAATAGTAATTTTATTATAGAGTTTTTGACACATACCCATTGACTGCTCGCAATTAAATAAAACATATTAGTTGGTATTACATTATTATTATTGTAGGTTTAGACTTTATCCGTAATAAAATGGAAGAGTATAACATTTCATAGGATAGTGAATCAAAGTTCCTGCAAACTTTCTTATGGCACAGATGTAGCAAATTCATATATTACAGAACAAAAGTACAGCAGGGAGGTAGCTCCTGCCAAGTGAAAGCAAGCTATTTGTGTCATTCTGTGGTCAAGTAAAATGCATTGTACAATCAGCACACCATACTTCTGGCCTATGCATGTAGATACACATGTATTAATAAGCAGAATACATGGACAACAGGTACAGTTTGACTTGTTGAAAATTTTATACTAATTTGTTGGTGCTAAAGACCTATTACTTTTTATAATAGGCAAAGTAACCAACTAAATAGGTACAAATACTATTAACCATGAGGTTGAGTTCTTCTAAATTTTCCAAGTTTACACTCAACTCCATCTCCATCAGAAATGGAGATAGTAAAAAAAAGTATTCTTTTTATTGTTATATGGATAAGTGTTTTCATCCTATCATAAACTGATCAAATGCAAATATTAAATTATGAAAATTGAAACAATCGTATGTGCAACTATCTCATTTCATGTACACATTCAGCAATCGATGAATAAATCACTCAATTCAAAAACTATTTGTAATTAATGTGATGCAAATTTTACTATTTTAGTTATGATTTAACTCCCTCCTAAAACCATTCTGTGTGTGGTCCTCGCTGAGATTCTACTTCTCCACAAAAATGGATTCACTTGGAGCTTGTACCTGATTTTCCTGGAAAGTTTTCCTTCTATAACTTGGATGAAAATTTTCCTATACTGTTTAAAAGGATACAGAAAAAGCAAAGCAAAGAATATGCAATTGCATTGTCTTAAATTATTTTTAAATTCTCAGATTTGTTGTTTTTTTATTGTTCTTCTGAATTTCTATTTATTTAAATTTTCACTTGGAAGTTGTTACCATCTAAAGATTTGGTGAGAGTCACTACTATAAATATTCAAATTAGGCCTTTGTTGTATTTGGGCAGAGATCTGAAGGAAGTAAGAGAAGAGCACATAAAAACTAGATAAGACTGCAAATGGAGGAGGCAATTCAGTCTTACAGGAGCTATTTTCTTTGGTTTTAACCAGTGGAAAGTGGTTTAACAAATGCAAGTTTAACATAGATTATGCTTCTTTAAAATAAAATTAACATTGGTAAATACTTGCCTAGGCTTCATTGGGCAATGTCTTGGAGTAGCTCAGTTTTTTTAAAGAACTAATCAAGTGTTGATAAAATAGAAATAAAAGAATGTTTGATGCTATTTATGACAGGGCTTCCTAAAACTCTTCAATCTGGTACACTCTGAAATAACAATACAAGGCTGGGTCTCCATACACAACTGAAATTGGAGAGAAAGGAGCATAAAGGCCCTGCTAGAAAGGGACACTTCCCAAACCTGTCCCTGAGGAGGAAAATAGGAGCCACTGTTTTTGGCTCAGCCTCAAATCTATGTGGTCATTACTTGACATGGCAAGTAAGGTTGATTCCTAAGAAAGAAACAGGGAGCATGGTGGTTGGAAAAAAATAATAATTTAATATAGTATAATATTCCATGGAGGAAAAATTTACCAGAGGTACTATTATTTTTTTAAATATATGTGTACCATTGTTTATAGCAGCACAGTTTATCAAGGAATGGATACTACTACTTTTAAAGTCATGTTTATAAAACTATGTATGTAATAGCACAATTTATACAGAAACATTTAAGTTTAACTTTCCTATTTAAAAGAAGAATATCCTAATATTTACAAGAAATTTCAAGGAATTAAGTTTTTGTTTGTTAACCTATAATGTTTATTCTGTTTATTTTGAAGGACACCATTATTCTGTGACTTAATATTTCTGAACTTCATCCTTTAAACTTTAATTTTCTCTTTTGCTTTCATTTTATGTCACTTTATTTTTTCCTATAATGTAGATCTTCCTTATGCTTTATGTTCTTACATATTGACGTAGTATTATAAAACCTCACACCTGCTTTATTGCCTATACAACTATTACCTCTGATATTTTCTTGTTAAAGCTATCTTCCATCAGGGTGAACATATAAAAACGTATACATGCATTTTCTCTATATCTTGAATGTGTTTGCAGAGGCACACCAATAACACTACCAAACTTTACTATATAGCCCTTAAAACATGCTCTTTATTTGTTATATCCAAATAAAAAAGGCATTTATCTGCCACTAGACAATGTGCATTACATCTGCATTTGCCTATATTCATTTATAATCAATATTGGCACAAAAATGTATCTTGAATATCAGCACAAGACACTAGGTGCATTTCTAGAAGTACAACTTACAGAGCCAACATTTTAGTCCTTAACAGAATTTCCTTACCTAAATTGTACACATGACTATTTCCTATCACAGATCAGGTTTGTTATTTAAATTTATTATTTGTTGATGTAAAAGAAAGTGGGGAAATATTTTTTAAAAAAACCAAAGTTATCACTGCTATCACAGATTTTCCATTGTTTATGAATAAAGGTCCTGAGAGGCATGATAGAGTAATTATTGCTACCTACTTGATCTCTAAAAAGAAAATTATGGTAAGTAGGATTTAATGTCCAGAATAATGTCTCAGTGATGCTAAATATCCTTTTATTATGCAGTTATTCTTAATCTACTTTGGGTTTATTCCAATACTGTATAACCAGCCATGATGGTGAGCATGAATTTAACTCCAGCACTCCAGAGGCTGACACAGGAAGATCACTATGAATCTGAAGCCAACCTGTGCTACATGGGTGAATTCAAGGCCAGCCAGCATTATATAGTTATACCCTGTCTCAAAAAAAATTTTGACACCGGAGGTCAGAGATTCCTCTTTATTTACTTTCAAAGCCTATTGCATTTACCTCTAGTCTCAAAAACACATATTAATCAAAGAAAAATGGAAAATTGGGAATTTAAAAACAATTTATTTTTTAAATAACATTTCCCCAAGTGGGAAAATTTAAATTTATAGAACAAGTGTTGTGGACTTTTTAAAATATTCATTTTCATCTTTTCCATCTAAAAATCTAACAAATATTTAGGCCTCATAAGCAAAATACAGCTTATACTTAAATTCTCTGCTTAAATGTTTTAAATTTTATTTCAAATTCATTCCTATGGTTCTGACATGATGGATTACACCTGGACCAAAGTAATGAATGAAATAATCTATCAATATTTATTGCTTAACCTTCTCCAAATCAATTGCCGCACACTGTCTGGCTCAGGATTTCCTCTTTGTTCATAAGATCTCATATTTGGTCCAAGCATTCTAAAACAATGTAGCTCATATTAAAAAATGAAAACAATTAAATTCAGAGATATTATAATTCTATTTATTTATTCAAAATTTCAGTTTGGTTAGCATTTTAAAGAAATACTTTCACTTTTATCAACATATATTTTGTAAACTTTACTTCCAAGTAGAGTTTTAACATTCATTGTAAAATATGTATTTAGGGGCTGGGGATTTAGCTCAGCAGCAAAAGCGCCTGCCTGGCAAGCCCAAGGTCGTGAGTTCGGTTCCCGGTACCGGAGAAAAACCAAAAAGAAAAAAAATTTTAAAAAAATAAAAAAAATAAAATATGTATTTAACTAATATACTAAGAGGGGCAAACTATTGGTGTTTTCAAATAATCTTCTGAGAAATATAAGGCAATCTAAACTTCCATTAAGTAAGACTTTCTCTATTTTATTCCCTTTTCTATGTTACTAATGCTTAAATAAAACACTATATTTTTGTTATAAAATATTTTATTAAAATTTAAAATCCTATGAATTTTCAAACAGTACTCAATTATTTAATAGTTACTTAATAGTAAAAATAAAATTCTGTACTACTTTTAATGCAGGAATATAATGCTAAATGCAAAATACAAATAATATGTGGATGTAAGATTTTGCATTATAAAACAGTGAACAATATGAAAAGCTGTAGGCTTATAATATAACTACTAAATGAAGGTGGAATAGCCCTCAAATTGCAATCTAAGTTAAAGCAGAATTATTACACAAAACTCAAGTTATTGCTGAATTATTGTTTTATGTGTTTTCTGATATATTGGTCTGCTAGTCTGTTTTTTAATTTCCTTCCTTCCTTCCTTCCTTCTTTCCTTCCTTCCTTCCTTCCTTCCTTCCTTCCTTCCTTCCTTCCTTCCTTCCTCCCTTTGTTCCTTTCTTTCTTTTTTGCCCATAAAGTATTGTTTTTATCATTGTAGTTTTATAGTGCACCTTGAAATCTGGCATTGTGATGCCCCGTTACCTGCTCTTATAGCCCATGACTGCTTTTGTTATTCTAGTTCTCTTCTAATTCCATATGAACTTTAGGACTGTTTTCTCTAGTTCTTTAAAGAATTCTCTGGTGTTTTAAGTGGGAGGGACTGTGTTTAATCATATATCACGTTTGGAAGTATGGTCATTGTAACAATACTGGCTCTACCTATTCAGAAATAGCTCATGCCTTTCCATTTTTTTCATGTCACCTTGACTCGCATTTTTTCAGAGTACTGTAGATTTCATGGTAGAGGTTTTTGCTTTGTTGGTTTGTTTAATTTCTAAGTATTTTATTTTATGTTATTTATTTGAGTTCATTCTGTTTTTCTGTTGTGAGAATTCACCATTAGAAACTTTCCTCATTAGACTGCTTTTATTGTGTTCCATGGGTTTTAGCATTTTGTACTAATTATCATTTAATTCCAGGAACTGTCCAATATCTACCTTGATTTTTTTATTTGACCACTTGATTATTCAAGAAGCAATCTTGAATTTCCATGCATTTGCATAGTTTCTATGGTTTCTTTTGCCACTGATTTTTAGTTTTATTTCACTATGATCTAATAACATATTTTGTATAATTTCAGTTCTTCAGTCTTTACTTAAGCGTGTTTTGTGGGCTAAAACATGGTCTATTTTAGAGAAAGTCCCATGTGCTGCTGAACATAATGTTCATTCTGTTGTTTGAGGTGGAACATTACACTGATAGCTATGAAGTTCATTTGTTTGAAGGCTTGATTCAAATCTGATTCTTTTTTGTTGATTTTTTTTTTTTTTTTTTTTTTTTGTCCAGTCGATCTATTTGTGACATTAGTGTATTGAGATCTGCTATTATAAATGTACTGGTGCTTATCTGATTTTGTTGTATCCATTAATGTTTGTTTTATGAATCTGAGGATGCCAGAATTTTATGCCTATGTGTTTGAAGTTGTTACCACTTTTTTTGTTGAATTGTTCCATTAACAAATATGTACTGATCTTTGTTTCTCCTGATCAGTTTTCACTGGGAATCCACTTAGTCTGAAATTAAGTGGCTCTTCTTGCTTTCACCAAGTTCTCTTTGCATGGGATATTGTTTTTCATCCCTTGTTATTTTTTGATGCTTATTTAGGGATGTTTTAAACTCTTTCATTTTTAATCTCTAATTTTTTCTGAATTAAATTTATTTTTTGTATACTGAATATCATTGTTTTATTTTTCTTAATCCATTCTACCAAGCAGCTTCTTTTGATTGGGGAACTGAGAGTATTCATATTCAGAGTTATCCTAACATTGTATTATATTTCTGTTACTGATTTTCTTATTTTGTTTCTTTCTGCTTAACTACTCATCCTGCCAAGCATATTACTTCTATTTGAATTACTTGTGTTGTTGGCTTCATTGCCTCTTCTAAGGAAATCCTGAGAATTTTTAAATGCTGGTTTTATGATCAAGAAACTTTTAGGGGCTGGGGATTTAGCTCAGCGGCACAGCACCTGCCTGGCAAGGACAAGGTCATGAGTTCAATTCTTGGTACTGAAAAAAAAAATGAAAACATAAAAGAACCTTTTGAGATGATTCTTTCTTGTCATAGAAGTACCTTATTTCTCCCTCAATTTTGGAAGAAAGTTTTGCATGACATATCACTTAGAGTTGGAAGTTTTATGATTTAGTGCATAAAATACTTCACTCTAAGCCTTTAATATTTCTATTGAGAAGACGTGTAGTATTCAATTGCTTGCAACTGTAAATGAGCCTTTCATTTTCTCTAACAGTTTTTAAGATTTTTGTTCCTATGCTGAATTGTTGTGTATTTTGTAAGTGATGAGACATAGAGAGGATTTCTTTCAGTCATAGCTACTTGGAGTTCTATATGCTTCAACTTTTTGTATGCTTATTTCCTTCTCTATATTTTGAAATTTTCTACTATTGTCTCTGTCAGCAGGCTTTTTATGTCATTTGTGTTAACTTTTCACTTATTCTAATTTACTCTTAGAATAGTCTTCTTTGCATCATCTAGAAGATGTTGGATCTATTTTTCATGCTCCCTTATTATTTTTAAGATGTCTGTGTAGTGGTCTTTGAAAGCATTTGTCTTCTCTAATTCCAAAACTCTGTCCTCATGTTAGTAGTGTCAGTTGCTCACTCTCTCTCTCTCTCTCTCTCTCTCTCTCTCTCTCTCTCTATATATATATATTGGTTTTTCTCCGGTACCAGGAACCGAACTCACGACCTTGCGCTTGCCAGGCAGGTGCTTTTGCCGCTGAACTAAATCCCAGCCCCCTTGATATATTTTTTAATCTCCTGGATTTCTGATTGAAACCTTTTCCTTGACTCTACTTCTTTCCTAAACTGGTCATTCATGTTTTGTATTATATTATTTAGCTCAGCTAGCTTTTTACTAATGCCTTCTGCAAGCTCTTTGATCATTTTGGTAATTTTTGCCGTCATCTGTTTAAATATACATTCTGTGAGTCCATCAAGCACATCTTTGATTTGTTTTCCAACATCCTCTGTTATAGTTTTGAGGAGTAGATTTTGGGTGTGTGGCTCATACTATTTTTTCTGTCAATAAAACTTGGACTGACTTTGGGGAAGTGGGGAGATTTGGGAGGAATTTTCTTGCTATATCTTCTCATGTTTCTATTGCATTTTGTTTGGTTTTGTGCTGATGTTTGTGGCTGCTTATAGTGTAAGGATTTTATTGTTAGTGTATCTTTAGTTAGTCTGCTTTTCAGTGATGAATCTATAGTTCTTTGCAACTGCTCTAAGATGGAACCACCTATGTTAATTTGGGAGGGGAGGATACACTGTAATGGGCCCAACACTGAATTCTCTGAGAGTGTGCCCCAGTACACTAATGTCACAAATGCAATCTGAGTAGTGGCATACAGAGAAAACCCACTAATAGCGGCAATTACGAAACCCTGGTAATACCAATCAAATGACACAGTGGTGTACTTCAAAACAAATTGGATATTAACATACAATAAGGACCAATTACATACCACCTTTAATCACAAAGAAGAAACCCACAAATATAGTATAAATACTAAGACAACAGAGATACTGATATAATGCTAACATGTGGTAATGTGACAAGTATAACTTTGTTAATAGAAAAAAACCACAACAGTAATTTTGCACAGTTAACTAGATAATAAAAGTTATAGCTTAATAGTTATATTATTAACTATATGGAGAGATAAGAAGGAAATTCAAGAAGACAAATATGAAATCTTAAACAATAGGATATGAGAACAAAGAGAGGAATGTGGGAAAAATAATACTATCAATGACTAAAAGGGAGTTTATAGAATTAGGTAAAGGTAATAGTAAAAATTGATAAGAAATAAGATACAACAGTAAAATTAATTATATGGAGAATAAATATAAGGAAAACATAAAAGGAAAAAATTATAAGTAAAAGAGAAATAAAAGAAAAGCAGAAGATAAAAAACTAAGAAAAGAAATTATCTGTAATTTTGGATGAAGAGTTTTCTTCTGGAATCTTCAAATCTTTGAGTTAGTACTTCTTGACTTTCACAGATGTCCCTCTGCTATTCCCAGGCTGTGGCAGTGTCCACATCAAGACCTGTCCCTGTTCATGCAAGTGCAGAAGGAAGGCAGCCAGACCTCTCATCCATGCAGGATGCAGGCAGAAGAGTAAGTGGTCTAATAGCCAGTGAAGAGACTTTCAAATCCAGAACAACTCAGTTGGGTCTGGCTTCCAGCCATAGGGATGGGGGTGGCATCCTTTCTGGCCAAGCCCGAGCTCCTCAGCTGGCTCTTTATAGCCAGCTCCCTGTCTGTGGCTGCTGCCCATGGTTGTCTCTCATCAGATCACTATGGGAGGGTAACACTGATAACCCTGAAGTGATGACATCGTGTGATTTTTCTGAGTCCCAGGTTAAAACTCTCAACCCTTTCATGAAATAGTGCTCAAGCCCATGATCTCACTAGGGATATGGTGGACACTTACACTGGGTTTACTCGCCCACTGTTGCCTGGGAAATGCTGAACTTTGGATATCAAGCAACTGCCAGTCTATACCATCACAGCCATTTAGTCTTGGGACCACTTGAACTCCCTGCTTTTCTTTTTTTCCCACACATTCATCCTCTATTTCCTTGAAGCCATCAGTTGGGAGCTGAGGAGAAAATACAGACTGGTTTTTTTTGTTTGTTTGTTTTTGTTTTTTTTTTTTGTCTCTCTGCATTGTAATCCTTCTTGACTACTCTGTAACTTTTAATTTTCCTGCTAGTTCTTTCCTTAGTTATGTGGATTTTTCTGTCTCTGTGTCAGTCTCTGTCTCTGTCTCTTTCTCTCATTCCTTCCTTCTCTCTCTGTCTCTCTCTCTCTCTCTCTCTCTCTCTCTCTCTCTCTCTCTCTCTCTCTCTCTCTCTCTCTCTCTCTCTCTCTTTCCCTTTCTGTTCATCTCATAAGTAGATATTTTCATATGGACTCAGAATCTCAGACAGGCTATATTGCTGGCACTCACCACTCTACCAATTTCTCTGTTTTAGAACACCCACTGAGTGATTTAATTTTATATCTCCAGATGCAATACATAAAAAACTGGTATAATGAAAGATGAGTATGTGTGTAAAAGAAATAGTTAGGTTTAATTCTTTAATCAATATTGTAAAAAACTTAATTTAATGTTATTTAATTATTTTCAATATTTTTAACAAATATTTTATTCAAGAACAATAGCAATTTCAGCACATTGTGGGACCTTTCATTGGATACCTTGCTAAACAGCAAATTGTTCTCATATTTAAATGCTCAAATATCTAGAATTAAATATCTCATTGTGTGTGGATCAGGAATCTGGAACAGCTTAGCTGTGTGCATGTAGCAATAGAGCACTCTTTAAGTTGTAGTTAGTCCATCAGGAAAGACTGCTGTCATAGAAAAATGATGAGACCTTTTAGGATCAGCTTCCAAAACCACTCTCTCCCTTTCTTGCTGGTTTTTGAACTTCAGTTCCTCACTATGACCTGGACCTTTTTATAACCAGAAATATGTAAACAGAACGGTCTCTTGTTTCCACCAGATTGAAGAATCTGGGACTGAAAGAGCCACTCTTCATTTACTCTGTCTTGGTAGTGACATAATATTGTGTTCTCTTAGTCATGTCATTAGTGAAATGGCAGGGAATCTCTGCAGTGCTGGTGAAAGGAGTTTATCTGAGGGTATGAATCCCAGGATCCAAGGCTACTGAGGGCCTCCTGAAAGGCTGGCTAGCAGAAAATCTCATTTCTCTCTTCATCTCTAGGAAATGTGGTGGGGGAGGTAGGTGGAAGCTAACATTATCTAAAATCTGGAAAAACTGCATATTCACTTGGTCTTAAATATCTATTTGAGAAATTTAATGAACTTGAAATAAAATTTAGATAGGTATTAAATTATTGAGTGACCACTTGCACAGAAAAATTTTAACAGTGGTCTAAATAATATTTCTCTGCATTCTGAGAGAAATTCTAAAATCCACTTTTGCTCATTGTGTCAGCTCTAATTATTAGTATCTTAATTACAGATTTGCTTTTGCCAGTGTATCATTCTATTATATTTCTTTCCATTTGGCCTACACTTCTGCATTTTACATTTGGACATGACACAAACTCTGTTAATTTTTCTAGACATTTATATTCATGAGCTTTCATCAAATAAATCATGTATAATAAATCCTTCATTTAATGATAAATTCTATTATGACAGACCTATATTTACCTAAAATGTTTTCCAGATTCTGAAATCAAGCTTGTTTCAGAATATTTAGTATTGATATATTTGATAATAGTAAATAGAAATTATAGTAAATACTGAACTAAATAGTAAATATTTAGTAAAAAGTAAATATTTGATAATGGTAAATATCAAAAAATATTTTACAAATAGTAAATACTCTATAAATAATAAATAATAGTAAGTATTAAATAGTAAATATTTGATAATAGTAAAAATATATTATTTAATTCTATTATTCTATTTGATTATCTTATTCTGTCTAAAACTATTTCCTTCATCATACAAATAAATAAGCATATTGGGTGCGTTTGTTTCAAATTTGCACGAATATAAATATTTTATTTTTCACTCTAAATGTGTTACTAGCTTTTTAATAGTTTAGTTAGCTGAAACATTAATTACAAGTTAATAAACACACAAAGATTATGCATAAAATGCACACATTTTGTCATGTAAAAAAACGCAGAACATATTACTAAAAGGATATTTGCATGCTTGTCTATGGATTCATCTTAATTCAGAGTATTGTTTCTCTCATCACCACTAGTGTCAAACATCCTGATACCCATCGCCCCAGAGTGCAGCTGTGCAAATGACTATTTCCACCTCAGTCACAGTAGACACCACAGTAGAAAAGGCTTAAGGTGCACAGATGAGGGGAAACCACATAACTGATGTTGTACTATGGAGCCTTTTGAAATGTGTAAAAACATGTGCATCTTAAGTGGATGTGAAAACTACCTATGCTCATTACACTGAGTTTGTTACATTAAACACGACTGAAGCATGCTAAAATGCTACGAGGAGATTTCAGTACATAGTTGCATTTGAGTAAGCGTGAATGAGTGGCATTCTAGTATTTTTACCTGGCCATGGAGGCATCAGAGAGAAATATATTGTCACTAAAAACAATGACAAGGAAACACTGAGGTGCACAGGCGGTCCCATTAGCCTCCAAAAGGAGATAAAATCCTAACTTTAAAAAATTAATAGAATTGCCGGGATAATGCTAAATCAGTTTAAAAGTATGAAATTTAATCACGGTTTCGTTGCTGGGTTACAAATATGCAAATAACATAGAGAAAGCAAACGAGCCATATGAAAGCATTTTATATCACACTTTATTTTTCTCATGCTGTACTTTGATCTGCAGATAAAAATATAATCCAAATAATTTCATTATTACAAATAAGCAGCAAAAACATTGAGAGCATTTTTCACAAAATGTGGCACACATGAAATTTTATTTTTAATAGTATAATTTCCTTCAAAATGTCTTTTGCAATTTGCATATTTAATTTACAACTTACTGATGATGAGGAAGGTTCCTTGGTGAATTACTGAACATGTGATTTTAAGATAAATGCTGCAGGTCCATTTTCTGAAATCATTTTCATGAAAATTTCATATTGCTGTAATCTTACCCAGTTTCAATAAGGAAAAAAATTGAGAAAAAGTGGAAATTAAGAAAAATGAAATATGTAACAATTAACTGGATTGATACCTACATCTCCATTATGTTTATCTCTCCATATATATTTTATATTATATATGTATACATTGTATATAACATTGTATATAATAGAAAATTTATATACACATATATGATAGCTATATATGCCTCATCTCCACCAGTGTCAAACAGATAGTATTTTTCCTCAAGATGAATTGCCATGATACTAATATGGCTATTTTAATGGACTATTGTTATTAAGTTTCACATCCACACAAAACTTTTACTTTCTGCCTTTTCTATCCCACTCTTCCTGTATGACTCTCTCTCCCTCTCTTTTTTCCCTCTGTCAGAATACTTTATTGTACAGTACTCACCCTTATAATTTTATGTAATGCAATGACTACATAATGAGATGCAAAGTAACTGATATGAGTATTGTGACTTAGCCTTAGGCTGCTACTTACGGATTACTTGTAGGCATGCAGTTTCCTCATGCTAGTCTCACACTGAGGTGGCTGATGAAGAGCAGACTGGGAGCATGGGCAGGATGGCTATTTTGGACAAAAAGATGATTCCTGTCATCTGTCAAATGCAGCTGTATAGTGTACAATTTAAAACTTAAAAATAGTTAAATTCTTGAATTTCCAACTTTATATGTTTGGATTGCAGTTCATCACTAACTGAAAACCACAAACAGTGACAGTGCCTAAGAAGGGGACCAAACTGCACGATGTTCTTATTTTCTACAACGCGTCATCTGTTTAAACCCCCTGCCATTATTGATTCTGCTTATATTTGACCTCTGATTTGATTCCATTCTCTCTCTCACAAGGTGGTATTTGACTTGAATTTCTTTTTACTTTTTGGAGCAAAATTAATATATATATACATAATATAATATATGTTATGTATAGTACTTATGTATACTACATATAAAAATAATATATTAAAT
>NW_004955428.1:8390687-8416112 GCF_000276665.1 Chinchilla lanigera
ATCTAGTGGAATATATTTTATTGTATTGTTTTGTTTTTACAGAATTTGCAGTCCATCAAATTTCTCTTCTGAGACCTCTCCAGGGATTACTTTTTGTTGTTTTCCTTGAGAGGGTTCTTTTTGAAACTCATATATTAGGCTTTAAAATTTTTTCAAATTAGGAAACGAATATTTTTAATATCCTGAGTTATTACATTTCTGAAAATATCTTCTCTTGTTCTCCAATATTTGATGGTTTGGCTGGTCATCGATTTTTAACTTCAAAATATTATTTTTAACTTCACTTCATTCCTATTACTATCTCATTTGGTTTTTCTGGTAACAGGTCTGATGTCACTCAGATTCTTCATTTTATATGTATTTTCCAACTTTTGAGGGATAAATGGATATTCTTTGTTGATATTTTAATCAGGTATATTATTCACATATTTGAAAACTAAAACAGTTTTATTCATTATTGATATTCTTAGAAGTAATCAATATGTCAAAAATATCAAGTCTTTCAAATTCATCCTTTGTGATACAGCCTTTCTTCTATTCCAAAGACTGAAATTCTTCCGCAGCAACAGAAAAATGAACAAAACATATGTGGTATGTTTAGACAATGGAAGATTACTCTGCCGTAAAGAAAAATATACTCAAGCTATTTGTAGCAAAATGGTGTAATTGAATAAAATAATAATAAGTGATATTAATCAGAAACATATTAATTATCATGTGCTTTCTTTTCTATAAGAAACACAATCTATAACCAAATTAAAGAATTAAAAAAGACAGATGGTAAAAATCAGAAAGATAGACTTATTGGCAATGATGACAGAAAGCAGGGGAAAGAGAATAAAGGAGGAGTGGTGAACAGAAAAGAAAAGGTATCTAGTGATAGAAAAGGCATGTAAATTATATATATATGTATAAATATTCTCCAAACTAAACATAATCATTGTCACAAATATATACCAATTAAAATTTTAAAATATTAATTTCTATAATTGCAAATGTCTTCTCTTTGTTTTTTAAAATTTCACTTAACACTTCTCTCTTTGTGGAACTCTTTTAATTGTATGCTAATATCATACTTCATTTATTTTGTCTTTTATACATTTCCTGTTCTGCCATTTATTTTTCTTTATGCTTAAAGGTCTGTGAGACTAAATTCATCTTTTTGAGTTTTTGTTATTTCTTTACTGTGTAAATTTTGGTTCTTAAATATTTATGAAACTTATTGGCACTCATTTAACTGATACATGTGTTTTAAAATCACTTCATTTAATGTCCTTTTCAAAGTAATAATTTAAATAATATTTGTTCTGTGTGTATCTATAATAATATTTTCACTCTTTAGGTTATACATCACAAAAGATTAAAAATAAATACATTTTAAATATTAATTATTTGACGTATAACTTATTAACATTTTCATATGGCATTGCCCCAAAAATAATATGTGAAATTTGAAAAGTCATTCCATGGATAGATGTCTCTTGAGAAGATTTTTTCTCAGGTATTACATAATTACACTTTAAATATTCAGAGTTGATATTGTGAGATTACATGTGAAAACTGTTTCCACAAAGAATCCAATTGTTGTGGTTTGAAAAACTATAAAAAATATTGTATAATGGATCATTTTTCAATATTTTTTCATTTTCTGTGCTTTTATACAGAACCGTTTGAATAATGTTCTTCCAAATTCATAATTACTGAAATAGCTTTGCAGAAGTATAAATGTGATGCTGTGAAAAACAATAATGAGAAAGATACACTCTGGAATTAAAAGTTTTATTTTTGTGTGTGTGTTTTTTTTAATTAATGTTCTGCTTGTTAGAAGCACTTAGGAAAGTCCTTTCCATGTTTTCAGAGCTACTACTGTATTTCGTTAAGTGTGGTATACTTAATGTCTTTCAGAATAAACAATGAAATGTGACTATATCTGCTAGAGATGTTACATTTTAAATTTCAGTCATTAAGGGTTATAGAACTCTTCCATAAGGGGCAAGGTTTTGCTATTACCTCTCAGAAAAATAATCATATATATGACCTATGAGACAAGAGTTTACGGTGAAAGAAAATCATCATTTTGAAAGAACTGATTTTTTAACAATTTTTAGAAAATATGTATTTACCTGAGCAATCAGCAAGTAAAATGTACTGCATTCATTTTTCATGAAATAGAGCTCTACAGTCATTCACTATCAATAGGCAATAATCTGTTTAAAATCAAAGGTGCGATGAAATTCAGTCACATGTGTGAGTTTTGAATAATGCAAACAAGGTATCCTAATTGCTTCATAAATGCTTTCCATGAACAGACACCAAAGTAATCAGAGCAATGTGTATTTGCATATTTGCAAACCACTTTTGTCCCTCAGGAAAAAAATGCATTTTAAGATGTTAGACTGAACATTTTTACCTAAACTTTTGTTATAAGAGTTTTATTTACATGTAAGTGTGTACCTGTGCATTTTAATACCTAAACGTGGACAGCTACCTTAGAAAATTAAAGTTGATGTAGTTATCTATTATTATTATCATTAATCTTATACACTATATTATAAATCTGTTCTATATATTGATTTAGCTCAGTAATCTAGATAATTTTTATGCTCATAGCTTCTACATACACTGAAAAATGAGAAGTTTAACTTATCTAGTTTTATCATGATGCATTTCAATTTAAAACACTGGCACTAAAAAAAAATTATATTCACTTACCTATCTATTATGATGTTTACTTTTTTTCAAGTAACTAGCCTTTCTTTCTTCTTTCATTTCTGCATTCTTCTGTTCCTTATATTTTCTCCTGCCTTTTTTTCTTTTAAAGCATTTTTACAGGTTTGAAGTTGCTGAGTTTGGAATAAGTACAATTGATGACATCTAATTATTGCTTGCAAGAAGACTTTATGAAACAGTTGAAATTAACTAGACATAGGAAATCTATAGCAATATTTTCATACTATTTTACTTTAATTTATGTACACTTTTATAATAAACTTTTATTTAATTATCCTTCCATAGATTTATAGAAGATGTCACTAGGTTTGCACATCTAAACAAATGGTTATTGAGTAAAGGTCGGAGAACAATCAGGAAGTACGCAATTTGATGCAACTGCTAAGAAAAATCAGATCAGGGAGAGTCGCTATAACGCAATTTTTTCTTGTAAAACAACAAAATGATTTACAGAATTCAGAGGGAGATGTTGAGTAACAGTTGAAACATTAGAATCTTTTATTGGTGACATTCCCCTATGGGATAGGTTACAACCTACCCGGCCAAAAAAAAAAGAAAAAAAATAATAATAATAATAGAGCAAAAGATGGGAAATTTCCTGGGAAACTTTGGAGAGAAATTTAAAAGCAACAATAAGCCGATTGAAAGAGTGTTAGTACGGCATTGTGTCATAGCTTAGTCAACAGTATGAATACTTATTTTCTACTGGTACATATTGAAGTGATTTATTTTTCAATTACAGATATCTTAGATTTGTTAAGATATGGTGACTATTAAACATTGCATTTCAAAGTGCCTCTATTTATTTCAATTACAACAAAAATTGTTGCAAATCTGTAAACTTGATTCAATATTTTCTGTTAAATTTTCATTTAACTAACTTTCCCTGAAATTATGAAGTACTTAACTTGAAATACTATTTCTAGTCCTACTTTGCAAAGAAAACAATTTTAACCATTAACATAGATTAGAAGAAATTATGAAACATATATATATTTTATATATATATAATTTAGTTCAGCTTTCATTTTACTTGGTTTGCGCAAAAATGTGAAATGAGAAATGGCTTTATGTTAAACTAGTGTCACCTTCTGCTATTTTAAGTCTACATAGTAGCCATCACCTCACATAACAAATATATATGTCATTGTTCTTAAGAGATTTAGTAAAATGGTCCTATCAGCTCTCTTTATTATTTCAAAGTTACTTTTAAAAATATTACATTGAGCAAGGCACTAGTTATGCTTGGAGGAAAGGGATAAGAGTAAGAATTGAGGCAGAAGCACAAGGAAGCTTTAGAAAAAAAGGTTTTGTAGAGTATCGGGAAAAACGTGATTTTAAAATGTAATATAACATTTCTTACATTTACCCTGAACTCTAAAATTAGCTTCCGTCATGTATAGACCCCTGCCTCAGATGTTTAACAAACGTATAAAATGAACAGTGACTATTGTAATCCCAGTACTGTAATGAACTATGACTACTGTAATCCCAGCACTCAGGCAAGCTGAGACATGAGGATCACAAATTCAAGCCCAACGGGGGCAACTTCGTAACTCAGTGAGTCCCCTGTCTCATAACGAAAACAGCTGGGGATGTAGCTCAGTAGGAAGGACGCGGGCTTTATCCCCAGCACTGAAGGATAGAAAAAAGTGAATGAATGTCTTATCCCTTGGTTGAATGAAGCTGTGATTGGGTTTAGACTCAAAACACCAGTCTTAATTTTCTGGTCATGTTTTATTTCATCTCTTCTACTGTTCTGAAATTTCAACTCTAAGGTTGGAAAAGAAAAAAGGGAAATCACTACTGGCCTCATACACATTGAAATAAGCGTGTGCAACAGGGACTGTGAACTTCACCAAGTGTTTATGAGGGAGAAGCTGCGTATAGAACGAAGGTGCTGAACGCAGTTGTTCTGATTGCTCCCAGGAAAAGGGTGTATGACAGCACCATGAATGCTTTCTCTCTTTTTTTTTTTTTTTCTTTTTTTTGAGACAGTGTCTTGCTATGGGGTTCAGGCTGGCCTTGAGTTCACTTCGTAGCCCAGGCTGGTCTCGAACTTGAAACAATCCTCTTGCCTCTGCCTCCCAAGTGCTGAGATTACAGGCATGCATCACCATGCTCCACTATGAATACTTTCTTTTGCTTATCCACTCTATGATGATCTGGTATTTTGTTAGGCATTAGCTGTACTGTAAACAGAAAAAATACAATCTTTGCCTTTGTAGTGCCTAACCTTTAAATGGTGACAAAGGCCAAACGGGGATAGAGAGATGATATTTTATATATCAGGACAGACTAATTTTAAACTCCAGGAGGAGTGTGACAGAAAGGAGAATCACTCCTATGAAATATGAAATATGGAAAGGCTGTCTCATTCATGGGCCTGGGTGAAGGCCAGTATAGCTGGATGACAATGAAAGAGAAAAAAATAAAAGTAGGCAGTGCTCAGTAAGGCTGGGCACTGTGGATCTTAGTAATCTGGATTTTACAATGAGAATTAATATAGTGTCACATACTTTAAGAAAAGTTGCATGATTCACAATTGGAATAGGGTGCTTGAGAGTACTAATCTGACCTAGATATTCTTCAACGAACAGCAAAATGAAGAAAAAGTTTAGGGTCTAGTATCACTGAGAAGAAGAGTTGTGTCAATGAAATAAAAATTGAAATATAAAAACAAGTAAACCCACAGTTCATTGTTAAAATATGCCTAATTATACAGGTAGAATATTAAAAATCTATGTACACTATCCTAATTTTAAATGAAATAATCCACTGAATGAAACTTAGAAAAATAAGTATAGTGCTCTTTCTCTCTTCTATTCATAAGGGTGCACTTATTTATATTTATTTATTTATCACAGAGATATATTTAATATTATTTAAAGGTGTGAGTTAAATAACCAGGTTATAATATCCTAAACTTGATTTGAACTATGCTTTATCAGTTGATTTATAAAAGGCCCATGGTTATCTCAGTTATTTGAAAGTGCCCCAAAATGTTTATTAATGCCTCATAAACCATGCTCAGCATTTCTTACTGCTGAGTCGCAACTGGAAAAGAGACGATCAGTCCATTGTTAGATGAGAACTTCCACATAGTTCACATGAATGAACTATAAACTGTTAAACAGTCAAAAAAGTCCTCAAGGGGCTGGGGATATAGCTCAGCAGCACAAGCTCCTGCCTGGCAACTTCAAGGTCCTGAGGTCGATTTCCGGTACCAAAAAAAAAAAAGCCTCAATATCAAAATACTAGACAAATCACTTGTATTGGGATTGAGAAGCCATAATTTTCTTGTTGATGAGTTAATTTGAATATTAAAGGAAATCATTGAAAATTTTAAATATTTATAATGTTTCTTCAGAAATTTAAAATCAAATTTATGCATTTTAATGTTTAAAAATTAATAATTATTGAGTATTAATTGTACAAATTAAAGGATTCCCTTAATATTAATATCTGCAAAAATGTGTATATAGTGTGATGATTGTGTCTATGCTTCCTTCTACCCGCTTCTACCCTCTGCTCTTTCCCTGACCTTACAGGCTGCTTTCCCTTTTATTGTACTCTAAAAATCTCTTAATTTTACTTTTTCTTTCTTTCTTTCTTTCTTTTTTTCTTTCTTTCTTTCTTTCTTTCTTTCTTTCTTTCTTTCTTTCTTTTTCTTTCTCTCTCTCTTTTATCTTTCTTTCTTTCTGTTTTCACATATGAGAAACGCTTGTCTTTTACAACTGCTTTGTTTTACTTGATATGATGTTCTTTACTTCCATCCATATTCCTGAACATAAATGATTTCATTCTTCTTTGAGGCTCACTAATATTTGAACATATACCATGTATGTGCCACTTTTCTTTATCCATAATATGTTAACTTTACCCATTCATCTGTTGGCAGGAATCTAGGCTGATCCTATATCTTGAATATTCTGAAACATATCACAATAAACATGTGTATGAAGGTATCAATTTTGTATGGTGAATTTATATTATCAGTATGTGGTATATAACCACTATGTTTTAATAATGAAAAGAGTTGTTATTTTGTATTTTTTTCTCAGAATAAAGCCATAAACTTGTGGAGACAGAAATAACATTGACTTTTTTTACCTTATTGTTTTATGCGTAATTGCATCACCATTACTTAGACAACAAACTGCTTCATATTTTAACAATTATTTTGGATAAGAGAAGAGATACTGTGGCTGCAGGACTGAGAAAAAGTAGTGGAGGTTCATGTTATGTTACTAGAGGGTCTGAACTTAGAGTTACAGCATTTTTTCAGTCAGTTATAAATATGGACCAAATGACAGGTATCTTTAGACTTTCAGAAGCCTAGAAACACCCTTAATATAATTATGTGCTAACTAAATTTTTAGATGTGAATTTTACTTCCAATTACTAGCTTCTACTTTATAGATTTTGTCCTCACACAGTAAGATAGATTAAAGTACAGGAGAAGCAGCAGAAAATAAATCTGGCTTTTTCTCAAATAAATGCTATCTAATTATCATATTCAGTATATATCCTAGATAAATATCATCTGACTATCATACTCAATATGTATTCTAAATTCTGTTCTATAATATAATTAAGGCATATCCTACATCTTCTGAACAAATGCTTCAAATAAATCAATTATTTGCAAATTATCAACTTGTACAGTGAAATAATATTTCATCCATTCAGCTTGAAATACCTAAAAACATTAGCTTGAAATTAGATTTATTCATAACACTGTTGAGCCCAGGATTTCATCATTTATTAAAAAGTTAAGAACACTGTAGAACCCCAAAAGTGGAAAAGTATAAATGATTTAAGTGTACTTTTGTCCATTTAGATAACTAGAGTTGATGAAGCATACACAACTAGCTCAGACTTCTAAAACCAATCTGATCTCTTCAATTAGCAGTTTGGCTTATTAAAGTAATCTAGAAATCATTATCCTTGTCTATCTGAAGACCAAGGCTACAATTATAAAAGTAATATTCCTAGCATTTCTATTAGAAAAGGCTATCTTGAATATGAAGAAATGGGGATTATTTTCAAGTAAAATATAAAAAAAAAACAGTGTGAAATGTATGACACACAACCAAATATCAAAGATTAGTAAATGTGGATAATTAAACCAAAGCAAAGAAATTATGAGATAATGTTTCAAGATCAGTTCCTCAGTGGTGTCGGGGGAGGGAAATGACTCCCAAAGTATTGTTGAGTGGATTACTTTTGGCAGGACATTGGAAATATTTTCTTCTAAAATATTTATGTGATTTTTTTTTGACTATAGGCTTCCATTGATATTGGAAAGGTCATTTACCTTTTCTGTGGTCTTCTTTTCTCTAGTCTTTGAGTATAATGCATTTTAGAGAACGCAAGGAATAACACAAAATTTTCAATGTGATAAATCTGAACAAAACATAAAGTTTGTGTTAGGGTGCCTCTAAGAGAATTCCTGTTAACCCCTAAATGCTAATGTCCATTCCTGTTTGTAGTATCATTTCCTTCAATGTGAGCTGACCTACAGCCATACTTTTAACACAGAGAATATGGAAATAAAGACAGGTTTGGGTTTGGGGTTTTTTTGTTTGTTTGTTTGGTTGGTTGTTTTTTTTTTTTTTTCGAGTACTGGAAATCGAACTGACGACCTCGTGCTTGCCAGGCAGGTGCTGTGCCTCTGAGCTAAATCCCCAGCCTCGGGTTTGGGTTTTGACATTATGCTGCAAAGTGTGTGGAGCTCTTGTAGCAAAGCCTGGCATCTTCAGACTTCACCCACTGAGAATTTAGGCCTGGCAATAGAAACATGAGGTTCAAAGTGCATCTTCCTGCGTATCACCTTAGATGATTTACGTGGTCCCGGCATACAAATGCACTGTATTGTGGGAAAAACCCTGATCCAGAATACACGGCTAAGCCATGCCCACATTGCTCAACCCACAGAAATTATATCATAATATTTGTTCTCTTGAGTTGGTGAGATCTGAGGTAATTGTTTTTACACAGTGTAGAATATTGAATAGTATTCTCCCAACTGTATGGCCACCAGGAACTTCACAATGGAACATTACTTAGGATAGACTTTACAGATGTAATGAACGGAAAGACTTTGAAAAGATAAAACCTGAATGGGGTGAGATTTATATCAGATGAAAACTGTCCTTACAATAATAGGTGAAAACCCAGAGATGTTATAAAGTGATGGAAGATAGAGATTTCAGTGACATCAGAAAGGAAAGAATCCATTGAAAGGCAAGAACTGTTTCTACTCACCAGAGGCTGGAGGCAGGCTTAAAGCCTACAGAGCCTGCGGAAACTTTAATTTTGCCTTCAGGAATTTAAGCCATCAGATTTGCAGCAATTTTTATAGTAGTGCTGGAAAGGTAATACAACAATAAATAAATATTACATGTATTAAAAGACAGATTACTTTCTGTGATAAAATTATGAGATATAATACATGTGCTTTGCCATAGTTTTTACTGAGGTATCATAAAAATAAAATGAATAAGATTTAAAATAAATATATTAATCAATTTGAAGTCATGAACTTATAATAATGATAAAATCTACTTGTTTTTGTTTGTAATTTATTTAAAGTATATGTGTATCATTAAAATAGTATTTTACAATCTATTCAGAGCCCAATGTGGATGTAATTCATACTCTACTAAATACAGTCAGTCTCTGTCTCTTTCTCACATGTATATTTATATATAGAATCCACAAAACAGGTATACACACTTCAGGAAAAAAAAAGCTTGTGTAAATATTTTAGTACTAAATTTATTGAGACATCATAAGATTAATACAGTTTATCTTTGGCTTCCATGATTATAAGAGTTGCTCAAATGCTGATCATTAGCTTTAGGACACTTATTAGTTTTGCAAACTGCTGCCTGGGTAACTGGTCATTGAGTTTGCTGCACAAGCACTTTCAATTTCTTTTCTAAGGGAGTGCAATGTAGTGGGTTTTCTGTGATATACAACATTCACTAGGGTGCCCCATATGAGAACAACACCATGTGTTGAAAAATACCAATACTACTTTACTTTTTCAAAATGTGTATACATTTTTTTGGTGGGAGAGAGAAAGAGAGGCAGAGACAGAGAGACACAGAGTTCCAGTTCATAGATTATGTCACTTCTATATACTTAAATGATTTATATGCTCTGCAATATGTGATTGTTGCTCTTTTGCTGTTTAATCAGCATACCTTCATTTCTATGTTGTGCAATTTCAAGAATGGGAAGTATGTGGGTGGTATCTAGCAGACTCTTTTATTTTAAGCGTTCTAGAAATGATTGCTTTCTATGAAATGCATTCACCTAGAATCTAGAAGGTAAAAAATTAGTCAGAAGCCAAGATCTTCTGTGCTTAACAGCATCCAAACATGACTTTCACAAGTCTGCTTCAAGGAGTGTTCCATATTCCTCTTCTGTCATCCAAAGTCTGCAGGGGAGGCGTGACGTTGGCAGTGATTTCCTACAGATTTATGACTCTGGACATTGATAGCCAACATTTAGGGTATCTTGACCATGACAATGACAGCATTCGAAACATACACTTGATCTTAGCAAAAAGGCTGAGGAGTGATAGCAATCTGAAAGTACTATCTGAAAGTATCAGTACTACTAAATTTTGTTGTGTTATTCTCTCTGTGTATTAACTTCTCTTCATCTGAAGTATCTAGAATGTTTCCATTATCCTTGAAAGGTCCTGTCCAGGAAAACAGTCAAATATTTTGAGAATGAAGCTCAAATCTCCATAAAGTCATATAATAACTATTATCATTGAAAATAATAAAATCTAAGAAAAATATTTAAGTTTTAAAATAAAGTGTAATCATTACATATATATATATATATACAAATTAGTTTACTACAGGTCCTATGTACAATAATTCTTACAAAATAACTATATGACTCTAGCTTCTACTATTTTAAGGATAATAATAATAATAAAAGTAATAATACTAATTCAATACCAGACAATTAGATTTTTTGCATTATTTTTTCATTTTATCAAATTCTTTGTGGAGTTTACTCTACTAGGAATTCAAAATAGAGTTGTCTTATGTTAGATTTCCAGAACGCCAGTCTTCGAACTCGCGACATGACTGCAAACTCTTTTGAGAGTTAATTGCAGGAGGCACTGTCAGAGAGTGACAAAGTCTAAGAAGGAAGAGGAAACAAGAACTGAATGAATGAATAGTGCATGAATGGATTTCTACAGGGAAATGAATGAATGAATAGTGCGAGAATGAATAGATTTCTACAGGGAAAAACTAAGCTTAATCTTTTTAGGACTCTACTGAGAGACTAGGTAAAACTAAAATGGCTCTAACGGTTGTCTGCTTTAGGACAACAGAAATTGTGTTGGTTCCATCCCAATCCACATCCTAATCTGGAGTGTCATCTTCCTACCATCTGGGGGCTGGAGAATTTCCTCCAAACAGAGGGTGCTACAAGTCTATGTACACCAAAGGGACCATCTTCAAATGACCTCCACGGCAGTCTATGAGGACTGATTAGGGCACTGACAGCTTTTGACACAGTGACAGTCAACACAACAGACTCGGAATTTGGTGTTCTTGCTTTTCAAAAAATCATGGGCAAGAATGTGACCTTAATTATCCAAAATAAATATGCAAAATTGAAATAACTACTATGAGAAAGTGATACTAAAGGAATAGGAATTTTTATCAGAAAATGTGATCCAGGCTCGTTCAATAGAGAAAACTTGATTCAGAACACTATGCTTGTACCAAGATTAAAAAAGAATCAGATGAGTAGATCATGTCTTGTGAGAAAATGATGAACTGTATATTTTAAACAAGAAATAACTGAAATCTTCACAATCCAGAAGGCTGGTGCCTGGATAGTACTGGAAGGAGTGCTGGAGCTCAGAACAATATGAAACACCCAAGGTAACAAAGGTAGTTGGGTGGACAAACATAAAATGCTTGAGCACGAGTCTATGGAAAGCAAATTATGCATTTCATGCTTAACATTTTTGGTGACTGGATCAGAATTAGGACTTGAAAGGACTTATTTTTGAGGAAACATTTATTTAGTAGACTGTGAAGCTGTATGTCAAAAAGTACTCAAAAGTAGAAAATGGGAAACAGAAGAGACAATTTCTGGAGGCTGAAAGAGGTAACTTGAATAGGGGACAGAGAGAAGTTAGTGTTTTTGAAGCATATTGGGGTTTGGTTATGAGATCAATAGTTTTTAAAGGGATGGAGTCTGTTGTGAGGGAGAGTATGATGTTTAGTTGATATTATTGGTTTCTGTCTGTGGTCTTCCATGGATGGTCATTTTTTCATGAAAGGGAAGTACTGGAAGAAGCACAAACACTCAATTATCAGGAGTCTAAAATATATGTAGTTCAGTTTATACCTCTGAAAGTCACTAGCAACTCCTACATCTGATTACCTAACATCTCCTTTAGCTGTCTCCAAGCTATGTTGAATTCATTGACTGAAATGTTAGTTTCGTGTTCTTTAACATACTGCTACACATTGCCTTTCTAGAAAATGTTCTGTGATTTAACACCATTTGATTTTCTATTTGTAACCCTGTTAATTGCCTTTGGTTCTTATATTAGGGGGGGAAAGGGAGAAGAGAAGAGGGGAGGAGAGGAGAGGAGAGGAGAGGAGAGGAGAAGGCAGAGGAACCCTTGTTCTTCAAGCCCTCAAGGACATTGAATATTTCTGCTTCTCTTACTGCAAAATGTGGGTACTCTGAGTCAACAGGGAATGAACAGCAAGTTCAAAAATATTCCTTTCCTTTCATGAAAGCAATCATATTTCAATTTTAATTTTTTGCAACAGTTCTTAAACAATAATTGCCAGGTATTAATAGTATGATATAACAAATAAAATTATGTCAGGTGTTTTCAACTCTTTAATGATTTGATCTTTCATTTAGGTAATAAAATTTACTAGACAAAAGACTTTCAACTAGATCCTACTTGTTACTACTAAAAGAATGAATTATTCAGAGTTTATACCTGACTTTAACTGATTCTATCATTGTAATAAAATTTGGGTTTCATTATTCAGACAGTGGGAGTCCACAGATAAATCTTCACAGACTCCAATAAAGGTAGGTGAGTACCATTAGCTATTTCCCACACTGACAGTTGTGTTCAGTGGCTTTTGAAAAAACATAGGTTTAATACCCATGAAGGTTCAGTATATACAGATTATTATCATGAAAACACGAACAATATTTTAGAAAACACTGAAGGTTTTATCATTAAAAGTTGTTCTGAAGCACACAATCTCCTTAATGGACACATGGGAGAACAAGAGAATGAACTTTCAAAGCTAAGCTGAACTGGTTGTGCATTATAAAGTGGACATTTGATAAATATCTGGATACAGAAAGACATCTATTGTGAAAATCAATCTAGAGCCTTTGTCTTTTTGGTGTTTAAAATTTTTTTTGAGTTTGTTGAAACTTAAGAAGAGGTTATGAAACTAAGGATACATTGAATAGGAGCTGTAGGGTCTAAAATGTTGAGGAACAAGTCTAGAAGATGATTTTACAGAAAAGAGAGAGGGAGAGAGAGAGACAGTGACAGAGATGGAGATGGAGACAGAGACAGAGAGTTAGCATGGGAAGCAAGACAGCTCCTTTTGGGGTTAAGTTTGGCAAAAATGAGTTCAAGGCTGTTTTCATTAATCATTCAGTCACATGATTGTCAGACAACCAGGAGCAGGTTCGCTGGTCTTTGAACCATACTAACGTGATATGTGATTAAATTGATTCAACAGTTCAAATGAAATGGCAGAAAAACAGACAATCTTAGGCTCCGCAAATGCTGTGTATGACTTTAAGGCAGTGGATGGCATTCAGTATGTGCACAGCATGTGTGCAATGCAATCACTGTTATAGTCTTTCTCTTTTCTTAAACCTACTAATCTTTCTCTTCCACTTTAACTCTCAAGAGATCACTTTGGTTCCTACCAAGGGAAGAAAATATACAAAAATAAAATCTCTGTTAGTACATTCCACTTACACAAATCTTAATGGTCACTTGTGGTCTCTTTTGAGAAATATCCTTGACTTTCAAATACTTCAACATGCTTATATCTTGGTAAGTGTATCTTAATGTTACTGTTGTCATTACCTTTCTTTGAAATGTGGAATTTAAAAATTAATCATCAGAACATTCTTTTGATGGAAAGTACTAAAGGTTTTTAATCTTATCCAATTAAAATAAATGTTACTTTTCTAAATGTTATTGCCTGATGGACTATATTTCTTTTCTTTAATAAGATATTTCTTTAGGACTTTAAAGACCTATGTAGTGACACTATGATTATGAAATTTTGTAACAAATTCTGCTAAGTGTCTTCTGGGTTCTATTTTTTAATTTAGAGAATAAAGAGGTAAAAAAAATCAAAATTGAAAAAGAAAATCATTTGATAATTTCTTTACGGTAGATTTCTTGGTGTCTACCTTAGTAATTATGTGAAGAACAGGGTTAAAAATTTAATAATCACCCCTGTTAGATAAACTTCTAAAGTGCCAACCTTGAGGTTTTTGTTTTAGTACAGAATTAAAGTAGGCTACAATTCATAGTTGCTTCATATAAAAAAACTTGATAACTAATTCCACATTTGTGTGATTTGAACATATTTGAGATTCCTTCAGAGAAATACTTTTTACATATTCTTGGTAGAAATAATATACAAGAAAGTCTATTTGAATATAATATGTTCGATGGTATAATAGGACAGCTACCATCTGTACTCTTAAAAATAAAATTGTAGCTGCAGTCCTAGCTTTGTTCTGGGAATGTCATAGCCTTCCCCTACAGGCTATGTAACCAGTTCTTGAATAAAAGAACAATGGAGTTCATCAGAGATTTTCAAGAACACAAAATGACATGGCCTGTTCTATTCTTCCTATAGAATTCACTTAGCCAATCAAAGATTTGCATTTGAAATGACCACACTTTAAGTTGAATGGATGATGAATGAAGAGTAACCATACTTAAAAATATTCATTGTCTATGTATTTGAATAAATCATACTATTCAATTAGCATCAGGAAAAATGGCTCAGCCAATTTTGATCTAATCTCCAGTCTGCATGATTATCTGAAGGGAAAAAAAAAAGGTGAAATCAATTGAATTACTCCTAAATACCAAATAAAACATATCTTTAACTGGCAACTAAACAAACAAAAAAAGAAATAAATTTGCCTAAATTATACACCCACATATTGCTGAGTCTCACTTTAAAATAACTTAATTAGGTTTATTTTTATGTGGGGAAGGGAGAAAAAGTCCTTTCTTGTCTGTTTCATTTGGTTTTCTTTGCCCTTTACCACGGAACAAAGGCTGATGGTGTCATTAGTAGCCTTCTGCCAGTGACATTAATAAACTTAACTGGGAAGTAGGCCAATATTTGCTTCTGTCTGCTCATTAATTGCAGGCAATTGATGAGCTTTTCTCTTGTATTTTCTCATTTATAAATAAAAAAAAATATGTTCAAATATCTGGCTCAACAATAGAATCAAATACACATGAAACTTGTTCTCCCGTTAAATAAGTATCAAGGTCATAAAGGTTAATCTGAAGTATTTGATCTTTTAACTGTTGCACAAAACTTTTCTTTTGAAAATTACATTGAAATTAGTTTAAGCAGGCTATTTACACCTATTGTATCTTTTACTGCTGTAAACTATCCTAAAATCATCCATACCACAACTATAGTGCAGCTGCAGTATTTTCTCCTTCTGCAATAGTTACTGTTTATGTAAAATGTATATGGGACTACAAATCAGTATTTTGTAACATTTGTTACCTATGGAACATACCTATTTTCTTTCACAAAAGGTCCATTCTTATAGTATTAATAATATGAAAAGTAAAGACTTCTGTCTAAGGAAGGGAGGCATTAATTTGTAATTAAGTTTAAAATTCTAGGGGTCAGAGAAACCCAAGTTAGAATAATGTTTCAGTCTCTTGCTAACTTTAAAACACAAGAAAATTATTTGATTCCAGCAATATAATCCATTAACCTATAAACTGATGATAATATGCCTACCTTGCAATGTTGTAAATTTTAAAATATATATAAAAATTTAGTACAAAATCAACACAAACACAGAAAACACACAACTCTGGGAACTATTTATATTATAGTATGTCTGGTTTCTAGTGTTTCACAATTACTGTCAAGCTGGGTAAGCTTGTACAATATAATCTTATCATTCTAGGTATCAATTCCCTCATATACAATAAAATACTGAATTCAGGAAATGTGTGATGACAATTCCAAGTTCATGAATTTAAAAAAAAAAAAAACTATTGTAACCAGTTGAAAACATTTCTCAGTGATCAGCTTCTTCACTTAAATAAGGGTTTTTTTTTTCCATTTAATGATGAAGAAACTCCCCCAATGTGTCAGTCACTTTCCTAAGGTCATATGGAGCAGAAGTCAGCAAGACTTTTCTGTAAAAGTCCAGATAGTATTACAGCAGACATCCATGTCAGAGACACCCAAGGTCCAAAAATCTCCGATGCAAATATATAACCATGTTTTTGTAGCACTAAAACATCACTAGACAGTAAGTAAACCACTGTACAGTAACGCACTAATAACATTTTATTTATGGATACTAATTTTGAAACTTCTATGATTTTAACACATAGCTAAATATCATTTCTTAAAAGAAAAGTCTAAGATCATTGAAAGTACAGAACAGTTGGCTGGCTGGACCTCCCCTACAGGCTATAGTATACTCATCCCTAAAAAAGAGCATTAATGGTGAGCCAAGGGAAGCTCTTTGTCTATTGAGAGAACAACAAGTTAACTGATCACATTTCAAAGTCAAATTTTCATATAAAATACATACCTCTGGTGTATTGATGGAGACCATTATAAAACAGCCCTGAGCAGGACTTAAATTAACCAGTTGGCTTTTCATGTTTACTTTTGAGTCTGTTCAAGGCCTAGGCTCCTTGTCTGGAGATGGACAGAAGACTCATAGTGAGTGAACCTCTGTGAGTCACTAATCCCTACTGAGGTCTGTAATGGTAGATTAAACTGGAAAGCTTCAAAGGATAAAACAGGATCATAGCCAAGGACACCTGGATCCAACCTCAAACAGATAAAGACTTTAGAGTCAGGCACCTCACTCCTGGGTGGATTAATTTAATGCCTTACTTGAAGAAGTCCTTGAGTGGTTCCACCCTTCTTGAGTACTCCCTTCCCTTCTTCTGATAACTAAATAAATTTGGGCCCCTCAGAGAAGGTCTTGGTCTTAGCCCTGAGAGAATCTCGAGTTCTGTGAGAGGGCTTTGGTCATCCTGGAGCCCTGAAATCATTTCATTTGCCTCTTTTTATTTAGCTTTCAGCATACACTCGTTTGGGAGATTGCAGACCTGACCAGCCCACAATAACTAAGGGATATTATTAACCCAATAGTGTACATGTTTTGAATTATGTTTTCATCTCTTATACCAATGAAAGACAAAAAGTAGTTGCAAAATTTGTACTAAAAAAATCAATGATTCTTTTCCTTGAGATTAGAGTTTTTTCCAGGAAACCAAAGTAAAAGAGAAGGGAAAACAATGTCCTAATGCCTCTGTTTGTTCAGATATTTTGCCTTAGTCTGATCACAAGTGCAGTCTGTATCAGCAAGCAGCCACACATCATTACACACTGAACACTGCAGTGGTACTAAAATATTTGTAGACCTTGGGAAACCAGTACAAACTACTGTTTTCACAAAATTCATGAGGAGAAAAAGTAATATCCTGATAACAGTGGTTAGCAAATTGTTAAATGTTTTGTCATAAAGACAAAAAAGTAAGGTAATTTTTAAAATAAAAGGAATAATTCAATGCTAATTGATGACTCAGGGTATGAAGACCCATGGTGGCTTTACCTACTTGACCTGTCTGGTGTATTAAGACATAAAAGCTTTACAAGATATCTATAAATGACTGGAGCACTTTCTCTTATTTCCAATATTCTCCAATTATCCTCTATTTATTCTAATGTTATAGAGAAATGTTAAAATACAAAGGATGGAAAATTTTTATTCTACATCAAAAGAATATTAGTATAATATGCAAAGCAGATCAGTGACTACAGAAAGAATGAGAATATCGCCCTTTCTCTTGCATTCCTTTTCTCCATTTAGGCCAATTACATATTCTCACATCTGTACTGGAGAATTACATTAATTTCATGACTGTGTGGCAATGTTAGAATTATCATCACAAAGGTATTGTTACACTGAAACCTATAGAATATTGTCATACTGACACACACTTCAGCTTGATTGTGTGAGACAATGCGCTATTTATAATCATTCCACAAGAAAAGATCCTGACTTTGACAGATTTTGTAACAAGGCCCTGGTATAGCGTTTAGACATGTGAATGTTGTTAGCTGCTTCTATCTGACATAAAAATTTGACATGCACAGTCACACAAAAGATCACACACAAAAAATATCAAAGAAAGCTTAAAAGATGTTACAGCTTAAGGGATTATTTTACCTTAATTTTAATGATTAGCACCAAATTTTTGTGCATGTTCTACTATGGTTTTTCCTTTATGTTTAGGACATTGCTATACCTTACACAATTCTTAGATGAACTATTGCAGAAAATTGGCTACTTTCTTATTGTGTGTGAAAATCTTGTAATATATACCCTGACTTTTACCCATTTCTTAGTCTTGAGTGACAGTAAGAGAGCAAAAGTGCACTATCATCAGTCCTTGAATGTAAAGCCTTCACCTACTTTGTGTCTGATAAAATTCAGACTCAATAGAAAGTATAATGGTCTAAAAATAAGACAGTGGTGGCATGATACACACCTTGCAGAGAACCTACAGAATTTCTGAAGACTCATCTCCATCATCATGAAAGCAGAGATTGAAAATCAGCAGCTGAGCTGTGTGTGTAGCTCTAAGGGAGACTGCTTGTCTCTCATGTGAAGGCCCTGGGCTCAATCTTGCAGCGTTCAAATTAAGTAAGTAAGTACATAAATAAAAGTATTGGAAATTTATCCAGTAAACCTAGATGTACATTCTAGTCTTGTCAAGCTATTTAATTTTATATTATTTAATATTTATAAACTCATAATTTACTTCGGGGCAACTGAAATAATGCATAGAGTTGTTATGATGATGACACATGTAATCATATGTAATACTGGTTTGAATGATATGAAACAAAAGTCTTATTCTTGCTTCTTCTTAATCAAGTGATATACTTTAAAAATAAGTAAGGAAATAAATGTCACTGAAAATACCAACTGTACCTGCAGTCAACTGAATATCATAGATCCACAAATGAATCAACTGTGTCTTAGATTCATAGCCTAAAAGAACCTCTGGTTCTCTCCCTAAGATGGTTTTGATCCTTGCCACTGGTCTAAAAGTGTGGTGGTGTGGATATGGGACTGAGGTCTTCCACAATCTAGGCAGGGAAAGACCAGGATACACTGGAAGAATGAAGACATGTAAAATGTACAAAGCCTGATGAAGAGAGAGGAACCAGCAGGCAGGGCCTACTATGTTTGGAGACCGGAAGTACCATCGGCAACTGGCAGGTGAAAGCAGAGACTTGCACATTGTCACAGCCTTCCTACAGAAACTGCGACTCCGAACCAGGCCTTCTGTTAGTTCTAGTACTTTTTCTGTCTCCACAAAGAGAGAGAATCATCTCAGGAGAAAAGAACTCAGGGCGTTTGCTCATCTATTGTATTGGGCTGGGCAAACAGTAAAAGGAAGCAATTATGGCCAACTATAGGGAACAATTTTTTTGAATCATTCTTTCCTTCCTTTGAAATAAGTTTGCCTTTCCAGTCATGTAAATCTTCATTGAAAAGCATTCTTTTATAGTTATTATTCCTTCTTGACTCTATAAAACTATATTGGCAAAATATAAGATATCAGGAAAGGAGGAGATCACACATATATAAGTATCTGAGATTCTTCCTGGTAGGAAAAATACAGTACTCTTTTCTTAGTCATTAAGAGTCAAAGTTTAGGTTGGTCAGTGGACAGGTTGGTTCCAACCATAAAAGTGGAATAAGAGTACTTATATTAAATTACCTGAAGGCAATGGAATCCAGGCTACTTAGCTGATCTCAGGGATACTACAGTTTTGGCAGAAGACAACTGTTTTGAGTGTAGGCTGAAAGCTTTCCTTGGAGGCCCAACATAATACTGTAGTTCCACGAATAAAAACTGCACAAAGGTATACATGCTAGCGAGTTCAAACTGCCATAAAAAATTATCATAAGTGGGGTGACTAAAATCACACAAAAAAATTGCTTCATATAGTTCTAGAGCCTGGGATTTTAAGGTCAAAGTGACAGCAAATGACTACTTTTTGATTACCAATGGGTGACATTGAATTCATATGCCATGGAGACCAGACCAAAAAAATAACACTCGCATGTGTTTTCTTGTAAAAGCACTAATGCTATTCACTTTAATGACTTAATTAACTACCACAGACTGTGTCTCCAAATGCCATCATATTGAGGGTTAGCATTTCAACATATGAACTGTAGGAGACATAAACAAGCAGTAAATACAAGTGTATAAAATGATAACCGAGGTCAACTGAAAGAAACTTAATTGGTCTAAGAGAAGAAGCCAAGATCTTATATAGGATTATGGCAGCTCCACTAAGCCCTAGAGCAGGAAGACGTTATCACAAAGGCTACTGTTCTGTGGAACATTGGAGAAAAGTAAAGCTGTTCTTTGAATTGGAAGGAAAAAGGCAAGAGATAAAGTCCAGTGAATTCTATCATTTTTAACTATATTTACTGGAATGTATGTTTTAGAATTATTTTCACTGTTATTGTTTCTGCAATTTTCCATGGTTTTAGCAAATAAGAGGAGCAAAGCAAAATAGATATCAATATGCATTCCAATTTAATATGTGAACTGTGTACTCTCTCTTGTTTTTTGTTAAATGAAGTAAAATTGCCCTAGTCACTTTCTTGTTGCTGGGACTCAATCACAAAACCAACTAATTAAGAATGAGAAGTTGCTTTTAGCTCATAGTTCTTAGAGGTTTCAGTCCATTGTTGGCTTGTTCTTGGTAGAAGCTGCATGGGAGAAGTGCTCAGCTCAGAGAGCAGCTGCTCATTTCACAGTGCCTGGGAAGCAGATGGAGAAAGGAAGAATCATGGAGAGAGATACAACCCATCAGTTCACCCTGAGTTACCCACACCTTCTGACCAGGCTCTACCTCCAATAACACATGAGCTCTAGCATCCTCATTATGGATTTGACCTCCACAAGTCATAATCCTGAGCATATCAGGCTTTGAGTGGGGATATTCTAGACCAAACCCAAACACTGGCCTCCACAAGGCTCATTCATGCACATCTCCTTATGCAAAATTCATTGAATCTGTCTCTAAGAGTTGCCAAAGTCAACAGTTTCTACATTACTGGAAAATCCACATTTAAAGTAAACTCTGAGGCACAAAGCAAATCATAGCTGTGAGCCCCTAGAAAAATAAAGAAGAGAAAGTGAAGCTCTGCTAATATACAAGGACATAGAGTAAATATTTCCATTGCAAGAGGGAGAATTGGGAAAAGAAAAGAATAGGACAAAGGCAATACAGAAACCTAAAATACACTAATACTAATTCCTGTAGCTCCATTTACAGTATGCAGGGCAAAGATATGAGCTCTGAATGGCTTTGGTGGCCTACCATTATGGCATTGCCAGTGATTATAGCCCTAATGGCTTTTCTCTTGAGCTGGCTTTGCTCACTGCCTGTATTTTCCTTATACGGTCCACATTCATAAATTCTCCAACTTTGTGGAGCTCCACTGAACTTTTGGTTTCTCTCTAATACCTTTACCCAGTGCCCTCTCAGGAGCATGTCACCCAGCCTCCTAGGCCTTCTGAAGTATGGATGGAAGCCTTATGTCTTGGTTACTTTTCTCTTGTTGCTGGGACAAAATACCTGATGCCCAAAATGAAGGAAGGAAAAGTTTATTTCACTTACAGTTTGTGCAAGTTTCACCACATACTTGGCAGATTATAAGGCAGAAAGACACATGGCAGAAGGCTACAGCTCATGGTGGCAGAACACAGCTAAAGCAACAACACACACAAGGGAGGAATGGGGGAGGAATAGCCCCAAGCACCCTCTAGCTCTCCCTTACATATGCAAACTCTCCACCCCAGGGCAGGTGTAGCTCTCACACCCATAATCAATCAAACTCTAAAAGCCTCCCCCATGACCTCATGAGGCTTTGGGGGGACACACAGACACAAACTATAACACCTTATGAGCCCACAACTTGTGTATTCTGTATTCCTACAAAACCACCTAGTCTCCAAGGTCTGCTGCCAGCTTGAGCAGTAGATGCAAGACTTTTGCATCATGACTGCAGAGACCTTTATGTGTGTACATGGTTGATTACTATGAATGAAATTCCAGGAAACCAATTTCTTAGGCAGGGTACCCTTGGACAGTTTTCTCGAAGCAGTCTTTCACTTTAAGCCCCTTAACTACTAAAGGTGAAGTCTTGTTGATTCCTGGCATGTCTTAATGCCATCCCTCCTACTGTACTGATACAAAGTACTTGACATCTTTTTAATGATTTTTTTAGTTACAAGCTGTTCCTGCTGTTCCTCTCATAAAGGAAATAATGTTTATAACATGGGAGTGGATTTCAGGAGTTTTTTAGGAAAGAATCTCATGTAGCTCAAAATTGAGACTACAGTGAGGCAAATGAAATATCTGCTTTAAGACTCAAAATTCAAGCAGTACAAAATAATATTTAAATGAGTGATTTAGAGAAATTCAATAAAAAGTCAATGCTGAAAAAAATAGCAATATTTTAAATAGAGATAAAATGATACCATCCTTGTAAAAGTCTACCTCACTCACCTCCTGATAATAGTTCATTATCCAATAGAACCTTCTTCAGAAGAAGTGGTCAGATTATGGGCCATCATGCATTGTCATTTTTTTCAATTATTACATGAAATAATATATATCATGATTACTGAATTTTAGTCCTGTCTTTAATTTTCTATCTCAACACAAATGCTTCACTGGCATTAAACTCATTCCTGGCCTTTGAACTAGGAAAATAAAATTTTAAAAGAAGAATTAAAAGAACAGAAAAATAAAATAAAATTGAAAATTAAAAAAATCAGAAAGTAAGATAAAAATTGAAAGAATTCATTAAAAGTAAACTGATAGTCCAACACTAATTTAAGACTATGGGACCTGGGGTTATACCTCAGTGGCACAAGCGCCTGCTTCACAAGCACAATGTCCTCAGTTTGATTCCCCGTACCAAAAGAAATAAAAAAGACTATGAATGTTTTAAAGTGAAAAGTGAGTCAACTATTACCTCAGTTAAAAAGAATATAATGAAACATTCTCTTTTCTTCCCTTGCTGCTTTCTGCTCAGTCAGACAGTGCTCCAAAGGGAGGTCTTGAGCAGAGGAGGTTCTAGAATCCTGAGGGAAGGCAAATGAGAGGTAAGTTATCACCTTCTTCATCTTTTCCTGAGGCTCTTAATGCAAAGTGAATATTTCTTTTTCCAAAATAATACTTTTGTTTTCAGCTGTCATATGTCCTTAATTTTCATAGAAATAGCAATTAAAGCAAAAAAAAAAATGTATAGGAAAAAACTTTAAATAAAAAGAGGAAAGATAGAAGAGATCCCAACTTAGGTAGTTGGAGGGACACATTCTGATACGGAGGGTCAGACTGGCCTGCCTATCTGTCTTTCAAGAATTAGCTGGTGGGCCAGGGTCTTTAACTCCATCCTAGTGTCACAGCTCTGGTGTCCTTTTGGCTGAGGAATGACCTCTTTTCCAAGAAAAGATTGTCTCTGTCTGTGGTGGTCTGACTAATGTGTGGTTCCACTTTTCTGTGACTGCAGGTGACCAAAGTTTCAGGAAAGTGACTGTAGACTTCAGGGGAAAGTTGAATGTCCTAGAAATCTCCCATCGTGATGTTCTCAATCTTGAAGGCATGAGAGGATATAAATTCAGAAATAATCAACCTTGCTTTGCAAACTTTTAGATAGATGCTTCTTACATGACTAACTTACGCAGAGCTGAGAAAAGATTTGACACAAGATTTACAGTAACAGAGAATACAAAATAAAAGTCAAAATTTGTACTTTTTTTAGTTATCTAAAAAAAGTTAGGAGCTATGATTCCTATTATGTTGACTAAATGTTATGTTGACTAAAGTTAGGAGCTATGGTTCAAAGCAAAAATGACTTTTAATCTCCAACTGTTCCAGAAAAACACGTACATGAATTATTCTGTTGACTATCAACAGGTAAGGGAAAAGGATGCTACCTATCTCCTTATCCCTGTGAGGCCCCCTGGATGTTGTGACTGTTTCAACTTGACAACTGAAGCATCACTGCCATGCCCACCTCCCTTCATTGTCAAAAACTAGTTAATTTCCTAGGTAAGGATAATGCCCCTGTGTTCCCCCAGCTTTGCTAAAAAGAAAATGGAAACAGAAAAAGGCTGAGATAGAGAGTTTCAGACAATTGCTACTCTTAAGTTGCATGTGCAGCATTGTCATGATTTAGTTAATGCCAAGGATTGTCTATTAGTCCTCTATCTTTTCATATTTGTCTGGCTTTTCCACTTTTTTTTCTTTTGTTTTGTTTTTTCTGGTACCAGGAATAGAACTCAAGACCTCACACTGCCAGCCAGGGGCAATGCCGCCAAGCTAAATTCCCAGCCCCTCCATTTATTTTTATATGAATCTTTTAGTTTATTCTAGTAAAATCAGCATAACAGTAATTTTTATTTCAAAAGTTACAATTAGTATTATTGGGTCAAAAAATGTGGAAATTTTAAATAGAGTATGATAAGGAATGGTATTAATCATATTGAACATTCAATTAAATTACAAAATACTATTAAATAAGAAAATATCAAAATTGTAGGAAAATGTGTATCATTTTACACTGTAAAATATTTTTAAAAAATCACTACACAGTGGTATGGGAATGGTTGAGCAGTTAACATGAACTGCAGTTACAAAATCTTAATAAAGAGGTACTTCTCTGTGATAGAGTCCATCGTTTAACATGTAAACACTCTGTATTTACTATTTTTGCCTAAAGGAATGTAGCATGAAATTGTTAAAACAGTGTTGATAGAAGACAGAATGCAGAATTGTAAGGCATGAGGTAAAGGGAAAAAGAGAAATTAAGGCCAACAATATGCAAAGTAATTTATATCTCTTACTTTTGAGTAAGAAAGAAATTACATTCCATTGAACAAATTCATACACAAAACCCAACAAGATTTCATAAATTATCACCTTTGTTAGTTGAAAGTTTCCCTTGTATTTCCTTCTCTTTTTTCTCCTTTTTCTTCTATCCTTTTTTTAGCAGATATTGTTTACCTAAAATTACTTAAAAATAAATGCATAAAGAAATTCAACACAGGACTAATAGTCCCAACACTTATAAAGATAGAAAAAATGTGATGTAATATATGATAAGCATGGTGATATGTTACAATATAAGAGGTAAGATTCATGGATCATACCTGTAATCTCAAGTACTTGGGAGACTGAGTCAGGAAGATCACAAATTCAAAGCCAGATTGGGTTATTTAGTAAGAGCCCGTAGAGAGAAAGAGAGCAAGAAAGAGAGAGAAAGAAAAAGAAGGAAGGAAGGAAGGAAGGA
>NW_004955428.1:8416277-8426923 GCF_000276665.1 Chinchilla lanigera
AAGGAAGGAAGGAAGAAGAAAGCAAGAGGGAGAAAGAAGAAATAAAGGAGGACTAGGTGCAAGGTGAAAGAAAGGAAGATGAATAGGAAGAAGAAAGCAACAAAGAAAGAATAATCATTACCAGAATTTGAGCAATTTAAGATAAGAATTCTAAATTAACAAAAGCAACATACTTCCTAGATCTTAACATATTATGTCTTTAACAATTCCACAAGTGTATAAAATTTAAAACTAGATACTAACATGTATTATAGTATTGAATGAAATTTTAAAATAATATTTGATAATTTTTATATTATAACAAACATTTAATAATTTGTGTCAAAACACTGGATTTGTATGTCAGTAGTTTTATCAATGAACTCTTAAAAGTCATTAAACATAAATTACATGGCATTATCATCAAACTATAATGTGCAAGACTCTGGTGCCTGGAGTTGAAGATATGCAATTAACATTCCTTACCCTAGTGATTCTCAAACATCCTAAGCACCCAAACACCTTCTGGATTTGATAAGTCATGGAATTCTAGATGCCCCTCCAGGTAATAATTTGGAAGATCTGGGAGTCCTGGACTTCTTTGTTTTGCCCTTGTAACATGTTCTCAGTAATTCTGGTACTGCTCTTCCCACCGCCACACTTTGGATACAACTGTCTCACAGTATAAGGTGTTCACAGGCCGCTACAGACAGCAGGTCAACAGTATCTTCACATTTTCTTTTCACATTATTTTTAGAGGTAGAGACTATCATTACTTATAACTGACAACAGAGAGACAAAGTTCTGTATCTTAAAGAAAAGCACAATATAAAAAAAATTAAACCATTGTTCCTTTCATTATTCTTTTTTGTTGTTGTTGTTTTTGTCTTTTATCTTACAATGAAGAAACAAAACTCTAGGTCTTGAACACAATAGGAATGTATTTTGCTACTAAATTATACCCCCAGTCCTAAAACCTTGACTTTCTCAGGGCATAAACTGCCTAAAGTTACCAGTTTAAATTTTAGGTTATAGAAGAGTAAAGAGAGAACAAACCATGTAGTGAACTAACTAATGATTCACAACAAAATTAATTATAGCCTTGATAAACATCAGAAAGAGCTCAACTGAAATTGAACCAGAACAAATATATGGTGATCAGTTATGCATTAATTTCCAATCTATTTAAACGGTGAGTGAACGATCACAAGGGCTACTGTTATTTTCAAAAAATCTGTGCCTTTCTTTTGAATCAGAATCAAAAATTCAAGTTAATGGCAAAGAGTTTCATTCCATCATTAAACATCGATCTGCTTAATGCCTTAAAATTTAGCACATTTATCAATATGTATCAAAATTGATGAAAAGTCTGTTGTTTTGGGGTGCATTTTTTCTTAAGAAACAAAAAAGTCATCTGATTTGGATTCGAACTTAATGTATTTCAGGTTCATCCTCCACCTGGCAACTTAGATTAGAAGACTGTAACTATACCTTGTTCTGATTCTCCTGTCATAGAGGTTATATTCTTAATCAATTTCAGTAAGAACTTATTGTTGTCGATGTTTTCTAGCATGCTCTGCCACTTAGTAAGTAGACATAACTACTCTCCTGTAAAAAACAGCAAAACTAAAAGAGTGCTCATCTGTTCTTCCAGAGTAGACTAAAACACCACACTGGTGTCAGGGAGACACAATTCAGTGCTAGGTGAATGGATTTTTGAACTCTTTCCATGGGGTTTTACTATAATAAACACCAGAGAGACTCTTCATTCTACTGCTTCTCCAATCAGCCCTTTGAGAACAGCATTATACTAAAACTCTGCTTTCATTTCGGTGCATAATTTTATCCCAGCTACAGAAACATATTTTTAGCTCCTGTCTAATGGGTAAGGGAGGAGAACCGACTATGCTAGTTATAGCTATACACATCTATCAATAAGGAAAAATTGTCTCCTCCCATTGAACATCTCCTCTGACCAATATTTTTTTACTACATCTGAAAAGAGAAATGTGAGACCTAGGTTTTCAAAGCTTCTGCATTGTCTGGCTTGCGGCTTGAGTTGGAAATCACATATTTTCAAAATAGTACAGTTTAGCTTTTATAATACCATTTAAACAACCTGAAGTGATTAATTTATGGATTCTCACTATTGTTTCTGTGTTCTACATAAATACAATTAAGTTTCATAGCTTATGTATAGAATTATACCAACTAAGTATTACATAAGACATTAGTTCTTGCTGACTTTACAAGTTTTATAATTCTTAGGAAACATGTTAACTTTTTTTTGTTTGTTTGTTTGTTTTCTGGTACCAGGAATTGAACTCACGACCTTGTGCTTGCCAGGCAGGTGCTGTGTTGCTGAGTTAAATCCCCAGCCCCGATGTTAAAATTATTAACAAAAGAAATTCTGTTTTATGAGCTTAGATATTTTAAACTGTCACAGCTTTGAGCAATCTTTTATTTTGTACATATATGCTCAGTTTGAGGAAAAATAAAAATGAGTGGACCCAGCTTACAAATGTAAAATACCATTTTTGCTGTACAAACAAGAATTTTGTGTGTAAATTTTATAAATAAAATGTTCAGCTTTTACACTAAATATTGTCTTAATGTATTTGTACATCTTTCCTGTGGCAGAAGATGCCAAATGAACACAAAATTGACCTCGATTTTATCATCCTTGGAATAGTTCTTCTAACTGTTGTGCTCCTCAGAGGTTAGCAGGAAGAACAAACCTGGTTCTTTGAAGCTATTCCTCTCAAAATATATTTATGGTAAAAAATTTGGTATTAATTTATTTATGCAGCAATTCTACTGCATTGTACAACTGGAAATAATCACTGAAATCTTTGCATGCTTTTATCCTCTCATCTATAAAATCTGCTTTTATATTTCTATAATTCAATTTTAGTATGCTGTTGGGATAAAAAGTGGTTCATACCTGTACATAGTTCTTCCAGTTGTAAATCCATATTTTGTTAAAGTACTTACATCTGTTTTTAAATCCCAACTGTACTATTTTAAAATTCCTAACTCCTCCCTTCTTAGATATGTACTAGTTGCATAATTCGTGCTTTTTAGAAAACCATTTTGACCAGGTTCATCCATTTTGTTGTGATTCAATCCCACATTAATCCTTTTATTGAAACAACAAAAATATACAGAAAGAAATGTTCTCTATTTTGTGTTTTTCCCTAATCAGTGCTTATTACAATTCCTATAAAAGAGTAGCTGGTGTGCAATTTGCTTCAAAATATAAACAACTACAAATCTGGACAAAATGTATGAAACAATGAGCAATGAAGCAATGTTTTCAACCCCTGGAGTGAGGTGAATTGCAGGATTATGTTTCCTGAGAGACCGAGATGAGCCCTGACTCGTTCTGCCTTTCTCTCTGGAGCTAAGTTCTGGGCTGCAGAGCAAATAGAGACAAGCAAAGCAGAGTATGAGAGCTTTGCGCTGAAATGACCCAGACTGGAGTCTGGAGGAGTTGAGAATGCTGAAATTTGAAAACTAACGTAAAGAAGGGAACTCTGAGAGAAACACAAATACTGCTTCCCGTTTTCTTAGCTCAGTCAGTCTGCAAATAGAGTGTAAAACTTCACCAAACCAGGACATATCTAGTACAAATAAGTTTCCAGGATACTAATTTTTAGTTCACAAGCAAAGATGGAAGCATTCAAATTCTTTTCAGAAAAAGCAACTTTTTGAATATGGCATAATCATTAAAGACCTCACAAAGGGCAAATTATAGCTAGTGATCAGTAGGCCAGAAACACCTTTATAAAAGTAAATCAAAACTGACCTGAAAAAAAAAAAAAACCACTTAATTAGTGTAACTCTTTCTCAATTCAAACCATACTTCACTTTGGTGGAAATCAAAACACTCAACATCAAAGCAGTGTCTGGGGTTAATAAAGCCACCAATAGCCAGGCACAGAAGGGGAACTGTGAACCACATGAAGAAAATCATTAAACATAAAGTTAGAAAAGGAAATTAAAGCAATGGATTTAGTGCTTTTTAAACTATTACAAATGTAGTACTAGTAGAACCTGTAGGATGATTAGAAATGGGAGTTTTGTTCATATAAAACAATAATTTTATAACAACTTTAGATATATACTTACTAGAAATTTTTAAAAGACTTGCATTAAATAAATGTATGTACACATAAACAAATATATATAATTTAGTATGTATTTGTTTTTCCGGGGGATCTAACCTTACCTAATTATTGGAGCTAACAAAGCAGTCTCTATTAGACAATTGTTATCATGTTTGGTGTCCTAGTTCCTGGTCCACAGAGCAGAAAGTCAAGAAGGAAAATAGAACCCACAGATACATTTTATAGTTCTTGGTGTCTCTGACCTTAAGTGGTAAATATCCTGAAAAAGTGGAGCCTTTCATTATCAAATGAAGGACACCCAAATCTGGTGTAGGAGTCAGAGAAACTGCAGGAGGACACCTGCAAAGGCAGTGAGATTGCATATCTGACCACTCCTTGCATCGGCAGGAGGAGACAGAACACAAGGAACAATGTGGATGCGGTATATAAAGGACACACTTCCCACTTTCCCCCAGGAAGGTTTTTTATTGCTAGCATAACCAGAAACACAGGTCAGAAAATCTCAGAAAATGTAGTAGACCTCAGGAAACCAGGCATATCACTAAAGCACTATAATATTAAAGCTTTTAATGAAAAATAGTTAACAAATGGAATATAGATAGATGATAGATGATAGATACATAGACAGATACACAGAATAAAACAGTCTGGGAATAAAAATATGTAATATTTTTAATAAATTGAATATTCAATATTCAATATTGAATAAATTGAATAATTTGAATATTCACTAAATTGAATATTCACTGGGTGAAGTTAGCAGCTGATTTGACCCTAGTGTTAAATAATAATTAGCAAGAAAGAATATCTGTAGTAGCCAGCTTAGGCTGTATCTTAGTTATTTTCTTCCTTGCTAGGACAAAATACGCAATACCTGTGATTTAAGCAAGGAAAAGCTATTTCAGCTGATCTTTGAGAAGTTTTATCCCTTGCAGGGTGGGTGGCATGGTGGGAGGCTATGGTGGGAGAAAGCTGCTCATGTGCTGGAAGTTGGGAAGCAGGAGAGAGGGAAGAGCCATGGAGGGAGATACTGTCTCCCAGGTTCTATGCCCGTCAACTTGTCCTTAACCAGTCCCCTCCTGCTAACAGCCATTCAGCTGTAGTGCCTAATGGTCTGATCTTCTTCCAAAAGTCCTGGTGCAGAGATCGGAAGGTTGCAAGCCAACATCTAGATATAACCATGAGAGTCTGCCCTAATAAAATACTATGGCCTGAGCAACAGAAATTTAGTTTCTCATAATCCTGGAGCCAAGAAGTTCAAGATTTGTGTACCAGCATGGCAAGGTTCTCTTTCTTGCATGCAGGAGCTAACTGCTTACTGGTTGTTGATGCAGACTTTCAGCCACACCTGCAGTTATAAGACAGAGATGAAGCTCCCTGATAGTTCTGCCTAGTGAAAAATGAATCATACGTCAGGATCTGTGTGCTCATTTCCCAGTCTCTGGGATATGATACCCCCACCAGCAATTTAAAGGAGATGTTCATCTGGCTCAGTTTCCACGGGTACTCATTCCCAAATAGCTGATTCAAAGAAAGAAACAACAAGACAGAAAAGCCTGACAGAGGACAGCAGCTCGTGCCCATCCAACAAGGAACCAGGGGCTGGGGATTTAGCTCAGCGGCAAAGCGCCTGCCTGGCAAGCGCAAGGTCGTGAGTTCGGTTCCTGGTGCGGGAGAAAAACCAAAACCAAAAAAAAAAAAACAAAAACAAAAAAAAACAAAAAAACGAGGAAGCAGAAAAAAGGGAACACCCAGGACGAGAACACACCCTTCCAGGTTGCACTTCCAGGGACGCACTTCAAACCAAGTCCGTGGTCTTACAGCACATTCAGCTACTGAACTCATCAAGGGCTGAATCCACCGAGGAGTATAACAACCTTATGACCCAATCGACATCCAAACATTTAGGGATTTTGCAGATATTTCACATCCAAGCTATGACAAGACCCTAGTCTTATGAAGCCCTTTTAGTTCCTATCTCCAAGGATAGTGACAATATAAACAAAGAAGTCAACAGATGAATTGAGAAAGGAGTACTGAAATTTTGACCTTAGAAATACATAAAAGAAGCACAAATAATAAAACAAAAAATAGATAAATATTTTTGGTCATATAGAGTATTTGCTTAGTATGTGCAAAACCCTGGGTTGGCACTGCAAAAACAAATGTAGACAAATTAATTCAGCAAATCTCGGTGAGGTATAAGAAGCAGTCTAGTTCTCATGCAACTGGTGTTCCAGAAGAGAAGAGCTAATGAGAAAAGTCAGAAGATTTTGGATAAGGATACCCAAATTACCTAGTTTAATAAACATAACTCTTTTACCAAAACTCTCAGACTATCCTTACCAGGATAAACTTAAGAGTCATACCCAGCAACACCAGAATCAAGTGGCTAGTATACAATGTTCAGAAGAAAATTTTAAATGCATTCACACTGAATGTATGAGAACAGAATTGTAGTGGATTGACCACTGGTAGTCAACTTCTAACCCCTAGCTGAACTGAGTAAGTATGGTGCTGGGTTTGGGAGACCCACCTGGGGATTATTGCCAGAAGCATAAGAGGCAGAACTAGAGAAAGAGAAGGAGGCTGTTGGGAGTGGAGAAAGGCTGTTGGAGCTGGTGGAAGCTAGAGGGGCTGTTGCTTCTGTTGGAAGAGCTCGTCATGCTGGCTTTCTTGATAAACTCGGCTGTTTTCATCCTCCAAGGAGCTCGGGACCTTGTTGGCACTGAGAATAGCTTTGGTTCACTTTGGAGAGCTCTGGTCCTCACTTTGAGCATCACTCCTGGTTCTGGAGGGGAAAATGGTGCACTGCTGGTCTCTGGGAGAAGCTTGCTGCATTAGCTTTCCTGTCAGGAACTCAGCCATCTTGATTATCAGAGGAGCTCAGGACCTCACTGTTGCTGAGGATGGCTGTGGTACCTCTCGGGGGAGCTCTGGTTCTTACTTTGCACGTTGCTTCCTGGCTCCAGTGCAGATTCCTCAGCCTGCTAGTACAGATCCTTCACCCTACTGGGACATACTTCCTAGATACCACCACTGTCCTTTGGGTCTTCACAGTACAGATCCATGAAGTAGGCCTGCATGCGATATTATTACAGGCTCTAGGCCTCCAGTTTGATTCATGGGAGGCATTGTTATGAGTTCTAGGTCTTTAGCTGGACTCATGCAGGACATTTCCAAAGTATTTAGGCCTTCAGCTGGAATCTTGGTCTATAGTGTGTGGACAGATTTCCTGCACTCTTTTGTATATCATTCTTTGGGTGACTATTATAAATAATCTTATAAAATATGTGTCCTGTACTATATTGTGTTTCCCTGCAAAATAAGCTGCAAACCAACTCAAGAAGTAAGAGTCATAAACATTTTGTCAGTAGCACAGGCATCAAGGAGTGAAGCAAATTATTAAAGTTACTGAAGGGGAAGAAACACTAAGTTTATATCCAAGAAAATATTTCATAAAAATAAAGATACCATATTAAAAAAAAAAAAAAAGAAAGAACTGAAGGAATTCACAGTCAGGAGGCTTGCACTAGAATGAATATTTTGGGTAGTCTCAGAGAGGAGGAAAGAAATGGATTTCAGGTAGAACATGAATCTATATCAATAATGAATAACACTGCTTATGAGTGTGCAAATTAACTCTAAAGACTTTTCCTAAAACCCTAAATTGAATATTAATAACAATTTTAAAAATTATTATTTAAAACAATGCATTAAATACCATGGTGTACTATGAGCTTTCTAAATTTGTGCCAATATACTGTATAATCAAAATGATACAAGGAATGCCAGCAGAAATGGAAGTCATAAGATTCATATATTATGAATGTATTGATGTAATACATATAAAACAGTGAAAAAGCATTTGAGGGATCATTTTGATAAGATTTTTATTTTTCTACTCTTGGATAAATAAAGGAATATGGCTAAGTCAATATTACAGATAAAACTGGGTGGAGAACTAATTGAATTAGAAGAAAAGAAAAAGGAACAGTGGAAAACTAAGATATATAGAAAACATAAAACTGTGTGCTTCAATCCAAGCATTGTATATTAAATATATGTGTACATTCCAACTACTAGTCTATAGAATAAAATAAGAACCAATTAATGTTTCTTATGCAAAGAGTAGATAAATATTGAAAATTAGGTATATTAATTTGAAAGGCTCATTCTCCAGTCAACATACCAATAAAGGTCCATGAATTATGATTGTAAGTTACAGTACTGATATAAATACAAAATTTAAGAATAATACCAGAGATAAATAGACATACAATGACGTGGGAGTTAACTTATCAAGAATACACAGTGGAGTATTATTCTGGTGTAAAGAAGGATAGAGTTGAGTCATGTGCCAGAAAATGGATGCATCCTGTGTTTCAAGTAAATCAGAAACACAAGCTAAAATATCATGATTTCTTCCAATCTTTGTGAGGTACTGGCGATTGAACTCAAGGCCTTGTGCATGCCAGGCAAGCTCTCTACCACTGAGCTACATCGTCAGCCCCATAACTTCTCTTACATGAAAAAGTTAATATATAAAGTGTGACATAAGTACAGTTCATAGGAAAAAGAGAGAAAACTTTATTGTAATACAGTACAGACAATGTATCTGAAGGTATATCTTTACTTAGTCTAATTGTTTTATGTATTTTATATGTTCTTTGGCCCATTACTTTGATTTTCAATCTATATATATAATATTAAACTTATAAAAGCTTATAAGATAAATAAATGTATCTGATGCTCGAAAAATGAAAGGGAGTGTGGGAAATAGAAAACATTGAAATGTGTTGTGTTGTTTTGGGGTATATTGCAAGGGGAACATTATAATACAGGACACATATTTTATAAAATTATTTATAATAGTCACCCAAAGAATGATATACAAAAAAGTGCAGGAAATCTGTCCACACACTAAAGACCAGAGAATCCAGCTGAAGATCTAGATCCCAAGGAAATGTCCTGCATGAGTCCAGCTGAAGACCTAGAGCCCATAATAATGCCTCTCATGAACCAAACTGTAGGCCGAGAGACCAGGACAGTGTCTCATGCAGGCCTGTTTCACTAATCTGTGCTGGAAGGCCCTAAGGTTAGTGGTGGAATCTAGAAAGTCTGTGCCAGTGGGATGAAGGATCTGTGCTAACAGGCTGAGGGATCTGTACTGGAGCCAGGAAGCAACACTCAAAATAAGAACCAGAGATCCCCCGGAAAGTACCACGGCCATACTCAGCAACAGTGAGGTCCCCAGCTTCCAGATGAGGACAGCTGAGTTCCCATCAGGAAAGCCAACATGACAAACTTCTCCAGAAGACTGAGCTTTGCAACTTCTTCCGCTCCTGGGCCAGGAGTCAATGCTCAGAGTAAGCACCAGCGCTCCCCTCAAGTGCACCGAAGCTATTCTCAGTGCCAACAAGGTCCCAAGCTCCTCAGAGGATGAAAACAGCTGAGTTGATCAGGAAAGCCAGCAAGACAAGCTCCTCTAGGAGAACCAAAAGCTCCTTACAATTTCTAACAGCTCCCAACAGCTTCTTAAACAGCTTCTACCAGCTCCCAACAGCCTTTCTCTGCTCCCAACAGCTTCCTTCCTCTTCTCCTCTTATGCTGCTGGCAACAATCCTCAGGTGGGCCTCTCACACCCAGCACCATGCTTATTAAGTTCAGCTGGGTGTTACAAATTGCCCATCAGTTGTTAATCCACCACATGTGTAATGCACATGTACAAATTCCCTGCAATGAATGTAATCATCATGTAATGCAAACATATACTAATAAAAGTTAAAAAAGAAAAAAATCCTAAATGAATATGAACTAGTAATCAGATGTTAACAAGAAAACATTGTTTGAATGAGAAATAAAAGTAGACAAATTTATAAGCACCCTTGAAAATTTCAATTATCTCAATTTTTGAAAAATGAAACGAATAAATCAAGGCATATCAAACACCAGTAAATCTAATACATTTGACTAACGCTGACAACTTTGCCCTATACTTTTAACGTACTAAATGACCTATGCTACTCCTAATAAACATTTTCTAGCAATAATAGAGCATGGATTTTTAAGGTCACATGAAATTTTAAAAATGATTTAATATATGCTACACAGCTATAAAAAAAATAACAATTATTGACTTCCATGGAGCTAAATTAGTAATCAAAACCGAAACAAAACTATTTCCCACTCTGGTTTGTCTTTTCACTTTGTTGATGATTTCTCTTGCTATGCAAAAGCTTTCTAATAAGATCAGATCACAATTGTTGATTATTTTTAATATTTTCCATGCACTTGGGGTTTTATCCAGGAAGTATTTACCTACACCTATACTTTCAAGAGTTTGATCTGTTCTCTGTTCCAGGGGATTTAGTGGCTCTGTTTGATATTTAGATCTTTGATGCATTTCAATTTTAGTTGTTTGCATGGGGAAAGATAAGGATCTAGTTTTAATCTTTGGCATGTGAAAAATCAGTTTTTCCTGCACTATTTATTAAAGAGGTTAACTTTCTCCCAGTGAATGTGTTTGGCCCTTTT
>NW_004955428.1:8427838-8429884 GCF_000276665.1 Chinchilla lanigera
GACCTTGCGCTTGCCAGGCAGGCGTTTTGCCGCTGAGCTAAATCCCCAGCCCCAATTGGCTGGATTTGTAATATAAAATTGTAACATTTCTTATCCTTTAACTTTGTAAAACTGTTTGATAAGGACTAATGCTCATTCTTTAAGTGCTTTATAGAACACAGCTCTGAATCCATCTAATCCTGGGCTTTTATTTAATAGGAGATATTTATTATTGATCCAGTCTTCACATTACTTATTGATCTGTGTAGATACTTCATTTTGCCTCTCAGGCATAATGCATTGCATGTTTCTAAAAATGTATCCATTTCTCCTGTGTTGTCCAATTTCTTGGCATATAATTTTTCACAATAGGCTCTTTTACTTCTATGTATCATTTGCAATGTACAGATTATATTCCATATGGTAATATCATTTGTTCATAGTTTCACTTTATTTACAAATAATTTTAATCTTACTTTGTTTGTGAGATACTGTCAAACATTCTAAAAATTATATTTATTTTCAAAATAATTAGAAAAATGTATTTTTTTTCTTTCTAATTTATTCTGTGATTTTTTTTCAGGAACTAGAGATTCAGAGCTATCACAAGACCAAGATAATTATGTTGATTATTTTATTACATGATCTTTTTTTTTTGAGACAGGGTCTCACTGTGAAGTTCAGGCTGGCCTTGAGCTCACTTTGTAGCCCAGGCTGGCCTCGAACTCACAGTGATCCTCCTGCCTCAGCCTCTCAAGTGCTGGGATTACAGGGGTGCACTTAAGTGGTCTATAATAACAATAAAATAATATATTAATAAATACAGTAGGATAAGAAAAAATGTTTTAAAAATTTTCTAGCTTTTTATTTAATTGTTTGATAATTCCTCTTGAAGGCTACTATTAATATCAACCTCTATAGACATGGAAAAATGATACAAAAACATTGAGCCCAATTTCTGTCTTTCCAGAGCTAGTAAATTGTAGAACTGGATTCACTTCTAGTTAATATGGCCACAAATCTATGTTGCTTTTCCATTATTCTTTCAAAATGCAATGATTCAAAAGCATCTCCAGATAATAGTTTTAATTTACAAGTATATTAATTTCTCCCAAATAATTAGTATAATAAAATTATCAGCAATTTACTCTCAAAATTATTATCATTATTATATATTTTATGTTTCTGTGTTTTTACAAAACTCAAGCAGTAAGAAGCATTGGCCGCTTATGAGCTTATCAGTTGGATGGCTGCTTGAAATTTACATAGTGTACATTGAGATTAACAAATGTTTCACTATTTCTCTAGGCTGTATAGATAATATTTTAATGGAGAAATATATGATAATTTTACTTGAATTATTATATCTGCATAATTCTAGTTACATCTGTTTGGAGAACGAGTATTTTTAAAACAGGCTAGATTTGTGTTGCTTCTATATCTATTTACATTGTTCAGTAAATAAAATTTTCCAAGTATTATATTAACATAAAGAATTTTCAGGCTGTATTTTAAGAATATGCTTTCATAGTAAAGACTTTTAGAAATTAATTTTCAAATAGTTTATGGAAATATATGATGTAAATGGATATAAAATATTTTTTACAAGTTGAGAAAACATAAAAATGATCTCCAATATCTCCTTCAAAGATGTATCTTATCTGTTCTCATATCATGACAAGATACCTGCTTATATGCCAAAATTATATATTACATCATATACATAATATTGCCTATTTTTATTTCATATTAAGGCAAATATCATTTATGTAAAATCTTGTTTTCTTACCATCAGAAGAAAAGAACTTTAAAAAAAATCTGGATTGAAAGGAACATCTGGGATGAGAAGGCATATAATTAACACGAAGTCATTCTCTATCCTTTTTATTTCTTAAAAAGCTGTTTTGATATTTGAAGAATAAGCAGAAAATTTCAGGAAATAAATTAAATCAAATCTATAGTTAATGTTTATTGAATAATTTAAAAAGTAGTGCTAGACCTTCTGCATGTACATTTCAGTATAATTACATGAGACATTTTATTTTATTTTTTAATGAGAAAATAAAA
>NW_004955428.1:8430579-8530390 GCF_000276665.1 Chinchilla lanigera
GGTGAATTCTCACATCAGGAAAACAGACCAAGAACAAATAAAGAAACTTACGCTGCACCTCAAGCTTCTAGAAAAAGAACAGCAAGTCAGGCCCAAAGCTGAAAGAAAGCAGGAAATTAGAAAGATCAGAGAAGAAATTAACGCAGTGGAGACAAAGAAAACAGTACAAAGAATTAATGAATTGAAGAGCTGGTTCTTTAGGAGACACTTTATTCTCAAGTAACTCAAAGTTAGTTATTTGTTGGTAACTCAGTTATTTGTTGAGAAATCAAAATTTATGTCAGACCATCAGAAAAGGACTTTTAACTATTTCAAGGAAAAATAACAATATAGTATATTAAGGATGTTTATTTAAAGAAAAAGCTTTTGACAAAGTCTAGCACCTATTCATGGTAAAATTCTACAGAAAATTGGAATAGATATTCTTCATCTCAATCTACTAAAAGCAGTTTATGATGAACCAACAGCCAACAGAATACTAACTGGGCAAAAACTGAAAGCTTTCACTCTAAAATCAGGAATAAGGCAAGGATGTCCACAGTCTCCACTCTTATGCAACACAGCCCTGGAAATTGTAGGCAGAGCAATTAGACAAGAGAATCAAATTAAAGGAATAACGATAGGAAAGGTAGAAATTAAAGTATTATTTGTAGATGACATGATACTCTACATAGAAAACTACAAACACTTCACTGAAAACTGCTAGATTTAAAAGCACATTCAGTAGCATAGCTGGACAAAAAGTCAACACCCAAAAATCAATAGCTTTCCTGTACATGAATAACAAACTCATTGAGAGAAAAATCAGGGAAAGAACACCTTTCACAGTACCATCCAAAAAATGAAATACCTAGGAATCAATCTAACAAAGGATGTAAAAAACGTCTACATTGAAAGCTGCAGTACTCTGGAAAAGGAGATTGAAGCAGATATCAGAAAATGAAAAGATATCCCTTGCTCTTGGGTAGGAAGAAATAATATAGTGAAATAGTAATACTTCCAAAACTGTTATACAAATTTAATGCAATTCTGATCAAAATTTCAAAAACATATCTCACAGAACTAGAAAAAAAAAATCCTAAAATTCATTTTGGACCAGAAGAGATCTAGAATAACAAAAGCAATTCTGTCCAACAAATGTAGGGCAGGGAGAATCACCATCTATAACTTGAATTTACACTATAAAGTGACTGTGACAAACACAGCACAGTACTGGCAAAAGATCAGACCTAACGATCAATGGAACAGATAGAAGATGGAATAGAATCAATAGAATATAAGAAGCAAAAACAATTGTAGACATATTCAGCCACCTTATCTTTAACAAAGGTTTCAAACACATTCCCGGGAAGAAAGATAGCCTCTTTGATAAATGGTGTTGGAAAAACTGGCTGTGCACATGTGAATGATTAAAATTAGGCCCATATCTTTCACCATGCACTATACTAAAGTTTTTTTGAAATAGATCAAAGATTTGTCATTAATAGTTACTTTTTATTTATTCACATACTTTTACTTAATTTGGTCTTAATTACTACTTATATTCCAAATTCTTATTATGACACATTATACTAAATAATTAAGACTTTTCTTCTTTTTGATATAATTACTGAAAACACCCATCTTATTGCTCTGTTAAGCTTAGCACAGTTTTTGAGGGACTCTTTCATTTTTATTCCTTTCATAATTTTTTATGTTTCTTTTTTCGGTTTTCCTTCCACCACGATTTACGAGTGTGTGTGTGTGTGTGTGTGTGTGTGTGTGTGTGTGTGTGTTTGATTTACTATATCTGAGGATCTCCTAGGGATTTGTTTTTTATATTAAATTTATTGGTACAGTTAACTATACATAATTATCACGTTCATCACAGGAAACTTGTATGTATACATGCTATATCTTGATTCTTCTTTTCTTACGATTCCCCTCCTCTTCCTTCAACCCCTCTTCTGCACCTCCTTTGCAAAGCATTGTTTCCATTTTAACATACTTTCTCATTTTTCCTTTTCTCTTCCTTTCTTTCCTCCTCTTCCCCAGTTCCTCTTTCCTTTTCAATTATTTCTTCATATTTTACAATTTCTGTTTAACATTTGGGTCCCTAATTACTTGTTCAGTTTCTCAAACCAGAAAGACAATGCAACGCTCACACATGTGTGTCCAATTTATTTTCACTTAAAAGTATGGTCTCAATTTCCATCCATTTAGCTCAAGTTTATCCTTCTTTATGGCTGAGTAGCACTCCATTGTATTAACAACACATCTTTTTTATTCATTTATCAGTTGATGGGCATATGGGTTGTATCCAAGATTTAACTATTAAAAGCTATGCTCCTATACATGGGTATGCATATATTACTGTAGTTTGATGCTTTTAATTCTTTTGGGAAGATACCAGGTAAGGGAATAACTGGGTCAAATTGGACCTGTGTTCCTAGTTTTAAGAGGAATCCTCACACTGATTTCCACTGTGGCTTAACCGGTCAACACTCCCAACAAAAGAGATGTATTCCTTTTCCCCCACCAGAAATTTTTATTGGTTGATTTCTTATTAATAGCCATACTTTCTAGAGTGAGATAGAATCTCATAATTGTTTTAATTGGCATCTCTTGAATGATCTGTAATGTTGAACATTTTGTTCATGTATTTATTTGACATTTGTATTTCTTCTTCTGAGAGGTGTGTATTCATCTCAGATGCTTATGTTTCGACTGGGTCTTTTGATTTGGGGAGTCTGTTTTTTTTTTCATTTATTTATATGTTCTAGATATATGTCCTCGTGAAGAAGAAGAGAAGAAGAAAAATGAAGAAGGAGGAAGAGAAGGAGGAGAAAGAGGAGAAGGAAAAGGAGAAAGAGAATAAGAATGAGAATGAGAACGAGAACAAGAAGAACAAAGAGAAGAACAAAAAAAAGCAAGGACGAGAACAAGGACAAGTCAAGCCAAAGCTCATATGAGGGATGTAATTGTAAAGACTGAGAAGAAATCAATGCAATTAAGACTAAGAAAAAGACACAAAGAATTAATGAAACAAAGAATTGGTACTTTAAAAGATTAAGTAAAGTTGAAAAATCCTAACACAACCTTATCCAGGAAAGGAAGGAAAAGACTCTAATTCATGCAGTTAGGAACAAAAACAGTGAAATCACAATGGATCATGTGGAAATCCAGATCACTGATACCTACTTTAGGAACTTTGACGCTATTAAGATAGAAAACACAGAACAAATGGACAGATTCCTAGAAACATATAAATTGCCAAAGTTGAAACAAGAAGATGTAAAAATTCTAAATAACCCAGTATCAATCAGTGAAACTGACAGTGTAATCAAAAATTTACCAACGAAGTAAAACACAGGTCCTGTTGGGTTCACTCCTGAATTCTATAAGAAATTCAGAGAAGATCTAATCCTACTCTACTTCTCAAACTCTTTAATTAAATGCATTGTCAATCACAGTACCAGTGACTTTCCTCACATAACTGGAGAAAGCAAACCTAAAGTGCATATGGAACCAGAAGAGACCTAGAGTAGCAAGAACAATTCTGCATAGCAAAAGTAAGGCACAGGCATCACAATCCTAGACTACATGTTATACTACAAAGCTGCAGTGATGAAAAATAACATGATACTGGAAAAAAACAGAACAAACACAAACAAGAAAAAATTATACTCGTAGATCAGTGGGACAGAATAAAAGACATAGAAACATCTCCTCTCACACACAGCTATGGTGTTTTTGACAAAGGGGCCAAGTTTCTTCACTGGAGGAAAAATACCCTCTTCAAGAAATAGCGCTGGGAAATTTGCCTATCCACATGCCAATGATTGTACCTAGACCTATATCTCTCTCCACAACTAAACTAAAATCAAAATCTAAATATTAGTACAGAAACCCTTAATCCACTGGAAGACAAAATACATAAAATTCTTGCAGATATAAAGATAGGCTAAGACTTTCTGAACAAATCCCCAATTGCACAAGAAATAATACCAAGGATCCACAAATGGCATCACATCAAGTTAAAAAGACTCCTGCACAGCAAAAGAAACCGCTAACAGAGTGAAGAGACAACCTACAGAGCGTGAAAGAAGTTTTTCCAGTTACTCCTCAGAGGACTAACATGTAGAATGTACAAAGAACTCAAAAAATGAGAGTCCCCACATTTAAAACTCAGTCCAAAAATGGGCATCTGAAGTGAGTAAACATTTTCCATATGAAGAAATACAAACAGCAAATAAAAACATAAAATAATGTTCAACAACTCTGGCCATTTGAGAAGTGAAATTTAGAATAACATTGAGATTCCATTTCATTAGAGGGAAAAATGTTTATAATTAAAAATTCAACTAATAACAAATGCTGGTGAGCCTGTAGGGAGGAAAATTCCTTCTCCACTGTTGGTGGGACTGTAAACTAACACAATCATTATGAAAATCAATATGGACATTCCTCGAAAAATTAAAAGTAGAAATGTCATTTGATCCAATTATTTGTCTTCAATTATCTTCCTGAAAGACTTAAACACATACCACAGTGACGTATAAATACCAAGTTTGTGGCAGAGTAATTCATAATAGGTAAACCTTGGAAGCAGTCTATACATTCAAAAACAGATGAATGGATTGAAAAAAAATGTATTTATACACAATGGAGTACTACACTGCCATAAAAAGGATAAACTTGAATCATATGTAAGAAACTGGATACACATTTAGACCATAATGTTAAGTGAAGTAACTCAGACAGACATGCTTAAATATTGTGTGGTTTCTCTTACATGAAAAACAGGTACTAGAAAAATAAAAGGAGATGGGTAGAAGGAGGAAAAAGAAGGGAAATAAAAAGGACACACACACACACACACACACACACACACACATATATATATGACACCTATTAATTCCCTATAGTAAAAAAAAAAAACCTCTTTATCATTATCTTAACTGAAAAAAAGGAAAAAAGCATCAATAGATACAGAAAAAAATCTTCTGGCAAACTATAATAATCTTCTAAAATAATACCTCTATAATAATACCTCTACAAATCTTAGGTAGAAATTAGGTAGAAAATTAGAACAGTTGTTTTCAGGATAATGAAGGCCACCACACATGAAAAACCCATAGCAAATATCATAGTCATCTGCAAAAGGTAGAGAGTTTTTCAACTCTGATCAGGAATAGGGCAAAATGTCCCCTCTCTCTGCTTCTATTCAACAGAATACTGGATCCCCTTGCTAGAGAAGTTAGCCAAAATAAAGAAATAAGTGATCTTAAAACCAAAAAGCAGGATATGATATTGTCTTTTCTGTTCACAGAATACTTTTATATCTTAAAAACTTTAAAAATTCTGCCATAAAACAATTAGAACTAATGAATTTTGTGAAATTGCAGGATGCAAAATTCAACATGCCAAAATGAGTAGTTCCTAAACACTAACAAAAATTTGCCATAAAGTCATTTTTTAAGAAAACTAACCAATTTACACAATGCCAAATATTTAGGTTTTAGATTAAATTATAGATATGAAAAAATCTGTATTCTAAAATTATTAAAAATTAATGAAGACCAGTTAAGTAAATGGAACAACATCTTGTGTTCATGGACTGAGAGAATTAATATTGCTAAATGCCCGACCTACCCAAAATGACCTAGAAATTCAATTCAATATCTTTCAGAAATCCAAAATAACTTTGGCAGAAATTTAAAATTATTAAATTTACATAGAACAAACAAAAGCCTGAAATAGTCATAGCAAATCAGCAAAAATAACAGTGCAAGAGATAACACACTATGTGATTTCAAATACATTATAAAGCTATGTTAATCAAAACAGCATAGTACTGCCATTAATGTTAATATATCAGACAATTAAAGTGTAAGATATGAAATTCTAAAAGTACTGGAAGAAAATACATGTAATAGTGTTATGTGGGGCAAAGTCTACAATGATCCCCTCAGTGTTGGTCTGGGCAATCATTTCTTGCATGTGATCCCATAAATACGGATAAATATTCAATTATAGACAAATGGGATTAAATGAAACTGAAATACTCCTGAACATTGAAGGAAAAAATGATAAGAAGCAACACAGAATAGTGGGAAAGTATTTACAAAGCATTCACTTAATAAGGGACTTATATCCAAAATATATGAGGAATTAAACTCTGTGAAAAAAAAAATCCTTACACTGGGGAGACAATATAATGTAAGCTGAAAGAGTAAATAATATCCAAAATGCAGAACAGTATTGTAAAAGGGGAAGAACCTTCAAAAGAAAAGAGAAACTGGGATGGGGAATGGAGAAAAGAAGGAAAGGAAAAGCAAAAGAGAAACATGCAAATATATATATCCATATATAGATAGAGAGAGTTATATTATATATATTATACATATATTAGTTAAGACAGTTATACTTCTAATTTCTCTTAGTTCATTGAAAAGAAAGATTTGTACGGACAGTTAAATGCCTATATCTTTTACGCTGAGTAACTAATTTAAAGATAACTATATGCAGTGTATTAACCATTGTTACCGTCCTGTTATCTTGTTTTCAAATTTTGTTTTACTTATTCTCTCTTTAAAATTAAAAAAGAAAAATAAATCTAATTAAAGAATGGCTAAGGGCTTGCCTAGACATTTCATCCAATAAAAGGGACAAACGACAAAAAAAAAAAAAAAAAAAAGCAAAAATGCTCAACAAGTCTTCTCACTATGGAAGTGCAATCACTCTATTCCTGTTGGAAGGCTTAATCACAAATATAAAATACAACGCATTTTGATAAGGATGTGGATAAAAGACAAATTCTGTACACTACTGATGGAACTATATACCAGTACACCAATTTTGAAGACAATCAGGAGGTTTTACAAAAACTAAAAATAGAACCTGAACAAGGTTCTACAATCTCATTTCTGGGTATACACCGCAAGGATCTGACATAGGCATGCTGAAGAGGTAACAGCACTTCTGTGCTCACGGCACCATTGTTCACAACAGTCAAGATATACAACCAACCGAATTGCTCATCGGTTGATGTAGACCTGTATGTAGAACACGGAGCATGTGCCAACATTCACAGTGGAATACAAATTATTCGTGACAATCCTGGAAACAAAGAAATAAGTATTTTTGAATATATCAAATATTTTGTGTTTATCCTGATATTAATTTTGAAAACTTTAAAGTGTTGATGTTCTACAGAGGAAATGACCACCACATTGCTAAAGTGTACAGATAATTCCATTACTTGATATTTTGATAGTCATTTGTACATCATGCCCGGAAGTTTTGAAACACTGAAAATATATTTATGTTGATTTCAATACTGATTAATGAAACTAGTGTCCACTTCCTTATCTATACAATGAGGAATAAATTAAAGAACATGTATGGAATTTGAAGTGATTTTTTTTAAAAGAAAATAGTAAATGAGAAACAAACAAACAAATAAAAAAATAGAACAGTAGCAGCATACCAGTATCATGAACATAAACCAATCAAAGCCAGAACATTCAAAGTGATACAGGTTCTCAAGGCAAAATAATACAAATCAACAGTGGTTTTTACATTTCATATTGCTCTCCTCAACTACACTGAAGTGTAAATTATTTTTTACTCTCTCTTCATTTGAATCAAAAGAAAAAAAACTACTTGGTTCTCTTTTTCTTTCTAATTTGTTAAACAGTAATAGCATCTATTGTGGGGAAATTTTGATGACAAACATCTAAAATTCAGTTTTCCTCTAATTCTTTAAAATATAATTACTTAACTGCAGATCAGAGTCAGATTAATAAATTGTACTTAAAATATCTTATTTACCTTTTAATATCCTGACTCCAGCCTAAAATTGTATGAACAGTGCCAAAAAGACAGACTATCAACACCTATACATGCAGATACATATATATATATATCACATGCATATGGCTCAAAGAAAGTAATCAGTATTTATAGATGTTTGTCAGTGTATCAAATACAACAAAAGAAGTACAACTATAACTTCACCAGAAAAAATTATTAAATTTTGAAATATACTGTATTCCATTATGTGATTGGATAACATTATTTTTTTAAATTTTAAACCACATTTGTAGTTTGATATTCTTTGATACTTTGATATTTAACGTTTATACTTTGACCCAAGTTGTTGGGTGAAGCAAAATTAAACTTACAAAAATAATATTTCCTGGAAACTTTATGAGTAAGAAATCTGTGAAGAATCTAGGCTCAGAAATTCTCAATTTTGTCTTTTTAGCAATGGTCGGGAATATCAATATTCTGGGTACAAGCACCTATTTCCGCTATGTCAGTGTATAGTTAGAAAATTATAAACAATTGACAAGTCAGAAATAATTTTGTTTCAGTCGTCTCAACTTTACAGATAATACAGAAATTAATATATATATGTGTGTGTTTTATTAAAGGAAAAATTTATTTTGGTTGTATATATATTTAAGGGGAAGTTTTGCAGGCTTTAATATTTTATCATTTTTATTGATTGGTTATTTGGCAACAACTTGCAAATATCTTGACTTTGATTCAAGATTCAGGGGGAGCTGGGGATTTAGCTCAGCGGCACAGCTCCTGCCTGGCAAGCCGAGGTCGTGAGTTCGATTCCCGGTACTGGAAAAAAAAAAAAAAAAAAAAAAGATTCACGGAGTAAGTATAATGATTAACTTTGGTTGTCTACTTGACCGAATTGAGAAATACCTAGAAAACTGGTAAAGCACACTTCCGGGTATGATTAGGACGGTGCTCCCAGATGCAGGTGACATATGGGACAGAGACCTGAGTGGGCAATACCTGATCTGACTACGCAGGGCAGTGAGCCGTAGGTTGTGCGCCCAGATTTCGCCCAGCAGAGGTGAAAGCTGGCGCATGCCCATATGCCACTCCTCTGGAACGCCTGCATGTTTTGCCGCTGCTGCTGCCCTCCATATTGCAGATTCTTCAACCAGTGATTGCGGACTTCACCAGGGACTCTCTAGGGAGTTTCCCTGTCTTCTGCCTCGAACTGATACTGAATTATGGTTCTTTCTTGTTCTCAGTTTTCCAGGTTCTTGGGCTGAAGGTTCTGGTTTCCACAGCTCTCGAATGTACAGATGTCCACTGTGGGACATTTCTTACCTGTGATTGTCTAAACCAAACTAATATGTACCTTCTTATGATTATGTCTTCATCCTTTGATTCTGTTCCTTTAGGGAACCTTGACTAATACAACAAGAAATAGGGCATATTTGTTTAAAAAATATGCTTATTATACATTATCATGTCTCCAGTTTGTTTTGTAGCCTGATAGGTTTGGATAATATTTTCTTAAATATGGTTTTTTAAATTTCCTCCATTGTACAAATTTATGTTTTTAGTAAACAAATACGCTTTACAACTTGTCAAGAAACGGATATAATTTAAAGAATTTCCCAGATTTATTTGGCCATATAACCCTTGTACTACTACTATCATTATTGTTTTTCCTTATAATATTTTGTACAACAGATATTTAGGAAAGTACTTCGGAAAATGGTTCAAGGATTCCAAGGACTCTTGTGATTCTAAAATATCCAGCAAAGTTAATTGCTTCTGTCAAAATATGATGAAGATTTTATAATTGATTTTTGATTAGAAAATAACTTGTACTAAAATGCATCTCTTTAATTATTTATTTTTAGAATAACTGTATGATATAGTCATCTCATCATATAAAGTATAAGTAATTTGGAAGTTTTGAAAGCATTTGGTTAACAACAGGAAGTATTTAACTTAATTTCTAGGTTTCTAGCCAACTGGATCCTTTTAAACTAACGTTTTATTCTTTTATTTCCTATATGCACTACTTTCTTCTCAAAAATTTCCTCTCAATACTATAGTTGATTAGTGGATAAATTTTAAAACTTCAAACACATTGAATGAACAGGATTTTGTTTTCTGAGCCTTGCCTTTATTTACTAATTAAGAAATAAAGATTTTACTTTTTTATGGTATTATTAAAGTTTGAAAACCCTTCAACTTTTGTTTCTGATTATCTCACTTCAGAAGATGAGAAAAACAATGTAAGTAGCAATTCAGCACAGGTCAAGTAATACAGAACAATGTTTATTACTGCTTTCATTTGGAAATGAAGACTATAGCAAGTGTTCATTTTGGAATATCAGTGTGTTTGGGTAATTATATATATATATTAATTTTATACTTGGTAGAATTTCCTGATTATGAATAATTTTTCACATTTAAGATTTATAAATTTAATTTTAAAATTGCAAAGAAAATTAAATGAAACTATGCACTGGGCATTCTGGCACTGGGGAGGCTGAGGCAGGAGAATCACTGAGTTTGAGGCCAGCCTGTGCTACAGTGATTCTCCTGCCTCAGCCTCCCCAGTGATGGGATTAACAAGTGCTGGAGTTACACTTGCTTTTTGAGTATTCTTTGAGAATAAGTAAGCCAGTCTCTCTCTACTCCTGGTGAGGTAACAGTACTGAGAGATGTGAATGGTGGGGGAGGGTGCCACCATGCTGTGAAAGATTAGAGAACAGAGCTCTAGGAAGTCTGAGCATTGGCTTGAAAGACAGAGCAGCTGTGGTGTGCATGATGTACATAGCTCTGCATAAAATCAGCACAACTCAAACACTGCAAAAACAATTCCTGATAATGAGGGTTCAGGAGCAGAAAAGCACATTCCAACATCTGCCAGTAACATGACATTGTTAACATATTGTTGTCCTTCAGAGTTCTCAGTTCTAAGGAACATTTTTGTTGTTGTAGTTAGGTTAATTGTAGGAAGGCTTTATTGAGAAAGAAAGCTTCTGTCTGAGAAGGACACAAGGGGGTCTGGAAATAGGTTGTCCCCTGAGGAACATTATAATCAATACAAGTGTCTCCTCCTGGATCAAGTGAGGGAGAAGGAAAGTGAGGAATATGCTCAATCTTCTTTTTCTTTTCTATTTTATGCACAGGACCAAGTTCATGCCCTATGCAGATAAGTGAAAGCAGATTGAAATAAATCACTTCACCTATGCTTTACTCCATTACGTAATGAATGAGCCTTCTAGAATAATTTATTTATTCAGTTAAAGAACCTGTCATTTCTTGCAGAATAAGTTCATATATTTGTTTACTGTCAGTACTGCATGAATGTTTGATTGTTTGCTTGATATTTATGTTCTCATGTGCTTTTGTTTGAACAACAAATTCCATAAAACTTTTCTAGTTAGCTCTCTGGGTCTGGTATTTCCATAGTTTGTATTTTATTCTATGCTCCTGGGAGCTGATATTTACAAGGTCTATAGTGTGGATAGAATTTTTTTGTTTTGACAGAAAGACCCTGAAACAAAGGGTCCTCTTGTAGTAGCTATTAAAGGAGTTAAATACATAAAGTCATTTGTTTCTTTTTAAGAAGAAACAAATGTTTAGCAAAGCAGTAAATTTTTAAAGCATAATTTTAAACCTTTTTATGTTAAATTTAATTATGTAAAATGAAAGATAAGGAATAACATACATAAACATTAAGCTCATGTTAACATTACTGTAGCAAATTATGTATTCATAGCGTAGAAAACTTTTTAAATTGTTAAATTAATTTAAGTGATTTAACTGATTTTTGTTATTTAGACATTATTATTTAAATATATTTCCCCTTTTAGAAGTAGATATACTTTCCCTATTTCCTAGAAGAGATATTTTGCCTTTCTTTCTACCTGTAGAAGTCAATTCTTTAAACATTTACATAATTCTTATTGAAACATAGATTTTTTTGCTATAGCTTTTTCTCTAAAGATAAAAATAGGAAAATTAATACCAGGCTTGACTTTGCACTATTACTATTTCAGTATTTTTTCTTGTTGCATGATATCGTTTAAAATAAAACGTTACACCTAAAGCATCTGAAACATTGTCCTTATTGGGAGAAGAACTGAACAGATGTAAATGTACACGGAAAGTTCTATGGAAAGTCTGTTGTAGAGTAGTGGCCTGAGACTAATGACCAAAGCTTTAGGTAAAGACATTTACCTCAGGGGTTTCCTAGTAACATAAAAGCAATCAAAGCAAAATTATTGCTGTTTTAACATGAGAACTCACTTATGGAGATTGTCTGGGTTAAAAGGAAAAAACTGCATTAAATGAGAAACATTGTGGTAGAGAACAGTGACTGCATTCAGAATTTGATTTAATCCCATGCTTAATTTCATATGTTCACTTGAAAGGATCACACAGAGCCAAGTATACAAAATATCTTTTTTTTCTCACTAATTACTTAGACATGGTTTTCAAAGCAGAAGCTATTTTGCCCAGTAATTTCAATCAGAATGCTGGCAACTATTTCTTTGGGAATTTTCATCATCCTCTAATAGCTGAATATTTATAAAATAACTATGTTTCAATCAGAGAAAACCATTAAAAGCATTTTATGAAACTCTTCAACCTCAAATTTGCAATCTCAGTAAATAATTTAGATATAATAAATATTTGAATCAAGATGAGTATAGCTGTTCATTAGAAAAAACATAAAGTGATTTAACTCAACTGTGTTTGTCCTCAATGGTGACACAGATGATAAAGGTGATAATACAGGTAAGAAATCATGAATTTTTTTCTTGAAAATATCAATTAAATATTTTTTATAATAAGAAGGATAACTGAAATGCAATGCAAAGTCCCTAGGTTAAGGATTTCATGTTAAGGGCTTAAAAGAATTGGAGAAAATTATATACAAGAATAAAGGGGGACAGAGGAATCGAGGGAAAATTTAAATTTGTCTTTTTTTTAAATAAAAGAGTGACGGGGTAATTCTGGTTGTGTTATTTATAGAGGCATTTTTACTTACTAAAGAAACGTTAAAAAAGGATATCAAAATGTTTCAATAATACAGCACAATTTTAGGACAGAAATTCTATTCTCTTATCATCATGGAATAATGATGCACTCCCCTACCCACAGCTTTATCAGTGAAATTGCTGTTAATTTCTCTACATCTTCAGACAATCAACATTATATTTTATTCCATTACTTTGAAACTAAAATGGAAATATTAAGTGAACACACATACTGAAAGTGATGTTGGACACTAGTGAGATTCCAGACACAGCAAGCATCTTCCCTGTTGTTAGTTAATTAAAGAAAGTTAAAATATTGGATTGAATGAATATAAGTTGAAAGCAAGAGGGAAATAATCAGTTTTTCTAACTGAAGTTTCTCTTTATCATTTATTTAAATTTCATTACCTGATTTTATTAACAGATGAGTGAAGCCTCACAGGTTTAATGTATTTTTTGACTCTAGCATATAGTGATGTTATGTGTTAAAATTCTTTTAAAAACCACAATTTTCTTATCCAATCCTCAGTGGATGGACATTTGGGTTGCTTCCACAATTTAGCAATTACAAATTGTTCTGCTATGAACAGAGGTGCTCATATATCGCTGTGATATGATGTTGTGGTACTTTTATATAATGGAATATTACTCAGCTATAAAGAAAGATAAACTCGAGGCTTTTATAGGTAAATGGTCACAACTAGAGACCATACTCATAAATGAAATAAATCAGCCCTGCGTGTACAAGCACCTCATTGTCTCACTAGTGTAAAACCTGAAAGAGTTAATTTAAACTCGGAGGTATGATAGACATTGTGAAATGATAGGAAAACACTCAAGGGGAAAGGGCAACTGGGATGTGGGAAAAGAGAAGGGAAAGAAGAAATTTTGTATGTATGTATATATAGGATAGTTAACATAGTTGTTCTACTGTCTTCTATTTCTTTGCTGAAAGAAGCTGTCAGTGAGTCCTTGATTGATCAATATTGCATGTCTCTACCTGTTTTCATGAGAAACCACTTTGAAGATATCAGTATGTAACACAACAAGCATTGTTAATTTCCTACCACTTTGTTTGTAACTCTGTGTTGTCTGTACTGTTCTTTTGCTATTTTCTGGAAGGTTGTCTGTCTGTTGATGTTTTCCTCCTTTTATTTTTAAAATAAAAAGAATTTTTTTTAATATAAAAAAGTGCTGTTTCATGAACGTCCATATGAAAAGTGGAAACTGTAGCTCATCGCAAGGCACACAAGCTAATCAAGTGGTTTCTCTGTGCCAAGTATCGGCCAATTGTTTGCACACCATATTGTAATGTAGTCACAGGGACCCTGCCAGAGGACCTGTTCACATCTTGGGAAAAATAACAGCTGATGCTTTCCTCTGGGTTAAAGAAAAAATTTTTGAAAATACATTTCTTATTATTTAAGAGTTTCTGTTTTTTTATAACTAGTGTATGTGTATGCACATTTTATAGGTGATCATACATATAGACATTACTGACTATAAGTACATTTAATTATTTACTTTTTAGAGAGACGGGTTATATTTTAAAGAATGAGATAAGTATTTCTCCTCACAAAGAGAGATTTGAAATGGTTATTTTGCTATTTCCCCCTCTGCTTTCTTTCTTCAGTCTTAATGTTTATTAGTAAATGTTAGCAGTACCTAGTCATTGCATTCGTTGTGCTCATAACATATCCTAATTCCTTTTTCATCCCCTCTTTCTTCCCCCTCTCCTCCATTTCTAAGTTCCCTTTCCATTTGTGAAATACACACCTTCCTATTTCTTATTCTCTTTTATTTTGCTCTTTATTTATATTTTGGGTTTCTCATGCAAGAGAAATTATGCAATGCTTGAGTGTCTGATTTTTTTCCACTTAATGTATGGACTCAAGGTTCATTCATTTACCTACAAATGACTGACATTTATCCTTCTTTTTGGGAGACTATTACCCCAGACAATGTTAAATCATGTTCAGATATTACCACCAGCTTTCTATTGAAGCTGCTTCCTTTTATATTTCAAATGTATGACCATTCAGGATGCATGGCTGCTTTTTTATACTCAAGTGAGTGCTTTTCACAGTCCTCACAGTAATCATGAGGACTCCTTGGGGATTGTTAAAAGTAAGGAGGTGATCTTATCTCTTCTATTTAACTCCCTGAAGGAAAGGATGGGTGATAGTGATAACACTAGGCATTCTTCAGCATCATTCAAGGCACTGAGGATCATGTTTCCTCACCGTTATTATTTAATGGCAAACACACACAATTGTTGCACAAAACACATCATAACTGATTCATAAGCCTTAGAGCACTGCTACAAATAATTGAGAAAATAAACTTTAAAACAGGAGCTTTATTTTGGCTCGTGGCGTCAAAGGTTTCAATCCATGGTCAGCTGGTTCCACTATTTTGAGATCAGTAGAGGAAAGCAAACGTTATAGTAGAAAGGTGTGGCAGAGGAAAACCCCTCAATCCCTGGCAGCCAAGGAGAGGGAGCAAAAAAGCCTCAGAAGAAGGGACGAGAAAGAAGATGCTGTGCTCTAAGACCACTGTCTCCAACATTTTTGGCAGCAGGGACTGACTTCATGGAAGACAGTTATTCTATGAACTGTGTGGGGTGGTTTCTCTCATAAGAACGCCTCGCATACATGCTTCACATTAGGAATAGTGCTTCTGCAGCGCTCCGGCAGTAATGTTGCCAGTGCAGAAAGCACCTCAATACAGATGAAGCTTCCCTCACTTCCTCCTGCTCACCTCCTCCATGCAGCCCAGTTCCTAGTGGAGTTTGGGGTTCCTGCCATTGGGCACATTCCTGACGCTCCCTCCTTTCAACTAGAAGAAGCGCATTCAGCACCCTCATGATGCATTCCGTTCCCAGAGCCCTCACGCCTGAATACACAAGCCTTTTGAAGGACATCTTAGATCCAAAGCATGACATGAGGACTTGGCAATGGTGGCAGGGAAGAATGTAGTGAAAGTGTTCCACTGTCCATTACTTGGAACACAATATTAAAGTGTAAGTTTCATTATATTCAAGAAACAAGACTGATTATGACACAGGAAGTATTTTGATAAACTTATACGTTCAGGAATATTTTACTGTTCACACAGGCAGTTTTGAATATTCCCATTCACTGCCCAAGGTAAGTAAAGTCACACCATGTGTTATGTCCGGGGTGACAAGTTAGGATGAAGTGGAGATGAAGCAATGATTTTACTCTTTTTTTACTACAAGAATGACAACAAAGTGTAACATTTGTAAAATGAAGAAGAAATGAGAGGAAAATAAAAGAAAAACCATATACATATTCTTTTATGAAGTTTGAAACCAGTATAAGATATTTTCAAAGAGAACTCCAAACTAGCCTATTTAAGAATGTTTTTATTGTTTAAAAATAATATAAAAGAATATGAAAGCAAGTTTCATTTAATTCTATAAATACAAAAATTCTCTTTTTTATGTCATACCTGAAATAAGGGCTTAATGGAGTTTCAGTTTCAGGTGAGTGGAAAATGCACTACCCGTTCTGCCATTCTACGTGTAGTATTCATCTTGCCCAATTCCACAAGATGGGAATAGGTAACAAGACAGAGCAACTGTCCTCCTCTATGGCCACTCCCTGTGTACTGCCCCTCCTCTTCAGTAGCATCATTCATATGAAAGGACTTTGAAAATATTTGATGAAAATTTGAATGAATATTTCATATACTTATAATTGAACTTTTGAAGTCTAATTGCTACAAAGTATGTCTACTTGAATTTGATCATGTAATTAGATTACTTTAGCTCCAATTATAGGGGGAAATGTGTGTGATTTTAATTATCAAAATGCAAGTTATATGTAATAGTAATATTTAAAATGAATAGAAGAGAGATTAAGTAATATCTATTATAATGTATGTTTGTAATAAACTTAAAGTAAATGCTGCTTAAAGTTATGAGACAAAATTTGCAATTAGCTAAAAAAGCTTTTAAAGTTATTTCCAGGAAATTAAAATTTGAAGGCAGAGAAATTTTTTACATGCATCCTTTTGGAACACTAACAAAAGATACTTCGCTGTAAATTAGGGTATGAATGTTCAATCTGATTTTTAAAGATCTAATTCATTAATCTACATATATAAATTAGGATAAGCTCTTAACGTTAACTTTGAGTTAAAATTTTGATATGAAAAATACTATTTCACTTAATTATAAATTGGGAGAAGAAATTATTTTAGATGAAGTCAGCTATAGTACTGTCGAAGTATGTGAGAAATTTATAGGAATTCATCATCATAATAAAAAGCTTTAATAATGGTGCAAAGTCCTCAACTTGCACCTAACACTTTCAAGACCATATGTTTCAAAGCCTAGTCAGAAGTCTTTAAATTCTGATACTAAGAAAAATGGGTAATTTAAGAAATAAATACTCTTCAGAAGATGAAAGCAGTTTAAAATGTCCCTTTATGTTTATTCTTTTTTTTTTTCCCATGAACAGGCTCTTTGCTTACTTCAAAGGAAGACTTAACGATTACACAAACCCAGCTGGAAACAGGTTAATATTTTGTTCTGTCCCTTCATCCTTGAATTCTTTAATTTTTTTAGTCTCCTTCTATTTATAACAACTGAGGAGGAGAAGGTCCACATGGCTCTTTTGTAGAAAAACACTCTGATAAATATTTCTGTAATTTCTACCTGTGGCACAGCATCATGGCCTGTGCATTCCACAAACATATGGTCTCTATTTGAAAAGACGCCTGGACTTTGTCAATGGAAAGACTATGCTATATTAAGGAATTAATGACTAATGAATAAAAGCAGCATTCATCTGAAGTAAATTAGAAATTTCTTTCTCCCATATGGAGCCAATGTTTTAACTCATTACTGAGTTAAATAAATATTGTATGATTGCTACAATAAAACATATGCTAAAACACATTGTGAAATATAATGAAAAAATTAACATTTCAGGTATTTTTATTTTCATGATTTATGTACTCTTAAATACTACTCATATTTCTCCCAGAATAGACCTTTACGTCAGTGACTCACACTGTGGTTTTCCATGCTCGAAACTGATGTTAACTGCATGCAATAAATTGGTAGCCATATACCCTCTTTAATCATCAATCTTAATTATATTTCTAATTTTACATGAGGTTTTTTTCTCATTATACTCATATTTTCTGTATATTTGTTCTATTGTGCCTGTGATTCAGTAGTTAAATCATTATATATAGATATAAATTGTCTTTAAGTAGATAATCATGTGTGACTTTGATGAGATATAATTAAAACTAATCATCACTAGCACTCTTATTACGCTGCTGTATTATATGGTAATTTTTGAACCTTAGAAGAGAAACTTTGGAAGCATTGCATAAAGCGAAAATCAAAAAGAACATTAACAAAATTACCTTTTAAGTATGTATACACAGTGTGTACACATATATTTATTCGTGATACCTACCCAAAATTAATAAAAAAATAAGCTAGAATGACTAGAGATCTCTTCAAAATAGTAGTCATTTTGAATGTTATCCTTTATATATTCTAAATAAAATACTGCAATGACAATAGAAAAGCTTAAAGTAAATATTCTTATCTGCAAACTTTCAAATTTGAGAATGCCTAGAGAATTAATTAACTTACTATTATAAGAGAAAAAATAAAGTAATCATAGTCTCAAAGGAAAAATTCAGTTGCAATGGAAAAGTCGATAAAAATTCAATTTCAGTGTGTGAAAATAAAGAAAGTAAGGAAAGGTTGCAGAGGTAAATAAGTATAGTCAGAAATGGGTAGCACAGGTAAAACCACACTAAATAATAAAATAATTCAGATAGAATCAAATCTTATCAGGAGTCTGAGAACAGTATTTTGAAGAGAAGACCCTTCTCCACTTTTTGGATTGCTGATCCAATCAAAGAAACAGTAAAAACAAATGAAGTGTTTTGAGACTGTGATGTACATCTATACAAAGGACCTTGAAGGTAGATGCAATGATATTTGTTGATTGTTACATATGGTCCTCACCAGAAAGGTTAAAAGAAGAGCAAAGGGACCAAATGCATAGTGTAATTTTCAGTTTGGCAACTTGAGAATCTTGAAGATTCAAGACTGTAACAAGTAGCAACTCTTTGCAAATGAGGGAGAGAAATGAAGAAATCAGTGAGAGGTTGAGTGTGATAAGTGTGAAGTACCTAAGGGGGATCATGTCACATTAACTCTTGTTTACATATCTGGAATTCAAAGGTGAAGCCTAACCAGATTTAAAATTATTAAAATGTTGCCAAATAGGGAATATTGTGGTTTAGATCTAACACCGCCCTCAAACCTTCGTGTGTTCAGACATGGTGATTTTGATAAGTGATTGGCTCATGGAGCACTATACTAAATAGTACAGTAGTGCCTTTCTAACCGACATGCCTTTAGAAGACAGAGACTTTTCAGAGGAGGTGGGTTCCTGAGGGCCTGACCTGGCAGTGTACATCTCCCTCCCTGACTCATCTCTTCTCTGTTTACTTCCTGGCTGTAATGGCATGAACAGCTTTCTTCTTTTACACCCTTTCACCTTGCCTTTCTCACACTGGAGCCTGCCAAATATGGACAGAATTATCTAAAATTGGTAAGGTGAAACAAGCCTCTCTTTCTTTAAACTGTGGATGTTGGCTATTTTGTCACAGTAGTTAGTAAATAAAGAAGACAGATTTTAGTATGGAAAGTGGGGTCCTTATTATGATTACACTTCACTTTGTGGTTCAGAAACCTTTCCAACTGGCTTGTGGGAGGTCTTTGGAAATATTTTGAAATGCCAGGTAAGAAACAATAGAGTAATAATAAGCAGAATAAGTAAAGATATATGGGAGTTTTTGGTCGGACCTTATGGAATTGTGCAGAGTGAAGACCAGGCTCAGGAGGTTTCAGCTGGGAACAAAAATTCCACTGACATTTGGCACTAGAAGCCATGGTCTATGGGGGTCTGGCTACTGCTGACTATAGCAACAAAACTTGGCATCATCAACTCAGTGCTGATTTTATGGGCATGTAAAATGCAAGAGTTATGAATTCAGGGAAGCTTCCACTGAGATTTCAGAAGGCCTGGAAGGCCGATCAGAGTGCCATTGATAGTGCAGTGCATAAAGCTGCCAAAGTGAACCCAAAAGTACAAAAAAAATCTCAGGAAGTTGAAAAAGGCAGAAACAGGGATCATCTGCTGAAAAAAAATGCACAGGGAGTGAGAAGAACCACTGTAAGAGAGATGCCACTAGAACTGCATCCAGCAATGCCATAGTGGGAGGGGCCTATCAAGCCCTTTAGACCTCATATCTCACCATAACTTGTTCAGGTGCTGGGTATAGGGCTACAGACTCCAATATTTGCCCTGATGAGTTTTGATGTGTTGATCACATTCCTTTCTATTTCCCTAGTTTTCTCTTTTGGAATAGAAACATTAATTGTGTGTCATTGTATGTTGGAGGCATTTAAATTTATTTTTGATTTTTATAGGGTCTCACATCTAATAATTTGTCTTGACTCTCATCTGAGACTTTAGACTTGAACTTTTCAGCCATGCTGGAACTGTCAAGACTGTGACAACTCTTCTACATGGAGTAAATGCATTCTGTGTAAGAGGGACATGAGCATTTGGGGAGCCAGGGGCAGAATGTCTTGGGGTAGATCTAGAATGTCCTCCAACAGCCTAGTGTGTTCAGAAGTGAGGCTTTTAGAACATGGCTGGATCACAGAGGCCCTATTCCTACCAGTGAGTTCACCCTTAGATATGTTCACAGTTTACATGCCACTAGAAAGTGAGGGCTGATCAGGGGAGTAGATCACCAGAGGGGGTCACTGGAATAGGTCACTGGTGTGTGACCTGCAAGAGTATATAACCCCCTGTGGCTCCTCTGTTCTTTCTCTACTTCCTGGCCATAAATGTTACAGCTCCATATAAGTAAATTGTTGGAAGAAGATGGGATTAAATAAAATAATTATTCTTAAAAAACCTAAGAAATATTTGAAAGATGTTTCAATTTGGAGCAAAATATTGAAAGACTTTCTACATAAAGAATTGAGAAACTTAACATAATTAAAACACATTATCAGCAGTGCATGGTGGCCCACAGCTATAATCCCAGCACTTGGGAGGCTGAGGCAGAAGGATCCTTGTGAGATCAAGGCCAGCCTGGGCTACAAAGTGAGCTCAAGGACAGCCTAAAAACAAAAAAAAAAAAAAAAAAAAAAAAAAGGCACCCAAAACACATTGTCACTGTTCCCTAAATTCATGTGTGATTACTATGGTATACTATGGACTAAACAACAAAATATCAGCAATATTTTCTTTACTATAAACCTTAATGTGGCTATGTATAAGTACACTTATAATAATAACAAGTTATTTTTACTTGAATGTGGTGCTATATACATGAGGTTTTTAAAACACAACGTTCATAGCACCTCATTATAATGATCTACTCTCTTGTAAATATTTTGAAAATGTTGCCAAATATGAAAATTATCTAATCATCGTAAAATAACTTTCCTTTATTGGAAAACTATTTTTTCATTCTAATTGTTTATCATCAATTAATGCACAAAGTGTTTTAGTGGAAGAGAAAATGGAATGGAATTGTTCATTTTGAAGTCGTGCGTGTGCGCACACATGCAAGTGACTGCGTGTGATTATGCAGAAGATAACTGATTTTCCTGATAGTATTACAGCAGCTGCACTCTTTTCAGACTGCTTCCTTTTCCATGAATACAAAAGTAGCATTTAACTCATCACTGTACTCAAGGGCTTATTTTATAAACAATATAAAAACAGCTGGGAAAATGATTTTGTTATTTTTTGCATGGTAAGGTAATTAAAATTTTCTAGATTAGAGATATTTGAGTATTTTTTATGTCTCTGATGATAGTTCTTACTAATGATATTAGTGCAATGATTTTCCAATTTCAAACGTTAAGTATTTTTGTGTGGTTAGTTGTTCTGTTGAGTCATATAGATAAATTCAGTATGCAACTAAGGCCATGAACAATTTCAGGAAATTTTGCTTTTGTAAGTCAAGCTGTGGAGCACATTGATAGAGTCCTCTATTTTTTCTTTCTTTTTTTTTTTTACATTTTTTCTTCTACTCTTTTTTCTTTTTCTTGTTTTGTAAAAGTAGTACAAGAGAAATAGAAAAGAGTAGTGTTGTAGTCAGGGTTTATAAGGGAAACTGTTTAATATAGGACACATACTTTGTAGGATTATTTTATAATAGTCACCCAAAGAGCCAAATACAAAAGAGTGCAGAAAATCTGTCCACACACTAAATACCCAAAGAAACCAGCTGAGGGCCTGGATCCCACACCAGTGTCCTATATGAGTGCCACTAAAGACCTAGAGTCCATGACAATGCACCCCATGAGTCCAAGAGGAAGCCAAGATCCCATGACAATGTGACACATAAGCCTGTTTCAAAGATCTGTCCTGGGAAGGCCCAAAGGTCAGTGTTGGAAGCTAGGAAGTCCATGCCAGCAGGATGAAGGATCTGTACTAGCAGGCTGCGGGATCTGCACTGGAGCCAGGAACTGATACTCAAAGTAAGGACCAGAGCTCCCCTGAAAAGAACCACAGTTATTCTCAATAACAAGGTCCCAAGCTCCTCCAATGATGAGAACAGCTGAGTTCATATCAGGAAAGCCAGCATGGCAAGCTTCTCCAGGACAGTGAACAACGTAACATCTTCCCCAGAAAGGAAAACAGCCTGGATGAAATATAAAAGAAAATAAGGAAGTGTGCTCAATTTGAAGGGTTCCAATCTTTCTGAATGGTTGCGTCTTCCTGGACATCACCTTCAACCGTGGGACTCCAGGTTTGCAGTTTCTTCAGTCATCCAAAACTGACATGTTTTGGTAACTCTCTAGTGATCTTCCAGGCCTTTGAGTTGGACTATGCTATGTCCTTGTCCCTTCTTGTTCTGTGGTTTTTATCTTCTAGAACTGAGCAGCTACTGGATCTTCTGCCTATCCAGTGGGCAAGCAGCCAATGGGACTCCTACCTCTGTTCCTTGTGGATTCTCTCACCTCTGGTCCTGGAAGGCTGCCAAATAAATCCCCTGCATCATTAGACAGATGTTTTCCATGGATTCTGTTCCTCCTGCCAACCTTCACTAATAAAAGTCTGGGTTCCAATAGTGGTTCTAATGACAGAACAGCAAAGATGAGTTTCTCTACTCAGGTTAGTGGTTTCCGGAGCCGTTTACTGTCTTAGTTACTTTCTCATTGCCGGTACACAATACACAACACCCCCAAATAATGGGAAAGGGTTTATTTTGGCTGACAGCTTGTACAGCTTTCAGTCTATAAGCAGCTGACTCAAGGGTGGGGGCATGGCAGGGGGGCATGGCAGAGGGACATGGCAAACAGAAACAGACCATGACAGCAGTAAACAGGGGAAAGATTAGTGGGACATACCCTTCCGGTCCACTAGTCCACTCATAAGTATGACATATCCATGACCCAATCACCTTGCAAAAGCCTCAGCTTTATGTGCACGAGGCTTTGGGGGCTACCTAGATACAAACCATAACAGCTATCTTACTGGATGAGATCTAAAGTTACCATGGTCTCTCCTTGTGATAATGTACAGAGTACTGGGACTCCACGGTATAAAATGTTTAATATACTATGCATGCAACACATGCCCATTTGACTATTTTAATTCACCACATGTGAAATGGAAGAATTTTAGTGATTGTATATATGTTTGAATATTTTGGAAGAATAACAAAAGGATCCTATGTGGTGGCTCTGAACAAGTCTGGATAAAGTAGTAAAGAAAAATAATGAGCTCAAAGATTCAAATTTCCACCTCCAGACACGCATAAATATTCTAAATGCTTCTAAATGTATCCTGAAGGCCAATCTCGCCTTTAACTGTAGGGCTAAATTTGCCAGAAACTAAACATGAGCCCTCATAAAACAACCGGCTGAATTACAGCACAAGTTTGAGGCCCAGCCATGAAAGTTTTCTGCATTTAAAGTGAAGGCACTGATTAGAAAGTAATGGGACCTCATAAATTGGGATGGGTATGTTTGGGAGGATCCTGATGAGGCTGGGGACATTAAACTCCTACATTCTGCTGGGATTGTTTAAACAGAAGAAGAAATTAATCCACTGTCAGTGACAAAGGCATCCCTGTCTTACCTCCTGGGATGTTGGCTTGTCTTCCTATACCAGAGGAAACTAATGCTGCGTTGCCTATAGAAGCAGTAGTGACCTTTCCTTCTGCAACGGTTAAACATGCTTCTGTTCCTTAGGACACATTCTTACAACTAACTTTTGCCTAGAACCAGGTTCAGATCTTATAAGGCTCCTAACAGTGAAGTACATAGCACAATCCATGAGCAGGTGAGCTACATTCCCAAAGAATTTTTTGAGCTGTCTAATTTTTGCAAGGAGAGGTCTGGGGAAATGGTACGGCAGTGTTGCAAGGGTTTGAGATAATGATTGGATAAATGTCAACTTGAAATCAGACTGAATGTCTTGATACAGCCCATCAAGTAAAGACTCTGGATTAAATGTCACAGCTAATGGAAACAAAAGTAAGATGCCACCAGTTTATTGAATTTGTTAGCTGAAATATGGATTAAAGTTGACCCAACACCAATGAACTGCAGATGCCTGGTTGATGTTGGTTTGCTGTGAATGAGGGTATTCAAACGCCAAGGAAAAAAGTGTTTGGGCATGTTTGGCAAGTAAAATCCACTCATTCACAGTTGGAGGGTCCAGAGAAAGTACCTTTCACACATGATGCATTTGCAAGAGAACACCAGGGTCCTTGAGGAGCTTTATCACTGCTCTGCTCTGTACATCAGAAGTTAGGATGGGAACACAGTGTCTCAATTTGGGAATGTGAATGCAATGTGTATAAATGGATCTTGGAGTGGCAGGTGCCATAGATTGTACTCAGCCACCAAAGGCATGGAGGGCAAGCCCCTTGTAGTGGACTGACGAAGCAAAGCAATTTATGTGAAGCTGTGACATTTATAGACTCGTGATGTTGAAGAATTAACACTGGTGTTCTTACAAGTGAAACCAACAGGATATCTAATAAATTTTTACTGAATTCATATAAAGAGAAAAGTTTTAGGGTAAATGTACAAAAATGAACCTCAAATTATAGAACTAGAGAAGCATGGAGCCTCAGTAATTCCCAAACTTGAGCCATTTTGCAAAACCAGTACACCTTCAGTGAAGGAGAGGGTATATGCTCTTGAGGGAGAATACTAAACCATTACCAAAAGCATGTACTGTCCTGTCAGTCTTTTTTCTACCTTCCTAAGTTAATTACAGTCTCACCAGAGTCACCGTGCATTCAGGAAAAGAAGGTGATCAGATATTCTGGAGACTACTAGCTGTCAGTTCTTAACTAACATTAAATCTAGGAGATCCAAAACATTATTGTGTCCCTAGAGTAAGATCCTATAGATAAAAGTTAATCCATCATGCTTTTCACTAAGGTTCAAAACATAGGAGTCTAAAAAATCCCTGAATCTATTCTGTGGTCGTTCACCCAGTTCCAGAATGCATGGGATAGATACACTTAGTACTTAGCAGAAACCATGTATTAGTCACCTAAACTGTGGAGTGACACTTATTATGGTGAAAAAAAACAAAAAATAGAAGGCACTAGAGATGTGTTTTCCTGGGAAAAGAGTAAACCAAAACAATATTGCCTCATTGGAATGATTGCAGGGGTGATTCTAATTGCAGTGGATATAGCAGAAGTAGTTTCCTCAATTGAGCAGATTAACACATATTCTGGTACCTGATGTATAGCTATTGAATATTTTTCCCATCCTTACCCATAAGACCCACCAGAAGCTCTTTGATTTTACCTGAACAAGCCATCAATATCCAATTACTTTCCTATCGTGGGGCATATCAGTTCTCAAGCCTTGTGCCATAATTAAGGTTGCAGGGATCATGATTGTTCTCTTCCACAACATAGAATGCCGATCTATTATGTGGATGATATCATCCTGATACAACCCCATAAACAATAAGTAGCAACCATTCTGGACTTGCTGGTAAAGGATTTGTAAGTAAGATGATAGAAATCAAGTGCAAGTAAAATTCAAGGGCCCCTGTACATTAGTAAACTTCCAGAAGTTTCCTGCCATGGTGCACATGGTAATTTCCCTTCTCAGGAGAAGGATGTATTCTTGCACCTGGCCCTCCTACAACAACAACAACAACAGCAACAGCAACAACAAAAACAGCAAAAGGCTCAATGTCTAAGGTGCTTATTGAATTTTGGAGGCAAGACATCTGTCACATGCGTGTGTTACCACAGCCCATTTACACACTGACTTGAGTGTTCTAACTGGAACCTTGAACAAAAGAAAGTGCTGCAACACCACAGGTGTCTCTGCAACTCGGTTCATATTAACTAGTAGATTCAACTGGTACTTGAGGTGTCAGCGAGAGAGAGCTCTTTAAAGCCTCTGGTGATGACTCATAGGTGAATCACAGTGGAGGGATTTGGGATTTGGGAGCCATGCAGTCATCACTTGCAGATAATTGTCCCCCTTACTAAAAACAGTTCCTGGGCTCTCACGGAAGTTGAATGGTTGAACACGGTATGATGTGTTTCCATGCAAGCTGAGCTTCCCATCATGAACTGAGTGCTGTTGGACACACCATCAAATGGAAGTGGTACACATGTGACCAGGTCCAAGGATGTCATATAATGTATAGGTAAATTACAGAAAGAAGTGGCCCGAATGTCCATGGCTCCTGCTGTTCCTATACTGCCCTCTACTCCCCAACATACACTTATAGCCTCACTGGAGGTACCTTATGATCAAATGAGAAAAGAACAAAAGACTAAGTTATTGGCATTGTTCTGGAAATATTTTATGATTATTCCTATGAGTACATCTGACTCACTCAGATAAACCAAAGTAATCTCCTGATCCTATGTCCTTCATTCGATCATAGGTGGGAGCTCTTTCTACCACTAAGGTGACACAACCATAGCCTCCAGGACATTTTGAGGAGTAATTATTCAGTCTACCACACACCCAAATAAATTAAATGTACTAGAGACCTTACTTCAGATTATTCTTGACATCTCCACTTCATGTAGAATATATTGTAACATTTCCTAGAAATTTTGCTAAGTTCAGAGTTTAAGAACATAAATATTCCAAATTTTCATTAGATTATGGTTAGAATCTTGGATTTTTGTGATATTTTTCCAGTGACACTGGTAATATTAATAATAGCAAAAATGTAAAACTCCATGGATTTTTGCAGGATTGGGATAGCAAGAGATTGATGTATTATTTGTTTTGTTAAAGGTTGAAAGCTACTCTTTCCTTATTAAGCTTTATTATTTTTCAGAGTCCAATGTTTAAATTCAAATGTTAGACAGCACTTTAAATACCACTAATATATTAGAAGTAATAGCAATATCAAGTCACTATATATGGAAATGGTATGATGTACAATGCCACATTAATGCTTTGTGAGTGTGATATCATTCAATATTCTTAATAAAACTTTGAGATAGAAATTATATTATCTTATTTGATAAGAAAGACGGTTGATGTTAAGGTACTTTATGACGTTCACCTGGGTTGGGAAAAGAAAATGTACTATATCAATAAAAATATGCTGGGAGGACGACAGCAGAGTTCACAAATTAAAGTAAATGTATCACATCAGAGGCATGCTCATGTGTTAAGGACCAGAGCTGAGAACAAGAAAACATGCTATGAATGAGCAACTATGAATAGATTAGTGTGGGGAGGGGTGTAGGTGATTAAGAATAATGAGGATAGAAATGCAAGCAGTCAAACAGAAAATAAATTCTAATCTAAATGGCCCTTTGCATCATACCAAATGAGGAATATGGAGTTATTCACATAATTTAATCAGAGCATGAAGTAATAAGATTTACATGCATAAGATAACACTTTCTTTCGGAATGGAAAATGACTTACAGTGAGACACAATTAAAAATCATTTTAGTTAAATACTGATATATATAGAGGAAGAAATTATTATAAAATGAGAGAAGAGTACCTCAGAGTCAAAAATATATTAAATTTACAAAATTTTCAGTTCCCACTGATTGGATGTTAGAGGAAATAAATCATGACATCACACCATGAAACATGAAAAAAATGTATGAACTGTGAAAGAATTTCAAGTACTGTATTACTGTAATGTGTTTTATGCTAATGTGTTGTCTTTAGTGAATTCATGTAGAATGTGTGATCTTATGCCTTAGGAGAAAGACTGAAAACATGAATGTAGATGACTTATGCATCTGGTAACTATTGAAAATGCAGGAGTGGGAAAGACGTTTGGAGAGAGAGAGAGTGAGAAACGACAGAATTTTAAGGGCAAAGATGTTACTAAAGTGCTTCAGTAGTGCAGGAAGCTTAGTTTGTGCTGTGAGATAAAGAACCAGAAGGAATTTCGTGGACATTACTTATTGGCAGTCAAAGGAAAAAGTGTTCTAAGCAAGCATGGTGAGGGTGAGCAGAATAGCTGGGATAGAGGTTTAAGTGGGGTAAGGAAATAGAGTCAGCAATTATTGACATTTCTTTAAATAGTTGAACTCCTAAATACAACAGATAACCAATACTGAAAGTCAAGTTAGCTTTGTGTTTAGGAAAGGTTTTCCTTTAATAAAAAGATGATGGATACTTGGACTACAAATGTTTATGAAGAAGAAACAGGCAGAAGTGAATGATAGAATATGACACATAAGATTTAGTATAATGTTGAACATCATGAGAGGTGACAGGTGGACTTGGAAGAAACAAAGGTATAGAGGTTGCTATCATCACTTCAGTTATAACATCAAATTCTGAGTGCTATTATATAATAAGTTCAGTTTTAAGTATTCCCATTATAAAAGTTAAAAAACAGAAGGATTTTATATGTAGATAAATCATAGTGATAAGCTAAGTTCAGGCTTTCAGATAAATGGAGACATTTGTATTGGGGAACGCACTCACAAGTGTATGGGAATGGTAAATACACAGTAAAATCAGTAGTAAGACAATAAACAAATAAAAGGATGACATATTAACCAGTTACTTTTATGGGAAATAGAACATTTTAAGGGCATTAGGAAAGTTTGAGATGAATTTTCAACTTAAAATTGAGTAGTTGATATTCAATGAAAAGACGTAAGAAAAGCAAGAGATTTAGTCATTTAAGTGTCCAAAGAAATAATGTCTCAAGCACAAGATGTGATTACAGTAGAAGGCCTTCAGGAAGACAGCAGAACCAACAAAGTGAAGAGTAAGAGATGAGATGAGAAAAATAGGGGCTGGGGAATTAGCTCAGTGGCAAAAGCGCCTGCCTGGCAAGCGCAAGGTCGTGAATTCAGTTTCCGGTACCGGAGAAAAACCAAAAAAAAAAAAAAAAGAAAACCAGAAAAATAAGGAAAGAACAATATACGGTAGGGTTTTTTAGGCCAATGAAAGATTTTGGCTTTTCTTCTGATTAATATGGACATCAAATTCATGGCTTTAGAAGAACATTATCTATGTTATATTTTATTTGAATCACACTGATTGTTTTGTTGAGAATAAACATTTGGAAATAGGTTGGAAAGAGGAAGATCAGATGAGCGTTTACAATGGTGATCCACATGAGAAATGAAGGTGCCCTGGACTAGGACGATAAATGAGGCCATGGTAATTAATCTTTGCATTCTGGATACATCAGGATTAGAGACTGTTGACTAGAGAAAACAAGAATATTCATAGTTAGGACCCAATAAACAAAACTTCGTGGGAGAAGTTTAAAAGGTAAGCAATCAGTTTGATTTTATATTTTTCATTGTAATTCCACATTTACCTCCAGGAAGGAAACTGCAAAGAAATTTGAGGGTTGCATTTCACAGAGGTTGTTATTTTACCAGTTACCACATCATACAAAATAGGTAAAGCAATTTACGTATGTTTGAAGATATCATTTCGGTGACTGACCATGAAATGAAGCTGTGCAAGGAAAAAACTGTGAAAGCAAGAATTACTAGACTACAGCAAGGCATCTATAGGATCAATATATACCAGGACCTGACGTGGTGGAAAGGTGGCTCTTAGAGTGAGATCGTAGAGAGGGCTGTGGAGATGTAGGATGCAATACAGCTGAGTGTAGATAAATCACAGTGATGCTCTAAGCACAGCATTTTGGGCAACAAAAGGAGATAGACGTATTGGGGAACACTGCTCACAAGTATATGCAAAGGAAAAACAACACTGGAGCATGTTGGACATCTCAGTGATTGGTCATTAACAAGCTAAGAGTGCAGTAACAGTTTTGGAGTAAAGATACCCATTTATGCAATATTTGTTGTCCCAGTAGAGAAACATAAGAAATTTGCTTGCCAACACCAGGTGTCTAGTTGAACTCTGACTTTAATGGAACCTCAGTTTGCTCAAATATAGATTTTTTTTTTGCAGAGCATTACTAAAGCATCAATGTGGAGAAAGCAGATATAGACACTGAAAAATGAAATAAGAGTCAGTTCAGAGATATTGGATGTCCTGAGTGTCCAAGCAGCAGAGGATGTTTCCACACTGTGAAGACACATGGTCTAGATGTGCATCTAGGTGTAGCAATGGGATACTGTTAAGAACCCTTCACTATCTGTGGAGTATGGAAGAATGAGCTCCCACAAAGGGGCTGTTAAAGTTAACTGCAATTTACTTAAGACCCCAAAAAATGTAGCTAGAGGAAAAGTTACCCTATGAGAGGAGCAGAGAATTTAATTCAGTACACTGACGCTGGGAGCAGGACTGATGGAAGGGTAGCCTTTCTGGGCCAAATGTCTAGAACAAAATCCCCGCAAAGTCCTTGTGTTGAAATCCTTACCTCCACTGTCATGTGTCTTAAGGTGAATCTTTTGGGAGGTAATTAGGTTGTTAGTGTGAAGCTAATAATCTAACTACTTTCATAAGAGAGATGAATGTTCATAAAAGACACCATGGGTCTAGCTGGAACTTTTCTGCTATATGATGATGCAAAGTGAAGTTGGCCATCTCCAACTAGGAAGAGAAGCCTCACCGGAACTCAACCAACCTCATCAGTGACCTTCAACTTCCAGGCTGCAGAACTGAAAGAAGTAAATGCTACCTGCTTTCAACACCAAAGCTGTGGTGATTTGTTATAGCTGCCTGAACTGTGACAGTGGAGATTATAATGGAATGTCTACTTAGAGAACATTTCAACCAGGAAGAAGAGCAAGGCACTTAAGAAGAGGTGGTGTGGGCACATTCTTTTCTGTCCTGTTCATATGTACAGCTGGGTAAAATGTGAGCTTCAGGCTGGGCAAAATGTGAGCTTCAGGGTGGAGTGTCGAGGGTGGAGCATATGTGGAAAATAATCCATGCAAAACATAGGAAAAAGTGGTTGGTGTCAGGGGTGAGGGAGCAGACCATTCTTTCCCAAATGATCTGCCAGAAAAATAAGAATATTTTTAGGAAATATATTATTTCTGTATATAAAAGCCAGTAATTCTTTAATGAATAAGAATAAGGAAGCAGAAATATAGATACAAATATCAGAGTGTTTCAGTAATTCTCACAGTATAAATTGCCATAGTATACATTACACAGTACAAATGTATGTTTTCATTCACATAACAGATATTTATGAAATACTATGCTCCTTTAGTAAAGCTAAGTATTGAGTAGATGGGTCTCTTCAGTGGAAGCATATGACACCATAATTTTAGTAAGTAAAGCAGTCTGAAAATTGATGAAATCATAGGATTCATTATGATAAAAGCTATAATTTCCTGTACCAAGATCTCAGAATCTAGTATAAAATCTGAAAAAATATATAAAATCTAGTTTATGGAATATTGTACTTATTAAATGTTTTTAGGATAATTTTCTCCTCATATAATTCACTGACATTTATACAAAGTGGGATGAAGGTCACAACATAAATCATAGATGTATTAAATGGACCTTTGAAATAGTGCTGGGATTTACATAATGATGTGCTAATAGAAAAAATTAAAAAAAAATTGAGAATCTTTACAAGAACTGAAGTGAATGACTACTTAGAGAAAGTTTGATTTTACTGCACAACTATCCTTTAATAGAAACAAAACTAAACAACATTCATAATTTATGGAATGTTGATTTAAAGAGCTATTTAAGATAATTTACCTTCAGAGAAGTGCTCTTTACTTGGCCATTAAGCATTTAAGAGTCAAATATATATAAAAATAAGAGCATTGTTTGCCTGTAACATATGTTAACTCAGAATTTCCTACTTTATTTTTCTTTTTCCCTCTCTGTCTCACTGTCCCCAGTATTGTCTCTTTTTGTTTCTTTTCTTCTTCTCCATTACTGATACTATTTTTGTGTGTCTTTTTTGAGACAGGGTTTCACTATGTAGTTCAGGCTGGCCTTGAGCTCACTTTGTAGCCCAGGCTGGGCTCAAACTTGCAGCGATCATCCTGCCTCCGCCTCCCAAGTGCTGGGATTACAGATGTGTACCACCATGCCCAGTGGCACTATTTCTTTTAACAGATGAAATAATATGGACTTCTGTCCCCTCAAAACAGGAGTAGTGGGATTGATATCTATAAAACAAAAACATGACATTTTATAAGTAATACTTCTTATCCTTGAAGTATAAAATAAATTAAAATAAGAGCTTAGTAAATAATAGTTGGAAGCTAAGGAGTAAGAACAGAAATAAATCAGAAAAGTTATTCTCTTATTTCTCTTTTGGTGTACTCATATGCATTTCTACATGGCTTGTAATTATCACTGGTATAAAAATTTACACTTTGATAATTTCTTAATATGTATTCTATAAGATTCTTCACTCTCCTGGATTTTGTTTATGCTCTTTTTTCAATAGCAATTTTACAGATGAGTAAAGAAACTTTGCTTGCTGTGAAATCCTAACTTTGAATGTGTTCCCTTTTCATACTAATTATTCTACCTGAGCAGAAAACTCCATAAATATAGAAGAAAAGGAGGAATAACCGGTGTAGCAAAACACAAAATAAAATTGTGTGCAAATGACACATTCATTTAAAAGAGACTATTATTTTCTTGAAACAGAACAATTTCCTGCTATTGGAAGTAAAATAAAAAACACAGTTTTTATTCTCTTTCAAAAATTTAGTCCAAAATAGATTACCTGTTTTAAAAAAGCTATTAATGATTTTTGCAATAAAATACTTTTAAGATTATAATTTATAAATAATGGTATCTAACTTGCTCTTAATTATGCATATTCTTAATTAAAATACACATATTTGCATTTTACTATGGAATATAGTTAATATTTTGAGGAGGATAAATCATAATGGCATTAGTAAAATGTGAATACTGAGTGTCTTGCTACAGTGCTCTAATATTTTAGAACATCATAACACACAAGTCATATACACGTGGTTCAAATTAACAAAAGTCACAAGTTTTTCTTTTTTGCAAATTATTTTCTTGCAACATAATAAATTATGACAAGTAGGAAATATCGAGAGACCAAGCCCCCTTGAAATTTTGTATAATGCACACTTATATTCTATTTTTACAACAAGTGCTTGAGATTCTTTCACTCCTACAATGCCATTAATACTGCAGAAGTTATAGTTTGGTAGCAAATAAAATTAATAATCCCTGATAAGTAAAAACCAAAGTAGAGAGGAAAGTATTAGAGAAGTTATTCTGAGCAAACAAAATCCCCAAAACTGCAATAGAGTTTTATTCTGAAGTAGACTATGACAAAATAGTCTGCAAGATGTTATTCATAGGACAAAGGGAAGTTACCAAGAAGAAAATAATTGCCAAAGATATAGGAAAAAATGTTACAAATACATAGAAAATTGAAAGATTTGAGTTTTTTTGGACATGTAAGGGAGAAAACTATGGAAAAATCTGGAAACTAAATTTTCAGGGGTGTTTAAATTAGGAAATATATATTGAAAATAAATATAGAGAAAATTAGAATTTTTATTAATTTTTTACAATAAAAAATACTTTTGCATTTTGGGCCCAAGAATTTTATTTCTGCTATTTTAAATAATAACAAATCTTCATAATGTTATTCAAATAAATGTATTTCATCAAAATTATTTCTCATGGTAAAATTGAGGGCAATTTAACTATTTATAGCATGTGAAAAACTAAAAGCCAGCCACCCATAATGAATAGTATATGCTTTCCAAAAATTACATTTTTGAAGAGTACTAGTCAATGGAGAATATACTCATTATACAGAAAAATCAAACTGTAGCATAAAGTTTTGCATAGGTGTATTCTGATCACATTTATGTCCAAGTAATTTTCTATATATTTCTTCATTATCTGATAGTTGCACGTGGAAAAACTTAATTACGTTAGAGTAAGGTTTGATGGAGAACACTATAAAGCAGCTCAGCAGGATTTAAAACTAATCAATTGGCTTTCTATGTTTACTTGTGGGTCTGTCCCAGGCATAGGCCCCTTGCTGAGGATGGGCAACAGATTAGTCATACGTAAACCTCTGTGAATCACTGGTCCTAGCTGAGGCCTGTGGTGGCCTGTGAAGCCGTGATCTGTCAAAAGACAAGATAAGGCCATAGCTGAGGATAGCTGGCTTCAATGCCAATTAGAAAAATAGAGATAGTAATTGAAGGCCCCACTCTCCTGCAATAAATATCAACCTAGAGGTAAGGTAAATCTCCTGACTGGAATAATTTTTACTTGGGAAAGTCTTTGTACTGACTCCCAAGGTCCTGCTCAGTTTCCCATGTTTTCCTCAGTATTTTCTTCTCTGTTTGATAACCAAATGAATACTGGCCATCCCGAGAAGTTCTTTATCTCAGAGAATCTCGAAATCTCATAGAGGATGTTTTTGATCCTCCTGGATCCCTGAAATCATACCACTTGTCTTTTGACTTAAGCTTTCATACTCCACTCATTTGAAAAGTTGTGGGCCTGATCAGTCCACAGCCAGGTTTCTAAAGCTATTTTTAGAAAAGTTAATTTTAAGAACATTTTCTAAAATATTGTAATGAATATATTTTACTTGTAACCAAAAGAGCAAAACCATTTGTCATTCTTTGAAAAAAAATCAATAATTTCTTAATAATTCACTTTTAAGATTAATTAAAATTTAAGATTAATTAAAATTTAAGATTTCATTCAGAAATAACTGAAAAGTAGAACTTAATTAATGGACTTCATACTTACCCTTTAGAGATGTGCATAAAATAAATCCGTGAGCCAGGTGTGAAGGTGCAGGACAGTATTCCCAGAATTCAGGGAGTCTGAACCAGGGAGATTGCAAATTCAAGTTCCATCTCAGCAATGTAACAATGAAAACCCATCTTGAAATACAAATAACTACATAAATAGATAGGTAGATAGATAAATAGATAAAAATGTGTTTTCCTTCAGCCCTTGCTGCTGGACACTGGGCATTGCAAGTTCGAGATCAGCCTGGGCTACAAAGTGAGCTCAAGGCCAGCCTGAACTGTGTAGCGAGATCCTGTCTCAAAAAGAAAAAAAAAAAAAAAAAGACAGGAGGAGGAGCCCTGCCAGCCAGATTTCCCCTGCTGTTCATTAAATGTCTGCAGAACACACTCAAGACTTCAGGCTGGTGGCTGAGAAGATGATCGGGTGAACAAATAAGAAGCTATTGCTCCCCCTGAGTCCCTAGGCCACCAAGCCAATCCTGAAGGGTCTTCTGGACAAGGCCAAGGATAAGAACACTATTCTGAGGGTCTCAGGCACCAGCAATAGTCCACCTGCTTAAGACAAGGAGGGGAGGAGCTACTCAGTCCCTGTCCAGACCTCACCTGCAGGCTTCGCAGCCTTTGGAGGCCCTAAGGAGTGCAGTCCAGGTCCTTGAAGACTCTGATGAGGCTGCACCCTGCAGTTGGGTTCAGATTCATGTCTTTGCTCACTGTTTTAGTTTTTGAAAACAGTGTGTGTTCTGCTGGGAAGCTGAGGAGACGGTGTTCCCAGAAAGTACTATATTTTAATGTCAGCCAAACACAGCCAAAACTTTGAATCAAATCCACACACAACTGAAAATGGCCATATCCTTCTTACACCCTTTGATGCGGAGAAGAGAATGAGAAGCATATTCATGAGTTTGGAGAGTGGTGATACAGTCTCGGGCATCCGTCTCAGCACAGCTGTCCAGGTCCGATTCCGATTCCTCATCATCGTCAGGTTCCTGCTCCCCTGGGTTTGAGCTCTGATTCAAGAGTGGCGCAGTCAACCTTTGACTAGATCCCGACTGAGACACAGAAGTCCCAGGTGTTTCTCAACTTTGTGATATTATAAAGCCTGATCAGTTCTGAACCCTGTTCCGGGAAGGCGATAGATATTAACACAGCTCTGGCCGTTCTCAAGTCTGGGGGGAAGTAGTTTCACGTGCAGATCATTTGAAGGAGAAATGTTTAGTAAAGACTTTGACTTATAGGGGATGCCTATGGACATAGTTCTCTTTAGAGGCCCTTAGTCCAATCCACAGTATTGTAAATTAATTAATTCATTAATAAACTTAAATGAAATACAAAACCCATTATTCTGTATAACTGGTATAAACTGCTAATGATGCAAAAATAGTAACCTAATATTAAATACATGCAAAGCACTTCATCAGTTTTACTTTTATTCTTCTAACTTTTAAATGGAATATTTTAAAAATCCTACGAATGGGTGTCTATTAAATTCTGCCTTTAGGTAACAAATGCGGACCAGGATGTGAAGAAAAGGGAAACCTCACATGTTGTCAGTGGGAATGTAAATTTTTACAGCCATAACGGAAAACAATATGGAGGTTCCTCAAAAGAGTAAAATATAGCTACTGTTGGACGCAGCGATCCCTCTCGGGAATATATCCAAATGAAATGAAATCGGTCTGTGAAAGAGACAGCTGCACTTCTAAGTTTACTGCAGCGCCATTCACAAGAGTCAAGAAATAAGAACAACTTAAGTTTCCAACATCTGAGCAATAAAGAAAACGCGGCACATTGACACCATCCCAGGCTATTCGACCATTAAAAATCCTGGTTTGCAATAACACGGATTAAATTGGAGATCACTAAGTAAAATAACCCAGATGCAGGTAAGCAAATATCACATGATCTCTTCACTGTGGAATCTAAACACTTTGGTCTCACAGAAGCTGAGATAACAAAGGGAGTGTACCAGAAGCCAAAGATATTAAGAGGGAGAGAAATATGGGGAAATATAGAACATTAGATGTGGAGTTATAGTAAGATAGGAGTAGAAAGTTCTGGTGTGCTACTGTAGGATAAGTGTGCATAACAATAATGATCTCTGTATTTTAGAAAGATACAAGAAAGAACTGAGAATCTGTTCACCACAAAGAACCTATACACTCTGAGAGGACAAATATTTTTAACCCAATTGAAACATTATATAATGTGTGCATGTATCTTAGCATCACATGCTACCCCATTATTATGTACAGTTTTTATAAATTTATGCAACAGGTAAAAATTAGTTTAATTTAAAATTTTAAAATTTGCATATACTATGTAATTATAGTTTTATCCCATTATTTGGCTAACCATATCTTAACCCTTAGTAAGTTACTTTAGTACTAGCATTTGTTATTGAGGGTAGGAAGGTAAGAAAGACCTAGAGGAAAGGTTGAACGCTTGCTGAAAGAATCACTGTCCATGTAGAAATGTGGAAGATATCACATCACTTGACATATAGTGGCCTATAATCTTAAAAGAATACATGTATTGTTTCATACATATATCTTCTCAAAACTCACTTTTAATTTTGTAAAGAAGTACATATTTCATGTATACATTTTTTTTGTGCTTTGGCAAGATAGGTGGCTTTGGGTTGCCACAATTTGTCCTGATTCATAATATGACATGTTAAATGAATCATCTTCTTTATAAAAACATCCATATGTTGTTGGCAACAAGTGGCTTTAATCTATTTGTGAGACTGGCTTAATCACTGTTGTCAGATTGTTTTGCTGTACCAGTTTGATTGCTCCTCTGAGCTTCTGAGACTCTGTCTTCTATCTCTTTTTCTGAATACACTTTAGGGTGCACCATCATCTCCTCACTCTATATTTTCCCTTTATATTTATTGTATTTATGCAACCAAATGACTCCAAATATCTATCTCTTGCTAAATCCAACTATCAAAATTACAAGTCTGCCACATTATACTGAGTTTAAACAATATAAAAATTATTGGTTTTTTTAGTACTGGGTAATGAATTCAGGGCCTTCCTATTAACCACATACCTAGGCCCTTTAATCTTTTTTTTTTTTTTTTTTTTTTTAAGTTTGAAACAGAGACTTGGAAAATCCCTAGGTTGCCCAGATTGGAATCAAACTTGTCATTCTTCTGCCTCAGCCTCCTGGAGTATTGTGATTATAGGCATGCACAGAAATTGTTATTTCCTGAGGAAATATATCAGCAATTTTGTGATTCAAATTAAAGAAATATACAACATTCATTAAAGCTGTTTTCATGATACATAGTACATAAAAGAAGTAGATTTTTCTCAAATCTTTTATTCTTAATTATTTGTATCAACATTTTTTCTGTAATCCTGAAAATAAATGAAATATTACTTTGAGATAATTTTGGCAATTTATAATTGAATCAAAATTTCAAATTACAAGACATTTCTGAACAAAATTTCTGTTTTATTTTGTCTTGCTCATTCCATATTTTTACCAGAGGGGTAGTCTTTGATCTCATCTGATTTTATGTTATATTATGCATGTTTATATAAACTGTAAGATAATAATAGTACAGCCAATATTTCATCTAAACTACCAATAATGGACACATAAAGAATAATGGTACCAAAAATGAATTAAAAAGCAAATATAGTCCATTTCTAAAAATTTTCAACCTGCAAATTAAGTTTCCTATGTCTTATCTCCATGTCAGTTAAAGTCCATGAATTTTGAACTTATTTTAAAATGTCATAAAATATTTCCAACAAAATAGAAATAATCTTTCCTTGTTATAAATATGAGTTTTAGGTTTTCTTCCTCATTGGTTATTTCTATTGTCTTTATTTTCTAACATTACTTCTGTAAGTTTGTATGATATATTTTAACTTTATATATAAGTACCTGCTTTCCCTTGGCATTTGCAAATGGTAATAAGTTACTTTTGTTTATCATTTACTATGTCATGATTTTGCAAATATTTTAACTGATTTTGACAGGAAATATTTCAAACTGTATTAATCCCAGTATTTCCAGTCCTTCTAAGCAAAATCATTACTTAAAAATAAGTATTTATATGACATATTCCACATACTTTTAGAGTCAGTATTGTTCTGTGGTAAAAAATAGATTATGCTTGAAGTATACTAAGTAATATATGCTACTAATGTAGTATTTTTTGCATTTTAATTTATTTATACATAGTTAATATTTTAAAATGAATGTATTTCAGGTGTACAACTTGATGATTTAATATATGTATATACTTTCTAGTTAATTTACATATCTATCATCTCATACAGGCATTTTATATTCTATTTCTGTGTCCTGAGAATAGCTAAGATTATAATAGAGTACTACTCAGCCATAAAGAAGGATAAACTGGAGACTTCTATAGGTAAATGGATGCAACTCAAGATCCTACTCATAAGTGAAGTAAAGCTGACCTGTATGTGTAAACACTGTATTGTCTCATTGATGTGAGAAACATAAAGAGTAAGTAAGATCCATAGTGTACAATACATACTATGAATTGGGAAGAAACAATTCAAAAGGAAAGATAAACAGCAATGCGGGAAAGGGAAAAGGAAAAAAATGAAAAATATTTATGCACAAGATAGTTAAGATAGTTATACAGCTAGTTTCTCTTAGTTCATTGAAAAGAAAGGTTTGTGCTAATATATTTGGACGAGATATCGTGCCTATATCTTGTACTCTGAATAACTTGTTTTTTGTTTTTTTGGTTTTTTGTTTGTTTGTTTGTTTTTTTCTGGTGCTGGGAATTGAACTCACTACCTTGCGCTTGCTAGGCAGGCACTGTGCCGCTGAGCTAAATCCCCAGCCCCACTCTGAATAACTCTTATAAACGCAAAACACAATGTTGTTTTCCTTCTTTCTGATAAATAGCCATCTTAAGAGGAGTGATATGGTATCTTGCTGCCGTTTTGATTTATGTTTGAGAGAAGAGTACTAAACTTGAAGATTCTTTCATGTACCTCTGGCTACACTTCTTTTAAGAAATATGAATTATATCCTAGTACAGTTTCCTAATTAAATAATTTGTTGTTTTGTATTTTTGATTGTTTGTTTGTTTTCCGATACGGGGAATCAAACTCGTGCTTGCCAGGCAGGCAATGTGCCGCTGAGCTAAATCCCTAGCCCTTGTTTTCTATTTTATTGCATGAAATTTGACACACTTTGGATGTTAACTCCCTATCAGTCATATCATTTGAAAATACTTTCTCCGTTGCTCAGAAAATGCATTTTCACTATGTTGGTTTATTTTCCTTTGCTTTTCCAAAATTACATTAAGCAACTATATTTATTTTTTGCTTTTGTTGCCTATAATTTTTATCATATACAAAAAAAATCATTGCTCAGACCAATGTCAAGAAATACTCTCCTTGTGTTTCCTTTCCATAGGACTTAGGTCTCATGTATCATACTTGGGTCCATGTTGAAGTTATTTTTGTATATGAAATGAGACAAAGTTTCAATGTATTATTCTGCACATGGATGTCAAGTTAGCCAGTATCATGCATTGAAACTATGATCCTCACTGATTGTGTTTCTGGTAACTTCATTGACGATCAGTTGTGTAGTATCAACATGTGGAGTATTGCTGGGCTTTTATTCTAACTCATATGTGTTTTTAATGCAGGAACCATATTTATGATTGCTGCAGTTTTGTAAAATCAGAGAATATAGTATCTCCAGCTCTATTCTCCTTTTCCAACATGCTTTAGGTTATTCAAGGTCTTTTATATTTGCACAGAAAGTTTAGAGCTTTTTTGAATTTCCTTGAAATTGGGTGATGATAGGGATTGTACTACATTTGTAGATCATGTTGCATAAGTTGATCCTTTAGTTTCTACTTGATTTTTTTAAATCCTCTAATCTTTTATATTTTCTTGCTTCTACTAACTTTTGACTGTTTCTTTTTCAATTTGAGGTATAAAGTTAATTTTTTAAAAAAATTTTTCACTTTAAATGTAGATATTTATTTAGAAAAAAATTAGATAGATATTGATATAGAAAATAGATATTGATTTAGAAAAAATAGAAAATAGTAGATATTGATTTAGAAAAAATATCACAACATGATATCTTCATAAGTGAACTCTACCTTTCAAAAACTTAATATGAATTTTCTTACAAGCTTACTAGAAAATACAAGAAAAACACTTCTCTGCTCATTTAATTAAGTTAGAATCTCCTTAATGCAAAACTGAAGACCCATAAGTACAGAAAACTACAAACTAATATCTCTGATGAACAAAGATCCAAAACACTTTTTAAAAAAAATATTAGCAACCCTAATACAACAGGGCATTGACAATGACTAAGTGGGATTTAAACCTGGATGCAAAATGTTGATTGCATGGCTATAAGGATTTTTCAAGGGACAGAAGCATCATTATACAATGATATTTTTTATTTATAGAGACATTTTAAATATGCAATTTATTTTGGCTAATGTACCAATAGATATTCATGTATTCTTGTTGTTATTATTTGCATGACATTTGTTTCTATCCTTTCTTGTTCCATCCTTTCACAGTAAGCCTACTTATGCTTTTAAATTTAAAACATTTTGTAGACAGTATATTGTTCCATTCTGTCTGCCTGGCCTTCCACGCCTTCTTTTGAAACCTGGGTAGATGCCTTCCTGACCCCGTGTTAAGATTTGTGTCTAGATGTGCCCCAAAGACTCATGTGGACATGGGGCTTTTTCAGAGGTAGCTGGAGCTACAGTGTGTGAGGCTGGGATTAAGGATGTATGATCAGTAAAGCAGTCCACTGATTGGTGTAGTATGGTTTTGAGTAGGACTATGAAGGGTGTGAGTGGTACACCCACCCTAGGATGGGTAGCCTGAATAGTGTAAGAGGCAGAAAGATTCTTATCTCTCTGCCTTGTTGTTTTTGCTATCTTGTGGGTGCCATGAACTGTTGTCCTCTGTCAAGCTATCCTGCCTTGCACCCAGCCATTGATGGACCAAAGCCTCTGCAAACTGTGATTCAAATAAACCTATCCTCCTTTAACTTTTGGTGTTCAGTATTTTGTCTCAGCAATGAGAAATGTAACTAAGACAACCCACAGTTCTTGCATTCTGCATCCTGGCAAAATAGGCATTATGTTAATGACACTAAGGTTTGCTGTCATTAGAAGCAGTGGCCAGGCACTCTTGGACTGTGGCTGCAGTAAGCTCTGAAGTGTCTTCACAAATGAATGTAAATTTTGGGGAGTAAATTCCATGGGAGCTCCTCCTTGAGCAAATAATAAGCCATCACAGATATATATATATATATATATATATATAATATTTATATATGCTCATATATAAAAATATGCTCATTGATAAATATATTGATATATATTATATATATGACATTTTCTTAATGTTTAACTCAAGGCTTGCATAAATATAACTTTATTTGTAGTTTTTTAAATTTTCAAATTGGTGAAAACTCTACCAAAGTGTATTAAAATACACCTTTACTTCCCCTTCAAATACATATTTTGTCTCTCTCTAGTCAGAGTTTTATTTTCATATTAGACATTCATCAGTAAACTTTCTAAAGTTTTACCTTTTGGGGATCAAAGTAAATTATACATCACAAATATTTTGGTCCATTTTAACTGCTATAACTACATACAAATTCTATATCTTATGTGTTATGGAAATTTACATCTCAGTGTTTAGAAACTGCTATGTCCAAAATCAAAGCACTGAAGGATTTGATGGCCCATTTTCTGATCCACTGATTGGGTATCTTTGCTATCCTGGTAGCTGCTTGGAAAGGCAACTCTCAGGGATGTTTCTTTAATTGCCTCAACAATTCAGAGGGTTCGGCCATCAGGATCCTATCAAAATGAAGATTCCTCTAATTCACAAAATCTCCAATGGCTCTCAGCTCCACCACTGGGACACACTTGGGATTAGAAGCTCAGGAGAGAGAAGCGCAATTATAGAAAACAGAGAAGACAACATCTGTTGATGTTGTCTACATTGAGTTTGTAAATCTTCTATGTACACTACATATAAAAATATTTTTGTGCTATAAAACTTTATTTAAACCAAATTCATATTCTTTCTTAATAATATCGTTTCAGCTATCCAAAGAGCCTTTTTTGTCTCCTGATCTCTGTCACATGCCCTTTACAACATTCACAATTAATGAGATGGACACTGTTGTAGAAAGAATTGTGCCCACTCAAAAATGCTGAAGTTCTAACCTTCCACAATATGCCTTTATGACTGTTTTGAAATAAAGTCTCCACAGAGTTGAGAAGTGGTTATTAGTATGAGATCGAATCTAACATGATAGTGTCCTGTTTAAAAGATACTCTTGTGTTGCAGGGAATGGGCTGTGTGAAAACTAGAGTAATATTATTGCAAAAAAGAAGAGCTAGCAGAAGCTGTATAAGACCAGAAGATTCTACACAACACCTTAAGTAGAAGGGTGGCCTGGGGATACCTTGAACTCAGACTTCTGTCCTCCAGAAACATGAAGCAATTAATTTCTGTTGAGGAAGCCACTCAGTTTGTATTACATGGTTAAGTCAGCCTCAGAACACTAACATATGTGCTATACATGGAAGGATCAGTTCTTTAGAGAACCTAGAGGTATGAAATAGATACATGAGTAAGATTTCACCCATTTTCTCTCTAAGAATACTGCTAGTATTATTTATTCACTCTGTTGATAAGAATAGGCATGATTTTATTTTCATGAAAGATGTTGAAAGATTTTATTTTCATGAAAGACAATATCAAGGTATGGAATTGACCTAAAACACTTTAGAGTTGAGAATTAATGATATCCTATACTTTTCTTAGCAGTAGGTAAGTTGTATTTTCTGATGTGTTTAATACCTACCTTCTCTTCTATACCATCAAGATATTGTACAATATTTCTATTAGTGATATTAATGCTACATTAATATTTTGTGGATGTTATAATAAAATACCACAATCTTCATGATTAAAAAAAATTTATTTCCTCAGATCTTTAAAGCAGAGACCTAAAGTCAAGGTGTCAACAGGGCTGTGATCCTCCCACAATCCCTACTGAGGGCCATCCTTCCTCTTTTCTTTGGGATTGAGGTAGCTCTACTTTTGGCTAATGTTAGCATAACTCTAATCACTGGCTCTTTCTTCATTTGGCTTCCTCTGAATTTTCCTACACTTTCTCTGTCTTCTTATCAAGACAGCTACTATTTGATTTAGAGTTCACCTAAGATAATCCCACAGGTGAAGATTTTAGGCCATGTTACAATTTCATTTCCTGAAATGAAGTACTAACAACACAATTCTGTATGTGGGAGAAAAAATAAACTAAAATGAAACAGATGTATGCTAATTAGACTATGGCTCTTTAGAACTGAATGTTTTAGATATATTGTTTGAATATGTGATGTATTGTATGCTGTGAAAAATATTTTCAGGTTATTATTTGAACCTAACCTTTCACGCCTCTGCACCTTGACTCCTGTCTATCCCTTCTGTCACGCCACTTGCTATCAATGAAGAAAATCAGGTAGCAATATGAGTCGCTAAAAAGAGTATCAGAAATGCTTCCTTTTTTATTTTAAAATAATATGATTGAGGAAATTTTACTTAGGAGATGGATGTACAATCATGATGAACAAAACAGCATGGAATAGTCTCAAAAATCTTACAGTAAGAAGTGATGCTAGCATTACAAGTCACAGTTGTTAAAACACATCTTTTTCAAGGAAATAAAGTTGGTAAGACTTGTTTTGGAAGAAAAACAATTCATGAGCATTGCCTTGACATTCCCCTTGACTTGTACTAATGTACTCTAAATGTACTTACTTTAGTATATGTGTCAGTGTGTTACTTTTAAATTTTTAATCATCTTCATTTGTATCTTGATTTTTCCAAAACTACATTTTTCTCTTTGGTCTTTCTACTGCTCTTGAAAACACATATTTTGATATGGAAATGTATGCTAGTTTCTTCTATTACATAAGTCAACTTCAAAGATAGTATAAAATGAAGATTTAAAAGTTTTCTTATGTGGTAGCTTTGCTGATCTTCAAAATGAAGACGTTTATTACTTTGCAAATGAAAGTAAGGAACAAAAACAGTCTGTCACAGTTTTCAATATAAATGCATAAAGTGACATTCTAAAAAATGAAATAAAAAGACTGAATAGGTAGTGAATAATTAAATAACTGGAAAGAGTAACCAAATAAGATATTGATTAATGTTATTTCTACAGGTTTGTCATTTCAGTGATTATATGGAGTTGTCACAGCTCCAATAAAAAAACGCCCAAAGCATTCGTTTTCGGTAAGAGATGTTTCAGTGTCAACTCGAGCTGAATGTCTGATGTTGTGACATCACTCCAGGCAATCTTTCATGAAGGACTATAATAACATGGCAGCTCTGTGCAGTTGTGAATCCCCTTAGGAAAATCAGGTGTCAGGGTGATATGCATATAACCGGGAAGTCAGATTATTCTTCTGTCCAAGTTTACCTCTACTAGAAAATGTTATGCTAAAAATTCAGGGCAAAACTGTAAGGTGAATAAGGGACACCTTAGAATAATGCAGTCTGATAGCCATGTTTTCTTAGATACTGATTCCATTTCATTCTATTTTTAAACTATATTATATTGTGAAAACCCAGGAGTGTGGAAAGATCTAATTCTACCAGTTGGTTATTAAGCAACCTGAAAGCAGAGCAAATCTTCATTCCCAGTAAGCTTAAGGGGAAAAAGTCCTGTCTACCCCGCTGGATAAACAATGTGTATTTCTTCTCAATATACCTAAAAGGATAAACTCATTTAGATAAAAATATAAACAAGCAAACAATAACTACGTTTGATAATAAAACATAAAGAACAAGTACTGATCAAGATCTAAAGCCAAGAAAACAAACACAGAATAAACTTAAATCTTTTTTTCTTTAAGAGCACAGCAATGCATTTAAATTTGCTTAGTAAAGCCACTCGAGACTTAATTCTTTCTGTCATTTCATTTTTCTCATTTATTCTGCCTGCCCTTGGGCTTTTTGCCTTTGTGCATTCTACAAAAACTAAAAAGAAATATGACTCATTTTCTTTATATAAAGTAAAACTTGCATGTATAGATTTATTCATTTCTATTATCTACCAGTCTGCTCTTCCCAGAATTATGTACATGCTATTTGATTGGTTTACATTTTAAAATACTATTTTTCTTCCAGGGCTTCCATTCCAGCCTCTACAGATAGACAAGTTCAGTTCATTGTTTATACAAGTACAACAATGTTGCACTGCTCAGGCTGTAGCTAAATATCCTGTCCCCACCCTTTACCACAATTACCTACATAGAGCTGCTGCTCCAGCTCTCAGGTTAGACCTGAGGACCTTCTGCATAATTGCCATTAAGGAAACTGCTCTGTAACTTCATCACCAATCTATAGGATGACCAAAACTTCCCCGGATAGATCTGAAGATGTCAAACAGAAACACATCTTCCCCTGACCTCTTTTGCATAACAGGCATACTTATCTTAGAACCTGTTTCCTATTACAGATCTTCTTGATAACACAGTTTACACCACCATTGTTGTTAATTAAAGTTAGTTCCTTTCAGAAAAATGTCCAGCTGGGTGTAGTGGCACATGCTTGTAATTCCAGTACTCATGAAGCTAAGGAAGGATGACTGCTGCAGGCTCAAGGCCAATCTGAACTACATAGCGAGACCCTGTCTCAATAATTAAGTAATTAATTAAGTTAAAAAGCTAACCTCAAAAAATGGTCCAGAATAACATTTTGGGGGATTTAAATAATATGTTCTTCTGCTTAAAGTTAGTTTAGAGCTCTGCTGTACTCAATGATGGTAGCTTCCTGAACACAGGGGTGAAAAACTCAGACACACAAGTGGCACGTTTCTTTAGAATCCAGTGTTTTTACTACCTGCAGGCAAAAACCTCCTTGAACTCCCCATGGATGAAAACACCTAAGAAGTTGGGATTGCTTAAGAAGTACTTTAGGTGTTCTGGAAAGGGTTTGGAGATTTCTAACAAAAGCATAATGTTGTTTCTAAAATTTATATTGTCTTTTCAGAGAAATTATTCTCTAAGTTTTTGGTGGTTTTTATTCTGTACTTCTGCTTTTACTTCCCTCAAAGAGAAAAGTTGATGTATTGTATACATCTATATTAATTAATCCCAACAAAAGAAATTTGTAAATGTCTTGCATTATATAGAGAATAGTTAATTGGGCATATGCATTTGAGTAATTTTTAATATGCATTCTCTAGTGGTAGTTTTTCTCAAGAAAACAGGAGTGATGCTTATTCAATTTTGATAGAGAAAAGAATGTTGCACATGAAACTAAATTAAGGGTCTTGATTACCCTGGATTATCATGCGGCTTGTCTGAATGCTCCCCTTGTAGATACAATGATCCCTATATACAGGAGGAAAAAAGTTGAATGAAAGAAGAAGGTAATGGTAATGCAAGTAGTCAGAGTGAGTCTTGAAGATAATTATGTTCTTGGCTTTGAAAGTGGAAGAGAAGCCATATGTCAAAGAATACGGACAACCTGTGCAAGCTGAGGAAAAATGTAAAGAAATGGTGGCTTTACTATAGCTTCAATGAATAATGCATCCCTGATGATTCATTTTTGAACAAACGTGAAATAATAAATATGTTTTATTTTAAGCTACTATATTTGTAGTCATTGTTTAAAAATAACAAAACATGATTTATTTGAAGGTGAAGAAAAGGGGAGGAGAGGGAGAGACAGACAGAGACCAGACGGAGAGAGGGAGAGAGAGAAAGTTAGCTACTCTGAATGCATAGGGAGTATTCAAAAGGGAAATTTGTAGTAATTTTTGTGGCAACAAGAAGCTGTACATGCTATGTGCATATGTGTATTTATGTATATATACTTTGGTGACCTTATCAATAAGTATAGGTACAAAGACAAAGAAAATTAAGTGTTTTTCCCCTAAGGATTTGAAATTTGCTGTCTATGCTAAACACAGCTTTTACTTCAAAGAAAATAAGACATAATTTATTCTGAGCCAACTAGAGATGACCTAAACCAGAGAACACACACAGATTACTCTAAGTAACATGCTCCACCATGGAAGAGATTATGTTAATTTTCACAGCCACAGAACAAAAGAAAGTAATCAATTAATACATTTACCAAATACATTAACAGGGCTTTAGGGAGGCAGGATACAGCAAAGTAAGAAAAGCTTTTCTATGGAGTTCCAGCATTATAATATTCTTAGCTTTAGGGTTTAAAAAGCTGGAGGGCTTCCATGGTTAGGGATATATTCTAAGGGTTTTTTCCTAGAAATCATGAAGATGTTAGGTCAAATACAGAGGTTGAAAATCAATAACTATTAAAGAGCTAGTAAATAGCTGAAAATAATTTTGGCTTTCAGTGTAAAACTTTCCATCTGTCCATAATCACGATACACTAGTCAAGCAATATCAAGAAGGCTGCAAAATCTTCACAGTATGTTGGTTTCATCTGAGATCTTAAGTTCATACTATGTGTCATTTGGATTTTGACATCTGAATTTTCCAAATATTCTTAAGCATTAAATTTGGTATAAGGGAATAAAGAGCAGGAGCAACATATTGCACTCAATAGAATTTAATAAAATTCCTGTCTGAAAAAGGATATCATGAAAGTTATCATTTAATTACTGCAAAACTTTTATTTCAAATGAAAGTCCATGAAATAGTGACATTCACTCCATGTGCTGCTGAAGTGAGCACAATAGTGACATTCAGAAACATAGAGTTTCTTACATTTTAATAAGTGACAAAAGATAAACAAGTGAGAAGGTAAGCCTTTCTTGACTTTAAGAACTACTTTGAGCTCACTTATATATCTATACTCATACCAACTACACAAAATGTAAACTATTTCAATATTCTTTGTTTTGTTTTTTTTTTTGTGGTACAGGGATCAAACTCTGGACCTTGCACTTACCAGGCAGGTAGTTATGCCACTGAGCTATATCCCCAGCCCTACTATTTCAATATTCTGTTCCCCATAAATTGTTTCCCTTACATTACAGTCGTATCTCTCATTAGTTTAATCTTTCAATCTATTTTCTTCAACATATATTTAGGACATCCTAAAATATTTGTAAAAGTTCATCTCTGAACACAAGAAAGAGTGAAAATGACTTTTTGTTATTAGCAAACATGAATGACACTCTTAATTCAGTTAAAATTTTATGCATCATCTTTTTATCTTCTAGACTTTTTAACTATTGTACTATAGCATTCTGCTGTTTCAACTCAAGAAGGGGATATTTGATATTTTCCATTAGCCTTTGTTACCTTTTAACAGGTATATATAGCATCAATCTATTGTGTTTATCTTCACTACAATTAAAGATCACAGAAATAAGCCAATTGCTGTCAATTGTTTATTGTCCCATTTTTAGCATCTAAGATATTTATTGAATGAGTGAGAACATGAATAGGTGATTTTATGAATTCCTTTATTGCATATTTCTCATATGCCCAGACACTGTTGATCTGAATAGTTACTTCTTTCCTTAGTTCAGAAAAACTTCCATTATTTCACATTTTAATGTATATTCACACTTTCAAATGGACTTTTCATCTGAAATATTTTTGTCTTGCATCTAGTAAACAGTATTGATCCCACCATAAGAAGTAGAGTATAATAATTTGTAATATGTGCAGAGATTAACGACCCTTTTTCCAATATTTCATTTCAATCAAAAGACCGAAGTACATTCACTGGGTTAGATCTTATTAATTCACTTCTTGATTAACCTGCAGATGATCAGGGAATGAGTCAGAGATGAAATCAGTCTATGCCTGATTTTCAACACCTTCGTTGTTTGTCTCTTATGGCATCTACCAATTTAGCAACACAATGATATTTATTTGCCTGTCTTAGTTGTCCTCTTGCAAAAATATGCTATAACTAAGATGCATTTCATTTTTGTGTAGCAGCTCAGATGAGCTATAAGCCTTGAGCGAACAACCCTTGACTCCAGCACCCTGCACATCCTTTGGGTTTTGCTGAAGTTCTTAAAACTCACGTTTGAGTCTGTGTATGTACCAAAGCTACTGTCTGCCCTTCTTAATTGGCTCTCAAGAAGGCTCTTGTTCTTACATTTTAGACCAATTTTTGTTTCAAATATTGATGTTGTATTTAGCTTATAAGAAGAAATTGTTTTAAATATGATAAATATCTCAAAGTTTATGGCATGCGGTTTCTCAGTGATTTCTAGTTAGCATGGAAATTTTTCATGTTTGTTTTTTAAGCCCTAATTATAATTACAATCGACATCCTGTGGCAGCATGTGCTCGTGTCAGAAGTAATGAGAAGCAAATGGGAACTTCTCTTCATCTAGTGCACGAGTGTATGAAATTGCCTAATTTTGTTTAAATGCTTTAAAGACACAATCCCAGCCTGGAAAACTGCACAAAACCATTTCCTTATAAGATGACAGGCAGATTTTGTGAAATTAACTCTGTAACAGCATGTCTAAGTTGTTTTCATTGATGGTACAAACCACATTAGTTTTGCTCCTTTTTTTCCTAGCCTGGTAATACTTGATCAGTTTATAAAATATTTTCACTATTCTCCCCTCGTTCTTCAGACTGGCAACCTGCTGGTAAAAACACATTTGCTCTTATTTTTTTCTGCATGCAGATGATCTTTCAATTTCTATATATTTACTACAACTTGAAAATTTACTTTTATAAATTTGACAATAGCTAATATTTCCTTCTAGACATAGTGGAGGTAAAAAAATAATTTTTGATCAGGAACAATACCAGCTATTGAGTCAAAATAGCTGAACATAGATGACCTGCTAATTATGTAATTCACACGACTCTATTAAACTTACTGAACTTTAGTCTTATAAAAATCAATATATTTAACCAGATGATGCCAAAGCTTCACAAAAAATCTAAAACTCTAGGCCAGAGGTATAACTCAGTGGTGGCACAGCACCTGCCTGGTAAAAGTAAAGTTGTGAGTTCGATTCCTGGTACAAAGAGAAACCCCTAAAATTCTTATGGCCTCCTCATCAATCATTAATTTTATTGTTGTTCTTGGATGGAATAAAGCTAAAAATGAAACTTCTTTCACTTTCACCCAAAAACTATTGGATACTTAATGATTTATGTATTTCTATGCCCCAACAAGTTTCCAATCTTACAGCTGAGATAAAAACAAAGCAAAACAAGATGAAACAGAAACTTCCACCTGCTAACTTGACTGATAGGCCAAGCTCTGCAATAAATTCCTTGTCAAGGATTTTAGTTGCCAAAGTTGACAGTTCTGTGGTTCAATAGGAAGGTGGTCAAGTGATTACTTGCATTCTCATCTTGATTCATAAAATCATGTTTTATGAATAGGCTGCTCTGCTAAGCCATCAAGTTAGCAAGCACATGCTCCATGTGAATAAAGTCACAAAACTAAAGTGCATCTGTACTTGCCTTAAGAGAAAAAGTAAACAAAGTGAATTGCCTCATTCATAGAAACTGCTGCACTTTACTCATTGTTAGTTTATACGAAAGGAGTAAATTTTACTGTGTTAAGAGAAATAAATCAGACACACAAGCTTAAATATAGCATGCTTTCTCTTATAAGAAAAATTCTCTCACTGTCTCAACTGTAAGCAGAGTGGCTACTCCTTACAGTAAAACCAGGATTCACAATGATAGTCACATATCCCATCTTTAATATTTATAAGAATCTGTCTTCAGTGACAAATGTAAGTAAACCATAGAATTACCTGATTATTTTTATTTGTATAAAATATTCTAAATCATTTAGTATAACAGCTCATTATTTATATTAGCATTCATCCACTTGTGGAGACATGAAAGATATGCATCGTTTTTGGGTGGGGAAGACGTTTTGGTTGCAGTTGTCTGTCTCTGTGACAAAACACATAACATAACAAAGAGTCAGGAAGATGCGGTTTTGGCTTATGGTTTCAGTCAAACATCATTTGGTTCCATTGCTCTGGGTCTATGATGAAGCAAAGTAAAGAAAAAATAAGGACAAGAGAAGAGAAGAAATAAGAGGAAAGGGAAAGAAAGAGAAAACAGGAGGGGAGGGGAGGAGAGGGGAGGGAGAAAGGAAGGGAGAGGAAGAAGTCCTGACTGCAGGATCCCCTGCAAGGATGTACCCAAATACCCAGCTTCCTTCACTAGACTCTGCCTCCTGAGAGCTCCATTACATCCCATTAATGGTACTGGTTGGCAATGAAAGCTTCAATGTATGCACTGGGAGGGAAAATTAAGAACCAAGTCCTAAGAGTGGAAAGCTATTTGAAGGCAGCTTGTCACTTTATTCTTCTCATTTTTGGTGAGGCCCAGGGAAACGACAAAGTCCCTTGTTACCACTGAGCCTAACTGTTGACAGGATTCCCTGGGGGATGGTGAAGCACACTTCTGAGGGTGTCATAGAGGCACAGCTCTGAGTTCTGTATTAGTCACTTGCCTGTCATTAGTACAAACAGCTGAGGACTGCAGTTTGAAAGAGAGGGTTATTGATGGTCTCAGAGCTTCATTCTGTAGTTGCCTGGGTCCAAGACAGAAAATCACAAAAGGAAGGCCTGGCAGAAGAAAGCTGCACACCTCATGGCATAGGAAGCTCGAAGTTGGAAACAAGAATGCACCCTTCTAGGTCATGAACCCAGTGACCCACTTCTGAGTCCCCATTCCTAAAGGCACACCCAGCTATGAAGACCTGAGGGATTAATTCACTGATGATCGGGCAATTTATCTTCCCCAGTTCCGAATCTGTACACCTGAACTTCTGAGATGCTTCACACACAAACTACTACAGGATCTCTAGTCCCAAGTGCCCTTCCTCCCTGGCATTCTTCCTCTGCGCTGCTTCTCAGCAGTCACAAATTAAGCAGGTTTGTCCTTCCTCACACTCTGGCATAATATTCCCATCTGCAGACAGAAGAGGAAGGGCCGAATCCTCTGAAATTGTGAGCCCAATGAAACAACTCCTCTTAATTTGTGAGTTCCAGGTAGCATGTCTCAAACGAGAAAGCTGCCCAATAAATCTACAAAATGTGCAAAGGTAATTGATAGAGAACGTTTTGGCAGTTTCCTTAATTTTCAAATTTCACTTAATTTTCTCAGTTGAGGTGGAAGCCCCTTATAACCAAACTCAATTTACAACATACTAAGTTTGGTATTATGCACTGAGTGGAAATTGTGGGAAAACTGTGGAATATAGAACTTTACCCTTATCTGCAGGCTCTAGAAAAATTTTTCAATTCTAGAAACTTAATGAAAAACTAACGTGATATAGAGCATAGGTATGACTTATGTAGTTTGAAATAGCATAGGAGAGTGCAATCCTGTTCTTTTAAAGTCTCATATTCAGAGATATAATACTGTGTTTCACAGCTCCTGAACCTGACTGTGCTGGGCAAATCTTTTGTTCTTAAGAATATATTCTCTAAAGAACTTTAGAGCAGGATAAAAGTTCAGTTATTGCCTATAAATTGAGGGGGTTGGACCTGTCAGATCTAAAGATTCTGCCAATTCTAAGATCTATGCTATTAATTTTACATAGCAGTGGCCAGCTATGGAATTTAAAAGAAGAAAAATGAAAAAAAAAAGTAAAAGGACCAAAGAAATAATCAATGCCCCTTTAAAGCAAGAACAGGAAGGATTAAGGAAATTTTAAAAGGCATATGGTGAATATTTTATACTGTTTAGAAATAAGCCCCAACTGTTTTTCTCTGACTTTCTCTGTAACTACTTCTGCTACAACTAAATTGTAAATTTATAGATAGCAATGTGTATAAATGTTAATACATAATTTCCTCACTTCAACAGTATATTCAGTAAATATTTGTTAGAATAAGAAAACTCAATAAAAGTTAATTCAGTCAGTTTTGCTTTTGAGAGAAAATTCCTTAAGAATTTCTACAACATGCTTAATCACATGGCATTCTTCTTTACTGAAAGAATTTTTGTAGTATTACTTAAGTTTTTGTCCGGTTGGTATAGCATATCTTTTTCTGATACATGATTTTTTTAATGTGGAATGTACAGCAGAGACGTCATATGTATTCTTGGTCAGTAGCTTCTTTCATTCTCATGTCCTGTCCAGTATTATAGCTATTTTGGACCTCACTCCAATGCTCATTCAACATTGTTTTATTTTATCATTGTATGAGTTAAAGAAAACAAAAAGAGATTACCTGACACGGTAGGCAGAACAGTCCCTCAAAAATGTAGTGACTTAATCCCTGAAGCCAGTGAATATATTACATTATCTGACAAATGAGACATTGTAGACGTAATTTTAGTTACAGACCTGAAAATAGGGAGATTATCCTGGATGATCTAGGTGATTCCTATCTAATCACATGAGCTTTTAATACCACAGAAATATTTCCAGCTGAAGACAGTGGAAAAAGTCAGATTTTGAGTACAAGAAAGTTTTAATCTGTCTTTGTCGGCTCTCAGAGGCAGGGTCATATTTTCATGGACCGGAGAGAGGCATGTAGTGGATAAAATGGTCCCATTTTAACATCCAAGGAAGAAACAACCACAGCCTCAGTCTTGTATTACTTAGGTAAGGCCAACACTCTGAACAAGCAGGCAAAACGCCATCCCCACGCCCACAGAAAGGAACCCAGGTTTGCTGACAGCGTTAATTCAGCTTGGCAGATGAGTCATGTTGTTCTTCACCTCTGACCTAAAGAAACTCTAAGAAAACAAACATAAAAGTCTTAACTCGCTAACTTTGTGGTAGTTTGTTATGACTGAAAAGAAAACTCACACACCTGGTAGAGCAATATTCCTGATACTGTGTTTTTATTCTTCTTATATCAAAGTCTAATCTACTGGCTGTAGCCTAATATTATTTGTATACCCAATACTGCATTGCTTATATTAAAAGTCATAACTATAGTTTAACTTCATTCTCTATTACCATATCTATAGCGAACATGAATGCTATAGTGAGTTCTTTTAGTTAAGATTTACACATTGTAGTGTGAATTATAAAATGTTTTCCTCATAAGACAATTGTGAATTTTACATAAGTCAATTAATGTAAAGTCCTTAACATGCTATCCCATCTCTGGAAAGCACTATGAAATATTAGTCATTACTGTAATTAGGAGGCAAATATTTGATCATGAAAGAATGATCACTGTAAACTCTTGTTTGGGATGAAATTCAATGGACTTAGTGTTTATGATGAACACAGGAAAAACAGCAAGTGCTATGCTGAGCAACGAGCAGGGGGGAAAATGTGCTTCAAGTTTTAAAAATGAATGAGATAATGAGAAAGGCTATGAGAACCAGCTGATGGGGAGAGGAAAGCGTACAGGCCTAAGTAAGATGACTCCCATTAGATCTATGACTCTGCAGTCTCTTACACAGTGAAAATCACTATGCGCTTCACTTCAAGTTGTGTTATATTTACTGTGCATACCTTGACAAAGGAAAAGCATATGTGCATCATTCTTATTCCATGCCTTTTGTAGTTTAAAATTCAACTGTTCCAAGATGTAAGATATAGTTTGTCTTGTTCAATTATAGGTCTTTGTCTCTTGCATGTTAAGCACAAGCCATAATACTAGTAAAGTTCCAGATCATTTTGTGGTTCTGAAAATAACTCCCTCCCTTACATCTATCCCACTCCCATCCAATTCTTTTTTGTCATCATGTTTTCCTCTGGAAAGGACAGAATTTAATTAAAAGAAAATAATGTGATAAAATACTATTGATTAATTTCAATGGAAAAGTTCAGGGGTTCAGGCACAACTGTGTCTAGGTTTTCAAACAATGAACTTATGAATATTTTTTGTTTCCTTTTTTATTTATTAGTTCTCTCTTCTTCATTGGAAGGATTCTGTTTAAATCTACAAAAGATCGCTAACACCATCAGACAATTTCCATGCAATTCAAGTTTATGATATAAGAAACAAAAAGAAACTTTGGAGGCAATTGCTATTAATCTCTGTAAAACAATTTTGGGTGGTTCTTTTAGAGTCACGTGCCTGATATGTTTCCCATTCCCACCCAACACCACCACGAGCCCATTGTGTCTCATGCCAGGTCCTCTTTAACTGCTTATTGAAGGAAAGCACAGACTTGTTATCTACAGAATTATTGTCCTTCATCCTCTCTCTATTAATACTATTTTATGATTTGCACAATTATAAGTCCTTAGCAGGGCCCTTATATTAAGAAAGCAGATTTACAAAATATTTGTGTAATACAGTTTAAGAGGTAATTTCCACATGTATGGATGGGAGATAGTGAAATTGGGGAGAAAATATAAAATACCAAAATATTGCAAAAATATATAAAGGGAAGTAATTTAGCAAACAGAAGCGAGTGCTTTCTAAGTTGTTTTGGTTTATACATTATGACTTTGTACATTTGATCTCTATTACGTTAGGAAGAAAAAACTTTTAGCAAACAAATCAGTGAATACCAAAGAAAGATATATAAACTGGGGGGAAGGACAGTGAACGCTCTCAGCTACAAATGTATCTATATTTGCATCAAAATTTTCTTAATCACACAAGCATGTAATTAGAATTATATTTCCACATCTATTGATTTTGGCTGAAATTATAGTAGTAATCATTTTAAATTTAGATTTTTTTTCTTCAATGTTTTAGATGGTTGGTTTTCAGTTGAAAAAGTTAGTATCAAAAAACTTTCACTACAAAGAAAGTGGTAGGAAGGCTATATTCTAAACTCCATTGATGATGGGGCTGGGGATTTAGCTCAGCGGCAAAAGCGCCTGCCTGACAAGCGCAAGGTTGTGAGTTTGGTTCCCGGTACCAGAGGAAAAAAAAAAAAAAGTAAACTCAATTGATGAATACTTTCATCTTCTTCAGTTATGCTTATAAGCTTTTTTTTGATCTCTTCAAGATGGCTGCATGTAGTAGATGTTAAACTACATCAGATGAATGGGACCAAATGATAATATCTTCCTTTGGTGTAAATCTACTGATAATATCTGACATTTGGTATATCCTAAGAATGTGAGATTTGCATCCTACATCCACATGAATATCCCAAGTGCAATTACTGCCACTCATTGGCATCCTGATGTGGTTTTATATGAGGATAGTTCCAGAAGCACATTGCTCAGTTTGCCCTTTAATGTCAGGTAAATCACAGTATTACTGAGAAAATAGCTTAGATCAAAGAAAGCGAAAACATTCAAGTCAATTAATTCATGAACTTCAATAGCCAGTGGATGGTGAGTCTCTAATTTATTTTAAAATGTGACAGTTGAAGCAAAAGGATGCTGCTTTAGAAAGCTGTACGTGGGAAGCATTTGCTGAAAGAAGCACAGATTTTGACTGAAGCTTCAATTTTGGAAGACTTTTTAAAATTCCATTCAATAGCATTAGGAAGATAAATGAATAAAGAAATATAAGTGAAGGAGAAATATAGATTAGGAAAAAAAATCAGATAAAGCAGAAGAATTAAACTTCATTGTAATATTTTTAGATTCTATTTTATGTGTATTAGGGTAGACAAAAAGTTATATTGTTCATCAAAATTGAAAGGGATTGAATTAAAATTAATAAGCCATAATGTTCCCTATTGGGTACATGCTTTGGAAGTTTAATTCAATAGCTATTGAATGGACATTTTCTATAAATAAAGAGAGTTATTATTCCAACCCATATATTAAGGGTCACTGCAGTGCTATAAATTCTCTGCTCTGTGCTATATAAGGGAAGTTTAAGACAAAGGCTGCAGTACTTTGATGATTTCTCAGGTAATAATGGTATTGACTATCCACTTGAAATACAAATGTAAATATTGCATGTCTCAACTTTGAAATTGCATCTTGCAAATGAGTGAATATTATTATCACTAGAATTTTGAAATATAAAATTGACAGTGTGTGTGGTAGCTTACTGCCATCAAAATAGATAGCTGAGGTAATTCAGTTTATAAAGAGAAAAGCTTTCACAGGATTGGAGCTGGGCCTTATAGCTTTTGGGCCTGTGGGGAGGCAGCACATTCTCCCAGAATGGAGAGTGGAGCTAAGTTGCTTACCTCACAAATGGAAAGCAAAACAAAAAAAAAAGAGGAGATGTAAGTTGGAATCCCATACCCATTTCAAGAGCATCCTCTGATGACCGGAAGACCTTGATTAGAACCCACCTCCTAAAAGTTCCGCCAGACCAAGTACCAAGACTATGTGTATCACATGGACTTTTAGGGGACACTTCAGAGCCAATCTACAATGGTGTGTGCCACTAAAACATCTTTACATGCTATACAACAGTAACTAGATCCAAAGAATTATTGAACTCAAGGTATGAGATGGCAGCAAGGGAGGGAAGCACTAGAACAGTAGGGTTCTGGGATACGCTGTGTGCATATGACTCATAGTGAGAGGGGAAAAGCCACGAAACATGGCTCCCAGAAAGTTGATGAAAAGTAATCTCTGTCAAGCTCCAGACTGAGAATTTTGTACCAACTATTCAAATTTATTGGGAGGTGGGTTTAGAGCTTATTATTGTAAGAGTATATAATGGTTAAACTCATATGCTCTTCAATCAGACTACATCAGATTCATGGTTCACCACTTACTAGCACAATGAGTGTGTGCAAAACAGTCTACTTACCTTAGCCTTAGTTTTCTTTTCTACAATGATAATAAGAAAATTATGTTCTGTGAAGCTTCCAAGAAGGCAAAATAAAACTGTTATATATGCATATATATTTATATATATAAAACATATGATGTAGATATATGTTAGATATAACAGTTTTATATATATGATATAGACTATATATGATATCCTAAATCATATTAAGCATATATTCATAATAACATATCCTAATTCACTAAGCAAACATTTACATTATAACATATTAATATATGAGCTCATATTAAGCACATATTTAAGTAGCAAAGATTTGGGAAATTGTTTCACTTGAGTTATTTACTCTCCTTCACTTCTGGGGTATCCCAAGTTGTTACTACACATGGTCAGTTACTATACTCTAAAATCAGTTACTATAGGGGCTGGGGATTTAGCTCAGTGGCACAGCGCCTGCCCGGCAAGCACAAGGTCATGAGCTTGATCCCTTGTACTGGAAAAAAACAAAACAACAACAACAATAACAACAAAAATCAGTTACTATATATATTTTTTTGCTCAATTGTATCCTCTCGATATCTGTTAAACACAAGGTCATTGAGAGTAGAGATTCCTATTGCCTCTTCCACGTGAAAAGAGTGGACCCATTTTCCTCAGCTTAATGCAACAATTAGGTATATACAGACATCGTTTCTAAAAATGGGTACCTTAAAAAAAGATAATTAACCCTAAAACACACATAGGATTAATCTCTCTGTTTATTCTGTCAGGGAATTTTGTGTTAATTCTATTGCCACGGTTTCATTTTTGCACAGATGATTTTATGACTCGGCCCTTGTGTTATTCATAACCTTTAAAGCAACAGCAAAATCATGTTAATGACTCTGAGGACCTTCATTTTGAAAAGATGCCTGTATTATGGTTTTTTTTTGTTTGTTTGTTTGTTTTTTGGTTTTTCTCCGGTACCGGGAACCGAACTCAAAACCTTGCGCTTGCCAGGCAGGCGCTTTTGCCGCTAAGCTAAATCCCCAGCCCAAGATGCCTGTATTATGAAACCTTGGAATTCTTCTCTCTGTGTGGTTGCTTAATTTGTGTTCAGTGGGGGTATTCTGATCAGTGAGTCTCTAATGATTATTTTTGAGGTTCTGCTCTGTTTGTTTCTGTCTTCACTTTCACTGCTAGTGCTTTCTGATAAACAGTACAGATCAAATGTCCAAGAAAATTGGTTATATGTTCACTACCTACTAGACACTGTACTAGACAGTGGAGTAAAGATTTGATAGTAAATAACTCTGACATTTCTCCTTTCAGTTACAGTTTAGTTGGGAAGAAAGACATGGAAATATTTACCAAGTGTGTGTGGGCACACACACTCCCAGACAATTTTCAAAGTTTAAGACACTCATTTGGAATAAATATTTAGTAAAATTTGAGGATCATCGTTTCTCTCCTTTGTGTTCAGAGCTGCGTTATTACTCACTTCATTGAGCAACCAGGAGGACAGGAAGAGTGTGGTGACCTAGTTTCCCCTTTGTCGCTTGTTTTTGTGTGTATGCCTTGTCTAAGGCAGATGCAGGGGAGAAAAGAATAAAGTAGTAATGGCAAACCTTTTAGAGCTTTCTAAGATAAAAATAGCATCCTGTGTTAGGTGTGTCCCAGGTTCACCATCACTTGCATAAGCAAAATCTGCCTAGATGAGGTAAACATGCAATATTTGCCAGTTTTCAGGTCTCTCCCTTCTTGGTAACAGATTGTTTTTCTTTTTTTCTTTAATCTAAAAGTGGCCCCTTGCCACTGGCTTCCAGAGTGCCGTTGGTCTTCACATTCTGTCTCTCTCGTGGATGCGTTTGCTGGTTTCCAGGCTGTCTCACAGTGCCACTTCCTGTATGGCTCCCCTAGGAACTCCATCAGAGTGGATACGCTCCTGGTATTTTATTCTTATAACTTTTCTTCCATCTCCTATCCTCTTGCCGTAGACGCTCTGTGCTGGCTCAATTCCTCTGCTCCTTTGACAAACACATGTACCCTAGCGCCCGTAAGACCTGTGAGTCAGGGCTGCAGTCCCAGCGCCCTGTGCCTGCATTTTGCATGCCTCAGTCATAAGAGCTCTGTCAGTGGTGTGAAGACACACCAACATTCAGTGGGAATTCTTGAACTTATAAGTAACAGAAAGTGGAACAGTAAAGGGAACATTTGATTAGAGCCATCCTTTACCAGATGAATGTCTTCATGCCTTATGATAGTCTCACAATGATGATTCTCTCTTCTTCCTTCCTGAAAAAGCCAGCAAAAAAATATGTTTTAGTAGGAAAGTTGATGTGGATTATATGGGGCTGGCACTAGAAATAAGAACATATGGAGTATGATGTCTTTCTTTGCAATTTTGAATTATTTTTACAATATAGTTATACATTCTGCATGTTCTTCTGACAGGAGTGGTAGAAGGGATGTCTCACTCACAGTCCTACACAAATCCCTCTGATCAGGGTGACAGTGGGTGAGAAGGTGGAGAGAAAAATAATGCAGTGAGACCCATGGGGAGCTTGTGGCAAAAATCCAGTGAAGAAAAACAGTAACTTCAAATGCAGTCATCACATTAAAAATAGAGAGAAGACTGATGACTTAAAAGAGAGGAAAAAGGAATTTGACAATGCTTGGTTTTTTATTTACTATAAATAGGGAGGGAGAGGAAGAATTTAAGTTCTCAAGAGTACTGTTTAGCAAACTAAGGGAATGAAAGAGCAAATGCCAAATAGATTGTAAAATATTTTAAGATGTGAAATCATCAAGACTTGGTTTTTGATTGGAAATTGAAATCAAAGGACTAAAATTCATTAAGAAAATTGGATAAAACTGTAATAGAATAAAACAGACCTAGGATCTCAAGCAACTTATAATCGATTGCAGCATGTGTGAAGACTTGCTTCACAAGTAGGGGAAGTCTAGAATTTAGGAGCATGAAGTTTGGAGTGGAACACCTGGTGTCAAACTTTCTTGCTACTGTTTATTAAATCTATGACCTTAGAAATTGAAATATATCTCATATTCCAGAGTATTTTAACCTAAAAAGATTACTTTTAAGTATATGAAAATATTTAATTATTACAATTGCAGTATATAACTCAGGATGGAAGGAACCATATTTCTACAGGCATATATTTTTCTTCTGTGGAACACAGCCTGCCTCACAGTAATTTTCAAAAATGCTTGTTAAAGAGAACATTAACTATTGACAAGTTAAGAATTATCAATGCTCAAATGTAATTACAGACTTTAAGCTAGACAATATTATTGTCAGGATAATGACAATTATATTTGCCAGGGCCTGTACAATGCTCTTTTACAATGTACTACTTGTGTTTTATGCGGCATTCCTTTATACTATGTCCTATTAAATGAAAACTTGGGAAATTCCTACTCAAATGTGTTGTGAGCACAATATTTAGTTGAAAAGTAAATTGGCATTTCTGCTTAGGAATCGAAAAGAAATGCAGAAAATAAAACGGTAAAATATATTTTAAATAATCATTATGCTTAAAATACGAGTATATTTATGGATACTCTTCCAACAATTTTAGTAAAGAATATGCTTTGATTGTTTACATACACTAACTGAATATAAGACACAAAATTTTATTAAGAATAGTGTGTTTAAGAAAGTAGGTACTTGTCAAAAGAAATATGCTTGAGAGTCAGAGTAAAGTTCATATTAGTATAATGAAAAGAGGTATCTCCAATATTCTACTTTAGTCCAAAGAAATGTAAGTATGTTATTCAGTGATTTGTTTAAAATGCAAAGTAAATGCAAGTTAAATCAGTTTAGTGTTTTGAAGAGCTAAATTCTTGGAGATGGGAACTAAAAAGAATAAAAGTCTGAGAAATGTCCTCAGAGCTAAATGCATTCTAAACTAAGAATGTAGAGGGAGGTTAGGCTGGGGTAGGAGGCAGACAGAGAAAGAAAGAGATGATGTTAATGTTGACAGGCTTTACAAGCCATGAATATACGGATGATATTAGGCTCTCAGAGCTATTAGAAAATTTGGATGGGGTTCATGCTTTAGAAAATTCTATCAGCATATGTAAGCGCAGCAGTTGTCCCCCTTATAATTCTAAAAAGAACAGAAATGTTTGGGAGGAAGCAGGGATTATAGTTTAATTCAGAAATCATTTGTGGGAGGAATTTTTAGGAGATTTAAAACCAGTTATCTTATTTTCTAGACATTAAGTATTCTAGCTTGGTTAGGGAAAGCTTTAGAGATTTGATAATTAGCTTTCTCTTCTAAAACAGAGCTGTATTCCATAACTTGGTAATTTTCTGAATAATAAATGATTACTGAAGGTTGTCAAACTCATTCTTGTAGGAAGACACATATGTTCCTACATACAAATAAATAATTTTCTGACTGAAGCATTTCATACATCTCAGGAGGGGGTTTTTATCATTCACTCTGAGTACATGGAATAAGCACACTTAACCAATTACTCAATAAAAATCCAGGAAAGGATTAAAACAAAAAGATGTGAACTCTTTTGTTGTCCATGAAATCATGGTATCTAAAGGTCCACTCTAGAAACAGAGGATCTCCTCATTTGGACAGTTCCCTTTCTCTCCTTGCAGAAACAAAACTATACAAAAGAAACAAAGGAAACATCTTTTTCTCACCTGTAGTTAAAAGAGGTGAGCAATAAAGTACTCTGAAAAAATCAGAAGTAGTTGAATTTGCTCGAGTTTTATGAAATTTGAAACAAAACTAATGGACTGTAACTAGAGATCATTTATTAATCATTTTTAAAAATAAATTGATAAGGGCTGGGGATTTGGCTCAGTGGCACAGTGCCTGCCTGGCAAGTGCAAGGTCTTGAGTTCGATTCCTGAAAAAAAAAAAAAAAAAAAAAATTGATAATCCTGGTAATTGTGCAGATGACAAAACTATTTTAAATGCTGATAACGGGAAAGTAATATTTAAGAATTTTGAAGGCGCTAACTGGATTACCTACTTCTCTTAAAATACCTCAATAAGTACTTCAGAAATCATGTGAGGCATAGCTTATCAATGTTCATTGTATAAATGAGAAAATAGATTCAGAGAGAAATAATGTATTCCAGGTTACACATCAGATAAGTGGCAGAGCTGTGGCAAAATAATACTGATCCTGAATCTTGTGTTCTTAAGTTTAATACTATAAAAAACATTTATTTAAACTTTTGAAAGAAGTTTAGAGTTAAGTAGTTATTGTTCAGTTTTATTTTGTTTTGTCATGGTAACCAAAATTATCTAACTACATAAAAATACACTTTTCTAAATAAAAAAAAACATTTTAATTATAATTATCTTTACACACTCAAAATCTAGCATTCACTTCTCTTTTAAATCCTGAGGGCGGTCTTGTCCTTGAACAAGAGAGCCACTCCTATATACCATACATGGCTCTTTGAAACAGATTGCAACTTACATTTCAAAAGTGCTCACATATAGGTAGACTTTTCTCAGTAGCATTTCACTGTTCCATAGGGCAACGATATTGTCTATAACTGTCTTTTCATATGAGCAAAAATGTCCCCAACAGAATATTTCATAGAACAAAAATATAAGATTTCTTCACATTTAGCAGGGCTGGAATAGAATTCTTAGTTTTAGAAAATTGCTTAGCGTCTGCTTTACTACATACAGATTTCATGATTTCAGAATAATTTTGCTCTTGACTAAAAACACATATATTTGTAATGTTTGTAAATGTATATGTTTCATTATACTGTGTTCTAAAATTTTAAATTTTTATTAGATTGACTGCTAAAAGAAGTATTTATTTTAATGCTTTGGGGAACCATAAAAAAATCCAGGTTCCAAGTATACATTTACCTATCCTTACAGAAAAAGACAAAAACAAACAAGCAAACCTTTGTTTCTGAACCTGAAGGAGAAATTTTCCAATTTTCTAATCTTCACCATGAAATGTCATGTGCTATGTCCTGTGAGAACAATGAAGAATTTTTCAGTTACCTCTTCTGCATACAAGATGGAGCACTAATACATACTGATCTAGTAATTTCTCTGATAGAAGAGATGTTAGCACTTTAAACTTCTGATATTATTTACATATGAAGAGTTTCAGACTAAGCAGGTTGTATATAATACTTTGCATAACAGCAGTAATGAAATTATATGATAGTACTATAGAAAGAACTGGAAAATTTATATTTTAGCTTATCCTTTTTATGTTAAGGATAAACAGTGTTTCATTCTCATACCAATGATATTAGTAATAATAACATGATTACTTTTAATGCATACTCTGAAAAATAAATTTGTTGGAATTGGAGTTTGAAAGTGACAGTTTTTCTCAAGATATTACAATTGTCAGTTTGAATCCACGATCTTATTTTCTTCACTCAGATTTGTAAATCTCAAAATGAATGCTGAAGAGAGTTTAGATAAAGTTTCCAGTTAACCAAAAAAATTTAAACCAGGTCAAACTAGGCATTGAATTACTACTCCAAGATCCATATTTTTCTTCCTATGTTCTTCCTTGGTAATCGTTATTGGTTTTTGTTTTATCACTCTCCTTTTCCCCTGGACAAAATAATCTGACACCCTCACTTAAGGGAGGAGAGTTCCCTTGTTGGAGGGACAAACAAAGGAGCAATAAGTTTGAAATTCCTAGTGGAGGAAAACTGCTCACATCATGGAAGCCAGAAAACAGAAAATGGAGGAGCAAGAAATGGAGATAGGGTTTTCTAGGTTATGTCCCCATTGACTTGCCTCAGACTAGGCCCTACCTGCAGAAAGGAAATCAGCTACATTGTCCCCCCCCCCAGGTCGAAAAGCACCCCCCATGAACATATGCAGCTTTGAGGGAACATTTCATGTCTAAACCTTAACATTCTACCATTGGATCCCAAAAGATTCATGTCCATTTCTTTATAAAAAATGCATTTAGTTCATTTCTAAGCGTTGCCAAATTTGAACAGCTCCAGCATCGCTGAAAAATCCAAGTCCAAAGTTTCCTCTGAGAATCGAGACAAACTCTTGGCTTTGAGCCCCTGTAAAAATCAGAAATATATGTAAATGTTTCCTACATAGAATGCCACAAAGTAAACATTCCCATTCCAAAAGGGAAAAACAGGCAAACAGAAAGAAACAAAACCAAAGTAAGATTGAAATCCAGCAGAGTAAACATTAAATCCTGCAGTTCCGTATCTAGCACCTAGGGAACCCTGTGGCAAGATGTGGACCCCAAGAAGCTTGGGTCACTCCAAAGCTGTGGCATTACTTGGTGCAGCCCTCATGGCCTCTCTCTTGGACTGGCTTTGCTCACTGCCTGCAACTTTTCTTAGATTTTTCTCTTTCTGGCTTTTCCAACTTTCTGTGGTCTCCACTGCACTTCCAGCTTCATAGCTCTCATAGTTTCATGCACTGCCTTCTCATAGAAGTGCTTGTCCTGCCAAGCTTTTTTTCTGAAACATTTATGGAACTCTAACTGTGTCCACGACTCTTTCCTTTGTACGGTTATAAGCCAACAGGATATGCAGTCTGCTGCCAGCTCAAGTGATAGCCTAATGCCCTTGCATCATTGCTGCAGAAGTTCTGAGTTCTTGGATGGTTGAGCAGTGTAGCTGTCTTCTCTTGAGCGAGGTCCCCTAGGCTGTATTCTCAAAGGAAAGTATTTTACTTGTGCTCCCTTGAGCCTACAAAAGACAGTCTTTCTAATACCTGAGATGCCCTCAAGGAGTTTTTCCTCTTGTCCTGATGCAAAGTACTTGGCTTCTTTTCAATGTTAATCTTTTTTTGCAATCACATTCTCCAAGTTCTGACTTTAGAGGCATTTCCTTTCCAGTGAAACTGAAAATTTTAAAGGGGCAGTTTGGTGCTGACTTTTGCATAACACTCTAAAATCTGCTAGCACTACCAATGGCACAGCCTGAGCTTCTATTGACCTTGCAATTCCCTCCACCAGTTGGACTGCTGCCCTTAATGTCAGTTTCCCATAAAGTCTCAAGACATGAGTAAAACATAGACAAATTTTCTGTCAAAGGATAACGCACATGGCCTCTTGCCCAACTGTCAGTGCAGTTCTTACCAACTGAAAACTGCTGAGCCTGGCTTTTACCATGTAAATTTCTATCAGCATTCTGGTCTTCTCGGCTCTGACCAGAATCTCCCACTAAGCTTGGCCTGCAGCTGTCCACAGGTTCTTGAGCCATCATCTCCAAAACTTTCCAAATCCTTCCCTTGATACAGTTTCAAAGGTTTCTAAACCACATGGTCAGGTATCTTCTCAGCAATGATCACATTCCTGATACCCTCTTAGTCACTTTCCTTGTTACTGGGACAAAATAACTGACATTTGTAAGTGAAAGGAGGAGTTGTTCATCTTAACTTGTGCTTTAGAAGCTTCAGTCAGTGATTGCCAAGTTCACATACAGAAATGCTGTGATGGAGGGGCTAGCAAAGGACCCTTGGTCACATCATGGTGGCCAGAAAACCAAGAATGAGAACAGGAGATATGCCTTCCCAGCTTGCGCTCCTGGTAACCCAACTCCAAACAGACCTCACGTCCAAAAGCAATTCAACTATAGATCCCTGTGATCCAACTTCAAAAACTCCAAACTCAGGCTTTGAAAGGACATTCCAGGTCTAAACCATAACATTTTTAGTCACTTGGTGTTGACTAGGAAGAAAGATGAAGCACTTTGCCTACAAACCCTTACACTACTGATAAGTAGTATTTAGTATTCTTTTTTAATGATGAGGAAATTAAAAAATAATAAAAATGTTCCTAGAAGTTATTCACCACAAGGAATTTGTCTGAATATTGTGTTTAGACAAATTTGTCTAAATTCTGTCAATGTTATATTTTATCTTTACAGTGCCTTGAATTGTGTATCGTACTTAATTGATGTTAAATAAATAATTTTGGAATGAATGAAATAATAAACTGGCCTAGACTTTCAAAAGTATATCTTTGGCACTAAAACATTTGTTCTTATCATCTAAGATAAAAGAGTCTGTTATTTTTTTTGTGTGCACTTATTATTGTTACTATTTTTTCTTCTCTTCTTGAAACGGAGTTTCACTATGCAGTTTAGGCTGGACTTGAACTCATTTTGTAGCCCAGACTGGCCTTGAACTCACAATGATCATCCTGCCTCAGCCTCTTAAGTACTGGGATTATAAGCGTGCACTACTATACCTGGCTTGTTGTGTGCATTTAAAATTATGTTTACTTATATAAGATTGCTGAATATATTAGAGAAAAATTTACATTTTTCTGAGTTAGTCTGAAACTCCTGTTCCCATTTGATGGAAATATCTGCAGCCTGTCAACTCCTAATACTCATGGCTTCAGTATAGGTATCCTGTGGGCCCATTTCCATGGAAAAACCTGCAGAAATCTGAAACAAAGACAATAATTTATAGCCTGTCTTTCAGTCGTCAGCACTGCTGCACACAACATTTTGTCCAATAGAGCAATTATTATGATTACTGACCAAGAGACACCAGCGATGGAAAGAATCAGAAATTCTCACTGGGACTTGCTCTTCAAAGGAGATATTTGGCCTTGACTGTGCTATTGTGAGACAGCCAGCATCTCAGTGTGTTATGGAAACACGGAGCCCAATGTCCTTTACCTCAGATTGCTAGAACTTTAAAGGGCTTTACAAACCACAGAACACATTTCCAGCTACTCCCTCTGCCCACCTTGGTTCCCTTCCTTCCTCATAAGTGTGATTCGCAAGAGCGTGGCTACTTATTTTTCTTCAGGCATTCTCAGTCTCAATCTCTATTTTCCATGGAATCCAACATACTAAGCCTGAGTCTTCTATCAAGAACTCAAAAATACGTATTTTCATAATTTCTCTAGTGATCATATTGTTACCAGTTTGAGGTAGTCATTTATCTAGGAAACATGCTGTCTGATACGAAAATGACAAGCTAGCAAAAGCGGGTAATGAATGAATAGGTATACAATCGAGATATGTGGAAAGAGAAAGAGCTCAAATTTTAAAATGAACTGCACTAAAAAATTAAGTTAAGCTAGAAAGTGAAGAAAAAGATCTGATATTGCTATACCCATTATTTTCCAGTTTTGCATAAGATGTCTTAAAAAAGAAGCTGTTTTAATTGATTATGTCATCAAGCAAGAAAAGGCAGAAGATAGCTTTTCAATCACGTTCTAATTCTAATCAGTTGGTGGATGACAAGTTAGAAAGGATCCTGGGGATAATTCACAAAATGTGCAATGCTTATTAGTGATTCTCTCATGGGTGGAATAGTCAGGTATTGAAGAAGGGCAGAATTTCTGATCTAAAAACAACAATATAAATATTAATGAATCTCTATCATCTTGATTTTCATTAAGATATTTACATTTTATGACATATCAGAAATGTTCTACACAAGCAAACTACATTCTTTGTGTAGATTATTGGATATAAATAGTGGAAAATTTTCTACTCATTGTTAAAAATACTATCAATAACTCTACCATATCTATATGTACATGCTTAGATCAGTGTAAGAGTAAGAATATTATTAAAGGGAATATTTGCACTTCATACCATAATGCACTAAGATGAACTAAGGAGATCTGCATTTATGAACATCATGAGAAGGTGATGGTAGTATACAATCCTTCTTCATTTTTACTATATTTATCTACTAATTAAACTACCAAAAGTAGTTTATTAGGTGCAGAAGTTTTATATAAAAATGGGGTTGAAACAATCCAACCAGTATTACCAATTATACTGTAAACTTTATGGAGATGAGTATCTCATGTATTTTGTACCATTAAATTTAATAAGTCTATATCTGAAACCTAGTATAAATACATAGACAAGGGAAGATTAAGTCACAAAGGAGAAAAAGGTGCTTCTTTTCATTAGGGTTTCATTTTTGCATATAAAATATATAGGTTCGCCTGTAAATATCAGCTCCCTACTCCAGCATTCTGAATCCAGATTCATTAAAGAAAGTTCAGAAAATGTACATACAACATGACTGCTTTATCTGATAGTACTGTTAGGTTTGTGTATTTTTTCTTTTCAATCATACGCTCCATGATTTAATAAGTAAGATAGGTTGTAGCTGTAGCCTCTAGTAAACTTTGAAAAATGTCCAGCATATGTAGAATAAGGAGTCACCAATTTTATGAATTAGAGAGCTTATCACATGTTAAGTATTAGTAAAGTGTCATCTTGTTTGAAATGTTCTACTAAGCAAAGAAAAATTGGTAACAGAAATATTTTTAAAACAGAGATCAAAAAGTACCGTTTAATAACTGTCCTCTCCTCTTTGCTTTGATGATGTTAAAGCCTTTCCAGAACTTTTATGTGACTGTAGAATGTCAGATGGCATGTTTTGCAGAGGCCAGTAATGATACACCCCGACCTCAAACAGAAATCTACTTCAGTTTAGCTTTATTTTTGCTGGAAAATTGCCCATAATTCCGTACTAACCAACACTTTCTTTTATAATCTCAGGGGACATATTCTTTAGATCAGTGATGTTTGTTCTCTAGTTGAGCTTAGTAACTTTGCACACATATTTAAAATGACATAACACCTAGGGTATTTAGTTTTACACCTCTGTACAGTGATGATATGCTGAATAAGGATCAGGTTGCTAAAAATAAATAGCATATATATATTATAAGAAAGCCAATATTTTCTGTCTACTTAACTCAAATATCTTTAATATGCTAGACTAAATGTCAACAATTTATTTCCCCCAGTTGTTATTTAGGAATATTTTCTGTATATCTTTTCAAGTTGTTTATTTATAATCAGGGTTTATTTTGTCCTTGGAGGCTTTCCATATCAAATTTTATGGCCAGGTTTTTGTTATTTTGATCTTAGCCTGAGATTCTAAACAGAAATAACCAGAAACATTTTCAAGTAAGGCAAGTCCCTGACTTACAAACATTCAGTTGCAAACTTTCACAGGTGTACTGTATAAGAGTCACTTTGGTGGATTACAAACAAATTCTACTGTCGAGCATTTTCTCAGAATGGAACTCTTCTGTAAGTCAAGAACTTACTGTACATAACTCAGAATAATGTAAAATACAAAAGGAATGGAAAAATGAGACATTTGCTTTGGAAAATATATGACTGCTGGGTAATTTAATTGCTATTTTTAACTAATTGAAGAGCACAGTTGTGGAGGATAGTGTGGTGGGCATGGTGTCCCAGTGCAATCTCCTGCAAGGAAATGTCCTGGTTTTCCATCTTGCAGTAGTGCTATGAGCAGAAAATTATGAGCTGCAGGCCCATGCTTGGTATTGCTCCAACTGCAAAACCTGCAAAGAACAGTTTCAGTGGAGGTCACCTTCCCTCTAGGAGAGCTCACACTCAGGGATCACAAAGGTAGTGGTTTGATGTCTTGAAGTTTCCTGCCTAGCATCACAAAATTATGGTTGACCATTTCAGCCTCATAGCTTTCTGTGAAGTCAACTGAGGCAAGAATTAGGGTTGTGTTGTCAAGAACTTCTCCTACCTAATCTTCCATCCCAGTCCTCCCTGCAGCTCCTTTCTGTGATAGACCCCCACACAAACACACCAGTGTACTTCCTGGAGAAGCAGCCTGCAATGGGAATTGTCCTCACCACCACGATCACATTACGCTGGATAAAAATAATCTAAAAGATTTGCATTATAAACTGTTGCTATTTTAATGATTTTAATTGAAAAGGAATGCTGTTCCTCATTTATATTTCCCAATTTTAAAATCACAGGTCTGGTAAGATTATTCTTTTTAAAGTGGTTTTGGAGTGGATCCCTAACTGCCTGTAGCAATTTTATCCTACACTGCTGTGTTCATTAGCACTATGGAAGTTGTCTCGAGAACACATAATTTGTACTCAAATGTCTTTTTAGTACCTTGTATTCTTCTGCTTTGTTGTGGTGATTCTTCATTTTTATTTACCCCTTACTACTTAATTCTCTGTTTTTCCATTATCTGCCCCCAAATTGAAATAAGCTTCTTTGTCTACCAGACTGTTTTTCTCTGTGCTTATCCTTAACACAGTGTGCTACAGAACACCTTAGAGTGTGTGTAAAAATAGTACACTGAAGAGATGTTTCCCACGTGCAAGTAAGCAGATGACAAGCACAAAAAATCCCAAAGAGGTAGGAGTGTGCTGTGTGTGTGTGTGTGTGCCTGTGTGTAGGCTAAGACATACTGTGCTTTGGGTTGAAAAATGCTGATATAGCATTTCACTCTATCATATGTATTTAATCTTCAAACCTCCTTCTTCCCAGTTATATAATCCTATAGAATTTTTGTTTAGAAAACAACTTTCATGGAAGAAGAGGTCAGGAGAAATAAATGAGCTAAACTTCAAACACCTAAACAGATCAAGCAAAGGCAAGTAGCATCTGGGTCCTATTATTTAAGCCTGTGACAGTTTAAACATCATTTAGCTATGAGTATTCTGCTTCCCGTTTTTGTAATATTACTCAAGTTGTTCCCCGTTAGCACTATTGTGGTCCATGTGGTGGGTTCCTATTCATCCTTTACCTCTCAGGATAAATATCATTTCCTTCAGTATTTGTATCGTGAAGGAAACACACAGTTTTCCACTATTTTCTCCTATCACATCTTATGAATATTTTATATGTTTGCTTGACACTGATTACATTAGGTTTTATGTTTTTATTTTTTTTTTCAAACTTCCTTCGACCCTGAATTTCTGCAGAGAAATACTTTTAGTTTTATCCATCTCGGCATCATTACAGCCTAGCGAGGCCCACATGCTGTTACTTAACCTCATTCACATAAAAATGTGATCCAGCCCTTACTCATTGCTTCTCAAATACTATTTTTGTTTTCCTCTGTGATTTACTGGTTCATTTCAATTGCCTTTAAAGTTCCATAGAAAATGATTAACACTTGTTTTTCTCTATCATTACTTGTATTTTAATTCAAGGGCATTTTTACATCAATGGATAAAATATTCTAATATTTCTGTGAGGGTCATAGATTAGTCTTTGTGGGGTTTATCAAACACAAGCCTTACTTTTCTTCTTATTCATTTCAGTTTTAAAAAGAAACTTCTTTGAAGTGAGGCTGGCTGCAGTTGCTGTAGCCATAAATGATTATACACTATAACAAAGAGGAAAGACAGAAGAGGCCAGATGTACTAATTTTTACTTATTTTCTGAAGTTTTGAATGTTTGTTTAATAAAGTAGACACAAAATATCATATTAACGGAATATTCATCTCAATTAAGAGTTCATCTATTGTGTCTGCCTGGCATGGCATGTATTATTCAGATACTTTTGAACACAAAAGATTTATATTCATAATAATGCTGCACTCTGCATATTAAATTTCCTGAAAGAAAGGAGAAAATCCTAAAGGTATTTGAAAGCAAAGGAAGTTGACATCATATCATAGAACAAGGTGGAGTTGAAAGTTACAGTCTTACTTTGCCTTTTCACCACTGTGAAGTGTCACAACATATTTTTGCACCTTTTGGAACATAAGGCATTCAATTTCACTTTAAAACGTGTATCTTCATTTTATGATGTCTCAGTTCACTGAGGTTTATCTTTTTATCAAGAGATGAGATCATCACTTGGTACAAAGGCAAAGTGTCTAGGCCTTTGGTATTTTTTCTCCTGAGACATCATCTCCACCTCCATTTTGAGTAACATGCAGTCAGAAAAGAAAAAAAAAAAAGAAAAAGAAAGAAACTATGCAATAATCAAATGCTGGTGCATTCAAGAATGTCCCAGCAGATGTCAGTGATAGATCAGTTAAGGAATTTGAAGATGAAAACATATTTAAGACATTGAAAAGATGGAAGTAAACAGGGCTACAGAAACACATTCAGTTCAGTTGGAAACAGAATCTGAAAAGGGCTATGGGATCCTGAGCCAACCTGATATCAATTTGGAGATGTCGCCCTGAGGGCCCTGTCTGCCTGCTTAAACTGCTTTGCACGCTGATTCTCTCAGGATTCAGTCAATCTTATGAAATAAAACCGTCTTAGCCTTTTATGTTTATTTTCTTTCTGAACTCCAGCTATTAATCAGCCTTTAATTACAATTAAAAAAACATATGAGCCATGATATGACATTATCAGAAAGGAGAAAAAAACTAAACCTGATTTTTGGTTCTCTTTATAGGATATCAATGTTTTGATTTTGCTTTACTATGTACAAATGTATTTGGGGCCACTGTTTTATTTATCTCATTATCTCCTGCCTCAACTCAATAAAACGCTTTATTCTGTTGAAGACTCTTCCTTGTAACTTGTGAGTTGACACTGGAAAAGTTTTGCTTGTTGTTCTTTTTTTCAACTTATTTCTGTCCAGGCGTACCTTCCTTTTATTGATATAAATCTATCCACAACATGCTGTGAATTCTCATGGCCGTCTTACCTACTGTCTTCATTACAAAGTTCAACTCTTTCAACAAGGAGAACGCCACCTTTTGTCCCTCAGCGTGCTAATGTTCTCCCGACGTCCCAAGCACACCATGCATCCTGGCTTCTGTCATCGCTGCTCTACTGACACTGCTCTTCCAGTGGCTGCAAGTGAGTGGAAATGTCACTCATCACTTGGTACATGTTTGTTTGTTGTATGTGGTACTGGGCCTTGAACCCAGGGCCTTCGCATGGTATTACAGCCTCAACTCTCTTATTAAAGTTCTCCGTGAAGATCTTGCTGAGCTGCCCAGGTTGTCTCAAATGTGTGTTGCTTCTGTCTCAGCATCCCAGAGTGCTGGAATGATGGGATGCACCAACGTGCCTGGTGACAGACTAAAATTTCATTAATTGGTCTTTGACACTTTTCACTGTTCATCATTTCGTTCCTCTTATATTGTCCGTGCCCCTGACATCCACGTTATTGAAAGCTTCTAGATTTCTAAATTCTTGAAGCTGTGATTGGGTATTTTTGTTTCTTTCATAGTAGAGTCTTTCTCCTTGCATCACTTAAAGAGGTTTCTGTGAATAGCTTTTTTTTCATATTTTTACGTTCACCCAACTGAAACCCCAAATTCATATGGTTTCAAATATTTCTGTTTCAGTGATAAGACATCTATATTTGATCCAGATTTTCTTTTGATGACCAGATATAAATCTACAAATCTCCTTATTTTGTATGTGCTTTTGTGTGTGTGTGTGTGTGTGTGTGTGTGTGTGTGTGTGTTCATCTTCCTCTCATACAAAAATCTACCATAATTTTCCATTCTGGCATCATCTCCTAAATTACAAACATAGCAGTCATCTTTATTTGCTGCATTTATAGTTTCCTAAATTTCAGTTGATTGCAAACTCAGTATTTTTCATCTTTTCTCTTTTTTTCAGAGAGAGAGGGAGAGAGAGAGAGAGATATATCTATGTGGTCTCTGCCAAGGTTCTAAGCATCACCTAGATTAAATAGACAGACAAATATTCTCTTCTCTATTTGTACTGTCTTATTTGAATTCAAGCCTTCATAATCTGCTACCTCAGGTTACAACAATAGTCCACCAAATGGTCTCACACTCCCTAAATTATTATTATTATTATTATTATTATTATTATTATTATTATTATTATTATTGTCTTTTTGAGACAGGGTCTCGCTATGCAGGTCAGGCTGGCCTTGAGCTCACTTTGTAGCTGAGGCTGGTCTCAAACTTGCAGCAATCCTCCTGCCTCAGCCTCCCAAGTGCTGGGATTACAGATGTGTGCCATACGCCTGGCTTTAAATTTCATTATTGCTATTAGTTGCTCACTTCAAATTGATCATTCTCTTTGGTATCAAAGTCATAGGTCTGAATGAAAGTTCGACTCATGCTGCCTCTCTAGTAGCTTTCTATCAATAGGCCAAATGATACCTTCCAAGTTTCTTAGCCGGGAAAGTACGAGTCTTCATCCTTGTACTCACCCTTCTTCGGCCTCATTAACTACCATTTGCTTATGGGTGAATTACACACACAGCAAGCGGCCGTAAGTGCCGTGTGCCTGACATTCCACATGATTTCTGCCTTAGTATTTTCACATGTTCCTTCTTTGCCTGGCAGAGCTTTCTCCTCCTCTGTCTACACAATGTCAAGTCACAGTTACATGTCTCTCAAAAAGGACTCCTTAGTCCTTTCACCCAGGAAAGACGGCTTTATCTACATGAATGTACACGTTTCTCATTTCTATGTCCTTTCATTTTCTATAGTAATTTTATAATACATGCATATAGATTCATATTGTAATAAAAAGCTACATAAGATATTACACAATTTATAAAATGTATATTTTACATGAAGACACAAAAATATTTTTCCACTAGGGAATATACATTTTTGGAGGCAGACTGTCATTTTTGTGGTATTTTTTTCTCAAAAATTCATCTATATTGCAAATGGGAGGGTACTAACTTAAAGGAATGGTAATCAATAGAATAAATGTACCCCTGCCAGTGAGATTTCTAAAATCAGCTGAAAGCATAAGTATGACTAAGCAAAAAAACATGACATTTTTACATTTTTTCTTTGTTTTAGAAATTCAAATACATCTGGATTTTTCTTATAGTATAAATATTTTGTTGATATTGAACATGTCATACATTTAATTCAGTTTCTAAGTTTGGGCTACACTCTGTTTTTATTTATTCATTCATATTTTTCACTGTACAGAGGCTCAAATTCAGGTCTTCAAACATGCTAAGCAATAGTGATTGAGGCACATCAATAGAAATTTGGGCTTTGTTTTAAGAGAAAACTTTCTTGCTGGCTTGTTTGTTCTAAAGTACATCTCTTGTAAAGTTTCAGACTGGTATTTTTGTTTATATCTTTCGTACTGTGACCCAGTCCTCTTTCTTGGAGTTCAATTATTATTTTCTTTCCTTTTTTTTTTTTTTTAATACAATGCTGGGGACCCAAAAATCCTGCATGTGAAGCTCAATCTCCATCACTGAGCTATGTGCCCACCCCAGAAAGCTCACTTTTCTAAATTCCCCTTTTAGGGGTTTCAGGAATCTGTAACCTGGTCACATTTCCTATTTCCTCACACCCAGCATTTATTTAATTTGATCTTCTTCCTCCATTTTCTGTAATCACACTGATTTTAGAATGCCTCTTAAAATGTTTCCTTGTAATATGCAAACGTTCATTGTTTCAACAGAAATTTATAATCTTCCATTATCTATTTTCATTGTTCAATTATAGCTGTTGGAAAATTATTTGTGGTTTTCTATATCATCTTGTGTATTTTATGAGTGGTTTTATGGATAATCTCAATATGTATTATGCCATAACATTGCCTCATATAACAGAGAAAGTACTGTTTCAAATTAGAATGTTTTATGTAGCTTCAATTAGTGGTGAGTATTTCACAAAAAATTATTTGATTGTCCTTCAAACTATATCCCATAAACTTGAGGTCCTGCTACTGTAGTTTTCTAAGACAAAGATGAAGAGATTCACTTTTAAAAAGGATGAAGAAGAAGCACCATCTCGGTACACAATTTCACCAAACAGTTACAGTTATTACTTGTTTCAAAGAATGATGGGATTATCTGTCCATTGCAAAGGGAACTGTAAGTAAGCAAAATATCAAAGAATAACAGTTGATTTCAAAAAAGTAATCCAGAGTCTAATGGCTCATTGACAAGTAAAAAATGACTTGCCCTGCATGTAATACATTTGAATTTCAGGTAAGTTTTTATTTTGTAATGATTTGGGGAGAAAAAAAGAGAAGGAAAATAAAATGTTACACATTTTATTATCCAAATATAACATCTATTGTTTTGGCTTCTCTAAAAATAGTTCTTTCATTTTTATACATTAAGAATAAGAAAAACTAAGTCAAATTAATTGTTCCATTCATAGTATTTTTTGAAATAATGCACATATTTTTATTATAAAATATTTGTCTTTGATACATTTTATTAAGCATAGCCAAGAAATTAAAATTCAATATGTGAACTTTTACACCTACAGAGTATTTATTTTTAAAAATAGAGCTATTTAGCTTGATGGTTATTGAGAAGATAAGCCTTACCTTACAAAAAAAGTCTTTATCAAAGGAAATTAATTTGTTCTTCCTCAAATAAATAAATGAAATTTTAAAAATTGAGTACTTTTTAAAAAGTAATAATGGAAGTACAAAAATATGGCAAAATTATGAAGAATAAATTGATATATATATAGCATATAAGTTTGAAAATGTTAAATATTAATAAGAACAAAATATATTATGAGAAAATTCTGAGCTGAATGTATCTAGTAATTTTAGAAAGCAAACATAAATGATAAACATGCTTTTAAAAAATCCTTAGCTATATACATTTCATAATTTTCTTTCAACCTGTAGTAATTAAATAAAACTTGAAATGTTATTTTCTACCTAAAATTAAGCAATACTGAAAACAAAGATTGTGTTTCCTCATATAAGGCAATATACTTTAAGAACAGAATGTACCAATAATCAAAGTGAGAAATGGTATATTCCTTTCTGACCTTGTATTATGTGTTGTATCAGCAATTAGAGTAAAAAAACTCCTCAGTATTTACCAGTTATTCTCATATAACAGATTAAGAGTGTAAAACTCTATTCTATGTGCCTTTAAAATATGAACTAATTTAACTTGCATAACATCTGTAATTACCTATTGTAGAGGTCAATTTACTTGACGATGTATGTAGTATGATTATATTTTACAGAATTCTCAAAGTTTAAATCTGTTATATACAGGATGCATGGCTTTCTCTTTTGAATTCTGAGGAATTGTTAGATTTACCCCAAATTGGAATATTTTAAAATGTAAACTTAGTGCCATTATTATATTTCAAAGTGTATTAACTCTAACACAGCATCCTACTAAAAGTAGAAGTATTGATCATTTTATTCCACAGTGGATGTTCTGAACTGCATTTTTCCTGTCCAAGCACTTAGTTTAATGATGCCTTGGATACTCAGGTGCTCTTGTTTATTCAGTTACTAATGTCAAGTATGTTTTGAAATGAGTAGCTTGCAAAATTTGAATATATGACTAATAATTAGATGACTTCTGCATCAGTTTTTATTAGCTTTTGTGGTTCTGAATGGTTAGACTATCAGATGATATGTGCTCTAAGAATACAGAAAGGAGTTTTCATTGTGATTTAAAGTGAAAAATATTAAAAATGGTTAAGTGAATTTTCTGGAGGAAATTATTTAAAAGTCTCACATAAGGCTTTAGTTCAATGAGCTCATGAATTATGACACTCTTGGATATTGGAGGAGCATTCTCGAGTTTCTGACTGCACTTTGGTATATTGTTTTCTCTAAAGACAGACCTTTCATGGGTAAGAATCTGTGACTTTTCATTTTCCATCTCAGAAATGTATCCAACTTTGTTCCTTACTCTTACTTGCAGGATAGATATAAAACCCATGTATAATTGTAAGTGTAGTAGAAGGCTCGAAAAATAATTTCTTCGTAGTAGAACTACTGCTTTGCCTTTTACCTTTTGTTAGATCATCATTAGCAAATCTGTAGTTTAGGTCTGGTGGCATCCTGTTTCTTCTAATATTACAACATGCAAGTATTTTGATAACTATTTTGAGAAATCTGCTATTACAAAATGACCACGAAACCAAAGAGTCATAATACAGTTCTATGTTTTAGCATGGCACTTTTATATATCAAGATGAATTTCTCAACAAACTTGCTTGAAAATATTCTCCAAAAGTTATCAGAGAATATATTCACAAGCACAGCGCTGAAAAACTGGGAAACTAATTTTGCTGATAAATTGGAATTTCTGAAATTAAGTCCAAGAGTAGTTGTGGCACAAACCATTTTGCCTGAGACACAGAGCTCTGATAAATGTTGATGGAAATGATCGTCTGCTTTATTTCAAGTTAATCAGAGAGCAACGCGGTTCACTTAGTCAGCACTGAGGACTGACATGCCCATGATGGAATATAGTGCTCTATGCAAATACTCATCTATTACTCAATCATAGTTTGTAGAAGGTGACAGTAAAGATCGATGTGCAAGCAGCCTGCACCTTCTATGCTTAATAGCAGGCTTCACACTGAAGGACGGGTCCTCTTATTTATAAAAATTCCGTTTACAAATTTTCTCTCTCTCTGTCTCTCTCTCTCTCTCTCTTTCTCTCTCTCTCCATCCTTCTTTCCTTCTTTCCTTCCTTCCTTCCTTCCTTCCTCTTTTTAATCCCCATGCCAATATGAAAACTCATAAACATAATGAAAAATATTCACTGGAATATACATAATGATTATTTTGAATAAAAAGATATGCACTGCTTTAGCATAGACTCTTTAGGAATGGAAGAAAAGGTCTATAATCACTGACCTTCTGCTGGGCACGGAGCACGATGCTAGCATTTCATATCCATTTAAATCTCCAGCAGGTATTACAAAGTAAATAAAGAGGCCGACAGCATAAGCATAGGAATCAGATCTGTGAATTCATTCTCTTCTATGGCACTGCATGCTCTGTGACTTTCAGTAAAGAATTTAGATGATCTCTGTCCCAGATATTTTATCTGTTAAAAATAGGAATATAATACCTGAGCTTCTGTGTTGTTTAAAACTTTAATAAGAAAAGTTTCAAAAATTATTAGCATAACTCAAAATCAGAAAGAATACGCGACACAGGAAGTATTGCTATTATGGTCCTCTTGTACAGTTAAGGAAACTGAACTCTAGAGACATTAAGAATCCTGCAAAATTAACAAAGAAAATTCTTTAAGCTAGAATACAAGCTAGTGTTTTCATTCAGAGTCCGCACATTCTCCCTCCTGTATACTTTTGATTATTTTATTGGAGAGCTATGAAAAAAGAAAACCACTGCATACTTCGGTAAAGGTAGTAAATTATATCTAACTCCAAGGCAGAAACCACTGCCTGCTCACTTCTCACAGCCTTCACAAGAGTATAAGCATTTTAGACACTATTTGTTATAAATAAAATACAACAAAATACAAGGAATAGTAAATTACCATTGGTAGACTTTACCCTTAAGGGTTTTCATCATTAAACACCCTTTTGGAGAGATTTATATGTCTGTATTACATACTTGCTCCCAGCAAAAAATTGGCCTACAACTTCTCAGCTCAATTATTATTTGATTTTTCTTTCTAACATCTTTCCTTGAATGGAAACATTTATTACAGTGAATATGTAGGAAAATCTATATTGTAGTCTCTCCTGCACTTCTTAATTATTATCTCCTTCAGGCACTGCTGCTTTTGTAGGTTATTTTTCTGGAATTTATTCCTTTCAGTGACACTTTCAAGACCACATTATCATGAAATAACAATGTGAATGTACTCTAATCTCACTGGAGTCCTACCTTTCCGATAGTGAAACTTTATTTCTTCTTTTTTAATCTGTATTATGATTCCTTTTAATCTATCATTTGTTCTGAAGCACGAAAAGTCAAAATAAGTAATAAGTCTATGCAAAAACAGTCCAAACTGCAAATGCACTGGCTTGAAGATAATGAACAAAAAAGCAAAAATATTTCTTTAAAAATGAGGATATTTTCACCATGGAAATTTGTGCTTACAAATCAAGGATGTTTTTAGAGGGTCAAATTTTAAAACCGTTATCAGCATGCCAGTGTTTACAAATTACAGTGCTGCTTAGTTAGAAGGACGAGGGAGAAGAATGAGCTTGGTCTTTAATGATTTTCGTAGTGATTGTGTCTGTGCAGCTCCCCGTGAGCCTGAGTTCTAAACCCGCGCTTGCTCCCCACGTTCCTTCTTTCTTCTGCACCTGTCCTGTGCGAAGAAGTGACAAACAAAGGAAGCCAATACCTGCTACGCCTTGAGACAACTCTAGTAATTTAAAGAGGCAAAATGCCCAGTATTTCTAAAGAATGTAAGCAACAACAACAAAAGGAGTAATTCAAGAATTTCTGTGGTCAACAAAAGAACGGAATTATTTGAGGAACGTGCAATTTTGGTGACCTTCATCAAGTTCTCTATTGGTTCATAAACTAAATTAATCATTCCCATTCACCTAGATAATATACAAATATGTTCATAAAGATTTTTAGTCACTAAAACTTAGTATTTGGGATTTTAAAATAGCATTTTATATTCAAATCACTATTCTAAATATATTATGTAATCCATAATAACAGTCAAATTTTGTGAGTAGCATAATACATCTACGAAGTTGATATGTTAGTATACATAAATTTAAGCATAAATAGAAATTTATCTTTTAACTGTCCTAAACAGAGGAGAAATGTGGAGAAGCAAACATATAATACTAAATTTATATATAATTTTCATATATTGCCAACACAATGACAATTTTGTCATCAACTCTTAAAAGAGCATAGATGTAAAGTTTCAAACTGTAGGTTAAATACATTTTTATCCATAGCTCATCTGGATAAAGATTCAACTATGTAATTTTCGTATTTAGACAATATACTTTCATTCATTCAACAAATATTTATTTAATGCATAGCATGAGTCAATGATTATACTATTCTCTGGAATTATAGGAGCAAAAACCCCTATGTCCTCAGCAACAAACATTTTTATTCTACTGGTTATGTATTCTAAGACTACCGTTTCATAAATGAGGATTATGAAGACTTTGAAAGTAAAGGGTTAGCTGTTATCTCTATCATATTTGAAGACTGTAATTCTCCTTCAAATTTTTCTTTTAAAAATTGAATAATGAATAATTTTTATCTTGCTTGATTGTCATATTTCAAAAACGTTAATCATCTTTGAGATTTCCATTTAATCTTTCTAAACTTTGTCAGAATCATAGAGTTGGTGATTATAATATAAAATCTGAGAATAATAATTGTGCATGTTAACTTTTTATTTCTCTAGACTTTGTGATGACACAAATTTTGTATCTCTTCATAAGAAATTTTATTAGGGACAAAGCAAATCAAAAACTAAACAAACAAAAATGTACTGCTTATTCATATTAAGGGCAGTTTCTTAGGATATCCAGAAAACATGAAATGTTTATGCTACCTGCACAACTATTAATATAGTCTCAAAATATAAATTTCACCAGTTCAACTGACTGCGAGAATTCCCTTGATCTCAAAAACCACCTAAAATCTAATGAATTAAATTCTTTGTTTAGAAAATTGTATCAGTGAAATATCACACCATGGAGAAACCATTAATCTAGAGGATCACTCTTGAACATCACATGCTGAGATGTATCACCCAAAACCTTCCTGAATTCAAGATTGATTATTCCCATTTGCCTCCTTGCTTGACCAGGCTATTAAAACCAAGAGCAGGTAGCTCACCTAGGTAATCTGATTATCCATGCATTAATTCTGCTTTTACCATCCACTGTCTATAATACAGAGTGTTTAAAACTGCTTTTATTTCTCCTTTGGTCTTTTTTTAAAACTTTCCCCTCCTTTGAAGTGTTTTTTCTAGGTGAGAAGTTTACTTGAGGACAAAAACAACAAACAAAAAAAATCAAACAGATACTAAAAAGTTACACTTGAAAGAAATTTTAAAGAAAACTATTTGATTCATGTTTTGATCAATCTACTATAAGAATTGAAGAAAGAACTCACTTTGGAGCCAAACATAAATTTTAATTTTTACATTTGCATTAAATTGCTTTTCAATACTATTTTAATGTGTCTGAATATAGACCGCGAGAATTCATCCACCATTCCATTGCCCATGTACACATTCAGTTGATGACCCAAACTGATGGGAATGATTACAAATATTAGTAGTTGTGCATGATTTATCCTAATTTATGTTAGTGGTATTTACATATATCCCATTTCCTTGATTGCTACTGCTCACTACTTGCAGAAATCATAAATATTCAATTGCCCATTAGCTCTCTGCTTATTTTTTGCTCCATCCTAAATTCCTTGCTTTTTTTTTCTCATCAAGAGTTTTTTTGTATTAAATTTCTGAATTGGGGCTGGTGATTTAGCTCAGTGGCACAGCATCTGCCTGGCAAGCACAAGGTCATGAGTTTGATTCCCGGTACCGGAAAAAAACCAAAATAAATAAATAAATTTCTGAATCATGTCATGGACTATTACAAGCAAGTGTGATTACGTTCCTAAGACATATTTTAATGATTTGTTACAGCCAAGCTGTTTCTTATTGTAAATGAACTTAATGATCATTATATTTTTGGAAGTATAATTATGTTAATAATTTACTTAGTATGAGAACCTGAAACGACTAGCTAAAACCCAATCAAAATATTGCTAGGTTTAAATTGGAAGTATCCCCTAAAGGTTGATACACTGAAGGTTTGATTTCCAGTGTTCAGAGGTAGAGCCTACAGAGGTGGCTGGATCATGAGGCCACTGAGGTCATTAATGGACAAATCCATTGATAAGTGTAGGGTTAAATAGGCTAAGAGGAGATGACGCCCAGTGGAGGGAGGAGGGTTACAGAGAGAAAGCCTCTGATGTGTGTTTTGTCCGCAGCTAGTTTCTCTGTCTTGGGCTGCTCCACTCTTTCCCTGCTTCTGACCACCATAAAGTGAGAGGATTACCTCTGTCTTGCTGTTTGGCCATGAAGTTTCTACCTTGGACTCAGTCTACTGTGGACTGAGCCCTTTGAAACTATGAGGGAAAATAAATCATCATTTAAACTGTGTATGCCAAATATTTGATCTCAGCAACAGGAAGATGACTAGCACTGATGTTTTCCCAAAGTTTTCAGTTCTTATGCTTGATAGATAAACTCATATATAAGTTGCTGTTTATCATATAACAAGCTAATGGAGATACCATATTACTTTAGGATGAACGTCAAGGAAACTTAGAAGTTTCCCTTCAACCTTATATCTAAATATTGCACAATTGCATCCAAGACCACCTCCACAAGCCTGGTTGGTTTAGTTATATTTCATGCACAAAATTAGTAACCAAAATCCAAGAACTGATAGATCTTGCTTTGCCACTAATGACTCATTAGGGTTTAGAATCGTCCTTCGCTGGAATTAATGTTGTTCATGAATTAAGAATCCTTTTTTAAATGAGTTCAATAGTTTAACAGCTAGAACTTAGATGCAAATTCATATCAGTTTAGATCTCTTTGTGGACATATACTAACTTAAATATGACCAAGGAAATGGGGAATCACAAAATAAACACATGTTGTTATTTTCAAAGTGCTTCCAGCATCCATACACAGACATCATCAACTTATTGGCTAGTGTTCTACATGTTTTAACTGGTTAAAAAAGCTGCAGATGAGTAAACTGAGTCATACATCAGGTAAGTAATTTGCTCACAGTAGTAAAGAGGTAAAAGGCAAAGCCAAAGTTGAAAATCAAATTATTCTAAGTCCTGTGATGTCTTTATATTTAATAAATATTAAGTAATAGCTCATATTTAATAACAGATAACAATTTAATACCTAATATCTTTTGATGATTTACTTAAGGAAAAGTTTATGTAGCTTTAGGATCAGCAAGATAATAAATAAAACATACATTTTATAATGTAAGCTTACAAGTTGTATAATTAGCCAGCAAACTGCACAAATGTTAGGTTTGTGCTTCTATCTGATATGAGGATTTTGACTGTATTAAATTTCATTTTTAAAATAAAATGCACTTGTTTTTTTAATTTAGATTTTAGTTCTAATTTTTAAAAATTAATTTATTACTATTCCATGAGCAACACTGGAAAACATTAAGAAAAACAGAAGCTTTCAGAGTACTGTTAGAAGAATTGGTACAATGAGGGGTTCTTCTAAATAAGCGATTGTTCAGTTACCCGGATTTTAGTCTTATTTTTAAATGTCGGCTTTACTCAATTTTGTGAGAGGTACATGTAATTAAAACTAACATTCTATATCATACATAAAGTAAATTTACTTGAAAATCATAATGAAAACAGAAGAATGATGCACGTCATTAATGTATTTTTAGTGCTCTTCCTATTGTTTTTTGTATATTATAAATGAGAAAAACTCCTCACGCTGAATACAAAAAGTAAGCCCAGATTGTCATAACTGTGGCCAAACTAATTTAAAAAAGAAAAAGGAAACTCGCTGAAAGTAGAGATTTCTTTCTCAATTCTGGCAGCTGAACTGCACACAAAATAAGGTACACATTAAAGTGTCAGCAGGAGAGCTAGGAACAAAGTCTTCATTGGAATATTGTCCTAAACACACAGAGGAGCCAAAGTTTAAAAGCTTCAAAGAGTTTGAGAACAGATGTAAAACACTGTGAGTTTTTAGAAATCGTCTGTGTGTGTGTGTGTGTGTGTGTGTGTGAGTGAGCATGTGTATGCATGCATGTGTGTGCAAACTGGCAGGTGTGTTTTTGATAAATGTTTCATGATTAGTAGAATTACTGAGTAAGTGCTTGACACAAAGATTTTCTTTGGCACTTGCCATGTTGAGCTAAAGACAAGAATGTAGTTGAAAGATTCTTTGAAAGGTTTTTCTGGAATTACTCACATTCGGTTTCTTCTTGAATTTGGCAAGTTACCCAAGCATAGAAAAACTTGCATGATTCAGTTTTCAACTTGAAGTGTTAACTAAAGGTACTTCAGACTTTATTTTCTTTAGTAAGCCATCCAGAACTACTAATTTTAAAACAGCTGTACTCTCAATTCTGAATGAAAGCCAGAATTTGAAGGATATTTTAAAATATTTTGAGAAACGCTAGCACCAGTCTTCTTTGATAAAATTTTTCAATCTTTGTATTATATAGATTACCCACTACAGATATCTACAACCATTTAATTAATTTAATTATTTATATTTCTGAAAGGACTTCTGTCATATACTATAAAAGTTTTATATATATATCACAAAAACCAAAATAACTTTACATGAAAAGCAAAATCATCAAGTGTAATGGACATAATTTATATTGTATTATATGCATAAATAATGTCAGCAATTTGTAGATATAAACACAAATTTGATTTAAAGTAACGTAGTTGAAGGCAAACCTATATTCATGCTAGCAATGAAAAAATCAAGTAGTATCTGCATTAATATTATGACCACAGGTTTGGTTAAGAGAAAGGAAAAGCTTAGCACACACAAGTTAAAGTTGAGTATTAACAACAGTAAATAACTCCATATGGTTTCCCTCAAAAAAAATTTTTTTTTAAACGTGGCAACTACAAATTATTCCTATTCAGCCAGGCATGGTGGCACATGACTATAATCCCTGCACTCTGGAGGCTGAAGCAGGAGGATCATTACAAGTTTGAGACCAACCTGGGCTGCAGAATGAGCTCAAGACCAGCCTGAACTGCATAGCGAGATTCTGTCTCAAAAAGACAAAAAAAAAAAAAAAAAAATAGTTATTGCTGTTCATTTGTTAGGGAATAAAATGAGCTATTACAACAGATATTACCTGTCCAGAGCTGAACTCAGCTCCAGGGAGCCAACCTGCCTTGTATCAGAGAAGCTGAATAAAGCATCAAATCCAAATGGAAGGAAGAGTCAAGCATTCAATCACCACCATACTATAGGCAAGTGACTAATGTGGGGGGGGGGATACTCCTCCCCTACATTTTCCTTCATAGAAGGAGGGAAAGGGTCAAAAGGGTTTGTGCCTCCTGGTTTGGTAATGAAGGAGCTCAGAAAAACAGACTTCCTATTTTAAGGATCTGAGGGAGAGCTAAGAGGAAAAAGTACTAAGTACCAAATTAGAGTGGAGAAAACATGTTTAGGGTGGTCCCCCACTAATCTACAGCAAGTTTAAGACAGGCACACAAGGAAGACTTTGTCAAAGCCTCCAATAAAGAGTCCCAGAATAGAGTCAGTTTGGCTAGCAACACAGATAACATATAAAAACACAGGACATGAGGGCCTGAATCCTGGATTCCAACTTTTTCAGAGACTGTACTCTGGTTCCTGCGCCCCATCTTGTAAGGGAAGCCATCTGCCAGCCCCCATGTGAACCTCTCCTGATACCTGTAGTGGGCCATGAAAAACCAAACCAAACCAAAACACACGTAGCTTTCTGACCTGCAGCCAAATTGCTCAATGTCCATAAGAATCTAAATAATAATTTTTGAAAGAAAACTATATTTATTTTTATTCCTTATATTTATTTCACTTAAAATACAATACAAATAATAATTCATCAAAATAAATTGACAAATAAAATATACTCTATTGGTAAAAATTAAGGTTAAAAACATGGATTGGTATATACCTAGTAATCTTTCATAAATATTTGCCACTTGAGATTAATATGAGAAAAGATATACCATCACTTACAAATATCAATGTCCTGATTAAGTCAAAACACTGTGACTGCCTTTTAGATTATTTCATTTTTCTCTGTGAATAAGATTTCAGAGGTAAAAATAAATAAATCATCAATTTACATGTACTAAATTCTACTTAGCATTATGTTCACATCATTGCCACTTGATTCATTTAATCGATACAAATAAAAATAGAAGTGACTACCGCTTTGATAATGAGGCAGTGATTAAAAATTAGTAGGCCTTGGTCAGAAAGCCAGAGATTAAGTTTTTAGAAAAGAGCATTTAATGCTTTTATAAAAATGAAAGGACCAGGCAGTGCAAAAATGCACACTTGGTGATTATGTTGTTTATGGGAGAGGGATCATGGAATGACAGAAAAATATTTGAAAAATTTCAGCTTCGGCTGGAAAACATAGAGAAGTCCTGATAAATATTTTATTTAAGGAAGTGATATATATTTTACTGAAATGACTCATACCCCATAAAACTATTCTTAAAAAGTACAAATTAGTAATTTTTTAATATATTCAAAGAATTGTGTAACCATCACCAGCTGCTGCATTTTAGAAACTTGTCCTCCCTATGAAAGTCTTATTTTAAGAAAGTTAATCCTGTAGCAGAATAGTTAGGAAAAAGAAATGATAGCAGATGTCTCCAGCGTGAGAGAAACTCAGTTGAATGAGACTTGACAGAATTGGCCATGAAATGCAAGGAAAGATTGCAAGTGTGTGGAAGGAGCAGGAAGACATGAGAGCTTCAGGATCAACTTCCTCTCCGGACTGACACTACACCAAGACTTCCGTGTCTTCACTTCTGTTTGCTTAGTCAAATTCTTTCTCTCTCATTGCTGTGCTTTCTCTCTCATAGCTTCAGGACACATTTTCTACTTTAAATTTTAGTAGAAAGGAGACTTATCATTGTCGTTGCTATGGTTAAAAAACATCAGTAAGAAGATGTGCTTTGGATTATGCACTACAGATGACAGGACCATCGCTGCAGGTGTAGGATGAGAAGGGAAGGATGTCAAGTAAGAAAATGGCAAAATATTCTCACTTCCATGACTGAAGTGAGGAAAGGGAACATTCTGGAAGCAGGATGTTAACAGTTACAGAGAGCTAGATTTCTGGGGCAAGGGCTTTGAGGAAAATCTCAGAGGAAGAGAAATAAGTAAGTAGTGACTAACTCAGAGGAAATAATTAACTAGTCAAAGTCCTAACATTGTGAAGTGTGCACATAATCCACCAAATACCACCTTTACTGTTATCTTTTCAGAACCTTTTGTTTCATTGGGTCTTTCAGATTTTTCTTGTGAAGAAAACTTGTTAACAATTAATTTCCACAGTAAAGAAAGTCCCCATCTTCATGAGCTCCATTCTGGGAGAATGTTTTTATATTGAATTTGTTACTAAGTTCAACAAAGTGACTCTTATGCTCCTTTGACACAGATATTCAATGTAAAGCATAAAAAACCCAAACGCACACAGAAATACAGCAAGTCCCTGACTGTACTGTACTATGGTACACTGTCACACTATTACAGTAAGCACACAGCTGCACAACTGTCACAATATCAGGCAGACATGTGAGAGATCTATGATTTCTTTGCAACTGGAATGTTCATCAGTCAGGGACTTAATGTATTGAAAGAAGCTTTGATCTCTGAGTTTAGTGCTGTGATGAACTCCTAGGGCTTTTTTATTATGTTTGCAATTTTTGATCGGCAATATTTGATGGGTACATATCTATGGAGTTCCATTACGGTCTAAATCTCAAATGCCTTCAAAAAGTCTCATGTGTTTGGAAGATAATTGGGTACTGGGTGTACAATATTCATCACTGACATCCTCTGAGCTCAGCAATTCGGTGTGAATTAAGAGGTGTGTAATGATCAGAGGTAGAGCACTAGGGGTGTGACCTGGATGGGTGTATTCTTGCCCTGTTTGCTCCCTCTGTGTTTGCTTTCTCACTGCCACGATTGGAGCTGATTTTTCTTCCACATCCTCTTTGCCATCCTCTTCTCATTGGAGAAAGCCTACCATGAACTAAAAGCATCAGCTCAATAAACCTCTCCTGTTTTAAGTTTGGGGTGTTGGTATTTTTTCCCAGAAACAAGAAAGTCACTAAGTCAAGTTCTATACTTATGTATTGTGTAATATTTAAGTCAAAGACAGCATATGGAACTCTTCACACATTTGTCATTTCATTATGGTGAACACTTAAAAACTTTTCTTTCAGATTTTTGAAACACAGTCCATTCTTATTATCCATGTCACACCACTGTACTTTGACACTTATGTAACTGTGACTTCTTAGTCATTGGTTACCTTTCAGCCATCTCTTCCGTAATCCCACCAGCTGTGATAATTCATTACAGTTCTGCACTCAAATTCTATGAGCTCAAACTCTTTAGATCCTGTGAATCAATATATGACTGAAGTCATGCGTAGTATTTGTATTTCTATGCCAAATTTATCTACTTAACAAAATGACTTCAGATTTTTTTAAAAAAGAGTGATGGTTTGGACAATATGAATTTGGAATTTCAGTTCAAAATAAGTAAAACAATAGCCAAGGATATAGCTCAGCAGCACAAGCACCTGAGCACAAGGTCCTGAGTTCAATTCCCAGTATAAAATAAGTGAATCAGACAGGATATATTTATGAATAAACACAAATTTCAATAATGGCACAGAAAGCACAAAATTAATGCCATAAAGTTTCATAATAATAAGATTCTGTTTACTAACATTAAATAATTGTACCAAATAATTTCAAAATAAATAAACTAAGTAGTAGTTACCAATTGAGATGAATTAGCCAGAGATGTTGAGATACTCAATTAATAACATATATTTACCAGTCATAGAAAATTTATGAAACTGCATGAGGTTTTTCCATAACCAATTCATAAAATAATATCTCAGAAATTTAGATACAGTTTTTAAGCATAGCTTTACTTTTAATATGAAAAATGTGATCTTGTAACATATCTTACATTTATTTTGAAAAATCTAGATTACTTTGTAATCTAAAAAACTGTAAGAAGAAAGTAATATCTTGCAATTTCTGCAAGGAATTAGACTTCCAAGTATATTTAACATTAATTACAGTTACTAACTAATTTTATAACATAAGAAAAAGAAAATGAGAAGACCTATTACAGTAGTTCATTTTCTGAACTTTATGTCAGGCACAAAATAACAACTCAGGAAATACTTATAAATGGAATTTAATGCAATGAATCGATACAAACTTCACGTGAATGTCAGAGCTCTGAAGGAGCACTGTGACTGCCTTTTTAGAATACTCTACAAGCATATTGTGTCTGTGAATGAAATCTCAGGGCCAAAAATAATGTGCAGTCTACAAATACTAAACCCCAATTAGTGTTCAATAGTTTCATATCGTTGTTTGATTCATTTACTAAATAAAAATGAAAGCAGAAATGCTTGCCACTTTGATCATCCTCTGTAAAACATTTAGCTTATTTTGTGAAATCCTCAATTTACTTTGAGCATTTAAAAATAACAATTTATGCATTCTGTTGCTTGGGAAAATATGCTATTATAATTCAGTCTTGTTAAGTTTGTGTTCACAAGCATTGCTATTTATGTCAAATTTACTTGTTTCCTTAGCACTTCTACATTTAAATAAAAAACAAACAGCTCCTTTTATCTGCTTATTTAAATTTTTATCTATGTAATGCCAAAACATAAAAATTTAACACTTTTCAATTGATGCAGGCTGCTTCCAAGTGAAAAATATGCCCATAAGGGGCGATGCAATTTATTCTCAGTTTAGGGAGTTTAAGTGGAGGATAGCTGGGATATACTATTATTCTGTTTAGATCCGAATAAGCAATCGGACCATATAACAAAGAGCATCCATCACTGTTACGCGGTTGATCTGGGCAATCTCTTGCGTAGGACACCCACTCTGGTACTCTTTAAAGCAGGGATACCTTGGTGAAGAGATACATTTTAAAAAGTGCTTCCATTTTTAAAACCTATCTTTGCCTTAAGAACACATCAGTATCATGCAAGTTTTACTTTTTTCTATTGCTGATTTCATTTCCAGCTGAAGCATTGCTACACAGACTAAGACAGCTATGCCAGAATTCAAATTACATACCCTGCAACATGAAGATATTCTTTTTAAAAAGATAACCATCTTGACCGACAAGTTTTTAGGAGCTGGATAATTTTGGATATGCCATGAAAGCATACTTTCCAAACAGTTAAAATACAAGAAAAGGAAACTTAAATAGTCTATATAAAATGGTACTATTTTCTCAAATGCACAGTAAAATAACAATTAAGTGCTGTAAATTAGGAACGAGGATGACAGTGGTATGAGCTATAATTATGACAAATCATATATTTCAGATGCAAATATTTATTTATTATTTCACAATGTTTTCACATTTTGATGTACTCACTTTGAGTTACAGCTAGAAAATCTCACAGTCAATTCCGGCTTATGCAATTGTATGTTCTCCCAATATTATGTTAGAGTTAATAATAAACCAGAATTACATGCTCTCTGTGCACTAAACTTCCTTTAGAAGTCCCAACTGAAAAAAAAGAAAAAGTCTTTAATCAGCTTAGTTGACTTAGATTTTTTTTTTTTTAAAAAAAGGCAAAAGGCCAAGAGGGTTTTATGAAACTGTTATGTATCCATCCCAAAACGTTTCAGAAATGCTATGCTCTTACATATAAAAACAGTCACTTTGGTTGCACTTTGGAAGCAAGGCGTTAAGATGTACAGCTTGTATGACTTTTGTTTAATGGGCTGTCAACAGTCCAGGCGGCAGCAGTACAAAGCTGAGGATGTCTTTAATCTTCAAAGAAAAAAAAGTAAAGTGAATAAATTCAGCTATTAGCTTGAAGGCAAAAACAAATGAAAGGAGAAGGTGAAGGCAAACAGTATTACAGTTACTTAGTTTTCTCATTAAAAATGTGGAATTATATTATCAGCGTATGGTAAATTATATATAAATACACCATTTTGTGAGAAAGAGTCATATACAAAAGTAAGTTATGATTAACATTGCAACTGCTTTAAAAATACAGAAAATGTAAAAAAAAATATGTATTTTGAGCATATATAGTCAAGATTTAAGAATTTGAGTGCTGGGGATATGGCTAAGTGGCACAAGCCTTTGCCTAGCAAGTGCAAGGTCCTGAGTTCAATTCCCAGTACCAAAAAAAAAAAAGATTTAAGAATTAGATTTGTACCTGTGAAAAAAAAATTAACTTTGTTAAATTATAGAGCTTTTACATAGTTTTGATAAAGCCATAAAATGATTAATAATTACATCAAAGACAACTTTGGACATTTCTGTGTGGTAGAAATTACTGGATACTCGTTTTTAGAGTCATTTAGGTCTGCATTACTGATTCAGTGATTATCCTAATTTTTAGAAGAAATATCTATTCTAGTTAATGGTTTCATTAGATTCTCCACACATGCTTGTGATTATCTTAACTGTTCATGAACTACAAAATAAAATTCACTTCTGTAAGTGCACTAACATGAGCTACTTTTCTATTGAATTTCTTAAAAATTTTTAATCTTTTAAAAATTCTGCTCAAAATTAAGTATGTTTACATTTCTCTCACTGTAAATGTGTGCATATTGAAATTATTTGAATGTATTTTTCATTTATTAAACAAATGTATATGCCTAGATTTTATTCCATCTTTTTCATGTGGATACTTCTTTCTCTATGTAAGTTTATGCTGTTAGACTTTCTTCCAGCATATTTAGTAGCATGTTTAGTAACTTCTCTTGCACTTCATTACAGATTTTCACACATAGGTAAGTAGACAGTTTTTGGGAAGGCTAAAACTTACTTCTAGACTTGCCCTCAAAAGACTCATCTCCCCTACACAAACATGTGCATACACAGACTTTTTTTTTCCTACCTGTGTAGTCCAAGTACATCATAATATTGGCCTTGTAATAACCTCAACAATGGCCACATGTGTTTATATTTTTATTCTTTGTGCTGTAGATGTAAAACATATGCAACATGTGATAATTTTATTATATGTAAATAAAATAGAAGTTCATTAGTTGAATTTTTGAATGACTGTAATTGATTAGTATTCAGTTTTAAACATTAAGTTTTCCAATATACAGGATAAATATGTATTGAACAGAGAGTAATATGTGTTCCATGATCTATAAACTTTTATATTAATGTTCAGGTAAATGTTACTTCTCTCTTAAATTGCTTTCAATGGTCCCCTTTCTTATAAAGTTCAAATAACTAACCAGAGTACTCATTATTATAGTTTTTCTGAAACCATAGGCAATTCTTTTTATTTCCTACTGGATTTAGCAAATAAAATTATAACCAGACATAGGATAGTACAGATCAAATGTAGATATTGATCAAAAGTATAAATGCATCTTCCTCTCCTATATGCAACACAAGATATGAATATATTTTAAATATATTTAAGCAATATATCAAAATTACCAAAGAAAACTATGTATATTAAAATTCAAGAAATAAAATAATATATAATAACTAATAATTTAAAGCTTACCTTTTGACTTCTCACTCCATAACTCTCTTCCCTGGAATTAACTATTATTAGAACTTTAAGGTATGTGACATTTAACTTTTAGACCAGTAACTATATAAGATTTATGCACACATATAACACTTGATCTTAGCCAAAAGACCGAGAAGTGATTATGCACACATACATACTTATGTTTTATGTAGGAACTTTCTTTCACTAGAGCAAATATAATTTCTATACTATGTATTTCTATGCCACTACTGCCCACCTATCTTTCTCCAATTGCTCTGAAGTGTTTCTTACTATGTCCAAAGAGTATTTTACTGATTCATTTCTGTATTTATGATATTTAAAACTTCTGTGCCAAACACTGAGGATTTTTTAATGCAATACTAACTTGAAAAACTTGAAAGTACTGTGATCGAATACTTAGACATTCCTAAATAACTGTGCAATCTTCCCCAATTTTCCTTTGTGCATATTACATCTTACAAAGTAATTAAAAACACTTCTCTCTTATATTCTATTACACATTTATATAGTGTTTGAGTGAGAAACTTCCTTATTAGCCACTGAGTTTCAAAAGTAATATCGATTTTAGGAATGGATGTTTGGTTTGATGTTAAATGAATAAATGAATTTTCCGCTATCAAGTTGCCTTCATACAACCAAGAAACTATTTGATGCATTCTCTCCAATATTCCATAGTTAAGATTGTTAAAATTAATCATTCCTATCATATTCTTTTTTTTACTTTTACCTTTATACATTCACTGGAAAATTTTCCTTTTGTACTTTTATAAGTCATTTATCTCATTTATTTATTCAGAACCAACTGAGCAAAATGCTTGGGAAGCAGGCTGATTCAGATCTGTAAACCCTCTACTCTCATAATCCTAATGTGAGAGAATAGACAAAGAATTGAACAGGTATTTGTGTATAAGCTGTAATGAAACCTGGGACATTATGGTAGCAATTTATTATATCATTTACCACATTATGTAGAATCTTGAATATTAAAATTTCTGATCTGTATCCCTGTGACATTCAGAATAACAATGTTATTACACAGACGATGTGTTCACGTTTTAATTTGAAAAAGATAACTTCGGCTTTAATGTAGAAAACATTGAAAAAGTAAAAGCAAACGGGAGCACACCAATACATGAAAAATGATAAGTGTGGAGTCTTGAGTAGAAATATGGAACGGAGTTGAAGAGAAGTACTTACACACAGAGTGAAATTGGTAAGATTTTGTATGAGGTTAAATATAGGCTACAAAGGAAGGAGAAAAGGCAAGGATAAGTTTTATCATTTGGATTTCCATTTCAATATCTGCACAAAGGAAATAACAAATGTTTCTTAGAAATAGACCACTAACCCACATATATTTATAAGTTTTCTATCTCTTTGAACCATCCAAGTTTGTAGAAGCTAAGTAAGGACTTGGATACTCTGGTCTGAAGTTGTTTAAGTTCTCATATACTTGAGTAGTTGAAAAATCAAAATTCAATAAGTAAGAAAAAATAGAGTAAAAAGTAGTAATGACTGCAGAAGTATTGACATTCTGAGCAAAATTATAGAGGTAATTTTATCTACAGTTCCTTATATTTTACCCAGATGAGCAATTATGAATTCCATATAGAAGGAGGTAAAGAAAGTTAGATACTAAAGTAGCTGGCCTAAATTTTTGACAATAGAAACTCAATGATGTTTAGTTTTATTTTCTGTGTTTTCAAAATTAGCTTTAGCCCACTACAGTCTGTTTCTTATTATATTGCATTACATAAATATGATAAATTCATGATAACAAAGAACACTTTCCATCTATGGTACAATGCTGGAATGGAAGAGGTGGAGAAAATTACACAGTATGATATGATTTAGAAATGTGTAAATGATGCCATTTATACATTAAGTTTTATTCAAGAAAGGAACAAAACTAAGACCAATCCTTATTTTTGCTCTTACATATAGAGTAGTTCAAAGATAGGATTATTTGAAAGAAAGCTGTGATACTTTGAGTCAGCAGAGAGGCGTTTCTTCAGGAATCTACACTCTGCTTTTACTTGATATTTATGACTCCTGTCTCCCAGTAACATCACACTCTTGTATTTGGTACTAATGCAAAAATATATGTGCTGCAAACTCCCAAATAGATTGACAAAAAGCTAGAAAGTAGATATTCACTTTTGAGCAGCTTTCCACACACATTGTGCTCTCCAGCTGTTGCCCAAATTCCAACGTGTTCAAATTTAAATCAATTCTTCATAGGATGTAGACCTAGTCTTTAAAATAAGAAAAAAACATAATATGTTCATTTATAGTTTTATTTATTTTAAGTATTTCTTCAAATATTTTTGGTCATTTGTGTTTCATATGAAAGAAAAGCATTCCCCTTATGAATAGGTGATTTAATTTTGAATTTACATAGAAAATAATCCTATTAACCCCTCTTCAAAGCAACATGTTTGTACAAAAAAAGCAAGTCTTGTTTTGAAGAAATGTATTTTTCTAAAAATGTTTTATACACATATACACACAGTATACATGACACCTATTATGTCTTACTTGGATATGTGAACTCTCTGAGAGAAAACATTTTAGTTGACTTCTTTAATGTTCTGAGTACAGGTTGCAGCTTGGTTTAAGGCTTCAGTGATTTGAGTTTAAGAATACACATTTGAGATCCATAAGTGAATTCTAGAGTTGAATAGAGTAAGAATAATAGGCCATCATAATTAAGGTAAGAATGCGTTCTTTGAATAAAACAAGAAGAAAGAGTCAATCAACTTTGTTTTAAATCTCCCTGGCTGTCTAAACATGACACACAGGATTCGCTCTTCTTAAAGACTGTGCATTTGAAGAGTTAGAATTTTAGGGGGGAAAAAGATCAAGAAAAGCAGAAGCAAGAACTGAACAAAGCGATTTGCAGTTTGCTTACAACTAAACCATGGTATCTTTTTTATCTTCTTCCCTGATTTACAGAAATCCATATATCTATATTTCTCCTTTTAGGAGTGGCTTACAAAATGCACCCTTAACAGATATTTAGACTGATCATTTATATTTATAACAGAAAATACAGAATGCAAATCAATGGGGAAAACACAAGGACAGTATGATTTCTAACACTTGGAGTGTTTATTATTATTATTATTATTATTATTATGTGTGTGTGTTTTTGAGACAGGGTCTCACTGTGCAGTTCAGGTTGGCCTTGAGCTCACTTTGTAGCCCAGGCTGGTTTGGAACTTGCAATGATCCTGGATCATTGCCTGAGTGCTGGGATTACAGGTGTGCACCACCATGCCCGGCTCCACTTGGGGTATTATTGAGTATAGCCTGGATGTAGTTCATAATGTACTCATTCATTCATTCATTCATTTATACATCCATGTACCACCCAATATACGCAAGCTCTATTCTAGATGTTCAAGCTAGATCAGTGAACTAAATGATTTGTGTACAAGTGGAACTTAAATTCTAGCATGATGTCAAAAAATGCAATGCCTTGATATTCCGTGGCTATATTAAAAGGGGTATATACAGGCAACGGTAAATATAACAATTTTTAGAGTGATTACAATATTGTCTTCAGTTGCCCACTTCCAGCTGCAGCTTTCTGCATCTACGCAATGTTAAGAGTTCATCAGTGCAAATGACTGTCACAAGCAATGATAGAATGTACAGAATACAACAAATGTGCAGTGGATGTCATATATCACCTCAACAGCCATGTACTAGTGTACCATAATGTCCAATAACTGTCATTTGGATAACTGCAAACATTACCTAGTTTATTGCTATAGATACATCTGGATCTTTTAAAAATTATTTTCCAAGCTGTCATCTGAGATCTAACACACTCTAACACCCAGTGTCTTGTGCTGCATATACAGGACAGATCACATGATGCAGAGAGGGGCAGAAAAATACTTGGTTGTATGCAATCTTAGCTTCTTCTGAAAGTGTATGGAAAGCCATAGGACAGAGGATACTGAGTGGACAGAAATGTTAAAACATCTCTACTTACACTGTCAATAAAATACAGGTTGACACCGTGTGATTTTGTTATGTTGCAGGGAAAGATGTTTAAGAAGACAAATTTATGTGAACTGCTGAGTTTTTCTGATAATTTTTATCTTTTTTACCTTGCAAGTGTAAATGAGATTTAAAAACATACTATGTTTGAATTACTGTTTCACTGCCTGAAACAGATTTTAAGAATATTATTGCAGCTGATTCCTTGGTATCGGCCATTGAAAAAAATTGATCAGGTTCAATATTTTGGATTATGCAAAATGAACATGTAAAAGTGACTTACCATTCCATTATTCTTCCTGTTAAATGTAAAATATTAAAATAACTTCATTAGCCAAGTGAATGTAAGGCAATTAGTGTATGAGATACATACTTACTGAAATTCTGTTATATGGTGGGCATGCTGGTAACTTGGAAACCTTTCTTATAAAGAGTTTTACAGATTTTGCATGACGTGGTGCAAACCTATAGCACTGGTACTTTGGGAGGCCGAGGCAGGATCATTTTGAGTTCAAGATCATCTTGAGCAGCTTACCCTGGTGCCAAGGTCCTGGGTGTTCAATCTAGTGACACACACCCCCCCTACAGAGAATTCAGGGATTTGAAGAAAGCAACATATTCTTAAATTATTAATATTTTCTTAAATCAACAAGACTATAAGGAAAAATATACCTTTAAAATTTAGAGATTTCTTTTATAAAACTTCTGGCATTTGATGTTATTTTTTAACATTTTGTTTGTTAGAGACAGGTTGGATGGAAGACACTGATGGAATCAGAGTCCCCAAGTTAAACTGATTAAGAATATAAAACAGTATGTTTTTGTTGTTGTTACTGTTGTATTGTTTTTTGGTTTGATTGGTTATTTTGTTTTTTGGTGGAGGGGTAGGGATGATACAGGTCAATGACTTATTATCACACTGCCAATAAGTGCCAATAAATTTTATAAGTCACTTCATGTTTATTTATATACTTAGTCAGTCAGTCAGAAAAAATATTAATTCAGTGTCCATTGAATCAAATACCATACTAGAAAATAGAAAATAAACCAGAAAAAATATTGTCCCTTGCTTTACAGCTGAGCTCCACAAGCAAATAGGCTTACAAAACAATGTGTTAAGTGTTATGATTATCTCTTGTAAGGAATATTAAAGAGCTATACTGGAAGAGAAACAGGAAAGATTATCACCAGTGTCATACACCAGTTATCATTTAGGTATGCATAGAAACAAATTAGGTGTTATGTATGTATGATTAGAAATGCTCTCCACATAATGGTGCCTTTGGTTACTCTAGTAATGTCTCATTTTCCCCCTCTTTCATTTCTTCACTAAAAAATTTACATAATTAAGTTCATTGGTGCATTTTAGATATGCATAATGATGACATTTCTCATCGAGAACTTGTACCAGTACATGACATATCTTGATT
>NW_004955428.1:8530490-8610486 GCF_000276665.1 Chinchilla lanigera
GTGTTCTTCCTGTCTCACAAGAGTGCAGGCTTTAGAATTCCATGTCTTATTACCTCGGTCTCCTTCCTTCCCACACATCTTCCCCTCTGCCTAAAGTGGAAGGTTAAGTGTAAGAAGCCCTCTGGAGTCTCAGCGGGGCACAAGGAGGGAAAGCAAGGGTCCATAACCGGGTTGGGCTTTCCTTCTGTAGTGAGCACCTGATTGGCTGCTCTGACAATGCTGCCTTCAGTCACACCAGGGCTGGTGATGATGAGATGGAAGGATTTCAGGATTCTGTGTGTGTGTGTATCCAGTATTCTGTGATGGGATGTATTCAAGTGGATGGGAGTTGTGTGCAGTCATTTCTCACTCCGTTGGCATGATTTTCGCCTCTAGTTCTACAGTAGAGTTGATTACGCTTTTACCAGGGTGCAGCTGGAAGCACTATATTGCTTTTTGGAATGAAAGATTCTAAAACCACCGCCTGCTTGCATGAGAAATAATACCAAGAATCAATAAATAGTACCAGATCAAATTAAAAAGCATCTGCACAGCAAAGGAAACCACTAACAGAGTGAAAAGACAATGTAGAGAATGGGCAAAAAAAAAATCTGCCAGCTACTCCCGAGACAAAGGATTAATATCTAGAATACATAAAGAACTCAAAATATTAGAACTTCAAATTTTAAAGGCCCTGTTAAAAATGGGCATCTAACATGAGTAGCTATTTCTCAGATGAAGAAATACCAATAGCCAATAATACATGAAAAAATGTTTAGCATTGCTATTTTTGAAAATTAAAACAGCCCTGAGATATTATCTCATTCCAGAAAGAATGGCTACTACAAGAAATCAAATGATAATAAATGTTGGAGAGCATGTGGGAAGACAGGAATCTTTCTGATATAACTACTATGGAAATCAGTATGCAGATTCCTCAATATTCTAAAAGTAGAAATTCCGTTTGACCCAGCTATTCCCCTTCTAAGTATCTTCACAAAAGAGTTAAAGACATCATACTGAGTCACATATGCATACTCATGTTTATAAGAGCGTAATTCTTGATAGCTAAATCTTGGAAACAGCCTATATGTCCTGCAACAGATGAATAAATTTTAAAATACGGTATTTGTACACAATGGATTACTAATCTGCCATAAAATAAATGAGTCATTTGTAGGAAACTGAATACATTTTGAGGCCATACTGTTAAGTGAAGTAACTCAGAAACACAGTTTAAATACTGTTTGGTTTCTCTCAGGTGAAAAACGTATGAATATTGTATATTATAAAAGCAAAAATCAGGTGTGGTGGAGCACGCATGTAATTGCAGCCCTCGGGAGGCTGAGGCAGGAGGCTCACTGCAAGTTTGAGACCAGCCTGGGCTACAAAGTGACTTCAAGACTAGCCTGAACTGTATAGTGTGACCCTGTCTCAAAAAGACAAAAAAAGAAAAAGAAAAAGAAAAGAAAAGAAAAGAAAAGAAAAGAAAAGAAAAGAAAAGAAAAGAAAAAAAGACAGTAAGAAAAAGAGAAAGCACTATAAGTATTGCAATCAAGCATGAATAATCTAAGTTTACGTTGACTTAGTAAAATTGTCTTACACATTTTATATCTTTTTTGGCTTATTAGTATGGGTTTCAATCTGTATATAAGATAATTAACTTTATAAGTTCTTACAAGATAAATTAATGAATCTGATGCTCGAAAATTTAAATGGGTAATGAGGAGGGGTGAGAAATAAGGCAATTGAACTGTGTTATGTACGTGTACCAATTCCCTACAGTTAATGTAACCACTATCTACTGCAAACACGTACTATAAAAATTTATAAATAATTCTAAAATCTTATTTGCTTCTGTCTTCTTTCCCCAGAGAAGTGTTCACCTCACAGCCTTAGATTTTAGGTTGCACTCACTGGGTAACTTTATTAGTGACTGGAATACTAACTAATGTTTCTGACTCTACTAACCCCTGGGGAAACTGTTGACATGCATACTGAATGCTGTTCTTGAACCATGCTTGGAAACTACTTGTGATTTCTAAACAGAAGTGCCATTCAGGCATCTCTCAGGCTCCCTTCTCCTGGGAACGCAAATCAAACCTCTTCAGAGAGACAATGCAACTCACCCTTGTTGTCTCTAAGGACATTTCTTCCTGTTTTCTATTTTAATTTCTCCCCCCACCTCTTGCTTAGAGGCCTTTACAATCTTATCAATATAGTATTTGTTAGAACTCAACATCAGGATTAGGGTATCTTCTATTAGAAAAATCTTGATGTAAAACTACCAAAAATTGAAAGGTTTAAAAGTTTGCCTTATGCTTGTATAGGTCAGCAATTTCATTTAGGTTCACTGACAGTTCTGGGACAGCCAAGTGTAGCTGGTCTTAGTGGAGCTCACTCATGCATCTGCTGCTCAGTGTTAGGTCAGCCATGACTGGCTGTGTCGTGATGCCTGGGCATCTAGTGTCCCCAGTCAACTGGGTCCCCTCTCTATGTTATCTTCTATAGTACAATAACTGTGCCTGGATTTACTTATTGGATAGCCCAGCAAAACGACTCAGAAGCCTCAATCCTCCTTAAGTCTCTACTTTCACCAGATTTTCGACTACTCTAATCTGTGAGCGACCCATAAACTAGCAGAGGTTCACGTGGTTTTGAAGTAAATAACAGGTCACACGCATAGGGCGCAAAGCATTGTGGTTTTGTTGTTTTTGTTCCCTCACCCTCCCTTTGAATAAATCTATTTGGAATTTGATATCTTCAGTTTCCACTCCCTCCATATTAAAATAGCCATATAAAGGAGGAAAGGTAAATGAATTATCCAATGTACAGTAACAACTTGGTTCACGAATGCTTCTGTTCACAAACAACTTGTTCGCAAAGGGAAACATTAGCAAAGTTTGGCTTCCATTAGTGTCGGATCTACGTTCCGTTTCTGTCCAGGGGTGACAGGTCCTGCAAACGAGGTACCAGTGGATTAAAAGAAAAGCATGAGAAACAAGAAAAACAAGAAAGGCATAATTCTGGGATCAGGGGGCTTGCAGCAGTCTGGATCACCAGTCTCAGTCACCTTTTATTGAGAAGAACAAAGGAAGTAGCTACTACAAATGGGCGGATACCAAACGTTTTAGCAAGGACAATACAAGTCAATTATCATAAGTATGAGATTTGACTTAGTAAGCCATCACATTATCATTCCTTTGAGGATGTCTCACTAAAGCATTTAGTGTTCACCTTATGGCTTTTAACAAGGACACAGGTTTTGCAATCTTATTCTTCCCATTAATGCTGGACTCCCTCCAGAACTAAACAGTCATATGGCTTGATCAGGCCTGAGGCAATACATTGAAAGAGTAATTAAAGAATTATCCTTCTCCACAGGTAATCCAACACACGCCTGTAATCCCAGCATTTGGGAGGCTGAGGCAGGAGAATGGTAAACTCAAGGCCAGTCTGGGCTGTGTAATGAAGACTTATCTTAAGAAACCCTAACAACTGTAAACAAATCATTGTGTGTCCTCAGTGCTTTCTCTAACTAAAGAATGTCCTTTTCCACACATTAGTGAACTTCACATCAGGTGATGAACAAGACCACAGACATCTTCCCACATGAACACAAAAAACAGGCCACTTCCCCAGAATTGTGGAATCGAGGTATCACTGTATATTTCAATATAGTTCACACATTACAAGTCTTAGTAGGGGCAAAGATACAGAAGAACAATGTAGTATTTGGGGGAGAATCTCAAATATTTTGATGCCCAACTAGCAAAGGGAAGTATATTCAGGTCAATGGGTAAAAGAGGCTTTTTGAATCAGAAATGAATAGTGGGGCTCGAGAGATACCAAGTTGTGGAGAACTTAACAGATCTTCCCAGGAGAACTTTCTTGAAAAGTTCTCTTTGTATTTTGCAGAACTCATTCCAGCAGCCTTCTTTGATCTCGGAAATGGGATGTTCAATACATAGCAAATATCTTAGGAATTTGATAATTGGAAGCAGTAAGGTAAATTCGATTTTCTCAAATCTAAAGTCATTTAGACTCAAAAATTTAAGGCATTTCTTAAACTAAAACAGCTGAAAAAATTAACAATGTTTTCTAGCAAACTAATTTTATTTTCTTCATGGCTAATTTCTGTATTTTTTACAAAGTCTAACCTTGTCTCTGGGTCATAAACGTTTCCATCTAGGTCACATTATGTTTATGGTACTGCTGTGTCCAACAGTGTTATGCCAGACTGCATATATCCAATGCACATTATAAAACTGTAGCAGAAATTAAAATGTATATGTGTATCTATTTATATTTATATCTATACATACACAAATGTATATGTTAGTATGTGCAGATATACACACATATATAAATTATATGTGTTGTAAATAGAATATCAAGTGCAGGCATGTGAACAATTCTTTGTTAAATGGAAAGGCACTGGCTTAATGTTATTTAGAGTCACATAAATAAAGACAGGCTATTTGCATTGATGAATATGAAATGCGCTAAGATGAACAAACACCAGACATGATTATTAAATGGGAGTGACAGGAAATAGATTAAAGAAAAACTCAGAATGTTCTTCAGATGCAAGTTTAAACAAAAACAGACATATGCAGCTAAACAAAATGCAGATGAATATCTGTTACAATTTTAATTTTAGTAAGTTTGTGTCAACATATTTCAACACTAGATGTCAATATTTTAAAATCATAAACTAGTGTTTGCTAAAAGATATAGTCAAGATATTTTATTAGCACTCAAATCTACTGCTAGAACCCATGAGATGTAGTGTTAATATAATACATTTTTTGTTGTTGTTTCATGGTAAGTAATTATACATTTAGAATGCTTCCAAAGCTGGGCCCCTGACCACTGGAACTGTCTGAAAATGACCTGTGCCAGGAAAGTTGTGTTTGAGAGGGAGAAGATTATTCATATCATTGTCCACTATTATATTTTGTCCTGTGTGAACCACATAGGCAAATCTCAGAGAGTGGATTCCTGGCCACCGTCTTCTTCTCATTCCCCACTTTCCTTTTAGTGACCAATTTGGATTTTACCTCTTCTATTCACCCCAAGTGCAGCAACATTGGGTGAGGATGCCCAGACTTCCTATACTGTGTTACATTTAGCCTGCTTGGAAGTTCCTACATTACTAAAAATAAAATAAAATAAAATGAAAAGTAAAATAACAAAAAACAAAACAACAAAAAAATTTTTTTTTCCTTTGCTTATTCTTTTCCTTCCATTGTAGAGTTTCTAACCATGTGGTTTACACGTATGAATAATTTGAAGAAAATTGTAAATTTATTTATTGAGGTCATGGTTCTGTCTCTAGCAAATAAATTTCACATTAAAGTGATCTTCTAGTAGAAAAGGATATTTCTGGGGACACATTTCAAGTAGCCTTTTTTATAGCTTCAACATAATGAACAGAAATAGAAAGCTAATAAAGTCAATTGACAATGTAACAATTTAAATCCTGATGAGTATAAACAGAGTTGAAGCTAAAATGGAAAAGTAATCAGTTATCTATTTCTCATTGAAATCCCTAGTTGAAAACAAAGTTTCTATTACATATAGATAGTGCTGGACACATTATAGACTCTTTAAGTATGATTATATAATATCTGCTATTTGTAATTGTTATTCAATTTAAAAGTATGAGTTTTACATATGTGCTGTTCACTGACAAAACTTTTATTCAGAATCAGAGACTATTTTATATCCAGATCCTCATTTCTCTTCCTCACATGTTTTTAGAAGTCCTAAGAAAGCTATGTGTTGGTTTCCTACAGTCCTCTACTGCATTATATTAAAGGGAGAGTGGCATTAAATATCTTTTAAAATGAATTTTTTAAAGCAAAATAAAAGATAATAGGAAACAGGACTGCTATGGTTGATTCATTGTGTCAACTTGCAGAGTTTAGAGGCTTGGCTAAGTGACTCAGCAGTTCTACATCCTGAGCCTGTGCTAGAGGACGACAGGGAGATGGTGTGGGAGTGGGCTGGTAGCGAAGAAAGGCTTGCTCCCCCTCCCCTTGTGTGCTTGCTGCTTTTGCTCTCTTCCTCCAACATGAACTGTTGCACTCCACCATGAGCCACTCTGCCTTGGAGCCAGCGACTATGGACTAAATCCTCCATAGACTGTGAGCTAAACAAACCTTTCTCCTTCCTTAATTCTGGGCATCAGGTATTTTATCCCAGCAGTGAGAAAAAAGTAACCAAGACAGGGACATAGACAATTTTCAAAACAGTGACCAAGAGATGGACTAAAGGGGAGAAAAGAGAACAAAGAGGGTGAAGAAAGCATCGGGATGTGTTCAGACCTATACCACCTCCACACAATGAGACTAATCATTATGGACTGCAAATATGGATGCATAAAAATGACTACACAGCTTTTGACAAACATTTTTATAAGATGGTTGTCTATTAACTTCTTTGTGCATGGGTTTTTCTCCCATGTCAAAATAGACAGCGATACTTAACTCTGAAGTATGTGTTGATGGTGAACGACAGAAAAGATGTAAAAGATCTAAAAAGGATTTATCATGGAGAAGAGCTCAGAGAAGTTCCCCTCATCTTCCCTTTATATAAAAGCCATATTCATTTATTTTGCATTCACCAGGATACTAATACATATTTTCAACTATGAAAAAGAAATGGCTTTATAAGAAGTCAGCTTGCTGCTTAATATAATTCATTTGAACTGTTTTATGGAGTTCACAACTCTTACTGGAAATGAAGAAGGAATGAGAGGCAGATGGAAGTGCTCAAGTGAGCTGAAGCCCCTACATCTTTCAAATGCACAGATTCAAGCTGTGGATTCTTATAAATAATTTGCCCTCTTAAAGTTTCAATGTTGAAATTTTGTCCTAAAGAAAATTTTACTTCTTGCAATATTTGTCTTGCCTAGACTTCTTGAAGCATCTAGACTGGTGAAAATGTATAATTTAGATAATAAATCTAAACTAATGCCAATGTAGATGCACCTATGAAATGAACCCCAAAGAAGTTATTTTTGTTAAAACAGAATTACAAAGTAAGACAAATAACCTCAAATGTCTCAAGTATTTCCATTTAGAGCAATAAACTATTATAATACAAAATCTTTTTGTCTCATTATTTCATGATATTGTGAATTTTAAAAGAAATATCCTATTATACTTGCCACATGTCTTTTTGGTACTCCTGTTCCCAAATTCAACTTTCCTCACAAGACTATAGATTATCTTGGAAATTTGTGTTTCCTCTACCTTTGAACACTTTTAATTTTTAAGTTATGTTTGGAAGTCTTTTGCTGAATACTTTGCCAAAAATAATCTAAATGTCAATGATACAAGTATGATTGTAAACTGATCATAGTCAGGAGTACTGGTGCAAGCCTGTAATCCCAGCACTCTAGGGTGCAGAGGCAGGAGGACTGCAAGTTCAGGTCTACTGAGGAAGACACTCTTTCAAAGTAAAGCAGATAGACCGGACTGGACATGTTACTTACTCAGAAAGCCCTGGATTCAATCCCTACTACTGCAGCAACAACAACAAAAAAGGAACCATCATGTTCTTGTTTCCTAACATCTTGCAAGGAAGCAGTCACATATTATTTCATACAATGTGATATTATAATAATAAGGGCTAGGGAAGGTAAGAAGGGAAATCCTTGGACTTCAGCTGACTGTGGGGATAAAAGGGAAGGGAATGGTTTTAAAGACAGACTTGGCTTAGTCATAGATAATGTTCTCTTATCTCAGACATAGCCACCAATTCCTCCTGTCACTGCATTTATACATCACTGATTCTATCCACACAGGGTTTTTGATTTCTCTCACTCTTGAATGTGGACTGAGATCCTGAGGCTTGCTTTGATTAACAGAAAGTCAGAGGATATACTGTCTGACATTTAGGCCTTGAACTTAAAATGCTTAATAGTTCCTACTGTCGCCTCTTGAAAGGCAGTTACCATAAACCCCTTCCTTCATGCAGGTGAGGCCACAGAACAGTCAGTGAATCCATGGCAGGGGTCCAGGTACAAAGGAGTTGCGCCAGACATCACATGGAGCAGAGGTGCGCAAACTCAGCTCCTCTGCTCAAGTTGTGGAATCATAAACAAAGAAATTTTCTGTCACTGTAAGCGACTTGTGATGATTTGCTACATCATCATTTAGTTACTTTTTTATTCATAGGGAGAAAAACCTTGAAATCCTCTATTTAATGGAGAAGTTTATTTTGGTTCGCTTTTTTCAGTGAAGTGAGTCCATGGTTGTGTGGGTCCAATGCAGAATGGCAAGGTGGAAGGGTGTGTCTGAGGGACGCCGTTTACCCTCCAATGGAGAGTAAGCAGAGAGCAAGCTGGAGCCTGGGATACATTTACATTCCCTTAGTGACCTGGTCCTCTGCCTGGGCTCCATCTCTCAAATGTGAATTCAGCTAGGAGGATAGAGCCCCTGTGATTTGATCAGGTTTTAAATGCTTGAGACTTTGGGGAGACATTCTATGTCTAAACCATGACAGTAGCCATGAGTGAGTAAGAGAATCTATTAACATTTTGCCTATGTCTAATGACAAATAAAACTATAGAAATTAGGGAAAGTGACAAGACACAATATTCTAGAAGGAACAAACAGCAAGAGAAAAGGGGTAGAACCATGAGAAAATATTGTGTCCAAACACCTTCCGGGGATGTATCAAGCAAGATGGCTATGGATAAAGTGGTCGAATTGAAAAGGCTACTTTTTAAAAAACTGTATTTTCTAAAAATAAGATGACATTTCTGATAATTTCATTGTTCTGATGGCTTCTGATACAATAATAATGGATAGAAATATAATAATGTCTTTATAATAATGTATGTTCGCCTCTGCGTCCAAATAAGGTAAACCAACCAATTCAGCAGGAATTGTGTGATATAAAATTCGGACTAAGAACCCGAATCTTCCTTCAGTTTTGTTGTGTAAGTAACTCTGAGTATCTAATTTCATTTTGATTGGTTTCAGCATATCTTAGTCCATAAAATAAACAGATTAAGTTATTCTTAGCATTTAACAGATTTTTGAACTCTACAATTTAAAATGCATGTATGTATTACATGACCACAACATGAGCAGTTATTTGTCTTGAAATATGATTTTGACTTAACTAGGTCGCTTGAACTTGGTTGTACAGCATTTTCAGACAAGTAAATTACCTTTTAGTGAATCTGGCTCTGTTTTTCTCCTGTATCCTTTCTGCTATACTTTGTACAAAATTCACCGTAAATCACATCTGTCCTGTAAATTTTCAGGTGCTCAGGTGAGGTGTGTTAGAGGAAATAACATAGATTTGCATTCTAAAATGTTGTTGATACCTAATAAATCTAACCTTTCCAAGCGGATGTATGGAGTTAAAAGTACTAATTGATCATGTTGGCAGTAAGGTGTTGTTCATTCTAGAAAGGCCATGTTAATTCAAATTGATGTGATTCAAATTAACCTTAATCAGCTCTACACTGTCTGTGATTCCATTACAGGATATACTGCAATTAGACTTCTCCTGTGTGATTCTGCCCGATGGCCTTATGAAAAGGTTTACACTTTTTATTCTGGCTCTTTTAATGTAAAATTTTATAATAACCATGTATTTACACATATAATGTTATCATTGCTGCCCCCAAGAATGACTTTTTGCATGTTTATGTTTTAGTTCGGTTTGTTCTAAAAATATCCAAATACCTGGATTACTGTGACCTGCATTAACTTTGGACATCTTTTCTCTGCTTGAACGATAACATACTGTCAGAAAACAAGCAGGCGGTAATGTGTACAAGCTTTTATTTTATGTTAATAAATCAAATGCATGATATTTAGGGAGTCAGGTAATTAAGAAATATATACACTTGAACATAAATAATACTATATGATAAATGTACTTTTGAAAATATAATTGTGAGGATGTTAAGTGAAATATGGCCTTTGAGTAGCATATCCACTTCTATTTTAATTACATAGACAAGTTTTGGTATTTTTTCTATTTCATTTTTATAGGAATGCTCTGTGAATAATTTTGTAATACTTTCCATGTACGTAATCAATTTCCTTTCAGAGCACAGAAATACTAAATAACGGAAAGAAAAGCTACTTTTTCGTGCATTCCATAGTCAGAGTGTAAATGTTGATCACAGATGCTCAAAGTGGGCTGGTATCTTTTGGAGGTAAAAGAGGTGCGCAAGCTCAGCTCCTCCTCGAACTTATGTACTGTTGCTGAGCCTGTCTTTGCCTGCTTGTAAATAAATATAAAAATATAGGAAGCCCATCTGGACCTTGTCAAGGTCAGGAGAAGTCCATGTTTTTAATCCCAGGGAGAAGTTCTTAGAATTCCATTAAGTAATTCCAATCTACCACTTCCAGTACAACCCATGGTGTGAATAAAGGGATAAACTCATATCTGTACTGGTGCGGAGCCAAGGAGGTCCTGAGTCCAGTTAGAACAATGGCTAGCCAGAACAAAGGCCTGGATCCAGGACTGAACTGGGTTTTATTAATTCATGAGGAGGGGAGTGGCTCGAAGATGAGTGATTGTGAGAATGGTGAGAAGTATCTGAATGCTGTGAGCTGGACTAGGTAAGAGGTGAGAAAGCACCTCTGCAATATGCAGAGAGAGAGAGGTATGCAGAAAGAGTGATCGGCATAACACAGCTTGAGGAAGTATCTTCTGTTTTGGGGTTGGTGCTTCAGCTTTTTTTAAATTCTATTTTAAAAATAAAAGGAGGAAAACATTAACAGACAACCTTTTACAAAATAACAAAAGAGCAGTACAGACAATATAGAGTTACAAAGTGGTAGGAAATTAACAATGCTTGCTGTATTACACATTGATATCTTCAAAGTGGTTTCTCATGAAAACAGATAAAGACATGCAATATTGATCAGTCAAGGACTCATTGATAGTTTCTTTCAGCAAAGAAATAGAAGACAGTAGAACAACTATGTTAACTATCCTGTATATACATACATACAAAATTTTTCCTTCTTTCCCTTCTCTTTTCCCACATCCCAGTTGCCCTTTACCCTTGAGAGTTTTCCTGTCATTTCACAATGTCTATCACACCTCCGAGTTGAAATTAATTCTTTCAGGTTTGACACTAGTGAGACAATGCGGTGCTGGCACATGCAGGTCTGATTTATTTCACTTTAATGTCTGTCCCTGATGCCCTAAGATAGCGGTTCTTTCTTGAGCCTCAGTCTTGTTTCAGAACAGAGGCACTGGCCTAACAATGCGTAGTAGGTGGCCCATCACTGACCCGTGGCATATAGACTGCACATCAGCACCTCCCAAGAGACTCATTTGCATTGCTTAAAGCAAATTGAGGGGATAAAGAAATATCCTAGCCAGCTCTGTACATATCACCAGGCAGAGTCAGGACCAGGTTAACCAAAATGGAGACAAATGTCCTTCTTTCAAGGATAGCTGTCTGGGTGGTCCTTCTCATAAAAATACCTCCTCCAGAAGACTGTTCTGGCAATGAAGTAAGAACGGTTCTTATTATTAATATACTTTTCTGCACATGCTAAGTATTTGAAACATGAACTGTGGATGCTTAATGTTTGGACATTATCATTTTATATAAGTTAAATTTTTTAGGTCCCTGAGTTAATAGCCTAGCCTTGACAGTTTTATTCTTTAGTTTGTTTTCAATTTGTATCACTGAGAAAGGGGGAAACAGGCAGAATTTGTAATTCTAATAATAAAGTAATTTTTGTGGTGGAAGTCCGTGAGAGGGAAGAGTGCTGGTTAGGCATGCCTCACTGGGGAGGTGAGGAAGAGTGCCTCAGGGACTTTAGCTGGAGGACCTGATGGCCCTCTGTGCTGAGAGACACACTAAGCTCTAGGGTTAGAGAATTAGATTGAAGTCTGAAAGTGAAAGTGTGAAACAAGACCTAGACTGTGAGTTAATCATGAAACAGAAGGTCAATGATAAGCCTAGAACAGAATCAAGTGAGTAGCATTCTTCCCACTTCATATGTTAAAGGCGTAATACTCAGTACTTCAGACGAAACTGCCTTTGAAGAGATGATTGGGATTAGATAAAATCATGGAGGTGCCTTAATCCAGTATGACCAGTGTGCTTATGTTGAAGGCAGTTGAGTTAGATAGAAATACTGTAGGCAGTTAGACAGGGCTAAGCCCTCCAACGAGCCAGTGTGGAAGAAAAGATACCTTGCAACTGTGGGAGACAGGCACTTCTGCTGTGGATCAGGCTGCAAGACAAAAGATTAAACAAACGCACCCACATAACTCCCTAGGGATGGATATCAGGGCTTGATATTCTAAATAGGTATGAATTACCTTGAGAAAGCCATGAAGATCACTAACCCATCCCCCTACAGGAAAAGCCCCTGTTTTATGTTCATGCACACTTGCTACATGACTCAGTTCCCCATTTTATCCCAATTTAATCATTTTTACCTGAACAATTATATTTGTAATCTTATTGGCTTATCATAGCTTTGTCTCACCTCATGCCCACCTAGTGAGTTCCCATGTTTTCCACCTTGGACCCACCTCACCTTGAGCTTTTGCTCTATAAAACTCCCTCAAACACACAGGGTCCTTGGCAAACCACTTGAACCCCCTTCTGTCCCTTTCTTGGACAGAAGCTTTCTGTCCTTCAATAAAGATAGTCTACTCTTAACCTCCATTGTTTCCAAAATTTATTCTTTGATTTTACAGAACATGAACTCATCTGAGATATCTTTAAGATTGGGAGTTTCTTTCCCCTATAGCACTTAGAAGGAGAAAAAATTGCTACACAGGCACATAGGCGATAACCATGTGAAGACACACAGAGAAGATGACCATCTACATGGAAAGAGTTCTTCAGGAAACAAAAGAAACAAAAACCTTGCCAAACAATGATCTTGGCCTCAATCCTGTTCACATTAAGAAGCATTACTGAAGCTTTGCTCATGCAGTCTTAGACAACAAATATCTGTTATTTAAACTGCTCCATTGTTAGTGTTTTGTTACGACAGACCTAGAAAATTAATACACAGCACAGCAAATGCTGTTTGTGTTTTAGATGTTGATATACAAGGTGTTTCATAACAACTTTTTTTTTTGCACACAGTCAGTTACATCCAGTCCTGTGTATGTAAAGAAAGACCCACTATGCAGCAGGAATCCAGAAATGGAGAGCAGAGAAAAGTTCTGGACAGTGGCTTCAAGAGTGTGCTTCTAGCAGTCTTTTAATTCAGCAATATTGAATTGATTTTTGTTTCGTTTTGTTGAGTCAGAGTCTTCTATGTAGTTATTTGAGGCTTGCCTCAAACCCACGGCATTTCTCCTGCCTTAGCCACCCCAGGATTGTGAGCATGATCCACCATATCTGCTTTAATCTACTCATAAATGCTTGGAAATTTGCCCTAGTAAATTAATGCTGCTCTGAATTTCTCATTGTTTCATAAATTTTCAAGTTTTTCATTCATGTAACATGGTATCTTATACACACAATGGATGAGTAGTACTGGAATGAAGGTATGACAAAGTGATTTTCCTCCATAAAGGCACAACATAAATATTGAAAGAGGTTACCTTTTCTATTTTTTTCCACTGTGTATAGCTTTTCTTCTTTTTAGAAATCAATTTTATTGGTACATTTTTGACACACATACTGATCACATTCATCAGAGGGAATTTGTACCTGTGCATGACTTATCTTAATTTGTTTTTCCCATTCTCCTCCCTTCCCTTCCTCTTCTCTCCACTTACAAAACTTTGTTTCTGTTGTTTTCCTTTCATCCTTTTTTATTTTTAATCCATCCTCCCTTTCTTCCCTTCCCCTCCCCACTCCCTTGTTCCTTTTTCCATTTGAACATTTTCTTGCTAATTCCCAATACTTATCCTCTATTTTGGGCTGAGGCTAGTAAATTTTCACCCCTTTCTAGAGTATTTGCCTTTTTCACTGTGCAAAACATAGCAACAAGTTAGAATTTTAATTAAAGGAGAATAGCACATCAGGTCAAATTTTCTACAATTAATTGCATCTGGAAATCTACATAATAAATTCAACAAATAAAATGAAAATTAATTATAAAACAACAACTATACTCAAGTCCAATTATATTACAGTCTACCTAAATAATGGAATGAACACTATAAAATGTATTTAAAATCAACACAAATAACTACAAAGAAATATTTTAGGTAACATGGAAATAAAGTATTTAAAATAAATTAAAGTAGATATCATCCACAAAATAATTTTCAATATACATTTTCAAAGCAAATAATTTGCCTGTTGTAGCCAAAAATTTTAATGGTATTTTGGATTAAAGTGTTTAAACATAAGCAAGCAAGCAAATAAAGGTAATATATTGGCAACTGTCAGACATTCTTTAGCAAAATATTTCAAAACATACCTTCAAGAAACATACCAATCATGATCAACAGCAGCTAGTGATTTCTTTGGTCAGTTTAAGTTGCTCAATAAATAAAGTCATCTCTCTCTCTCTATATATATATATATGTATATATGTATATATATATACATTTTATATGAGTGTGTTTGAATTATTCTGTAATATTCAAATTTAAGCATCCTATGTGTCTATAGTAATGTCTGTGATGAATACCGTTAAACACTTTACATGTGCCTTTTGGTGGAGAAATTAAAACCTTTAATTTTTATTTCATTTTTTTCATTGTTATTTATTTTACTTTCTTAAAAAATAAATTTAAATAAATTTATCTAGGGAATAGCATTTGGCAATTAAAACTTTATATTTAAAGTTGGTATTAGTTATATAATTATACATAAATATACAAAATTAAAAGTTTTCATTGATATTTATATGTAAAGAAGGTATATATTTGTACTATCTACATTTATATTTATATAAGCATTTATTGGCACTAAACATCATAATCACAGATTCATATTGGGGCACATAGGTTAGTATACTTTTGAGTTATTCACATATAGGGTAATTATTATATCTTTCAACCTTAAATATAGAATATAGGGCATTTTAAGAATCATACAAGGGGCTGGGGATTTAGCTCAGTGGCAAAGCGCCTGCCTGGCAAGCGCAAGATCCTGAGTTCGGTTCCCGATACCGGAGAAAAACAACAACAAAAAAATCATACAATGTACCTTACAAAACTTACAACTGAAATATTTATACATTTCAAATTTTTACTATCAAATGTTTTACAGTTCATGTCTTGGAAATTACAGGACTGAGAAGAATCAAAGAAACAAACAAAATATCAAAAACAAACAAGGAATCAGATAGTAGGTAGAGCCTAACAAATGCACGGACTGCTTCTTTCTGTAGAAACTAATGAAAAGAAAGAGAACAAGCTTTATTCTGAAATTAAAAAAGATTTTCTTTGACTTCCCATGTGGTTATGCCCAGATAATCCCATTACAAATTAAAAATACCATAAATTGAAACTCCATTTCATACACTTAACTGCCAAACATCATGATTTGTCAAAAGAGCACACTGTAGGTTTTCAGGGGATTGTCTTTATGATTATGTGGTTGACTGCAAGCTGGGTTCATTCACTGTTGTTGCCCAGCACTAACAGAGTCAATAATATCATAAATTAATGGCACAGCAATTGGTCAAATTCAAAGTCTGAGGTGTCATTTATACTAATAGCATATCATCTTCACCCCACTGTACAGTGGAAAAGTTTGAAGTTGAACCATTTTAAGTCTGGGACTCTCTGGGTTTCTGTCTGAGATAAGCATAGACACATATAAACAATACTTTTTATGCAAAAACTAATCTTCACTTTTAAATTTAAATTTTAATAATATTTACATTAGCAAAATTGTTAGAATTACCAAACCTTGCCTGTTAGTCTGTTTTAAGTTGCTATAACAGGACACTTGAGAGTGGGTAATATGAAAGGAACAGAGAGAGCTTTTATACTCTGAAGCCTGGAAAATTCAAGTTCTAGAAGCACCAACTGATTGAGAGCCTTTTTGTTTTGTCCTTTCATGGTGGAAGAGCAAGAGAGCCTGATAGAGAAAGGAGAAGAAGCTGAAATTCATATTTCACCAAGAATCCACTTCTGAAATAATTAACCCACTCTTTCAATAAGGGGATTAATCAGTTCATGAGAGTAGAGGTCCCATGAACTCTTAGAAGTTCTCACCCCTCAATGTGCTGCACTGGGTAGATGGGAATAAAGTTTGCAATACATGTACTCTGGGGAATGTACTCGAACCACAGCAACTTGGATATTTCCACTATTTGAAATAAAAAAGGACATTTTGAAGTCTTTTCCTAGATTAAGTCCTAACTTGCAGAAGAATATTACCATCTGGATAATATTTAAATAATTTATTTACCACCCAAGCCTCTATTTATAAGTTAAATTACAAACAAACTCAACATTAAGGAAAATAATCAAGGCAATCTGACAGGGAAATAAGTTTACACTGTAAAACAAATATGTAATACCTATTCAGTGCATCTGTAACGATGGTAATATATTTTGATTTAAATCATCCGACAGCAATATATCAAATATAAAACAAAAATGCATCTCATAATCTAAAATATTAAATTATGGTTTGTCTTACCTTATTGTAGAGATCTCCAAAGTCATATATTCAATTCCAAATGTTAGAATAAGATAGATGTATATAGTGTTATTTTTTCTGCAAAGAGATGATATTTAAGAAGCGTAACACACCAGGATATGAATTATGATGCAATAATTCACACCCTTTGCATTGTTAGATATAAGACTGTACTGAGCTCTATTTAATGCACAAGGTGTAAATTATTACCCCATAATTCACAGCATGGAATGGTTTATTGTGCTTATAAACAAGTCCCTACACAAATATTTTCTTATTAAAAAGGGGAAAATGTTTGAATGTAATATGTTTTTAAAAGGAAATGTGGGAAAGCAATAAGAATATGAATTAAAATAACATCAAATGCTGTTTTGATTTTAAACACAGTATTTTCTTTAACAAAAATCAAAATACATTTTTTGTTTTGCTTGACTGATGTTAAGACCCAGCAGGCATTTTAGCAACCAAGTTAGTTTAAGTACTCTGTAGTATACAGAAATTCCATCGGAATCATTCTTTCTTCCACAAGTCACCACCCTCACTATATCTTTTACCATTACTTCAGAGCCACATAATCCTGTGAAGTTTCACTTGTACAATTTAAAGCACTCTAGTGTAGCTGGGGAGCTCAGGAATATTAGCAAAGTCTCCAGCTGGCCTCTGTAGAGCTCTAGATGGCATGCAACTGAAGTGGGTGTTTATCTTTGAACTCAGGATTCCTGGAAATGCTCTCTACTGTAGACAGTTACCTATACTGGAAATAAGTTTTCTCACCACAAACCCACAGCTACCTTCCAAGACATTCGGTCTATAGTGGAAACCACTGGTTTCTTTCAGTTATGAGTTTGCATTAAAACAAGAAAAGAAATAAAAAGAAATAGGTAAATATTGATCCACTTATTCGTTCACAAACAATAGTAGGGATCCTTTAGGATACTAAGCACAGGATAACTCTAATCTTGCAGAGCAATAATAATAATTCTTTAGCTAATTATAGAAATCCCCCTCAAAATTTCCAAGTGGGAGAGATTTTCTAGAGTCACTCTGTATATATAATAGGTAGAAATAATAACTTTGAGGAATCACAGACTAAGTATTTCTACCTTTGGCCACTCCACTGTGACACAGATATTACAGGAATAACGAAGACAGAAAAAGATATAAACAATGAATGACCAGAGAATGGATGAATTCATCAAATGATATTCCAGTAATTTTGAGTACCAAGATCAGAGGTTAGAATATAAATTGAAGTTTATAAGAAAAGAAATATACCTCACTTGCATTTTATTAGCCTGTTCAATACTTTGGAGACATCTCCAGTAATACTTCTTGAGATTTTGCGGTTTTACTTATTGTTTTACATTTTTTATTGTGGAGATACTATAATATATATATTTATTTATACATATATATCAGCATTTCATCACCAGAAAGTATACAATTTAATGCCATTAACTGCATTCAAAAAACTGTACAACCATCATTCCTACCCATTACAGAACTTGTTCATTATTTTAAGCACACTGGCAATAACTGCCACTTCTCTTTCCCTCCAGGCCTGTGGTAACATTCATTTCACTTTCTGTCACTTTTAATCATTTTGACATTAAATGGATTGAGTGACTACTCCTGTGTGGGCACTTCAGAAAATAATACTCGGGTTTTTTTCCGAATGACTAAGCTCCAGATTCCTCTTTGAAGACTACTGACTTAAATTCTTAAAAGTGATTCACATTTGCAAAAGATAAAGTTAATGAGGTACTAATAGCTTCAGGTAATTTCTACTTTGAGTTTTTTTAGGAGAAATAATTTGTATTCTGTATGTGCCATGTCATAACAAAGGTTAGATAAAGAATTCTCTATTGATTTTAATTATCTGAGATTTTTTTTTTTTTTTTCAGATTTCTACCAACAGGGCCTTGGACTGATACTGAAAGGAATACAATTTTTCCATGGAATAATTAGTAAAAAGATTAACAGTCCTTTCTTAATTGAAATCAATTTGACCCTGTCAAGAGTCATTTTTCTCATATCTTCTAGATTTTAGAGGGCCTCTCTAAAATATATATTCTAATAGACATTAATTGCATAATTTGATTTGCAAAATATATTAGTTGGACTACTCTTCTTATGTTGGAACTAGCTAACAAATATATTTTTAAAATGGAGTATGCAGTCACTGTAAACACCAAGAATGATCTCAAAACCTGGAAACATTTTCCTGTTTTTATCACATTTTCACATGCTTGTATTGTTTTAGTTGATTGAAATGTACTGTATTTATTTTGTTTAACTGTCAAAATCTTATCTATCATTGTCATCAGCAACAACAACTATTGTAAATTGTTTGGCTATTAAATATTATTGCCATTAATTGATCATTATTGGGTTTTTTTGCTTTAGATTATTGTGAAGTTTAACATAAGGTTTAAACGAAAATCATGTTTGAATATCTGCCTTGAGAAATTTGCACTTAACTCTGATATTTGGCTGTTGATGAGTTTGGATGAAGACAGGTATTAAATTACATACAAATTTAGTGCTGAAAAAATATTCATATATATGTATATCCAGTGGTATTTATTGACATGGTATTGCATCCCTAACTTCCTGATATCTTTTTAATTTGTGGCATCATTCCGTGTAGCAAAATATTGTTTTGTGAATCCAAAGTTTTCTGAAGAATAACTCTGAGATGTTGAGCAATCACTGAGTGTCCCTCAAACTAACCTCAAGTCTGAATGATTTTATATTGTACCATTCCTTCTCCTCTATCCCTAAAAGACTTGCTATGTGTGTATTTCTCCCAGCTAGAAGCAGTTTAGTAACGTGTTGTTGATAGCCGTCTTTGGAATTCATCACTAATTCCTGTCCACCTAATCATGTGGAATGTTTCTTCGAAATATTTCCCAAATCACTTTCAATATTTCCATTCTGGGTATGTTTTTATCACACTCTAAATATTTCTTTGATTAAACCATTCTTTCTTAATTATTCAACAACTGCCTCACCCTGCCATGTAAAAGTCATGTATATTAAGCCTTATTCATCTTTACTCATAGGATGTAGAAAAAAGTCTACTTAGAACTATGCTAAATTCAAACTAAACGATTAGTGACATTAAACTTGGTGTCTTCATGATAAGTGTTCTCTAAAATAAGAATATGAATGTCATCCAGTGAGTATGCATTTTATTTTAAATGATACTCAAGTATAAACTGCCACATTTTGTCAGTAAAGTAAGGTCTAAGCAAATACATAATCTACTTTATCCCAGTGATATCCACTCTTAAAATAAGTAGTGATTGTTGTCATCACAGTTTAGTATATAGTTTACCTGGTAAAGTTTTATAATACTGGTGATGTGATATAGTATCTGTGTGTGAAATTTTCACTCAACAAATATCAGAGTCTTAAAAAGCAAGACAAAATTTCTTAAAAGATGCATTAATTCATAAGCAACTGGACAAAGATAAATAATTCATAAAATAAAAAGCTCATTATTTTAGTAGAGTTATTTTAGGAAAATTTGCATATAATTGCTTATATTCAAATGTTTCAGTAGACACATAATAATTTTCTTTTCAATTGTTTTAAAACCATGGTCAAACCAAAGTTTTTGTAAGAGTCTTTACATTAGACCAAGTTCAGTCTGCTAGGAACAGGACCTACATTTTTGAAATCTTCTAGAGCACGTATCTTCTATAAAAATATTAAAAATAAATCAAACTATTATTATTCAGAATCAATATTATACTTTAGATAGAAACATTGAAATGAATCTTAGTGAGTTCCAGCTATAAATGAAATAGCAAAACAGATTATATTTTAAGACCATATAACAGAGTGTGGAATTCAATCATTTCCTTTAACAATAAATACATGAGAAATTTATATCAAAAGTCTCTTTAGGACCAGAATACTTTCATCTCTCAAATTGTTGAATGTGCAAAGCATCGGAAATTACACCTTGTATTTTTAAATCTTAAAATACAAGGGAGTTAAGTAGAACATGATTGTCTAATTAAGAGATTTTACTAGAAAATACGTTCTGGTTAAACTGAGAGGGTCATATCTTCCTATAATGCATTAAAATCATTTTATAAACTATATTGCCAGACTTATTTATTCTTAATTATACACGGCAAAAATGACAAATTGATAATTCATGCAATAGTTAACTCATATTTTGTTTTACACAATTATGGCACTTTAACATTTAATATTAGGGGCTGGGGATTTAGCTCAGTGGTAAAAGCGCCTGCCTGGCAAGTGCAAGGTTGTGAGTTTGGTTCCCGGTACCGGAGGGGGAAAAAAAAAAAAATTTAATATTAGTTTTAATGATGTTTAAATTTTATTACTAACCAACTCTTCATTTATTTTATTTTATTTTATTTTATTTTGGTTGTTTTCTTTTTTTCTGGTACCAGGAATTGAACTTATGACCTTGTGCTTGCCAGGCAGGTGCTGTGCCACTGAGCTAAATCCCCAGCCCCCTCTTCATTTAATATTGCATTTGTCTTCAATCACTTGTTTCACAAAGCCTATCTTTTCCACAAGTGTTTCACATGGACTGTTCATATTGAAAACATTCCATACTATAAGGTATTCACTGTGCTAGCTTCAGTAGCACATATACTGAAATGTATTCTTATGTTATCCTTTTCTTTGTTTCTTTTTAAAAATAATTGAGCTCTGTCTTCTAATTTAGATATAAAATATATTGAATATTTTTATAAGGCTTTAAAAATACTTGCAAAATAGTCTATCAGTGAGTTAGTATAAGATAAATGTAAAGAAGAATAAACAAACTCTGGAAAAGTTCCTCCTCACCTATCTGTTTCTCACTCATGTACATGTATGTTATATTTTAAAGTCAGAAAGGACGCATTTCCCTCAGGGTCCACCAGTTTGACTGAGAGGAGCAAACATGGCTGCTAATGATTACTGAGGAATAAGAAATACTAAATGTTTATGTTTTAGTGATCTTGTATCTTCATGAAAATGACTCAAAAGGAACCTTATTTGGGTTTACAAAAGATTCTGTCTCTTTACTAAAATGTTATTTTCAACTGACATATTTGGCATTTTAATGTTAGGGATCTCAGAGTAATGTAGTTGCATACTGTTGTCGTCCCATCTCTTTCTTTCAATGTAATAAGTATCTGCTCAACACAAGCTGTAGTCGCCAACTATCGGAGGGTAAAAATAGCATCCATATGCCATCATTTCGGTTGTCTCTTGAACCACTAATTATCAAAATTTTTCCATTTACTGGGTACAGTTAATACTTTTTAAAACACGAATACACTTTAGTTAACATTTCAAAACAAATGAAATGTCAAGGCTTATAGTTATATAATTATAAAACTAGAGTCAGTTAAGAAAAATAGTTTTTATTCACAGTGTATATTTTCAACAGTAATTTTCTCTGAGAAGCCAATAAGGAATTTTTGATACATTTGTCACTAATTTGCTCTCAATTTGCTCCAATTAGACCATTTGTTTCTACATTATACCAAGTGTGTTAATTCCCATCTCCTTTTCTTTAGGTGTGGAGCCCCTCCAGAGACAGAATACCTTCTGTTTATACCCTATTAAATTTCTTCATGTTTTAGCTATGTTGAAGCTTTTTGGGTGAAGCCATTTGAATTACTTCAATTTCAGGTTATTTCTAGAATTACCCATTATACTCAAAATCTAGTGCCAGAGCATGAATAGCACATACATTTAGCACGCATGGTTCTCATCCTCATAATGAGTGTGAGGTAACTGGGCATTAAACTCTCTCAGCCTGTTTTCTTTTCCAGTAGGAAAAACATTATCTGTCTTAAGAGTTCACACAAAAATGGAAATGGAAATATTAGTTTTAGAAAACTGTTCTAATATTTTACTCAGGAAGAAAAAGATGATTTTCTTAACAAAACGGAGTCAGAGAAATAAAAGAATTGATTTGTCAATGAATTGTGGTGAGAGAGCAGGAGGAACTGATCGTGGATTCAGGATTCTGGCATAAGGAAATTGGATGTGATACTTAGAGAGGAAAGCCCCAAAAGCTTACAAGCATGCGCAGATGGGGTGACTGATACCTTAATGGGGATGAAGAAGAGTGTATAAGGGTTTTTAAAATCTGAAGGACACATCACAGTTGACAAAATAAATTTGAAATTCATTACCATATAGCTAAAGTTATGTAAAGTGGTGATATATTTTCCTCTATTTTAGAGATAAGGAAGATTGAAACACAAAGTTAAATTGCATAGTACTTGTGGAAACAATTTTTAAATTCTTAGCCATCATAGAGTTTGGGCTACTGCTACTGACTGCAAGAATGATACAGCAAATAAACTTGCTAGGACCTATAATATATTCAATTTGACTTATCATAAGCTATCACAGCTAAGCCAGCATTAAATTTTGTAATTAAATTTATTTCAAATGATACATGAAATACAAAAGGTACATATTAATGGGATATTTCAGATATGTGCACATTGTGTAATGTTTCAATTGGGTTAAACATTTCCATCTCCTTAGTTAAATACGTGTGCCCTCAATTTTTTCTCTATAAGCCTTATCATTTGTTTATGTGTTTCATGGAATATCTATGGTTTTGCACCTCTGAAACTTACATGTTTTATGTTTTATCACTTTAGATTCACCATGTAAAAATTTCATGTGTAGAAAGATGTTATGTCACGTACAAATATAAATTTCCAAGTCATACTGCTTAAGTGTAAACAATCACCCCATAATTTTCTGGACAATTTTCTTGCTTATTATGAAAATCATTTAATTTTTATTTCCTCATCTCTAAGACAGAAATAATGCATAATGCATAGACTGTCTTGAGGATCCTATGAAATCCTTTCTATGGAGCAATTAGCTGAATGTTTTGCATAGGGTGGACATTCAATTTATCCCTCAATATTGTTGGTATAATTATCATCATTATGGTTATTTAGCTATCTATTACTTATTGATTAAAAGTCAGATTAATTTAACTCATGATAATTATTGGCCTTGGTTAAACTTGACAGATTTTCTTCTTCATTTGATTGTATAGTCTTAGTCAATAATGTCATTTTTGTAGTTTCAAATTTAATGTTAAAAGTGGTATCCCTATTTATGACCTGATTTTATTGATGTTTATACTTCCAAAAATCTACTACTTTTCACTCTGACCCCTTACACATAATGTATACTACACGCTTATTTTATAGGCTGTTATGGTTTGTGTCTGGATGTTTCCCCCAAAGTCTCATGCAGTCATGAAGTGGGCTTCTAGAGTTAAGATTTATTCATGGGTGTGAGGGCTACACCTACTGTGTAGTTTGCATACAATGCAAGGGAGGGAAAGGAGGTGCTTGCTGCCCCTCCTTTCTTTTGCTCTTGTTGTTTTGCTTTCTTCCACCGCCATGAACTGTTGCCCTCTGCCAAGTGCCACTCGGCATGAGAGGAAGCCAGGGATGGACTGAAATCCCCACAAACTCTGAGCTAAATAAACCTTTCCTTCCTTAATTATGGGAATCTGGTATTTTGTCTCAGCAATGAGAGAAAAGTAACGAAGACACAAGGGAAAGGTTCCTCAGTAGTTCACATTGTCCTTGGTAACTGATAAGTATTAAAATGTCAGTTCAATCCTTGAGAAAGACACTTGCATTGCTTTTTGCATAGGTATTGCCATTTTCTGCTTCTTGACTGAGTTCTTGATTTCAGTGTTTCTAAGGGACAAGGAATGGCCATGGGTATATTATCTCAGCTTGCTTTTTTTCTTCTGTTTTGAATGATCTCTGTGAGGCATGAAACATGTAAATTCTAGAATGCGGTTGGAGCATGTGACTAATAAATTTCCGAAGTCTTAAAGTAATTCTGATTTTCTCAAGAATATAATTATAGCAGAATTTTTAAATGAATCAAATTCTTTCTTGCATTCAAAGGATAAGAGACATTTAAATATGGTGCTCTAAGAATTTGATTAGTATCTAAATTTTAAAGAGAAATACTTTGTTTATTATGCTTACTATGCTTGCTATGCTTACTATATTTATGTACCTGTTTTTCTGTACACGCTTTCATTCATAATCTATTTAAACTTCACATATTGTCAATTGCTCAATCCCAAATTCATAGAATATATTTATATAGACAGAAGATACTTAATTTGCCTCATGTCAATCAGCTAAGAAACAATGTAACCTGAATTCAAATTCAGGTATGTTAGATTCAATTTTTATTTTTTCCTTTGGTCTGTACTGCTAATATTGAAATTATTTTAGGAAAAATATGCTCACTGACTATTTCATGTATTATTGAAATGATTGTTCAGATCTACCATCTACCATCTGTGCTGTGTGATCTGGAAGCTTTTCTGTATATCTTGCATCCCTTCAGACTCACAGGGGAATTTGGCCAATGGGAGGGATCAAGAAGACTTCAAAAGAGGAAAATAGTGAAGTCAGGGGACCTACTTGTTCTTTTCCATTCCTGCCATGTCATTATCTGTGTCTTTAACTCAAGCCAAAGCCAACGGGTATGTGTGTGTGTGTGTGTGTGTGTGTGTGTGTGTGTGTGTGTGTGTATTGGGAATTGAAGCCAGGGCACACTACCATGGAGCTACTGATCCATTTATTGTTTTTTTTGAGAGGTCTTACTGTGTTGCCCAGGCTAACTTCCAACTCACAATCCTTCTTCTTTGGCCTCCTGAATAGCTGGGATTACAGTTCTCTGCCACCATACCTGGTTACAGTGGGAATCTTGCACATCTGTCTGCACAGAACTCTTATTTTCCAGTAATAGCTTCCTTGCCTTGCCTCATGACACTTAGGTTAAGTTGCAGTATGCCTGTCACATTTTACTAGCACTCCAGCACTATAGCATTATATTGTTGATTTTCCTAAATGCTACTTCTATACTGGATTATTCATTATAGTATGAAAATACCTTCAGTTCTGCAAATGTTTGTTCCTTTATGTCTCTCTGCACTGTGTTCAGTAATTTAAAGCAAAGAATGGATTATCATTGAGATCCTTGACATCTGTCTTTTGTGCATACATATTATTGCAAAGAGGTTTGAACTTCTTTTTGACCAAATAATATTAATATGATGCCCATAGATCAAAGCATCCTAGAATTCTTTGTAGGATAGATTTAGAAAAACTTACACAACAAACAATATTTTCACTGGCAAATAAGCCAACCGAAGCCCAAGAAGTCAGGCAACCAAGGGATTGCAGAAGTAAAATGAATATAAATCTACAAAATCATTTTTCTCATTTATTAATTTTGAATGTATCTTTGAAATCTCCTAAAGTATTGTTTAATGTCCTTCCTAATTATCTAACAATTAACTTTTTAATAAATACACCTTTGCAGTACATAATATTTACACTCCTGTGTGGAGTTGGTACCTGAACACAATACATCCACATTTCCTTCTTCATCCCCTGTCCCTCCACTCTTCCCTTGCTCTCCATCTCTTGACCCCCTTGCCAATTAATTTTGAAAATAGTTTTGCCAGTTCATTTTTATAGCTTCTGAAATCATATCTGAGATGTGAATAAACGTTTAATTTTGTCTAACTGACTTGACACAGTACATCGCTTCCTAATGACTTTTCTCTTTTTCTTACTGTGTTAAAAATGTAGTTCAGAATTAATGTGATCAATTTTACATAGACAGATCTTCATTGAGTTGATGTTTATTTTCTTTAGATTTCCTCTTCTCTTTTCAGGTGCTAAAATGTCATTTGTCTTTTGTTTCAATATTTGGTGAGCCAATTCAGGAAAATGATGCTTTCTATTATTTCTGAGGTAGTCCTAATACTGATTTTTTTACAATAATCTTTTAGTACAAAATTAGTCCGAGTAAGAAATTTTGCATGAGTTTAGAATTTTTTTAAATATTAGAAGGTTAAAGTGTGGGGGAAATTTTTAAATGTATAAATTTTCCATTATTTTAAATCAATAAAATTAATATATCAGTAATGATAATTATTCCATCTCAAATATCTAATTAATTCAGTTATAAAACTTTCTTTTCATGCAAATGTATACACTCATATTTTGTTGGTGACATTAAATATTTATAAAAAGGTAAATGAATAACATTTTTACAATGGGTGTTCCTGCTATAATAATTAGTCACATGGCAAGATACTGATACTTGTTTTGAAAATAGTAGAGAGATTTCTAATTTGAAGGTGAAAGCTCACAATATTGATAGTAAGATACCATTTATTTTGATTTTGATTTTTGATTTTTCTTGCTGTCTGTCTGATTTGAACAATTTTCAAAAATTATTTCAATTTTCTCAGTACATGCTTGCACTACAGAATGATTACATTCACTGGAAGGAATTGGTACGTATACACAACACATTTCTTTTTTGTGTGTTTTTTTGATTTTTTTTTTTTTTTTCCAGTACTGGGAATTGAACTCACTACCTTGTGCTTGCCAGGCAGGTGCTTGCCAGGCAGTTGCTGTGCCTCTGAGCTAAATCCCCAGCCCCCCACAGCACATTTCAATCCCATTCTTTTCCTCTCTCTTGCTACCTCATTTTATTTTTCTAGCAGCAGATTCATTTATTTATCCTACGAAACCTTACAAAGTTAATTATCATATATACAGATTGAAAACTGGACTAATGGACCAAAGAACACATAAAACATGTAAGACAATTGTACTATGTCAAGGTGCACTTTTAGATACACTGTCTGTGCATTTTAATAGGGGGATGTTTCACATAATACATTCATACTAACTAAAAACCACTTTTGTCTCATCTCTAATTTGTTTCCTCTGCATTTAAACCTTACCTTTGAAATTTGAGGAAATATATGGTCACACTTAAATTCTCCTCACTTTTTTTTACTCAGTAAAGATCATTTTGTGAAATTTTTACATAGGCTGGTCTCCAGTGAAAACTACAGTGGGGACTGAAACGAAAATGCATTTGATATTCAAAATATAATTATAATTTCTCTATTATTAACCTTATTTTAGTTTTCATTTCTTTTGATAAGATTCTCTACCCACAACGTTATCATTTTTTTTTGTTTCTTACACAAATATTTATTGGACCGTCATTTATATTCCATATGCTGTGCCAGATGCTATAGATACATAGAAAAAAAAATACTACTTATTTCCATGTTGCATTGGTGTAGCAGGAGAAAATATATATGTGTATATATATATATGTATATATATATTCAGTTAGAATATTTTCTGACTTGTTTAATAACAGTTGTATATTTTTCAGAAATAGTACACAGAGCACATCATTAATTACAATCAAGGTCATAGAGATAAAATCCAAAGACATGGAGCCTGATTCATTGTGGTGCAGTATTTTGAAGGAGATGGATTAAGCACAGGAACAGGTTTTGTGAGGAACCATCATGCTGCTGATGAGAAACTGGATGATCCTTATCAGGAAACTGAAAGCAGTTCATTACGGTTGGAGCACAAAGTTCAAGAAGAAGACGGGTAGGAAAAAATATAAATGCCAGGAAATTCCATGGCTTTTCATCCCAGTCTAAGGAGTGTTCTGTTGCCCTCCAGGAAATGAGAACTTGGAAAGATTTGGAACAAAGAAGTGACGTCAGCAAATTGGTACTTTGGAAAAGTACACAGATGACAGCCTAAGGAGTAAAACTGATGGGAAATCAAGCTAAATAGAGACTATTTGGAAGGTATAATAAATATTGAGGTTCATTACAATAAGAGACAGGAAATAGCTTGAGTAGAGGCCGGAAATAAGCGTTCATAATGTGGACTGAAATTTTGAAAAAATAAGTGAACAAAAGTTCTGGTAGTGACCTAATTTCATCTCTAGGAAACCAGATCCAAGAGAATGCAAAGAATCTTCTAAGAGACCCTGGGAAATGTATCCAGTTTTGTAAAATGGAGCTGATAGGAGATGGCTGAATGCCAAGGGCATATCACAAGCAAGCTTCCTCAAGCATCAAGTACTTTTTCAGAGGAAAGAAAAATATTAGATGACTAAAACTCAAATTTAAAATTGTTGACATTAAGACGTGTTCAAATAGATTTTACAAGTCTCAACAAGTGTCTCGTATATTCCCAGGGACCACAGAGAAGTTTAACAATAGGGACTTCTGTACTTCAAGTTACCTTCAACATTACAACATAAAATTTTTAATGGAAACTATGATTATGTTGTATTTTGACTATAAAACTGTTCTGCTTTTTAATGTGAGATAAAACTTTTTGAAAGATCTTTGGCCACTCCAGGCTACATCATGGCTTTCAAACTTTGTCCCTCTATATTTTTTCCACATACCTTGTGCTACAGCACAAATGAAAAACAAACAATTCCTTGAGCGTTCACTTAATCTTTGCTTCCTGATCCTCTGCCTTTGACTTAGAAAGTAGACTCCATACACCCACAAGTAAAATCTACCTCAAACCTGATCTCTTGGCTTGGAACATTTTTTTTTTTCCCAGTTGTATGTCTTTGTCCCAGACTTTATCACCGTGTGTATGTGGTCTCTCTCAATATTTCTATGTAATAAGATATCTTTCACAATTATTTTTCTGTATTTACTTAGTGTTTTTATTAGCTGACTTAAATATTTTTTGAGAAATATGTACTTTTCCTCCTTTTGGCTTTCTTTTCAAAGTTTTGCCCATAGTATATCCTCAGTAAATATTCAAAACAACAAAATAAATGTAATATAGGTTACATGGAAATTTCACTTCAATGTAAACACATGACACTAATACATAAATTAAATAAACATGAGGAGATCTTCAAGTGGAAATATTTGTGTTATATGAAAATTAGTATGTCCTAAATTTCTTTCCTAGTCAGTAGATCATATCTCTTTAATTAAGATTTTTGCTAGAAATTTTGTTAACGTGTAAAAATTTATAATGAAATAGCTTTCATGGTGATAAATGACTATAGTAAGATTGTCTTTACAAAATTTAAGTATTAGAAATACATTGGCGTAAAACTAAGGCACAGGATGCATACATAGAACATGTGCTTTAGGAAATAATAAAGTTAATGTAAATTGGAAATATTTGTTATTGAGAATACTCAAAAAAGACTTGGTGGAGGAGAAAAGGAATAGATACTATAGTTAAACAGAATAGAGTTAAAGTTCTTGAGATATGGGTAAGTGCAAGTTATTTAATTTCTCTGAGCAAAAGCATCTTCACCAACATTTATGTATATCCCTTGCAAGGCTGCCATGAAGGAAAGACAAAGATGAATGTAACTTGTACATAGTTGACACCATAAAAAATTGCTATTGTTATTGTAGCAATAAGTTAGGTAGAAATATTATAGGCAGTCAGCCAGGGTTAGGTATTCAAAGGAGCCAGTGCAGAAGAGGAGAACACATCGCAACTGTGGCCCACGGTGCATCTGTTAAAGGCCAGACCTCAGGGTAAAGATGGAATGACAAGGCCTGCACACCTCCCCAAGGGATCAGCAATAACTTCAGATTATATTATAATGACAATTGGTTCAATAAAGTCATATATATATATACATATATATATGGCTTTCCTTTTATTCTGACCTTTAAGTATTTTAGTAAAGATGAACCTGCAGTTACTTAAAACATACTGCAGGGTTTTACTTTATCTTGCCTTTTTACTTTTCTTCCTAACTGAAGGAGCAAAATATGTTCATCATCAAAAATTAGAGAATATAAAAACAAGTACACTCAAAAAACCCCTTCTAACTTCACCATTCGTTACTTTATGTAAGTTTTACTAATTATTCATGAGCTCATTAATGTAGTCATTCTAATTGAAGAAAGATTACAGACAAGCCTTCTGAGATACTCCAATAGTATTGAAATATTAAGTATAGACATAAGTTTAGGTAGTTTTAAGGAATGAAACATTTTAGAAAACAGTACATGAAGTATCAATTCCAGCCATATTCTAATTTCTTGCCTATTTTTCAAAATTAAGATTAAATATATTTCATAGGCAATTAGCATATATCATTCATTTTTCCAGAAAATAATGAAAATTTTTAAAGAAAACTTACACTTTAGAGAACTCAGTATTGTCTGTATTTTATAGAGTGTTGTCTGTATTTCCCTTGTGAATTTCTTTTAGTAGAATAAAGGGAAATTTTTTGTTTTCAAATTTTATGAAGGTTCAGATTTAGTGTAATAAATGTTCTCAATTTTTTATTTGGTCATTACTATAATGCTTAACAATTTGAAGCATTTAACTGTATATATGATTATAATTTATATGCATTTACAGGTATTTTAAAATTTGCAACTTGTGCGAGAATCACAAAAATTTTGTCAGATAAGCAAAGGAGATTTATTACTATTTTTTTAAATCAAGAAACTAGATTCTACCAAAGTGAAATTTAAGACAGAATCTAACATAGATGGTAATGCAAAAAACAAAAAGATTAAATGTGGCAAAAATTCAGGTTACTCCAAATTTTTGAACCCAATTTACTACATGAATTCAAAGTACTCTGTGTATAGTCTTTCCTAAATAATTTTTGTCATATGATATTATACATAGTTTTAGAGACTAACAGAAGAGAATTACAATATAAAATAAAAACCAGACATGTCAATGAATACTACCTGGGAATACATTACAGTACTGAATTTAAGAAAATATTTTAGATTTAATTGTTTCCTTATGAAGAGACCTGAAAATATTGGAAGTATATATCAGAATACACAGTTGTTTTTTGTATGCAAAGTATTATTATGTATTAAATAAATACCTGACACTATCACAGCTGTGTTTATAAAATTTAAGATAAAATGAAGTGCACCACTGGTCTCATTTCTCCATCCCACTGGATTTTCTGCAACAGCAGACACCCAATTGCTACCCATGTCTTATTAATTTGGCATATTTTGGGAGTGATATTAGGTAAGGGTATCCAAATTCCTTCTTAGGAATCATTTTAATTTTTTACTCAGTGATACTGCTTGATTTAAGAGTGAAAAACATGTAAATAAATCTTTTAGCACATTTTTGATTTTATTCCCCATGTTTGTTCAAGTGACATAGTGGAACAGCGTCTCTCTGGAGTACATGGAAAATGATATCAGCTCCCTGTATGGGGGAAATACAGATGGTCTTGTATAGGATGGAGAAAAATAAGTTGAGGTGTACAGTGCTGTGCCAGAGACTGGCCACAGAACAAAGCATATGATCATACTTCTCTAGATACTAGTTCTAAATGTTATGCTTTACTTAAGGTTGGATATTGCAAATTTTCAAAACAGATGTTCACATCCAGACAACATGACTGGGCAAGTAATTTCATTTCTGTCATACTCATATTTACCTCTGTCAAATGAGAAAGATAAAGATAACTATTTTAGGTTGTGCTTGCAATGACTAGATCACAGTGCACATTCCTTACCAAAACACTTTTCAGCTACTGAATCATCAGGAGATTTAGATCTTTCTGTTTTCCCTAAGCTTCACCTATCTAATTCAGATCATACTGGAAGGGGTTTGCAGATAACTGCCACGGGTGAAGAGAAGAATTTTAGAAGTGAGAGAAGTCTTGGGAATAGAATGTAAAGCTCAAGCAGGAGGCAAGCATGTTTTACGGAGATCCAAATGAAATCTGTTGGACAAGAGAAATAATTCATCTGCTTTTATCCAGGCTCATCCCAATTTCATACTCCTGCCTTTGGTTCTAAAGATTCTGCTCTAGGCTTCTGCCAGCTCTCACAGCACTTTGGCAACTGAAAATCAAATCTCTTTCCCCTGGCAACAAAACTTTTCCACTGATCTGCTTTTGATACTTTGATAATGTCCCCTTTGTGCTTCTCCTACATCTCAAAACAAGAGAAAACCATTGCCTATCATGTATTCAATTATCGTCTCCACACTCAGTGAACCATCAACTTTGGCCTTTCATGTCCAAGATTTGCTATGTGAGCTTTATGCTATTTGCAAAGTAAAAGGCACATGGAGAGGAAATCTAGAAAAGGAGACTGCTCAAATGTAGTGATGTGTTTTAGCCTGTACATCCACCAAAAAGACACGCTGCCTATGTATGATATAGTACTTGGTCACAGACATAACTTTTGGGTGGCAAAACAAGATCTCTTACACGAGAAAAATAAAATATAAATTAGTTAACAAGTAAAATACAGGACAAATGGTAGCAAATAGGGATACAGAGATGCAGATTTTTCAGAGCAGAATTGCAGAGGTAAAGGGGGCAAAATTATCAAAAATAATGAGGAAATTCTCTCTCTCTGTCTACATATGTATGTATATATGTAGATACTTGAGATATAAATTATTATATATCACAAACATATACTAAAAAATAGGTATTTATCCCCTTGGTGGGTGTTCTTTTCTCCTACTGATATTTACTTTCCTAGTTCACTTCCTTCTGAAGGCAATTGAGAAACTAACATTGCATCCTGAAGTCTATTGTTAGGAGGCTACACACTGGATTTAAAAACCTGTCACTAGGTTATAGATAGTAACTTCTAGTAGCTTATTTCTAAAATTACAAAAGAGAGCAAAGGAAAAGGCACATTTGCCATTCATTAATGGTGTATTAAGTCAATAATTCATGGGCACACATCATTATTCTCACCACTCGGGGAAGCTGAGGCAAAAGGTTTCCAAGTTCAAGCCCAGCTTGGACAATTAAGCTACTTAGTGAAGCCCCAACTTAAAACTTCAAAAATAAGCTCTGCATGGTGGCACATGTCTGTAATCCCAGCACTTGAGAGTCTGAAGCAGGAGGATCGTTGTGAGTTTGAGGCCAGCCTGGGCTACAAAGTGAGCTCAAGGCCAGCCTGACCTGCATAACGAGACCCTGTCTCAAAAAGACGAAAAAACAAACAAAACAAAACAAAACAAAAAAACCTTCTAAAATAAAGAATGAAATGTTCTTGGGACATAGTTCAGTGCAAAAGCCTAAGATCAATCTTCAGTAATGCCAAAAAAATTTTAAAAATTAAAAATAATATAGCATTAGAAACATGAAAGCAACAGGTAGTATTTAATTATAGGGCTAATATACTTGTAGTAGTTCTAGGGGGGAAAATAAGTAATGGTGTAAGATATAGTGTATTAGGCTCTCTACAGGAACAGATTCTATATAAAATATGTGCATGATTATATAAGGGATTTACAAGGTAGGCTCACAGGATCAGAATCATAAGAGTCCTAATGGTTGTGGCAACCCAAAGAGTCTCAGAGAAAAGGTTGAACAGTCTATGCTGGCAGCCTGAGAGAACTGGTAAGAAAAATCCAAAGCCAAAGGTGAAGAGCTGAGCTCCTCTGAAGAAAACCAGAGACTTGCTTCTTTCCCTTTTTATCCACTCCAGGCTGTAAGGCTATTGGTTGGTGCCACCCATGTGTAGAGTAGGTCATTCCCCTTCATTTTGTGGCCTGTATGTGCTTCTGAAAGGCTCTATATTTATTTATTTTTTAACTTAGTATACAGTTATTAGTATACAGTTATTATGTACATACTTTGTACATAATCAGTCATGCCTGAGGGCACACAGAAAAAGACTTAATCTTAGTTTTGCATAGAATTAACAAATTCTTTCATGCCACATCCAACAGTCCAAAGTAGAGTAGAAAAAGATATGAAGACATAATGTAAAGCTCAGAAAGTAAAATCCGAAAACAGAAAACATTAAGGTCAGATTCCTGAGCCTTACTGTGTGGATCTGATCTCAAACTGTCCTCAGTATAGGCTCAGACAGGTACTTCAGGTGCCTTTGCAAAGCCACATGACAAGGACTTACACCAGGCTGCAGAATAAGGAATGTGTGATTGAGTTCAAGGGCTAAGTTCAAGTTCTCATCCACAGATACACCCAGAATTTACTGAGCTGCTAGGTGAAACTTACTCATGTAGACATATCACAATTAACGACCTCACATACATCTATAGCTTTCATTTATTAAAATCATTCATCACTCACTATACATTTCTCCCCCTGTGAGCTGTTTACACCAATCTCATCCAATATTCGTCAATAAAGAAATATAATTATTAATTGTATTTAAATGATGAATATATTGGGCCAAGATCAACTAGCTAAATGACACGCTCCAATTGAAAGAGGCATAAGAAGTCAAAATTAGGACATACACATGTTTGATCTCAAGTGTAATGATCCTGTCCCTGTGTGTATCATGTTACAATTGTTACAATAATTAAAGATGTCTCCAAAAAGTCTACTGTAGCATTAACTTTTATTCTTCTAAAAATGATATGTGTAATCTTAAAAACCTCTGTGTAAAGTATTCTCCTTTTAAATGGCCTCTACAATTCCTAGTCCTCAAGAATAAATTTTCAGAGATTTATGGAAAAAAGAGAAAGGAACCTCATTTTCTGACCATTCCATGTAGATATGGGGTCATCATGGCTCCTGTACTGCTCTCTCCACTCACGCTTTGCCCTCACAGTGTCTAAAACACCTCTGTGCATACAGCCACCTTTACATACTGGTGAAGGTGAGTGCAGTCACAAATTCTGATCAAGACTGACTCCTGCAAATTTGTCAGGAATGTATAAACAATTCCCCTTTTTTCTACACTGAATGAAACTGTCCCTGAAATATTTTATTTTTATTTTCTTTTTGAAGTGATGATTTACACTGTACTGGGAAGAAAGGGCAAGATATTATTGGTTCCTCATTGTGTACAGAATACTAGAGAATATGCATAAATATGTGAACAACTTTAGATTCTTTTCTAGAGGAATGATCCCTGGCATTACTTTATTCTGTTTGCTTTTTTTGTACTTCATAATTTTTTTAAAATAACAGCATATTGTTATAAATCTTTTATTAATGTTTATAATCAGTGAAAATAGTTTAATATGATTAAACATAAAATTCACCTGGTTATTTTTGTTCTTTACCATCTTTATTTTTCTTTGTTATTTTCTTCCAAGTTTTCTGTTAAAACTTTCATTTTGTTCCGCCTAATGGTAGTTGAGTAGAATCACAATAAAACATATGATAGACTCATGTAATTATAAAAATATGAAAAATTCTCAGTAAGAATAAAGTTATGATTTCTCTGTGGTACCACATCAATATTTTAAAAATATTTCTGATCAGGCTGGGGATTTAGCTCAGCGACAAAGTGCCTGCCTGGCAAGTGCAAGGTCATGAGTTCAGTTCCCAGTACCGGAGAAAAACAAAAACAAACAAACAAACAAAAAAATTTCTGATCATGATAGCAAAACAGATAAATTTCAAAATAAAGACTTGTTTCCTACAAGAATCCACTTCAGTGGATTTAAAGTTCTCAAGAAACGCAAAAGTAGATATTTAATTTGAAAATATATCCTAAAAATGCATAAATTAGAGTCATCATGTTAAATAATTACATTGAAAAACTTTAAAGAGAAGGAGCTGCTTGTGGCCTGTCATAAAACCAATAAAATTCTCAGCTCACTAAGATTACAAATGACCAAGTGACATAATTAGTTTCATAATCCTCACAATGGATGACAAATAGATTTCCTTTGCTGGGACATCTCTTTTCAAGTCGCAAAGTGAAAATAAGGCCATCACAAAATTTAACCAGACAATATAGTAGAAATATAGCACAAAGAGAAGACTACTAATGCTGAAGACAATAAAATTGAGAATCCATCTATAAAAGAAAGGGAATTCTGAGATTTTTGGATTTATATGGTAAATTAACATTGTATAGCCTCAGATTTTGGAACTATATTTTAATTTCACAACATATCCTGTCTGAATGACCAGGTTTGGCAAACTATGCAGAGTAACTTGCACAGGTAATTGTGGGTAGTAAATTTTAACATCTCTATTAAATAAAAATATGATTGAAAGAAGCTTTCAAGCACAGCCTGTTATCTTCTTTTTCTTTCATCAATCTGGTCTGTTATGACTTCCAGAATAAAATAAAAAACATTAACCATACTTATTCTATAACATTACTATCTTTTTGTAGGTCAGGAAAAATCTGGAAAAAGTAATTTCCAAAGATTTCTTTTATTTGTATTATAGATCACTTGAATTAGTTCTCCTATTACACAAGTAAATTTTGGTGATTTTTGTCTGGCATCTCCCCTACTATCCACGCTTTTACCTCCAAACCTCATAACTATCATTCTACTCTCTCCAAGTTTTACTTTTCTGATTCTAGATAAAAATGACATAATGTGATATTTGTCTTTCTTTGGATTACTTTACTTAGGACATAATATCTGTAATAATATCACTTTAATATCTAATAGGCACTTCAATTTACAAATTTCCAAAATTGAGCTTTTTCAGCACAAGCCAATCCACATCCCTAAATGGTGTGTCTGTCTATTTAGTTAGTACAAATAGAAACCTGGAAGTGATTCCTGGCACCTTCTGCACCGAATTAATCACCAGTGTCCCATGTCTAACAATCAGTTCTGCCTTCCTGCCATGAAGCAGTAATATGAAATTGTACCTGGAGAACAGTGTTAACGGATTCTTAACATGCCCCTTCTCATATACTCTTGGCTTACTCATATTTATATTTCATATGATAAATTTAAGTCCTAAAGCACTTGTATTTAAAAATCCTTTAATGTGTTTTAAAATAAAGGAATTTATTATAGTCTGTGCTAACGAGGTCTTATTTGATTGGTTCTCTCCGTGGTGCTCTGTCTCATGATGAGACTGGTGCTATGCCTCACAATGACCCTATATCCTCTTCTCTCTCTGTAAACTACCAAGTTCTGTCCTTGTTTCACCCTCAAAACTGGCCAATCTTTTCCAGGCCTCAGAGCCTGTGTGCTGCGATTGCCCTCTGTTTCACAATTTTTCCATCAAACTGAATTCATTGTGTTGTTTGTTTTCCTTTCCCCATTGATCATTTTATCCCAAATTCAGAGGTTGGCACCAGCAGCCTCCAAATCAATCGAGCTTGATCAGTGGATAAAAACCAACATCTCTAATGCAACAAGATATGTTTTTCAGTACACATCTTATTTTGGCATACTTTTACATGTACGATGATTTTCATACTTGCTTCCCTCTACTTCTCCTGATTGTTAACAATTTATACTACCTTGATACATTTCCCAAATAAAAGAAAATAATTTTAATATATGACTATTAAATAAGCTCTGCATTTCACTTGGATCTTCCTAACGTTTCCACTGATTTCATTTTCTGTTCTTGGATCTAATCCAGAAAGATGGTACTTTTGATAGTCCTGATAGGGAGTGACAGTTTTCTAAATTACCCTAATAATTTCTTGAATAAGGCTGTAATAGGATAAGGGAGAAGGTTATAAAGATGCACCACATTTTTATACCATGAATATATTACTGCTCATTATTTTGCTGTGACAGATTTTGTTATCATAAAGTGTTTTATTCTTTCCCACCTCAGTGTGTTTTCCTTTTTTACAGAAAGAAAAAAAATAAGTCTCTTTCCTGTAGGCTTTCCGTAGGAAACGTTCTTCATTATTTTGGAAATATAGTTTAGTATTCAGTCCTTCTTTTCTTTTCTGTCACTTTAAAAATACCACTTCTTTGTGTTCACACATTTTCGATACCCCTTAAATTCCAAACAGCATGTGTAAAGCAAGGATACGCTTCATTTCAAAGTGTTCATATTCTCTTTTTCAGTGTTTGCAATTTAAGAATTTGTATCTATATATCCAGGCAGCACATGCACTTCTTCTCGCAGATGGGCAAATATTCAGCAGAGCAAACAGGTGTGTGCAGAATTAGACAGCAGCACATGGAAGTGAATATTACACCAAACAAAGAACGTTTTCTAACAGCTGAATGTCCATTCAAAAACATCAGAGTTGTCATGGGAACTTCATGTATTTGACAGACAAATAGAGTATCAGTTCTAAGTTTCTTCTTGCAAAGGCACAACAAATCTCTTTACTGTTTTCCTGTGCCATAAAGAAAAAGGCCAGAACGGATGAGATACTTCATATTTATTTAGACAAACATTTTAATGCAAAATTGCCTTATAAGGATTTTAGAGATTTGTCTAAGAGTAAAAGTCAGCAACATTTTAAAACTTATGTTAGATTTTGTGGTTACTTATACCTTTGTTGAAATACAAAGATGTTTAATAGTTTAGCAATATTTTTTAATATTGCAAGGAGAAATTTTATCCATAAATTTAATGGGCACCTATATATGGTTTTCTTATATGTATGTACCTATAATAAATGCTAATTCATAAATTAGATGCAGATCTTAATGAAAATTAACAATAAAACATAAACATATAACTATGTACTCTAATGAAAACCATATGTACATGGTAATATGTGTTGATCTTAGCAATTTCAGCATATCAGTTTTTCTTTTAAAATGATAACTTTCATCTTTTCAGTTAAAGGAACCACTTTAACTTTCTCTTTTGGAAATCCAAATTGCCAGCATAACAATCCTATGCTTTGGGACCATTTTAAAGTAAAACCAAAAAATCATTTGAATGCAAAGCCAGTGGTATTGTGACAGTTCTTCTAGTAATCAAGGTATTTACCAATGGGTGGGTAGCATATACAGCATAGACACTGTGGATTAAGTGATGAGTCAGGCACTGTGTGGGATGGAGAGATAGCTCACATACTTCACAACAATACTCAGCAGAACTCATTATTTCAAACTTGTTTATTGTATTTCATAACTTCTGTAACTCTGTTTAATATTTTAGATGATATTTCGGTGTGTGAAACAAAACCCTGAAACAACCAAAGAACAGCTAAGAGGGGATTATTGTGCTGCAAATGTTATTTTCTTTTAATTAGAAACATACTCCAAAATGTTAAAAAATAAGATATTTAGGACTTTAAAATGTTTGCAGAGGGCATAAGTGCATTTAATTAACCCAAGTCCATGTTTGACTTTTTAAAAAATTCTTGTAAAATACCGAAGTGGAGCGCTACTTCCAAACCTCATCATAAGAAGACAAAGTTACCTTGGAAACAAAGACACAACAAGAAAGCTGTAAGTGAATATCTGTGATGAATATAGACACAAGAATCATCAGCAAATTAACAGCAAATAGAACTAAAAACATGTTAAAAGGATCTTATAGAATACCACTAAGGGACATTTATTTCTGGGGGGGAAGAATGGCTCAGTATACTAAAAACTATTTCTGATACGCTGCATTAGCATAAAATATTATAAGAATTATACGATAACAGCTGTAAAAGTAAAACAAAGTTTTGACATAATGTGATAACTTTTCCTAACAAAAACTCTCAAATTTATGAATTGATTATTATAATAATTGAAGATTATTAAAATAAGTGCTACATAGGAAAAGCCCACAGTCAACGTCATATTCAAAGGGGTGAATGTGAAAGTTTTCTCTGTAAAAACACATAGTAAGTATACCCACTCTCACTATGTCGCTTTAATGCAATACTAGAAACTCTAGGTACAGTAACAGTACAAAAAAAAACCAAAACATCCAAATGAGAAGAAAACAAGAAAAGTCACCCTTTTTTCATATGACATCTTATATGTCAAAACCCTCAAATATCCATTAAAATTAAAATGTCAGGAGTGATCAATGAATTCAGTAAATTTGAACCCTACAATATCACACATTAAAATCTGTTGTATTTCTATAATTTAACAACAAACCATCTGAAAAAAATTGAGAAAGTACTTCTGTTGACAACAAAACTAAAATGAACAAAATATTTAGGAATAAATTTAGGTACATAGGCTTATAATATAAATAAAGGTTCAATATTTTTAAAAATATTCCTACTATTCAAAGCAAGTTATAGACTCAATAACGCCTACCCTTGCAGTAAAGACATTTTTATAAGAGAATAAAATTTATGTTGGAATACAGAAGACAATAAATAGCTCATCAGTTCAGTCCTAACAAAGAAGAACAAAGCTAGGGGCATCATATGTCCTGGTTTCAAGAGACTTTAGGACCTTTCAATAAGCAAGAAACAAGGATATTGGCCTATGGATCAATGAGATGGAAAAAGAGCCCTTAAACATGTCCCTGTGCATAGCATCAAATGATCTTCAACAGGTGATATGAATACACAGTGGAGACAGAACAGTCCTTTTAACAAACAATGCTGAGAAAAAATCAAATACCCACATACAGTATGTCCCCGACTCAGGAACATTCCACTTGCCGACTGCCACATCACAAACACCCCTGGCATTAAGAAGATTCACACATGTGAACAAATCATGGAATTAGCTCATGTGTCTACGGGACATTGTCAGAGTCGTACTGCTGTGTGTTTACTGTACAGTGTGAGAGTGTACAGTATTTGTGTGTATTTGTTTTGTTATGCTTTGTGCTGTGTATTTGCATCAAAGGTGTTTAAGATTCAGTTTGCTGAGCTAATCAAACAATTCAACTTAAAACTTACAAATGTTCTCTCAGAATGGAACTTGTTTATGAGTCTGGGGCTCAATGTACTTTAAATTATTGTTATTTGAAATTAAAATATTGATTATTTTCTTTGAAGAGTCCTATATTTAGGAACAAGTGCTGTGGAGACAGATATTGATTCAAATTCAAATTCTAATACAGACTACTTTTGTGAATTTTGACAAATTTCCTAATTTTTCTGATCTTCTCTTTGTATTATGGTTATGTCAATATTTTTCTTATATGTTAATATTATGTCAATAATTATATGAAGATCTGCAATGTGATTGTTAATATAAATGCTTTGCATAATACTTTATCAATAATAGTATTAGTAACTATTTTAAAAATTAGTATTATTGTACATATTTGATTTTCACTGTAACAAAGCAATCAAAAAAGTTGGTGTTTCTGAACTATGTGAGCAAAGTAAGCTTCTGTAGGAAATCTGAACAGGAATAAACATACCACTAAGAATTTTTAGTAAATTTGATTTTAAATTTTATGTAAAAGCAAGATAATGTAGAGACCCTTGAAAATAATATGAAACTTTTGTCTGTGTTCTATGATTCCATCACCTATTGTCAGCAAAAGTTTAATGGAAAGAAAAAAACAGTCCACTAAAATTTGTCCCTAAATGTCTTTAGCTAGATGTTCTAAATGTGGATATAAATTTCTTTTTTTAAGTTCATTATTGACATAGTTGGCTTCACTCAGCTCAGTTCTTCCTTTTCTAATAAGCTAAATATATTAATTTACATAAGAAGCAATTATTCTCTACTCCTTTTGTGACAAGTGTCAATTTTTCCAGCTCTCACAGGATAAATAATTCTGACCGCATCAATAAGCAGCAATTTTTCTGCTCTTGGTCTTTTTGCCTGACCTGAAAGAGTCTGGGGAATAATGTTTTGCTTTCTTTTGTGAATTTTTCTCCTTCTGTTAAAAAGTGCCCTCATCTTATATTCTGTTAAACCTAACTTAGGTTTATATTTTATGTGACTTTGAAGCACTTAAAGAAAACTGAAAAGAAGGGTATTAAAATAATGAAGAATGTATCTGATTTTTAAAATTGCTGCAAAACATTTATTTTATATAGTACTTTCCTCTTATTGCAAGAATTTCACATTTTTATATAGTATATGAATTCAACATATTTATTTAAAATTAAATGTTGATAATGATGCAGATATCACATGTAGCAAACCTCTGTAATCACACTTGGTAGCCAAATGATGGAGGATTGTGAACTTGGAACCAGCATTTAGTGAGGCGCTGTTTCAAAATACAAAATAAAAAGGACTGGTTTTACAATTCATTGTAAAGGCCATGAGTTCAATTCTATAAAGCAAAAAAATTATATATATATATATATATATATATAAAACAATTAATATTACTAAGAAACTACTTTAAAATACCAAGAGATAGCTTAGTGAAATAGCTTATCCATAGAGGGTCAGTGTAATTCTGTAACTCCTCAGGATTACTTTGCTCATGTACCCCACTGAATCAAAAAGAAGTTCTTCCTTTCTTGTGTCATCAATTGAAAAAAATCACATAGTGTTCCTTAATATAGGTCTGTTCCTTTTTTAATATTGCAGCAATCACCGTTTTGTTTTTTAAAATATTTTTCACTGCTAGACATAATGGCAAAAGGAATTCAAACATCATCTTCTTTTCTTTAAGTTTAGGTCTCTGGAATATTATATTCACAATGAACTTGCAATATATATTTGCAATTACTTGATTTAAGCAGCAAATCTTACACTGAATAAGATTCAGAAGCAATATGCTTGTTCAATAATTCCTTTAACATCCATATTGCAAGCTTAGGGACACCTGGATGTATTTTGGATCATTTATGATTCATGGAATTTATGACAGAAAAGACAAGGAGAACTACACACACACACACACACACACACACGCGCACACACACACACACACACACACATTTGCTGGGAAACAATATTTTACGTTCTTAATGAGAAAACTGTAAATAACACATGAAATTAGAGACTGTGTGCTGTAGCACTTCTATTTTTCATTATATTTTTGTAACTCATAAAATAATGCAGTGTATCTCCATACTCATATTCAAGAGTGACCCCATTAATATTTATGCCCAGTTTTAAAGCAAAATAATAATTCTAAATGTTTTCAATTACATTAAAGTATAATAATCTAAGTAAATAAATTGTTTTAAAATGTTATCTTAGTTTGAAAAGTCTAACTTTTCTTCATAGCTTTATGGAATGTCAACACTAAAAATAGTTTTAGAAATAATTGTTTCCCTCAATGTGTCATTAGCATGCATTAGTTTTGTGGATATGGCAATATTAATCATTTGGCATTGGTTCCAAAAGTTTAGTTTCATATCTCTTTGAAACAAAGTAAAAAACAAAAAACACCAAAAACTTCTATTGCTACTAATAAATTGATTTATCAATGTAAAGTTTATTTTTCTTTAAGAGGAGCTCAGCATATTCACTGAGTCATTTAATGACAGATTTTATTTACGCTATCAGTGTAAGAATAAAGTAAGCCAATATAAAAATATATCAAAAAGAAATGTGACTGCTTTATCCTAGAATGGATATAGGTACAGTGTCAAACTCATGAATTAGTTCCATTCTAGGTGAATGTTTTTAATTTGGATCTCTTCATAAGTCTAACCAAGTACGTCTTGTATATCTTGGTTGCAAATATACAATGTAAACCATAAAGCAATCACACATACAAATGTAGTAAATCCCTGACTGTACTGTACTAGTACTGTATACTATGACACTGTTCAGTAAGCACACAACAATACAACTGTGACAATGTCTGGCAAACACAGGCTACCTTTGCAGCCTGTTCAAGTCTATGACTGTTCATAATTCAAGGTACATTTCTATCTAGGAAAGTTTGCACCTTGAATGTTCATAACTTGGGGACTCACAGTATTCAATATGCTTCCGTGTCTGTGAAGAATTAAGAGAAATGATCTTTATAACAATGGTGCAAGTCAGTGATACATTTAGTATCATGAAATAAAATAAAATTGAACTCAATATACTTTCTCTTCTAAGACTGAGAAATTTATCTCATATAAGCTCTTTAAAAGAAAATTTAAATAGACAGTTTTATTAATTCTGAATTAAATATCTTTGCGTATAGCACATTCTTTGTCCTCAATACCAACTTTCTATTGCTTTTCTCTTGGAGGTGATGGATTATTTATTTGATCATTTTTTTCTGTTGATGACATCTTTCTATTTGATTATAATCTGAGTTGAGTACATGCCTTCAAAATTACATCTTTATCAACAAAGCGTCATTTTAATGTGAGACAGAAGAATAGCTACAAGCCTCTCAATTTTTTAAAAGATGATGTTATTCTGAATTAGAGACTTACTTCTAGGAATTACTATATTATTTTCTATTTAAAGCTAGGGAGCAGAAAATGTGCACTACATGGTATTAGAAAATAAAGGTTACAAGATGTAGACTTCTATTTAATTTTATGTTTTAAAGGTTTTGTCAACCAATTTAGCTCTGTGATTCCCTAGACATTTTGTAGATTTTATTTTTTTAAGATTTCCATGTAGGGTAACTATGATTTTCAAACATTAGAAAAAGAATCAGAGCCATTTTGATGTATTTTAAATTCTCTCTATAAGCTAAATAATTATTGATCGCATTCCCTTTATTCTGCTCTTTTGCATTAAAATGGTTACTTATGGATTCATCCTTAAATTAGGGTACTAAGTCTTGGAGCTCTGGGTTGAGGCATTGCTCTACTTAACATTTTATTCATGTCTAAGGATACAAGGGCAAGAGTCAAGTTACCTTAATAATAGCCAGAAGAAATGCCTCTAATCCAATCAGTCACAGGCAGCTATCACCAAAACCAATTTCTGTATAATTAAAAGGTGCTCCCGGGCACTGTAAAAATTTGGAAGTTGCCCATGGATTTGGGGGAAGTAGGAGCATTTTTTTAGAGACAGCCACCACATTGAAACACACTGATAAGCTTTGCTTTTGAATTTACATTAAAGAGCTCAATAGTTGATACCTGTGAGAACAGCTCACGCTTTTAAACTGACTCATGTCCTGCAGAGATTAAGGACAGAGGCCTCTAGAAGATTAGCATGTCACTTGGTTTAAGTGACACCCAATCCATTCTATTGACATAGACTCCATTCTGCAAAACAAGCACTTTTTGACTGAAACATAATGAAAATTTGGTGTGCTTTTATAGACCAGCTACAACCCATTTCTACACATTAGCGCTAGCTAATGTAGGCAGTGTCTGTAAATGAATCCAGCAGTCCTCATCATGAATAGCGTGTGGGGACATGTCTAAGAATACTAATTCAATGGGGCATATCTAGGAGCTTTACATTACCTTTTAATTTTACCCAAGTCCTGCCGCGGTCCCAAGTTATTAAGCCATATTCATTGAATTCGGCAGGCTATTACTTTGCTTTGTTACTATTCCTATTGCATCTAGGCATTCAGTTGTGGAACTAAACAGGCTTTGATTTGATTTCTAATTGTTTGTTTTCAACACTTTGAACCTGGATTTGTTACTGCTGTGTAGAGCAGAAAGAACATCACTGAGTAGGTGAAGAGTTCTCTGGTTTTCTTTTAAAGCCTTTCTAACATGTGGTTTGGATTCTACCTCTGTTAGATTGGAGCTATATGACAGAGATGTGAAACATTACAGAATTTAAACTCTGCAGCTAGCTTGGAGAGCTGACATTTTATAGTGTCCCTGCCAGATACCTAGACACTATTATTATGGGAAACCGAGCCTGTGCTAACACTGCAAAATTATGCGCCCATGCTTTCGTTTTTATTTTTGATCTGTAACATAGAAATGAGACATATCCTGAGGTTGAAATAGATCATAAAGCTAGCCTACTTTGGCATTATGTGAAGATTTCAGTAGAGAAAACAATATACAGCAAAAAAGCTATCATTTCCACAGACTATCTCCACAATTCAAAAATTTTATAAAAGTCATTTATACACAGAATAAGAAAAAAATAATATTGTGTCAGACTTTGTATCATTTCAACCTAAAACTTGAGTTGTGATAACTTACTGAAAATAGGTCAGAACAATAGAATTCGATAGAAAAGAGCTTTTTGGAAAGCATTCATTAGTTTTGCAATACAGTAATTGTTTATTTTCATTATTTCCCACAATGGAAAATATGAGAATCCCAAGTGTAAATAAAGACCAAAATACAAGATAGATAAGAAGTAGGGAGGTAAATCTTTGTAAAAGGGAAAAGGCATCAAGGGATGGAGGGCGGGGGTAGGAGAGGAAAAAAAGAAGATGAAAACAGGAATTGAGGTGTGTCTGTAATGCCACAAAAAGAATGTAAATATTAGGTACTGAAAACTTGCACAAAGTGGAGAAAGAAATCCAGGAACAGATGGAGGGCGGGGGAGGGAAGAGAAAATAAATTAGACACGCAGCTTAAATATTACACTGTTTCTCAGAAAAGAAACCCAGAGCAAAAATAAAGAGCTAAATAAAAGAGAGACAAGAGCTAGTGGGGATACAGATTTTTCTCAAAGGGGAAGAGAATCAAGAGAGGGTGGAACCGAGGAGGGAGGGAAGAGATAAAGAATGAAAAAATAAATCATTTTGTATTGTGTATATGCACCAGCCTCCTGCAAGAAACTTAAACACTATGTACTGCACACGTGTACTAATAAAGTAAAAAAACACCTTTCCAAGACATACCTTAATTCTACAAAAGAAAAGTACTATATGCTTTCATGTAAGATTCCATCGTCAGACAGTATTTGGGGGTCTAAAAATATGCTATAAAATGGATGACTTTTTATTTATACGTTTTAAGGTAGTGGGAAAAACTGAATGATGTATTGCACGGTATCTACAATTTGCATACATAAAGTGAGAATTATGAAGTGTAGAGTCTGTACACCTTCTGTTCTGAAGATCAAAGTAACATTCCCTAAACTACATGGAATGACCTATCCTTCTCTTACTACTGTATAAAAATGTCAAGTGGTTAAAGTCTTTGCTAATTGGTGTGGTGAGTGTACAATGCTACTTTGTGTTTCTGACTTACATTTTTCTAAGCTATAATATTGGTCTATTTTCGTGTCCTTTATGAACCACTTGAATTTATATTGTTGAGGAAATGCTCTGTCTGGTCCTTTTTTGATTTTTTTTCTTTCAATTATACTTTTCTTCCTTATTTTAGGTATTTATCATATTTTCTATATCTGATTGAAAGGCTACTACATATGTTTCAAATATATTTTCAGATTCAGGGACTTTGATGTTCATTTTATGAGTTTTTTTTTTATGAAATAGAGCATTTATATTCAAAGCATCTCATGATACCAGTTTTACTTACAAAGAGAAGTGACATAAATTCTACCTAAACTGAAAATCTGATTTTAGTGCTAATTAATTTGTAAAATCAATTTCCCTATCAATGTTTAGTGAACGGACCATTTTCTAGTCCTTCTGATTGACAGCCCTCTCTCATATCCATGTGCCATAAATATATAATTCTGTTTCTTGCGTCTCTGTTCTGTCACCCTTTTCTAATTCAATTTTATATCATTCCACACAGTTCTAAATATTTGGATCTTTATACTAAATTGATACATTTTAAATTGGAATTGCTTCTCCTTATCTCTCTCCTATCAGAAATTCCTTTATTATTTCTGGTCTTCTGTTATGCCAAATTAATTTGCAATAAATTTATCAAGTTGAAAAAAAGAATAGTCTGTTTATGATTAGGGTAAAAATAAATCTATATCTCAACTTAGAGGTAATTATCTTTTAATATTTTAATCAACAACTGTAAGTATTTATAAAATTTTTAGTGTCTTTCAATAAAATCATATGACTTTCATTAAAAGTTCTGATAGGATTTTTATTACATTTATTTATAATATATTTTGAAACTATTCATGTTTTTAAATTATATATTCTAATTGTTTCTCACAGGTATATAAAACCCATTTGAATTTTATATTTTAACCCTGTGTGTTTCAAATTTGTTTAAATATTAATTAAAATAATTTGCCTTGTAAATTGAGTTACATTTATGTGTATAAGAAACCAGTTGGAAACACTGATTTTTATTTTGCGTTTCTAATGAATTTTATTTCTTTTCTTTTCTTGTCAGTTCTTAAATCAACCAACTTTAAATAAAAAGATTGGTAAGACTTTTTTATCATTCTGGAAATTGAAGACTAGTATTTTTAAAATATTGATATAATTTTAAAATGCATTTTATTTTTTGGCTTTATTTTCTGTTATAGATTCATGGTTTTTAAAGACTACTTAGAAAATAAATATTCTTATGGATAATTTAGTGGTGATAATTTGTACAACCATAACCAAGATATTGACATTGATTAAATATACTGATTTCACTGAACTTTTCATAGTTTACATGTGCTGAGTTATTTGCATGTGCATTTGTTTAACTTCACGTAATTTTAAAACATATGCAGCTTTTGCTATCCATCCCCACACTGAAGATGTACGATATTATCCATCACCACCCTCAGAATGATCCCCTTCCTTGCCTTCTCTGCCACATTTACTAGTGTGTCTGGGTTCCATCCACTCTTTGACCAGCATGGATAAAGCTGCACTGAACATTTCCATATAGGTGTTTTATGAAAATTGATTTTCAACTCTCTATGCCAAGTATTGAAGAACAAATATTGACTTGCAATTTCATGTTTAATTTGACAAGAAACTGCCTAATGGTGTCAACAACAGACTGGCAGTTCCATTCTATCTTCCCATCAGCCGTGTTGGAGCGATCATTTCCTGTTCAGGTAACTGCAGTAGTTGCTCTTGCACTGCTAGGGAAATTAAACATGATTAATGGCTACCCTGAAATTGTCCTGTTGAGAAAAGCACAAACCCATGGAAGAGAAAGTCTTGGAACATACACATCCTGTGGTGAAAGTTAGACGCTAAGGAGCACAGAGGTACCACGATGTGTATGAACAAGCAAGCACGGCTCCAGATGCCATCTCATTTCGCGGGTCAGAGATGAGAACATGGCAGAGACCCTACCAAATTCTTGACTCAACATATTGTGACCAAAATAACATGAGAAATTTGAACCACTAAGTTTTAGGATTACCTTGACAGAGAGGGTATGCACACATAGAAAAACAGATGTAAAAATTAAGTAAATGTTTATTGTAATTATTTGCAAGGGTTTCCCTTTTATATTAATACCTTTGCTATCACTGGGAGGCACCTATAAATATTTAAAAACCAAATTTAAAAGTAAACAAAACCATAATTTTATGAAATAAAAATAGGATTAAGAAGCATGAATATGAGCAATTATACTGGATCTCTATTAGGTATGCAGATTCTTGCCACATACCTCAGTAATAAAGCTAAAATTTAGTGAAATAGAACTGAAATTGAAAAAAGAATTATATGTTTTGAGATGAAAACTCACCCCAACCGTAGAAAATTGCATATATATATTTCTCCTCATAGTGTAATATTTCACACACCTTTTTCTATAGTAACCAAAATATGTTGAACATTTTGAAATTATTATTGTAATTGTCACTCATTTTCCTACAAGTTTAGGTATAACTGAATTTAATAAAAACATTTAGTTTTGGATGTATTCCTAATATTTTCTCTATATTGGGTTTTCGTGACAGCATATCAAGTTACAACTTGAAAGAACGCAAGGAGGCAATAGAAAATATGCCGTTGTTCAATTTAAAACTCTTCTTCCACCGTTAACTTTTGCAGCCAGTTGTTTTCTTTTCCTCTCCGTCTTTCCATTCCCCATGCTTTTATGTGTATACTTTAATTACAGTATACACAGAGTTTAAATCATTTCACTTCTCTCCACTTGCCCTTATATTTTTCTTTGACTGTGGCACATTTTATTACATTTAAAAAAATCCTCCACCAGAAATAAATTTACTTCCATTTGATACCCTTGATTATCTACTGGTTTCCTCTTTGCCCCAGTCATTTATTGAAAATGAATGTAGCGGGCTTATCACAGACATGGACACAAGCACTGACTGAGTGATGCTGAAAAACAGAAAAATACCTTCAGGCTCCAATAGGATCTTACAAGGGGAATGGCTTTAAACAAATGTTTTCTTCCTTAAATATGCTATTGTAATTGTGTTAACTGGCTAATGTGCTTGCTAAGTGTGTTCTATTTTCATCATCTGTTGATTCAATACATATTTATTATTACTCTGTCCTACTATAACCACCTTTGACTGGAATGGAATGGAATTATTAGAGGGATGATTTTGAATGGGGACATCCTTTTTCCTTTTTGCATTACAGGAGGTTGATTTGTTAAATTTGAATTGCTGGAGCTTCCTTTGTGAGGCTTTTTATCTTTTCTAATCTTCAAGCTATATGGTAACCAAAATGAGACACAAGGTAAAAAAAAAAAAGCACTGAAATAACTATTGACTGAAAATACCCTAAATATTTCCTGCAGAATTTTTTTCATTTTTGCCATGCTTACTACATTTTCCAACTATTACCACCATTTTCTTTTCTACTTCAATCTGACCACACAAATTGCACCATCCTGAAATATTCAAGACAACTATGTTTCTCAGTACTTATTTCTCTGCTCACATGGGCCTATAATTAATTCATATTTATTTTGTGAATGTGAGAAAGAGATCTAAGCAATGCAGTTATTTGGCCATTATTTATTTGCTTCTTTATATCTGTAATCTTAATTTTGAGTAAGTATGATTTACTTAGCTTAGACATCATGTTAAGGTATATCAAGATGCATGAATAAAACTAAGTTCCCATTGTTATTCATATTCAAATCCAAATGAATCTCTAAAGTGTAATGTGTTAATATATGCTTTGAGTACATTTTGTACAGAATGTGTCTTATTGTGCTGTGTTTTTGGTACTGATGATTGGATTTAAGGCCTCCTACATACTAGGTAAATGCTATAGGGCAGATCTAAGCACTCAGCCATTTTTTAAATTTTTCAGTCTTTTAAATTGGTCCCTCTAAGTTGCCCAAACTGGGCTTGAACTTGAGAATCTACTGGCTAAGCCCACAGGGTAATTGGGATTACAAGCATGTCCTTCATGCCTGGATTATAGTAAAATATTTCTAAAGTATACATGTAATTCAAAGAAAATGCATTATGCCTTTACTAAATAGGATGTCAAGAAATGAGGTATGTGTCTCTATTTGCATGAGAAAGACAGGAGAGAGAAATAAGTAATTGAGATGAATCACTTTTCCCATAGGTTATCCAATCTGATGAATGTTAAAATCATACAAAAATCTATGTAATTTCATTCATTCTGTTATAAGCAGCACCCCACAGTAATATTCAGAAGTGGAAGTGAGATGCTACCATGACAGATATTTTATTACCTACATATTTTAATTTCTCAAATGATGAAATGTATCAAAACATTCCCCAGCCCAATGAGACTTGTAAAACACAAAAACTGCTTTGAGAAGAGTAAATTAGGGACTTTCAAAAAAATTTTCAAATCACAGTATTTTAGTATCTAATCTTGAGCTTCTATGAATTAAACCTTGGTTATAATTATATTGCCTTTAGGGTCCCCTTAAATTTACTACCTTACTTGTTTCATTAATTGCATTTCACACTAATTTTAAACTGTAGCAGCACACACCTGTAATCTCAGCGCTCTGGGGGCTGAGGCAGGAGAATCAAAAATGGAAGCTCAGGCGGGGCAACTTAGCGATTTAGCAATACCTCATCTTACAGTAAAATAAAATTTTAAATAGAACAGGGAATGGAGCTTAGTATGAAGACACTGAGTTCAATCCCTTGTACTGGAGAAAAAGGAAATAAAAGTGAAAATATTATTTTGTGTATTCACATCCTTAATGGGCAGCTTGTTTTAAATTAATAAAAAGGATAAATATTATCCTTTACTATTATAAAATAAAGGATACTAGTACATATCTTCATTCTAATGCACAATTTCAGTTATTTTGTCACTAATAATATTTTGTTGTAATGACAATGGATAGTTATTGTCTAAAATAATTTTATGCATACTGTGTATATGTGTGTGCTTTCAACTCTCTTTTAGAGGATATTAAAAATATTTGATGGGGGGCTGGGGATTTAGCTCAGCGGCAAAGCGCCTGCCTGGCAAGCGCAAGGTCGTGAGTTCAGTTCCCGGTACTGAAGAAAAAAACCAAAAAAAACAAAAAAACAAAACAAAAAAAATAAAAATATTTGATGGTTCAGTTTCAAAAAAAATGATCACAACTACTAGTTTCTCTTCATGTTTATTCTTATGTAGAATTATTCTTAAAAATACATGATCATTCAAACATAAACACATAAATTTTTGTATACAAGATTAAAACCCCTTAAGTATTAAAAAAAAATCCAAAAATTAAAAAAAAAATAACAAACTTAGAACTTATGCCCAGTGGCTCCCGTCTCCTGGTATTCATATTGTCATATAATCTTTTTCCTTTGAAGAATATACTGGACTTGGTTTTCATAAATAAACTACGGCAAAGCGATGACCTAGACTTTCACAGTCCAAGTTGAAAAAAAATGGGACTAGTCATCCGCTTGCAGGTTTCCTCTGCATCCCTCTCCCAGTGTCTGATGCAGGCGGTAGCTGTGGCACTAGCTGCACTATGGAGATGACCCTTCCCTTACTGCAAGAAACCAGGGAAGCAGCGAGGCCTCCATCAAACAGCCAAGGAGAAACCAAAGCCCTTGGTTCAAATTCAAGGAGCTCAAGAATGAAAACAAGCTTGTGCATGAGATGGGAAGCAAATTCATCTCCAAGTGAAACTTAAGAAGGCTGTACAGTAGTTACCTTCCACCTACACTGGAGCCTCTTGAGTGATTCAGACCAGTAATTCCAGTATGGCCACTGTACAGTAATGTTTGTTGCTGAAAGCCACTAAATTTTCCTATACCTTGTTACACAGAAATATTTAATGGAGTAGCGTAAGTGTGTACCCTAAACGCTCACCTGAGATCTATCATGCTTAGTAACACTTGGGAAAAAAGGTAAAAATTAATTCTAAGAATCTCAATGGTAGTGAGGGTCTTTATTGACTATAAGATTTTAGTACACAATGATAGAAAGTAGAATATCATTTGGTCAAAGAGAACCTGTACAATGTTCCCAAGTGTACCTAAAGTAAGATCACTTCTCTTTTAAGAGGTTAGCTTAGTACCAAGACCTAGTGTTTAATTATCAAAACAAATACACAGACTACTTAATAATCAGCAAATTTCTTATTTAAAGAGCTTTTCACCTAAGCAGGGGTCTCATTGCCTATAATTCCAGCACTCTAGAAGGCTGAGACAAGAAGATTTAAAGTTTGAGTCCAGACTGGGAAATTCATTGTCACCCTGTCTCAAAATTTAAAGGAAAAAAAAGGCTGGGGTTAAAGCTCTGGGTTCAATCCTTTGTACTGCCAAAAGGGGAAACATGCTTCCATGTATGTTATTAATATGTCTTGCAACCAAATAAACTATGTGCAAAAACAACCAGTAATATATACAAAATATGTATGTAAATAAAAACATCTGTGTTATTTCTACTGTTGAAAGAACAAAATAAAATCTTTGACAAGAAAACTCCCCATTAGAATCTGCCATACCGAAACCTCAGAAGATTGTCAATATTTGAATTGTGAGTTTTTACTGGAGTCATAATATAGTTTTATTTTTCTAATTATTTTTATCAGTACATTTTTGACATCCATAATGATCATATTTATTCCAGGGAATTTGTACCTTTGCATAATATATCTTCTTTCTTCTTTTTCCCCTTTCCTTGCCCTTCCCTTCAGTCATTCTTCTCCTTTCCATTTAGAGAACTTTCTTTCTGTTGTTTTCCTTCCATTCTTTTCTTTTATTTTTTATCCCTATTCCTCCCTCCCTGTTCCTCTTCCAGTTTGAACATTTTCTTCCAACAGAATATGCACATACAACACAGAATTGCTCCTTCAAAATAAATACTTTTGTTGTATCTGATTTTACTGTTGCTACCTTTAAAAAACACACACACATTTAAATCTTTAAATGAAAATACCTTACAGCATCTAGTATTTACAGTGTTTTAGGTGGTATTATAAATGGTGTATTGGAGCTGGGGATTTAGCTCACCGGCAAAGCGCCTACCTGGCAAGCGCAAGGTCGTGAGTTCGGTTTCTGGTACCGGAGAAAAACCAAAAAAAAAAAAAAAAGATAAATGGTGTATTAATATAAATGCATTCAATTGTCTATTATTGCTAAGGTGCTATCATTATGTCTTCTATAGAGAAGAAATGACATATACCTGAGTCAAGACTGTCCATATGTTATGTAGCAGAGCTGGAATTTTTCTCATGCTCTCTAGTGCTATTCTGTGAATACTGGATTGCCAAGATATTATGTGTTTTTGAACAATTTAAGGACAAAATTTAAATATATTATCATTAATAGCAACTTTTTATTTTAGAAATTGCTTTTCTTAATTGGAAAGAGCCAAACGTCATTTAAAAGTATATCTCACAAAATGCATTGAATATTTGTGCTTGGTAACATTGGAGCAATTCAAAAAGTCAGTTTTAGCCATGAGAATTGAGATGAATTTTTATATGGCCTATAAATGACTCTTACAAAAACTCTAAAGGAAGCAAAATAAAAAAATATTAAGAATAGCAATTATAGATGAAACGATCTTACATTTTAACAAAAAAACTAGTGCTTAAATTCACTTTCAATTAGACATATTTGTTAAGATCTAGAATTTCTTAAAACTTTTTTGAATGTTTATTTGCTTAATTACTGGAATATCCTACACACTGTAAGAACATTTCCTTGACAAACTAAATTTTAAGAAAATGTACAACTGAAAATACGATTTTAGCATACAAAAGTAAAATGAATTAAATTTATACATATGATTAATAAGGCAATAAAAACTCTTGAAGATACTTAACCAAGTCATTCTTTGCGATAAGTATCAGTGAATAGTAAGAAGAAAGAGTGAGATTGATTCTGTCAGAATTGATCTCCCTGTAAGAAAAAGTGGCTGATATACCCAGCATTATCATTTAAGAAATTTTAGTAGAGGAATTATTAAAGACTTAGGGACTGAAGAAAGCAATAGTGGTTGGGAAGCTGAAGTGGGAAGATTTTATTACTCCCTCGACTAGGAGGGTAAGAGGATTTAAGAATCATCTTATCTTGTTAGGTACTCTCTGAGAAGAGTATGGAGCTGGAGCTGGGGACTTAGTTAAGGAATGCAGAGTTAGAGAAATAAATAATTTAATACTTTCCCCATCACCCACCTCCTGATGCTTGGTGATTGTTTTCCAAAATTGATCATTAAGGCCAATTTCAAGAAGTCAGCGATAAGGTGCTCTGCTCATACTGAACAAAGATTCAACACCAAGAATAGATCACGGTTGACATGAGTAGAAGCTCACACAGGAGATCCTTAGTATTTTGTTAAATTTAAATTTATGCATTCTAACATGGTTGCCATACAGTTACATTTAATATTCATACAACTGGGGCGATTTCTATGATACTCTTTAGAATGACTTACAAAAATAATCTCCATAATTTCCCCTCTCATCTCTTTCCTTGCATTCCCTCAAATCTAGAATTGCACAAATTTTTTTTTTATGATTTGCTCTTGTTAGCAGTGTCTTGTGTATTTCTACTTCAAAGACAATTTCAACATTGGCCTGACTGATCTTTCAGTCAGATTATAAAACTTGACTCCATATCATCCCCATTCTAAGTTGTAACTTTTATGATTACAAGTTTTTTCACTGTATTTGTTTTAATGTCAGTAGGTGTACTGGTTGATTGATTACCAGTAAAACCCTGACTGATACAGTAGGGTCTGTAGTAATATAATCTCTTACCTTCTTGACCATGATATTTTATATATTATCTTTTTGTTTCATGAATACTTAGTACAATGTAATATTATTTATGAAAACTGTTTCCAAAAAATAACTTTTGGTTCCACTTTCCATTCTAATCTTCATTATGATTTCCACTCTAATTGTCATTATGTCCTGTCTTTTGCATGCTCTTGGCCAGACAAGAGCTTTGGGATGGACCCTTGGGCTAGTGGTCACCAAGTCATACTCAAAACTCACCTGCTATTTGCTTTTTAATAAGAAAGTTTTACTGTATGTTAATTATGCCCATTTGTTCATGAATCTTCTATGTCTTCTTTTAAACTCTCATGACAGAGTTGAGAGCTTGGGAATGAAGATATAAGACCTGACCAAAACTATGTAATATTTAGTCATTTACCTAAACAATGGCTAATACTTGACTTTGGTGTTTGCTTTGGGGCATTTCTTCTTTTCACTGCTGATCTATACCCAGTAAATATTTGTATGAGTATATTAACTATTATTCAGCTCAAAGTTAGTTTTTAGTTTCCATGAACTTCCTTTGCAAATTCATATTTAACTTAGAAATAAGTTTATTTAATTTCATATGTGTGGATTATTCCAGAGGTGCTACCAATTTTTAATTTAATTCTACTATCAGAAAATATAATTTGTGTGCCTTAAATCATTTTAAATTTACTGAGGCTTGTTTTATGTTTCAAAGTGTTGTGCATACTTAGAAATTTTCTTTCTGCACTTGAATTCCTATCTGTTGTTCCATATAGAAAATACAGTACAATACTCAATAAGGTCCATTTTATTTATACTGTTGTCCAAGTCTACTCTATATCTGTTAATTTGCTGACTGTCCTGTCAGTTATTAAGAAATGAGTGTTTGTTGATTGTGCAATTATGTGTTTCTACTGTAGTTGAATCAGGTTGTTCTGTATAGTTTTTTAAAAAGGCATGTTATTAGGGGCACAAATTTTTAAGATTGTCATGACCTTTTGATTACTTGATGATTTATCACTATAATGTGACTGTGGAATTTTTTTTCACTTTGAAAATTTCTTTACATTTAAATTTAGTTATTTTATTTTGCTACGTTTTGCATCATTTTTATTATATTTAAAGTAAATGTCATTTTTATTTGAAGATGTAAAACACTTAAACATAAGGAAATGGTGTGTTTTTCTCTCTAGTAGCACTTCCATTGTTTACATTTCATTTAATGTTAACAAGTCTGATAGCAAAACTTTTTAAATTGTCCTTCCTTTGTTAAAGAATGTCTTTGTTCTCTTTTTCTAACCAAAGTTTCTTTTTCTCCCCGCTCCCTGTTACATGTACTTCTGAGTTAGCAGTCTCATATATCAGCAGTTTGAAAATGTCACTGCACTCTCTTTTGCTCTCGGTAGCTTCTTTTCAAAAATTGCAGTTTAAATCATTAATACACATTAGAGAATGTACTGGTTTGTGGGGGATATTTTCAAAGTTTCTTTGGCTTCACTAAACAGCTAATTGCAATGTGTACACCCATGTTATTGTTTGAACAACTTTCTTTGACATTCAGCTAGCTTTAATCTGTAAATTGTGACTTTAACCAAATTTAGGAAGGTTAGCCAAATTTGGCTCAACATTTGATTTTTTTTGTCTCCATCACTTTCTCCTCTTTATATATGATTTCAAAGACACAAATACAATAGATTTAAAATTGTTTTGTTAGCCCACAAAAGCTTCATTCCTGTAGCTTGTTCATGTGTTATTTCCCTGATCTCCCTTTTGCATGATTTCTATTTATCTTGCTTCAGTCTCACAGACCCACTATCTGTGAACCTTGTTCTGATATGACCCTTACTTAGGGATTTTTAAAAAATAGATATTTTGCTTCAGGGCTGTCAAATTACCATTTGTGCATTTAGTTTCTTACTCTGCTGAAATGTCTATCTTCCCATTTATCTCAAGATTGTTTACCTTAAGAAACACATTTATTATATATGTTTTACATCTTCATTTATAACTGACATCTGAGGTTTGGAAGGATGGGATTTGTACCAGGTAGTTGTCTCACCTCTTACACAAATATTTGGCAATCAGGATTTTCTTGTCTCACATGTATTACTGCAGTTAAGTGATTACAGTTAATATGACTGATATTGAAACAAGTTGTGCCCAAATCTGACATTATGTGCTTCTCGAAATGAGGACATGGTGACATTTCTGTTCTATTCCTGCCAAAAACACAATTTAAATTTACATCTGAGTAAATATCAATTGAACTGAAATTGACAGTCACTCTGCTTCAGAATTTGCTGTTTTTCAAACATGTAAAGATCGAAAAGATAAATGGTAAGTGACATATTTTTCCAGATTAAACACTTCTTTTGCATATGTAAGTGATAATTTTCATAAGTACAAATATGACATTCAGTTTTTAATCTATCAGTATGTTATTGCTGTCTTTAATATTCACTTCTTACTTTTCACACTTCTTTAACTTGTTATCTGTAACAGTTTTATACAATTCCTTTACATTTGTGTTTTTTAAACAAATTTTTTTATTGCAAATAAACATCTAAATTAATTTCTCTACCCATTTTCTTTTAAAGAGAAGGAAAATCACCAGGCTCAGGGGATGCCCATTCAAGAAGTGACATGATTAAAAGTGAAGATATAAATGGGTCACTCACAATTTTATTAACTTATAAAGATGTTGAATTTAGCTACTACAAGCACAGTCATTATACCCTATTTTGTGAGAGAAGGGGATATAGGCATAACTAACTTCATAGAGATCCCATTAGACAACTGGAGTTAGAACAAGTTTTTCAGGAATCAATGAGCAAAGCCAGCTTTTTCTTCAAAATCAAAATGCAGAACAAATAGAGAAATTCCAGTAATTTATATAGATTAGAGATGTTAAAGGTTACATTGATTCTGAAGTATAAAAGAGGAAGACACTATAAAATTAATTTTCTTATGAAGAGCATTATATTTTTGTCTTATTTTAAACTTTTCAATTTAGGATGCATCATTTACATTTTGTTTTGCATTTATATTAAGTGTATCAGAACTTTTTGTTAACTCTAAAAATGAAATTTATTAATTAATATTTATAGAACTATGATTAAAATAGTATTTATTATCAGAGCTAATTAATTTAATTGGATTAGCTACCATCTGCTTTCTTCTTGGAATTTCTCCCAACTTTTTTTATTTCTTATTTTTTGGTGCTTCATAATTTGTAAAATGTACTTGCTTATATCCTTGTTATAATTTCTATAACTTCAATGTGATCTTTTGCAAATGGAATGATTATATAAGACCAGTCTGCCAATTTCAACCAAAACTTATTTATGTACATAATGTTATTTTTCTTAAAGATACAACAATTCGTTTGCAAAGAAGCAGAAAGGTAGACTGTAGTGGTATTTATGAAGTGTTTCCGGTTTTCTTTTGTAAAGACACTACCACCTTCAACTGTAGGCTGCCTAACAATCAAAAATGGAATATTATATTACAATTAACAATGTGTTCATTTAGTGTATTATTCTACAAAAATAAAGATAAATGGCACATAAAAGATACCTAACGTATGCCAAGTAATTTGTTGCTGAATTCATGATATTGAGTCTAATATTACTTATAAAACCTGTCAATTCATTTATATAGTTAATTGACATAGAAAATACTACATTTCTTTCATCAAATTGTTTTCATCCATATCTCACGTACTTCAGTTTTCCATTGGGACAGTGGGGCAGAGTGTGAGACAGTTAAAAGTAAGACAGCAATGGAGACCTGTGCTAAAGAAAGGCAAGCAAAGGGGAAAGAATAGGTCAATGAACACTCTTCAAAAGTCCTTATGTGTCCAGTGGCTCCCAACAACTTTATTGATCTGTTATCCTTCAGTATGGGTTTAAGGTAAGAAAGCAGTTAACGTTCTAATAGCCGTAACAATGTTTTATATGCAATGCAGGATTTAAGAGAAAATCTTAAGGATTAAATAAAACATTTTGGCAAATTTGTGTTTAATTTTTCATCTCTATTAAAAAATTACTAAAATAGTAATTGACCCAAAAAACTTAATGCAGTGGTGAGAAAAAAATGTTTATTGATTTTGAGGGTGACAAGGTCTTCATTGTGAGAGGTTCATCCCTTCTTCTTAGCCAGAAGCGCAAGGTAACAGAATGAAGTTTAGAGACATTTGCCATCCAGGTATCCTGGCACATGACTATAATGCCACTTGGGGAGGTTGAAGTGGAGGCTCCAAAATTTGACTCTAACCCAGCCAATTTAGCAACATAATGAGATCCAGACTCAAAAATAAAAAAAAAAAATTACCAAATATTAAACGTGCTCTGAATGTAGATCAATGTGAGTGTCCTGGGTTTAATCCCCAGTGTAACCCCAAACAAAACTATGCTTCCAGGGTGATCAGTAGGACAGAAATGTATAATTATGCAAGGGCTTTCATTAGATGTGCTTACAGGATCAGAGGCAGGTGAGTGCACAATAAGAAGATGGAAGCCAGGGAAGAAGAGAGATTAAGAAGATAGCACCAGTCTAAGGTCAAAGGTCTGCAAGCTCACTGCAGAGACCCCAGTGTAAGACTGCACTGGAAGTTGAAAGAAATAGGAACTGATATCCAAAGGCTACAGCAAATATGTGAACTGTCACACAACGGGGATACCTCCTTCTTTCTCTTTTTTATTCTGTCCAGGCTATATGCCTATCTGGGGGTGAGTCTCCCCTGCCCCCCTCAGTTTTCTAGCCTACATAATGGTCATACACTGATGTACTCACAGTTGTGCAAATTCGGGACTGAACAGCAAACTCTTACCTGGATACCTGCCTGGAGGATTGCAGCAGCTGATAAACCTCGCAGAGTAGAAAGCAAGAGGGATGAAAAAGCAGGCCCCTTTTGGCCTGATGAGATTGTACTAGGGTAGGTACGCTGTCAATGTGTAAGAATTTCTGGGGGCTTGGAAGGCAAGAAACAGAGGCAGAGCTGTCTCTGCCTTCCAACAAATTATACAAGTCTCTCCTTGAATACGCACATCATTTGGGTTATGGGTCAGTACTTCCAGTTTCTCACAATTCCCGAAGCAGACAAAAAATTTCTCTTCTTTGAAAGAAAAACAACTATGGGGAAGAACAGAGAGTATGTAGTCTGATGTACCTCCTACTTTGAGATTCCATTTTACCCCACAAAGAATAGTCATTATAAAGGAATCAAATAATAACAAATATCAGCAAGGCTGTTGGGGAAAAGGAACACTTCTACATTTTGGTGGGAAGGTAAACTAGTAAATTACTACAGAAATCAATGTGGATATAGTTCAAAAGACTGAAACCAGAAATTCACGTTGTCTCAGCTCTTCCCCTTCTAGGTATCTTCCACAAAGAGTTAAGGACACCATATTACAGTGATACACACAAACCTGTGTTTATAGAACATCATTCATAATAACTACATTTCAGAAATGACCTAAAATGATGTCTTTTAAGTACATGAAATGTCATATATCAATAATATTTATAGTAAAATTTTGCAAAACCTCTGAACAAGAACTATTCAGTACTGAAAAAATTTTTTGTGCCTTCTTAACTAATGAAGCTAACTATAGTGCTAAATGCCCATAATCCCAGCACTTTGGGAGTCTATGGCAGGAGAATCTCAAACTTATCTAAACTCTGAGGAACTGAGCAAACAGCAGCCTATGTGCACCAGCAGATGAATAAAGACAGCGTAGTGCTTACACACGGTGGAGTACTACTCTGCCATAAAGAAAGGTAAACTGGTGTCATTTGTAGGAAGATGGATATATTTTGAGACCATGATGTTAAGAGAAATAAATCAGAAACACAAACATAAATATTGCATCATTTATCTTGAGTGAGAAACACAGCGTAAAGATAAAGAGCAAAAGAAAAGATAGATGATAGGAGGTAGGGAGAGAGATCTCAAATGGGAAGGGGATCAAGAGATATAAGAGGGAGGGAGGGAGAGAATGAAAAGGGGATGAAAACTGAAATTAAAATGTGTTATGTACATGGACCAGCTCCACACAGGAATGTAAACACTGTGCACTGCAAGTATGTAGTGATAAAAGAAGAAAGTAAAAAAGACAAGATCAAAGTAATAATTGTTCCCCACCCCTGTCCTGCACATATACAGGATGATGCTCTAAGTATGTATGCTTGTTGAAATGATGAAAACATCTAAAAATCTTTTTAATGACAACATGCATTCATGCATCCTTTTTACTTATGAATATTGGAGTTATTTTGAATTGTTTGATGTGCTAGGCAGAAATCAATACTCAGTCACTACAGTTTTTGCTAGACTTGATCATATATAATCCACCCACTTATTCACAGAACTGTTCACAGGCTATAATCTTACCAACACTGGAAATACCTGATTTCCAAAGCTACAAACCCTATGAGTGAAATAAAATGTGACTGCAGTTTGTTCTCCATGTTTTACTGGGAAAAATTTAAATAAACATAAATGTAATGAAAAACTCCAGTGAAGATCTATACACCCATCTGTACATTCAAAAGTTATTTTGCCATATCTTTTTCAAAAGTTCTGAACCATTTTAAAGTTATTAGCTAGTGTCATAAAATTTCACAAATAAATACTTCAGTGTGCCTCTTTTACAAACCAAAATATTTATTTCCCTAGTCATGGTATCATTAAAAAAAGAAAATGAACAAGATATCCAGGATATTATTAATTTTAACTCTTTATTCAAAGTATCAATTCTCTAAAAAATAATGCTGCATAGTTATTTAATTCTGATAAAAATCCAAAATCCTCATAATATATTCAGTTATACCTCTTTCAGTCTCTTTTATGTAGACAAATTCTTTTATTAATTTTTAATAGCATTATATCTTTGAAAGATCTTTCCTGTTTTCCTACAAAATATCCCAAACTAGACTTCTCTGCTTTCTTCGGATACTATTTCTTGTTTCTTTAAGCTTTTATTCCTGTGAACTAAAAGTTAAATCTTAAAGTTTATTTAGATTCAAAACAAGTATTTTTTTTTGCATAGATATTTTATGGGTGATGATCTCTATTTTGCAACACATCGGAAATATACTATAGTTTACCATTATTAGTTCTGCTAGGATTAATTCCACTAACGTCGAAAACTTTTTAAAAAATTGATACATTATTTCACTTTGAATATATTGAGAAGTATGAGGACTTACCTTGGCATTAAGCAAATATTTTCCCCCCTAGATTTTGACCTTATTTGTTTTTGTGTTCATTTGTAATCCTTCCCTGAATATTGCATTCAAGCATACAATTCCTTCTATATTTGGTAGCAGGTATTTTTCCATTTTAGACCTGTCTCCTAGAATTAAAGATAATTTAGATTGTCTTAAAAGGCAAGAACATTATTGACAAATGTCTTTGTCAAATATCAAAGAAAAAAATGTAATCATTGTCTCTAGTGGACATTTGGGAGTTTTGTGTGTCTGTTTATATATGTGGGAAATCATATTACTGTTGATGAATTTCTTCTGGAGGATTATAGACTCTTGTCGTGTAGTATTCATATGGAGCATCTTACTTGCTATGGTCAATGAAGTATAAACATCTTGCTTTGCTTCCCCTCAGTTGAACTACTTAGCAAAGCTCTCAATCCAACCTATTCTTTTGGGATGGCTCACTAATAAGTGCCATGTGTTTTTACAATATGTAATGAGTATTTTGGGTAATCTGGCTTATGATGAATAACTAGTATAGACTAATGCATATTACCTTTTAAATTTCATTTTAAATTTTATTTAGAGGGTGTGTCCTTATGTTTTATAAATTATGAACATAAGTTGAACACATTTTTATTAGTCAAACAAAAGATAAGAGTGCAAGAGACATTTGGACAGGAAGAATGAAACATACTATATAAAACATCACTGAAAGACCAAAGAAAAGAAAAATTAAAACTGACCACACAATTTGTATATGAAAGTACAAAAACTTTGAAACGATGTTTGCTGCAATAAGGTATTCTACACAGGAAACTGGGATAAAGGAAAAGAGGACTGTGGGTACAGAGCACAGTTCTATGCATGTTTTCCATGAAGTTGAAAAAAGAAATTGTAGCTAGGCAAAGTCTTGTCCAAGGGGAGTTTTCTGTTTTTGTTGTTGTTTAGAAATTAAAACAATATTGTTCACTCTGTCAGTATCAGGTATGTAAAATTTTCTTTGGGGTTTGATTTGATTTTTCTTACCCTAAAAGTTGAAGAAAGCAAAGCATGTTTAAAGTTTGTAAAGTATAATTGCTATGGCAGGAAAACAACAACAAAAAACATATAGAAATGTCAAAAAGAACTAACTGAAAGAAAATTTATATTAACCGACCTTTAACATCTTAGAATTCTAAATCTTATATATCAATATTAATTAAAACCATTTTCTGAGGGAAAAACTGAAGGAAAGGAACTGATGAGAAATAGACTCCATTTTCACAGTATATGCAAAGGGCGGTCTGTTCTGAGCACATGAGAATGTGGTTGTATAGTGTGGCCACAGCAGCTGGCACAGTGCATTCTGCTTTCCAAGGATACTCAGGAAGAAAACTTCATGTTTTTTTAAATCTGATTTTATCTCAAATTGGAGATTTCATGGTAAGCAAGCATAGCAAAATTATTCTGGTCCAAAATGTTGACAAAAAAAATGCCTCTCACGCAAATCAACCTGAACGGAGAATGACAAGACTCTGAGAATGTTCTCTCCTGGAAGCAGAAAAGAGGAGAGGACACTATGCTACAATTTGCCTTTTATTTTCTAAGTTCCCAATAGCAGTCCTTTTAATATCCTCATACCCTCCTTTGAATAATGGACATACTAATACGTTCGTGCTTTGGTGTGTTTTGTGTTAGGTGTGTTAACCCACAATCTTAAGTTCACCAAAGCAATGGTCCATAATATGACTAAGCATGGGGTGGCTCTGCTTTGCAGTCTAAGATGAAGTATTATACTCTACAGTGTTATATCCTAAGAATCATTGAGCCACACAATAGCAGTTTCTAGTGGTTAGTAGAATAATCACTAATTGATGTTCATAGACAAAATCCAAAGTCTAAATCCCTCGTACCATTTTAACGCAACATGGGGAAAGAAATGGCCTTATATATTCTTTGAGATGGGTACCTGGACTGAAAAAGTTCTAGGATAAACCGGCTGGCTAATGCTACACTTTCTGTTCTCAGACAGCGCAATCTTGTCCAGGCACTCAGTTCTCTTGGTTCTCTCAGTTCTCTCATTTCTCTCTCTTCCCATTATTGTAGCTTCAACAATCCCCCAGCTAAACCCCTATTCCCTAAAGATTTTTTTCAACCTCACTGCACCATTGTTTTCCATCTTTCCATCATACCCCACTTTTTACTCCTGCTCCTTCTTCTCTTCCTGTTTTTCATTCCCATCTCCTTTTTCTTTTTCAATTTCCTTTCTCATAATCTCTCTTCCTTGAAAGCTTAGACTTCCATCTTCCTTTTCAGTTATTTCTATCAGAACTAATAAAGGAACTCTGGATGAATTATTCTGTTTCTCTAGGAAGTCCAACTCTTAACTCATTAGTGCAAAGAGCAGTGAGATAAACAGACTTACACGGATGAAAGTGCTCCCTCTGTGTTCTCAACAAACCTGCCTGTCCCTCTTCTCTATTTACAGGCACACAGCAGAGGGATAGACACTCAGCCATCATATGGTTAGATTCTCACTATCATACAATGTTTTAAGTTAACATTCAAGTTAAAAATTAAATGTTATATGTAAACATGAGTATAATGCTTTTTCTACACCAAGCATTTCTTACCAACAACAGTGGAACACACTAATGAATGCTGCTCTTTATTAATTTTGATTAACTAATACTGCTTTTCAGCTTTGCTCTATACAAAGGTAGTGCTTTAATAAATGAACTGTTCATCTAATCAGTGAAATTTTTCAGGTGTCTGTGTTATCAAAGTCTCAATGATTGTGATACACAAAAACAAAATGGGTGCTAAGAAATACAAGTGAAGATATTTCTTCACATGTTAATATTTTTTAAAACCCATACATTTTGATATATGTGTCTACTTCTTCCCACAAAACTGCAAGCACCTGTGTATGAGAACTGCACCTAGCATAATTTTTTCCAGAATTTAGAACAGTTTTTGACAAATATCAAAGAAATTTTTGTTAGAACCATGTTTGAGTTGATTATCACCATTTATACAGGCATTAAATATCAGCAAAAATAGCACATGCTCAAATAAGAGAAAATTTGACATTTGGAGACATTTGTATATCTTTTCTCTCTTCAACATAAAAATTATGTACACAAACATATAGCTATATATAACACATAAACATCCGTGCATAAAAATAGGTGCATACACATATTTTGAAGACTTTTACTCTTATAAACCCAGTTTATGCTTGAGAGAAGAATTACACTAATTGCTCTTGGAATTTTCAAGTAGATTATTTACTCAAGTAATTTGAATATATTAAATGTATTTTCTGAGAATTATATGTATTGGCATTCTTTCCTAGTGTGTGTGAAGGTGAGGAAAAATGTACAAGTAAGACTTTGCTGTTATACATTTTTAATTATAGTTACTAATTTTAATTGCTTTTATTAATATTTTAAAGAAGTAATACTAGGAATATGCATCTATACTTGATTTATACAAAAAAGATGATAAACATACCTGTGGAATTAATAAAGAATAATGCATACAGATTACATGTATAACACTTTCTTTAAAAATATCTTTCTACTGTAATTATTTAAACTATCCCATAAAAATGAAACATCCCAGTATACAGCTGTGATTATTAATCTGATAAATCAACTTCATTGGATTAAGAAATACTTAGATTAGTAAAGTTCACTCCTAGCTTTCTGTGGGTTGGGTACAGAGATATCTGTGGCCTTGGGCAAAATAAATGGTCTCTATCCACTTCCTCACTGGCATTATTCTCCTGTTTTACTCTCTCCACTGTCACATACTGAGCAACTTTGCTTCACCATGCCCTTATGTCATTACCTTCTTGCCTTGGGGCCTGCCTATCATGCAGTGAATATTCTAGAACATGATCTAAACTAAACTTTTCCTCCTTTCATTTATGGGTGTTAAGTATTGGGCCCAGGAGTGGGAAAGTTAGTACAGATAACTGAAAAATGGGATCATTACTATTCCTGTACTTGATCATATAGTTTAGATGTCCTTAAACCTACTTTGCTGAAGGAATTTGAAAATGCAGGCTAGAGAATACTTAGTATGCAGTAAATAGAGCCAGATGGATGATTCTGGTCAGAGCTCAGAAGACCAGAATGGGGATAAGAATATAAACAACAAAGCCCTGACTCGGGAGGTTTTATTTGGGAATAAGCATTTCACTTATAATTTGACTACACACCATGATTGTTACACTTTAGAAACATTTGTCTGCATTTTACCCATATTTTAAAATCAGAAGAGACTCATGAGTCACTTAATCTGGCAGATAAACTTTCAGACTTTGGAATGGGCACTGTGCTTATAATGAGAATCATAGGCACAAGGCAAAGCAAAAAGAAAAAAAATAGAAAAAAATTAAATTTCTAGTCAGAAGGTACCACCTTTAAAGTTGGGTCAAAGAAGGTGTTGCTGGTGGAGAAATTAGTGTCACTAGAAAGAAACCAAGTGCCATCTATAGGGGCAAAAGGAAATATGCCTTGAGGATCTCTCAGAAATCAGGAAGACTTCACTCACCTAGTGTCATGAGTGAAAAATTATAAATCTTCATTTGAGAAGAGAGGGTTTGGTATACCTGATGCAGAAGGGACCCCTAGGAAATTGATTGCTCAAGTTTTATTTCACTGTACTCAACCACCTAAGCACTTAGAAGTTACTGCAGCCATTGTCCAAGGTGTTCTGTTTACTGCTCAAACAGGAAACTAATCTTGGTATTATCCACATGATTCTAGTTTTACTGTCATACAGAGTACAAGATTTGTGGGGTCACAAAGGCTTCTTTATAGATTTCAATGCAAGGTCTAGAAAGCCATCCACTTGAGAGGGTGGTATACGAAACTGTGAGAATGAAGTCAGAGGTGCAGTGGAGGACTCAGGAATTTAGATGTCAGGAGCATGGAGTCTGTGACAAAGAGAGCTACAGCCTGAGAGTAGAACCAGTCCCAAAGACAAACTGTACAGCTCGCAACCAGCAAGTTCGTAGAGGTGGAATCTTCCAAGCCATATGGAGCCTCATCTCGCTACCCTGTGCCCCACTTGCCAGATACAGAGCTACAGGCCTTGATGTTTTCCTTGCTAGATTTTAATCTTGCTTTGTTCTGATTCTTTTCTGTCCCTATCCCTTCACCGTGGAAGGGAATGCTTGCCCTGTGCCATTTTTCCTTGGGATTTTTGCAACATTTGAAAGAAAAATTACAGAGGTCTACTGCTAAAAGTTTGACTTAAGTCCCAGAAGACTTTAGATTTAGAGTTTTGAAAAATACTAGAATCATCGAGACTTTAGGGAAGGGATTATGGTGTTTCTCATTGTATGCTGGGTAGTTGTATTATATTAGGTGGAACTATGAACTTGACATTATCTTTACTTTGAGATTAACTATGTTAAGTATAATGGATTAAGAAATACCTAGCAGATTAGTAAAGCACTGAGTGTGTCTGTGTGTCGTGAAGGATTTGGGGTACTGTGTATTGTCCTTAGCCAGTTCATTTCCAGCACTGTTTCTCTGCTCTGGTTTCTGGTAGCCATGAACTGAGAAGCTTTGCTGCACCACAGATTTCCAGCATGAATTTCCTTCCTTGGATCCTGCTGATCATGTACTGAATCTCCTAAAATATCATCTAAATTAAACTTGTCCTCCTTTTAGTTGTGGGTATTGGGTGTTATGTTCAGCAATATGAAAACTAATACAATAATTAAAACTTTTATAAATTTTAGTCATTTTTTCCAGTGGCTTCCTATCGGATCTATATGAGATTATGAAATGTCATTAATAATAAAATATGATTGAATCTCAAAGATCATACATTTCAGTCTTTCACAATGGAATTCCTTTTGTCATGCTTTTGCTATGTTTATATAGTGTTTGCTTGTTACCTAAACTGTGACCATAAAAACCAGCCAATTTTAATTTTTAAGCTTTTCTATCTTTTAGCGATTTCTCAAACTATGGTAAATGTTCCTTATATAACTGTTATGTGTTCTGCTCCCTAACACAAACATTAAGCTGAAATTCACTTTCTCAAGAATTCCAAAATCCTGCATTAAACTGTTTTTCAAGCTTTTAAGTTAAAATTTTTTGTTTTTCCAAGTAAGAGTCTTACGATGTGCCTTATTTTTATCTTGTTTGACTGTCACTTATAACTCATAAGTTTAGTTAGTATTTCTGAGAAGAAAAAGGTATAGGTATATATACTATATACTAGTATATAGTATAAAGTATAAATATCAACTGAAATGATTAGGTTGGAATTTCCATGATGGTGGTTTGGTTTGGGCTGGTTTGATTTGGCTTTGCTTTGTCTTCTTTTGTTTTGTTTTTGGTAGCACTTGTAAATTTTCGATGATCATTTAATTATTGTGAGTATCAATGACATAAGAGAAACTATACTTTAGTGATAAAAGAAGGAAAGGTGATGATAAGATTATAAGAAGGCAGAAGAAATGATAGAAATCCCTAGAGTATTTCTCATTGGAAGTTAAATTACTGACAATATTGTGTCTACATCACAAATAAACTATAGCAGAGAGCATAAGTTCAGTAAAAAATGAAGTAATTCATCTTATGCTTGGTTATTTTTTGCGAGGAGTAAAAGCAATCATTTAAAATAAATTCTTTAATAGGTATACATAGATGAAAGCATCAAATGAACAAAATGTCTCAACTAATAATTGGTAAAGAAAGAGAAAATAAATTGTGGTTAGTAAAGGAAATGTAAGAAGTGGAAAAAAATGAAAAATATGTCAGTTAAAGACTGGATGAAATGTTTATGACATTTTTAAAAAATGACAAAATAATCAATACAATAAGTTGAAAATAAAAAAAAAATGTTTTTACAGAATACAATGCCTGCCAGCAGAAATTGTGTCTCTAAGATACCTCTCTATCCATTGCTCCTTGACTGAGAAGACTGGAATGTTGGACTAGCTCAGCTACTTTGCATTTTATACTATGGCATGGTAGGGACAAGGATAGTGTTGATGAGACTGAAAATCTGGAGTTTGAGTAAACAATATTGGGCTAGGAGAAACTGAGGTTGGCAAAGGTTAGAGGGCATTACTTTAGGACCGAGGGCATTACCTCGGACCTTTAGGACCGAGGATTATATTCACTAGAACTTCAGTGTAAGGTTAAAACACAAGTCTAGTTACAGGGGCCACTTATGAAAGTCTACTGAAGATCCACAGAGAGAAAAATTTTCTCTTGGAGATGTATAAATGAGGTAGGTGTTTGAATCAAAGCTTGATGATTCATACTGGTTACAATTTCAAGGAGAGTTTGGAGTACAGTAGACACAATTATGGTGCTTCTCCAGAAAATGTCTTCAAAAATCTCTGATCAGTACTGTTTGACCTGAGAAATTAACTTTTGGATTTCCCAGAAATGATGTAAAAAAAAAAAAAAAAAAAAAAAAAAAAGAACTAGCCATGGAGTCATTTTAGGTTTGTATCCACAAGACCTGTACAACTTCTTTAAACTTTATGAGTCACTATCTTCATCTCTAGATTGAGAAAGTATCTACAACATATTGTTTTATAAAAATTAAATGAGGTACTTCACACAACATGCATGGAATGGAATAAGGTTCACAACAAGGTCTAGTTTTTTGCTTTCTGTATTATATTAGATAGTTTTACATTCATACATATGTCACAATTTCTTTCACAAATGGGGTAAAATCAATTACAGAATAGTTTATAAAATTGATTAGCCTGATTTTACCATGGAAACAATCTCTTTCCTCAGGTTACCTTACAGTACAGATCCATGTACACTTATGTATTTCTGGATCATGATTAATCATGTTACATTATCCTTCCCTCGCATTCTCTTTTCTGTGGATCATCTGTTCTGAAATTTTTCTGAGTAGAGGGCTTTTGTGGGTCATTTAAAATTAGTCCAAGTCTCTTCTGGGAGCAGAACAGCTGGAGAGGATCTCAGCTGTTTCTGTGTATAAATTCCAGAGGTCCAGGGATATCCCTCAGGACTTTATTAGCTCAAAGTCCCTGTCCGTCAAAATGCTATGTCTTCCAGAATCTCAAGATGCCTCATTCATAACCTGTTGATGCATTTGTGTACAATGCCTTCTTGACACACTGTCTATTAGGAACTCACTCTGGATGGTCTTGTGAACTCTTTAATCAGCTAGCTGAAGGGAGATAGAGATGTGCTATGAAGACATTAGGGGAAGATAAAGAAATAGGAATAAAGCTATCAAAAATAAAGACATTGCAAACTGATACCAGATTGGGTAGATAAGGGGAAATACTAATTAGAGTGGAGAAAATTAAAATTTTTCTTGATTTTTTTTGTTTTTATGGGCGTCTGTTGTGAAAATACTTCCTCAAGTACTTAGGTAGTATTTTTGAAAAATAAAAAGACATCATCATGTTTGGTGAAATTTCAGAAAGTGTATTTAACGTGAATCCATTATAAAATAAATGAACAGAGTGTGTATTTGGAAAATAAATAAAGATTTTAAAGTTCTTACCTTTTTTATGTTCGAATTGTTAAGATTCCTCATAATGATACAATAAATTTTGATAAGTTAGTGTTGTATGGGCTCTTAATTTTTGCTCAGTTTTTTTTAGCATTTAAGACAAAGATGATATTCAACAGAGAGTTGTTTTTATAAATTAAATACTAAAATTTCAGTAGAGTAATTTTAACACAAAATTTAACTTCTAATTATATTACAGTTTCAGCTGTGCATAGATAACAATTATAGAGATTTTAATTCCCAAGGTCATTCTCAGTTCAGGACCTCATCAGTAACATCCAGATGACTGTATGTGAGACCCAGGTTCTCTTTCCAGTTAGGTCTTGTTTGCTCATTCTCATCTCTGGTGAGGAATGATGTATATGAAAGCACAGTTTTACAAATAATATTAATCATAAGTTACAGTGAACTATTTTTACATGAAGAAGCAATTAACATTAGCTTGAAAATAAAAGTATTTTATTCTATATGTGCCCTTCTTGGAGAAATATCAACAGGTTTATCTGGGCTTGTCCACAATAAATGATTTAGAATAAATCAGGGAATTTGTGAAGGAGAAAGCAGGGGCAAGACGGCAGGAGGTTAAGTAAGTTATAACAATTAAAAAAAAAAAAAAAGGACTTCCTATTTTCATTTGAGGCTAACTCCACATGCCCTGAAAGGTGATTATAACTGACTGTTGGCAGAACTGAGCTCCTTTTGGTAATGCAAAGAATGTGCATATGGTTACAGCTTTTGTAGGACATGATTGTACGGTTGCATTTCCAAGGTCTCTCTTTCAAATTGTTAAATTTTGAAGGAGTCACTGAATCTCCGGAATCATGTTACAGTTGTTAGAAACTATTAGAATAGTGGTGTATAAGATTAGGTGTATATGCCATCTTCGATGTAATAATCTCTAGCTCATTGGAAAAGAAGAACATAAAGACACATTTCTGAGCACAAAGACAGCTATGTGAGTGGAAGTTTTAAAAAGGGACACTTTTTTTTTAAACAAGAAAGACATGCAAGCCTATGCCTTTTATAAAGCTCTTTACAATGATTCATAGAGAAAGTATTCTGCATGACATCAGAAGTCCACGGTGAGTAATGCTAAGATTCCAGACATTAAAGAGATTTTAATATCACATTTTTAAAGAAAGAAATGTCACTCAGGACATGCTTCAGTTAATGGAAGGATGACAGTCTTCCTAGAATATTATGCTGCTCACTGTGGAACAAGGGTTTATAAATCTTATGAAAGAAATAAGGTAAGCAATTGAGACTGTATGTTACCAGGCTATAAAAGACCATGATTGTTATAGAGTGGTGTCCTAGGTGCTTGTCTTCAGAGACTGAAAGGAAATATTTCAGAAACTTAAAGATAACAACAAAGAAAAAGATTATAGAGACTTTAAAGACTTTGTTTTAGATAGTTGTGGGCAGACTAAACAACATTTCTGACTGCTCTGAAGTAAGTTTTCAATGGAATAAAAATTCCTCTAATTTCAAGGATTTTTTTAAATTTTGTTGTTAGGTGACAGATAATTTTATAAAGAACAATGAGAAGAAAAGGTGTTATAGAAATCCACTGTAAATTCCCAAATTAATAATTTAAAAGGTAAAGACAGATTAAATTCTGTAAAAATGCAGCTTCTGGTCTTATTGATAAAATTTTAAAGCCATCCCTGTTTCAATAGTTTGGGAGTGGTGCCAATGGTGCTGATGAGCAAGTGAGGATAACTGGTAACTGAAGGATAGAAACAAGAAGAAGCCGGTGGGGAAGTGTGACCTGCCAGAGTGATGGGAGTTCTGCTCCATACATGAAAGAGATCCCCATAATTAATTTACTCATTTTTTCAATTTTCAAAACCATGAATGTGTTGATGTTTTATCCTCCTTCCAGTGCACATGTTACCATGCTACAATTTCATGGATACTGGTAGACTCGATCACTCCTGATGGTAGCAGTAGCCAGTCAATAAGCATAGTTTTATGTCAGTTCATAAAGCACAATTCTCAAATGGCCATGTGAAGACAGATGGCCACAACCCATGTGTTTTGTAGGTTACATTAAAGAAACAGAATATGAGAATAATGGGAGTAGAGATCTTTTGTAAAGCAGAGAAGACTAAAAACACTTGATATTTGCTGTGTAGTTTCCAAGGCTTTTCACTATATAAACAGCCTAGAAAGATAATGGGAAAACTGACTGTTAGAGCCACTGTCTGCAAACAAGGCAGAAGCACAAAAATTCTATGGAGAACTGCTGTCAATATCCACCTCTTATTTGCACATCATCTTGACTTATAGCAAATTTTGAATGAATTTTGTTGAGCGTCTGCTTATTTGTTTATATTCATTGTTGCTATGGTTACCACCAAAGTCTCCAAGCAAAGGAACAAGGCAAGTCTATAGTACTGATCACAGTCATGCTCCCTGGGATTCTACAACCAACCAGATGAAGAATTCCCATAGACCAGAGATGGCGAACCTTTCAGAGCTTTCAATGATACAAACAGCTCCCTGTGAAACACATGCTATAGGTTTGCCCCACTGCTTCAGACTGTCAGGGACCACCAGGGATGGAGAAAATCTTTCTTCTTCTTTTTTTTTTACACTGATCTTTCCAAGTGGCCTGAGGCCCTAATACAAGGACAGGAGAATATATCTGTCATTGCATAGGACTTGCTCTGGTTTGCACGGATAAAATCAAGGATAAAGTATGAATGGTTTCTTGGGCTGAAATATTGTTGGTTTTGTGTTTTTGGGTTGTTTTTTTTTTTGTACTGAGAATTGAACTCAGGAGCATATGCTTGCTAGACCGGCTCTTTTGCTGCTAAGCTATATGCCTGGTCCAAAATATTTTTCTTGATTATATCAGGGAAGTTAGGATCAAGTTGTGTTATTACTGTTTATAATTGAATGTCTTCCATGACAGACAGACTGCACCTAAATTACAAATTAATTAGTTTTCTAGGAAGATCATCAAAGGGTTGCCTCCTTTTAGAGAACTCTCTGTAGTCATTTGAGAGATACATCATAATTTAGTGTATTTTCTTAAAAATTTGAAATCTCTTATCACCATTTCCAAAGTGCAAGTTACTGTGGTTATAGGATGGAGACAAGTTAATGCTTGGCTGCTAAGCAAAATACGATTCCATAGATCTGCTTTTTATCCTTGAATACAGTTAGAACTTGTGTCCTTAGAATTTTTGTGGCTCATAGAGACCTAGAACCTTAGAGTCACAGCTCATAGCTTCTGTGATCTGTCCTCGTAACTAACTGGTACATCTTAGCATTTCCAGGGCAGCTCAAACAGAATGGGATTTGAGGGATTGTCTGACCCTAGTCAGGCCAAGGCATGCGCACTTGTCTGTGGTAAAAGCTGGGCCAAAGTCATTGACTAAATAATAACTACAGAATGGGGATGTGTGGAAAACATCTGAGGTTTGGACAGTTGTTTTACGTGGGGAATGCAGGAGCTGAGGCTATCCCTGCTATTTTAAATAGACTCACAGTTAGTTTTAGGATAATGACATTTACATCATAGTCCAACATCCATGTAGTAAAGGAAGGAAGACTTACCAGACAGGTATTTTGTAGTATTTTCCACATTTAGGAGAGGAATAAATTGTGTTTTTTCTTCACGAGCAACTCTCTGAGGTGATTCTGAGGGTCAAAGACCACTAGCCGTCTTGTCTTCATAGTGTGTCTTGAAATCTAAGCGATCCCTGAGATAATTTGCAGAACATTCTCTTATTTGCCACAATATAGTGTCTGTTTCAGGAGCTATAAGTTCACGTTTCTCCCAATCACCCCATACTTGTACCTGCACTCTTATTCATAAGGGGCAGATACAGGAGACAAGGACACTTTCTGAAACTCACCGCGTCCTAATGTTGCGTATTTTAAACAGCATGAATCACAGTCAAGTGGTTTGGTGACTAGCACACTGAACAAAAAATGGTCATTATGATGTAGGGAGATGTCAATCCAGGAAGAACATCATTTGCCCAAATTAGGATAGAGAGTGAACCCACTGGTCCCTAGTTAGCTAGATTACTCATTGTAGAGCATGCTGGTCAGTCCTGCAGGGTGGTGACACTAGAGAAAAGAAAAGGTGTTAGCCTCAGAAATGAACAGCAGAGAATGCCAGACATTACAGTGGGTCTACATAAACTACCCTTTTGGTTCAGAATATTACCCAGCAGAAAAATGAATAAGATAGTTACTTGCTGAGGAAAGCCACATTCAGTAACTAATATCTTTTACTAAAACTTTGGAGAATCAGGAGTTTAGGAAGATGGAGTCAGAATACCTTTGAGTTGGTTTTTAAAAAGGACTTTCCATTTCTCAATAATAGAAGTCTGTAGGCAGTGTGGAATATAGAAAGTCTATGGAATATCTTGGTCATTGGGCCATTGCTGAATAGGTTTTCTGATAAAAGGTATTCTATCATCAGATTGCAAATATCCCCAGTTCCAAAAGCTGAAAATGTAACAATTTGACTCCAAAGAATACAGCCCCAGTGAACTGGCTGAACTTCAGCAACCACACTGGAACCTAAAATGGGTCAATGACAATGAAATCCTAGTGATAGCTCCAAGAGGAGACACCCAATAGAGGTTGCAAAGTGTGGGCAGAAATCAATGCAAGGTGACTTTCTTTGTCTCAAAAATAGAGTCATGCGTACCGAGAGCATTTATGGCAATGTGAGTGGTGAGATTTCAATCCGTTTGATACTGGCCAACTCATGAGTGAAAGATCCTTCACATGGGGTTCTGTAAGAGGTAAGTAAATGTTTCTGCAAGGAGCAGAGTTTATTATCACAGCTCAGTGTACCCAGGAAGGTTGCCCATTTGTTGGTCTGCTAATCTACGGGACTGGACCTTTGGCTCACAAATAAATTCCTAACACAAATTTAGCTGTGAAATCCATTGTCACTCAATTCAGTTGTAAAATTTACAAAAGCAGTTTACTATGTTGACCTAAATTACTCACCTGTAAAATTGAATTTTATTTCTCAAAATAAGCTGAGAACTGTGTTTTGTGCCCAAAGCAGATCAGTTGGCCCTAGGTACTCCAGTCTAACAAGGAAGCAGGCAGAACTGTAACTTGGGCATCAATATCAAACGTAGCCATAAACATCTGACTTCTTCCATGCCCTAAAATATCTCAGTGTGCTTAATGGGCCTATAAAATCTGTCTTCCCTTTGGGAATAACAAACTTTTCTTGCCCCAACTGGTGATACAATGTGGCCACTATTTTTCTATGAGATCCGATAATTTTTTTCTCAAATCCCATAAATCTCCCGGCAAGATCCCTAACCTCTTTCCCAAAAGCCACATCGATATCATGATCCTATCTTCATCAATAATATTATCGAGAACTATGAAGGGTCTGAAATTTTGCCCTACTTGTAAGCCAATAAATTACTTGCCATAGTTTCCTGAAAGATATAAGAAAAAAAGAAAAAAGAAAAAAAAAAAAGCATTCCTGGATCAGAGACAAAAACTTTACTAATCACAGCAATAGCATCACTCACTATTAATATTTTCTGTGGCACTTCTTTAAATGCACATTGCCCCAGAGTGATGAGCAAAGGCCCAGGAAGTACCTCTGCTCAGTGGATTGCATAATAGGGGAGTAGCCCAGAATTTAGAAAGCCTCACTGCTTTCCAGTGAGCAGAAAGCAAGCCTGCTTAGTGTTCCAAAGAAAGACAATGTCTCTAATTGCAAAGCTTTAAACAAACTTGCACTTTTGCCTTCAGAAAAAAAAAACCAAAAAACTATCTTTATCTTTCCAGGCTGCTTACAATACAAACATTCTTTAAACAATAGGTCAGAACTAAAACAATGGGGCCTCTATTTATAAGATGAGAAGAAATGGGAGTGACTTATGAAGAACTGTCTGCCAACTCCTAAATCATGAGGTTTGAAAACTTATTGCATGTAAGCTTTTGAGGTAAACATTGAGAATATAGTGGTGACTTAGAAACAGTCCTTGTCTTGTCATGTTAGAGAGAGCACTGATGGTGTTAGCACATCAGGGGTGATGATGTCTATTTAAAAATTAAAAAAAAAAATTATATACATGTATATAATGTTCATATATGTGATAATAGGATAGGTAGAGAGGAAATTAATACCAAGAAGTTAATCGTAAGAATGACCCCTTGGCAACTACTGACTAGTAGTTCTAGTATAACAGAAAATCCCCCCCGAGATAGTATACTTCAGTTTCTTAGTTGCCCAGGCAATAGTTTCTTTTCCAGTTTCAGCTCCTTCTGTCTCTTAAAAGACGGCACGCCTGTAATCCCAGCACTCAGGAGGATGAGGCAGGAGGATCGTTGTGAGTTCGAGACCAGCCTGGACTACAAAGTGAGCTCAGGGCCAGCCTGAACTGCACAGTGAGACCCTGTCTCAAAAAGATTTAAAAAAAAAACAAAAAAACAAAAAAAACTCAGTTGGTCATTATAGGTAAATGGATGCAACTAGAGATCATACTCATAAGTGAAATAAATCAGACTTACATGTGTAAACATTTTATTGTTTCCATAGTGTAAGAAACTGAAAGAGTAAATAAAACCCAAAATGTACAATAGATACTGTGAAAGAGAAAGAAATTGCTCAAAGGAAGGAACAACTGGGATTGGTAAAGGAGAATAAGAGAATGGAAAAAATAAATATATGGATAGCTGGGATAATTGCACTGCTGATGTCTAATGGTTCATTGAAAGGAACAGTTAATGCTTAAATTTTTTGACCAATTTTGCAGGCTTATATCTGGTAATCTGAACAACTAATTTGAAGACAACAATATGCAATATAACGATGATTGGTGGGGTTGGTGATATAGCTTAGTGGCAAAAGCGCCTGCCTAGCAAGTCCAAGGTCCTGTGTTTGATTCCCAGTACCAAAAAAACCCCAAAATAATAATAAAATAATAACAATTGATGAATTCCTACCATCTTGTCTAATGAAGCTGTGTATTATTTCTAATGTTTTAGAAATGATTTTTGTTCTCTTTAATCAATCTTGCCTTCCTTATATCTGGTAACCTGAGGAACTTCCTTGAAGGTAACAATAAGTAATATAAGAACCACTGTTGATTCCTATCATTCTGTTTTGAAGCCCTGTATCTTTTTTTATTATTTTTGTTTTATTTTTTTCTATGTTGGTGATATTTTGCTGTTGTTTTTTAAATTCTTTTTAAAATAAAAAAAAATCTTAAAAAGTTGGCCACGGTGATGCATTACTGGTCACTATAATGCACATTGTATAAACCAATTGCCAGTTAACAAGCTATTCTGCCTCTCTACTTCCTGCTTGCTCATCTCATATAAGCCCTAGACCCCCAGAGGTCAGGGCCTGATATTTTAGGAACGATCCCATCAGTGCCCATCAGTGTAAATAAGTCTGCCTCCAAATCCTGGGTGTCCTTTCAGAGTTTCTGCTTTCCTTTACACGAGAAAGTTAGCACAACAACAAACATCAGAAAATGCAACTACATAGCAAAGTGAGACGGCAACAGCAGGAATTGTTACCTGAAGAAAGTTTGCCTTGAAAACAGAAAACTAGAAATCTATGGGGAAGGAACTTCACATCTGGCAAACTTTTTTGGCTATTTGGAGTTTGTTAGTTGCATCCAGGATCCTTGATCTAGTAGCAAGTTGTTGCACCACAAAACCTGTTTGCCTCTTATAGAAATGGTCTGGGGCAAGCCAGGGAGGACAGTTCAGCTGGTTCACAGCCTATTGAAATGATCTAGTAAAGCCCTCCATGGGGAGATGCATGAAATTTGGAGAAGAATGAGAAGATGAGGTATAAGTAAGGGACAAGTGTCTACATCCACTGCCAATTTGTGTCACTTTCACTGCAGTGACTTTCACAGACTTTAGCCTAGAAGATTTTGAATTTTAAGTATATGGAACCTGGAACTACGTTTTCTGTTTACAATTTGAGTAACTAATGGTCAAAGATTAATACAGATGAATAAATGTTAAAGTGATGAGCAGAATAAGTCTCTGTTAAAATTAGGGAGGAACTTCCCACATGAACATCAATAAATAATACCAGTGGGCATGAGCAGCACTCAGATGGATGTGTATGGGTAATCCTAGAATCTTTCTGATATGAAGAACAAGAGAGTGGTCCTCAATCTTTCTTTCTCCCTCAGTGCTAGAGTAATAGGACTCCTTTTTGAAATGGCACATGTTCCTTTAAGAATCTAGACTATATAAAGAATTTTAAAAAGTCAGGCCCCCAAAATTCAAGGACTCAATCCAAATACTGGCATCTGAGACAACTACATATTTCTCAGATGAAGGAATATAAACAGCAAATAAATATATGAAAAAGTGTTCAACATCACTGGTCATTAGAGAGATGCAAATTGAACAACACTGAGATTCCATCTCAC